>NC_138844.1:2170439-2770439 GCF_965183815.1 Platalea leucorodia
CTAAGACCTCTAAAAACCTGCTAACCAAACAACCCACGTGGGTCCCAGTCAGCGCAACCCTCTCTAGAAATCAGGCACACACTCTTTTCGGAACCAAGCCTCAGGCTTTCACATCTTGACCTTTAAGCCAGGCTCAGTCACTGCTGCTGCTCCTGCCTGGCTGTACCACAAGCAGCTGGGCACCTCACAGGGGTAGCTCCCACAAGACTCAATTTGCCCCAGACAGGGAAGTGGCCAGAGGATGGTATTTTGCCCCAAACCCTGTTTTCCATAGATTTAAAAAGCCTTCTCTGAGAGGCAAAGCCAAAGTGTGGCAACCCATGCCTTACAGCAGACTGACGGGTCCGAGCCCTGCTCCAAGCCCTCTGCTCCCCAAGCTGCAGAGCACCAAGAGCACCAAGCAGCTTCCCTTCTCCCGGACAAGGATGTCCCCTCTCCCTGGAGGACCCTTATGCTCAGCAAGCAGCAGCATTCAGCGCTGCCTCGCTGGGGCAAAAAGTGATGTGATTTGGAACAAAGCCGTTGGCTTCTGGCAGACACTTTGCAGCTAGCGTACAAAGCCTCCCCAACTCGAGATCCTTTGAGGATGTTCTCCAGAGAAATTGTCCTGCCCTGTGTGAGCCGTGGCACTGAGCTCTGCTGAGAGCACCCACCTGGTGCCTGATCCTACCGTGTCCCTCTTCCCACTCTCCCCAGGGCATGGACTCACCTGCCAGTGGTGGAAGACGGAGAGTGAGAAGGCTTGTCCCTGCGTGTGGGTCCTCAAGTCTGTCTCAAACCCAAATGAATCGATGGCTGGGATGAAGGCTTTGATGGTGTAGAGAGGGGAGCCCGGGATTGGAGCATCTTGCGTCACGTGGCCTCTGCCAACACATCAAAACATTAGTCTTCCTCTACGTCATAGAATCACAGAATGGTTTGGGTTGGAAGGGACCTTAAAGATTGTCCAGTTCCGACCGCGTCATGGGCAGGGACACCTTCCCCTAGACCAGGTTGCTCAAAGCCCCATCCAACCTGGCCTTGGACACTTCCAGGGATGGGGCAGCCACAGCTTCTCTGGGCAGCCTGTGCCAGCGCCTCACCACCCTCATCACAAAACATTTCTTCCTAATCTCCAATCTAAACCTGCTCTCTGTCAGTTTAAAACTGTTACCCCTTGTCCTATCACTACAGGCCCTGATAAAGAGTCCTTCCCGTCTTTCCTAGAAGCCCCTTTTATATACGGAAAGGCAGCAGTGAGGTCTCCCCGGAGCCTCCTCTTCTCCAGGCTGAACAACCCTGACTCTCTCAGCCTGCCCTCACAGGGGAGGTGCTCCAGCCCCGTGACCATCTTCCTGGCCTCCTCTGGACCCGTTTGAGCAAGTCCGTGTCTTTCTGACGCTGGGGGTTCCAGAGCTGAACGCAGTACTCCCAGTGGGGTCTCATGTCCCTTTATATATCCTCCTCTCTGACACTCAGGAAGAACCAGTTACAAACCAAAGGCTGCGAGTGATCCCCTCCCCACACAGCACAGGGGCTGGGATCAGTCGAGGAAGCTTTCAGCTGTCACTTCATACAGATTTCACCCTCTCCCCTTGTTTTACAAGCAGTGCTAGGACCGTGAGTGTCTCTAGCAACCCAGATCCCAAGCAAGCAGTTGCTGCTTTGCAATACTAAGGTGATGGCAGTGGTCAGAGCAGCTCACCTCCGCCTGGCCAGGACTGTGTACACCGCAGACACGCAGTCGGCAGGAGCCTGCACCTCCACGAAGTAGTAGGGCTCCATCAGGCGAGGGGTGGCCTGTGGGGAGAAAGGGACACGAGCCACTGAGCCTCAGCAGTGCCAACACAATTTGGTTCAAGTAAGAGTCAGGGACTAGCACGCTCTGGTCAAACGCAGCGTCTGACTGGGGATGAAAGGGTTCCTCCTGCCCCGTGGCCGCCCAAAACCAACGTCAAACCAACAGTGAAAGGAGCTTTTCTCCTTCTGGCCATGAGTCATACGCTTCCCTCTCCCCCACGCCCACCCTTCCCAGCAAGCCAAACAGTAGCAAAGAGGGGAGACAGAGCAGATGCACACAAGTTTCCAGCCAGACTGGAACGTGATCGCTTGTAACACCCGTCTACCAGCCCACAGGGTGCTGGAAACATTAATGGATGAATGAGTCAGTTTAAACCAACATCCTTGGGCAGATACCGCAGCACACGTGCAACCCGCGCTCCTTGGAGCCCACGGGAGCCAGCACGGCGTGAGGCTCAGTCTTTGTCATGCACGGTGTAGTCCTCACCATCAGGAAAGCGGAATACACCACTCGCCGGGCCGTCGGGATGATCTGTCCTCCACCCCGGTGCAAGGGCTCCTGAGCAATCACTGCATCCAGGATCTTAAACTTCACGTTCCGGATCACTGAGGAAGGGCAGAAATGACAGTGAGTGACTCGAGGGGGACGTTCTCTGCCGTACCAGCACCAACCGCGCATCCCCAGAGAGCCTGAGCACATAGCAAACATCCAGACAAAAACCTAGAGCCATCCAAAGAAGTTCTCCTAAATTTAATTCCAGCAGGGAAGGCAGGACCATGTCCTAACCCTGCATACCCAAGATGGGCAGTTCAGCAGCTTATCTAGCAGGGTGTTCAGTGGTCTGCACCTGAACTATATGAGGAACAGAGCCAAGGTCTGGGGGAGCCAGCTTGCCAGGTGGCAAGTGCCAGTGCCTGGGTGGCATCTGCAGCCAGGAAAAAGGGAGAGGTTCTGTTATCTCCCTTGTCACCCATCCCCAGAGCTGTCCCCAACTGTGGCGTGCAAAGGGAACCAGCCACCGAGGGACCGCACCAGCAAAACCACTTGAGTGCTTAGGGACGGAAGAATTTAATCGATCTTATTAGCTCCACTTCTCCGCAGGTCCTACTTACATTCATCACAGAGAGGCCCTTCCCTGGTCCCCCACTGAAATCCCTGCACAATGCTGTCCTTCACAGAGCCCAGCAGCGACTTGTCCACCTACAGACAGAGAGACAGACTGCTTCAGAGACCAAATCTGCATCACGAGGCAGCAACGGACAGACCCCAGTGTTTAAAAGCCAGTTCCTAGAAGAGCAGCAATGTCCCCTGATACCCGCAATGTCCATCCCTCCCTCTCACAGCTCAGGAGCATCATCTTCAGAGTTTGGCACTAGAGCTATAAATTAAGAGAGTCCGTATTTTGGTAATCCTGAAAGGCAGGCTGATTAGTAGCCAATTTTGAGGACATCAGCCCAAATAGCAACGCCTGAAAAATAACAGGTGATTTGCTAGCCAGTGCAGGAGCATGGCGGAGAAAGCACAGCAGATCTGAGATCTGGCCAACCAACAAGCACTCCAGCAGCATGCCTTGCTGCAGGTTCTGGAAGGAGTGGTCACCTCTTGGCACCACAGGACAAACACCTCACTGAAACGTAACCCCCCTGCCCGTGTTTCTCACCTCTGAGGGCAGCGTGTCATCTACTAGGATGTTTGGGCCAGTGGCGTCCGGCCCAAAGGCCCAGATGGAACGGGCAGCCAGCAAATCCCAGTCATATTTGGTCTGGAAGAATTCACCCAGCTTCTTTCTGATAGAAGAAGAAGGGAAGAAATTTTAGGAAACAAGTATCCAACCTGCACTCACAATATATTTACGACCCTGTTCCCTTCAGGCATAAAAGGGTCTCAGTTTTTTACCTGGAGCAACTCGTTTGCTGGGGCAGGGGTGCTCACAGACTAGCTGGTGGCAATACTGAGCCCAGGACCCCTGCCGAGAGGCTGTTGGCTGATACTGTGCACCTTGCAGATCCCAGCATTCCCTTTTTTCCCCCCAATTACTTGATTCTAGATGGATTCCTGCTCTCCGCAGATCGGTCATACCTGTTCCACGTTATCTGGACCACTTCATTTTCAATGTCCTCTGCGAGTCCCTTCTCCAGAGGCTCAGCAATCATCGTGATCTTGTTCCTGAGAAGAGAGACAGTTGCAATTAGTCCGCAGAATGATGGAAATGGAAGTAATTGGCAGGACCTCAGGGACTGCGCACTGCCTCGAACACAGCTAGGGAGATGAAGCCATCCGTGTCCTTCGCTGTTACCGTCTTGTAAAGACAGCCCAGGCGCTTAACGACTGCTCTCCGAAGGCTGCTCACCTCCAGAAGCAGATTGCTAAGGGACAGCATGGCTCCATCCCTCCTGCCAGATGTCCAGCGCTCGTCCGGGCTGCGGGAGGAAGCCCATGGGCCAGGCCTCTATCAGAGCCAGCACTCGCCGTGTCCGACACACGGGACGTTGCCTTGGAGAGCCCCACCAACGCAAGTAACCTGCCCCCACAGCAGGTCACTCCACAAGCCCAACAGCTCAAAGACTGACCTAAGACTGGAACCCTTCTGTTCCCAAAAGTAAAGGTTGCCAGCCACGGAGAGAGTATACCAAATAAAAGAGGGTAAGAAGAACCCAAAACCACAGGGGAACACAGGAAAGCCATCTTCAGCATGTGACAGATGATGATTTCCCTGAAAATTCAGGCATTAAAATGCCCTGTTCTCCTAGATTTCATAGTTATTCAGAGCTGTGTTCCCTCCCGGGCCTCTGTCTTTCAAACACGTGTATCTCACAACGCATTGCTGGAGGAAGACGACAAGACCAGGCCGTAAGACTCCAGTGCATCAGCAGGAAGGAAAAAATCTGTTTCAAGACTAAGAACGAATAAGAGAAGACAAAGCTTTTGCTCATGAAAACGTTTGGGGAGTTACTGAAGGCAGCACTGGGCTCTTTGGCACCTGCTCTAGGATCCCAATACATCTCCTAGTTCTGGAAACGCCACAAAACTGCTGAGAAAGTGTGAAATTTAGTTAAAAGAAAAAAAAAAAAGAGGATATGGATCTGTCTTTATTCCCTCCATTCTGAAAGTTCCTACAAAGCACAGAAACACCCCCGGGACTCAGGAATGTTACTGAGGAGTTCAGCCGAGCTGCTGCAGCGGCAGGCTGCCAAATCGGGCCCGCGCCACTTGCCTGGACAACGGCCACCGAGAACAGACCCCTCAGAGGGGGCGAAGCCCCATCTCCAGTGAACCCCTCCATCTGCCCCCCTCCCATGCCCAGCTCGCCCACGGGCTCTTACTTCTTGTTGGGTGTCTCAGCAAAGCACTTTAGGGAGGACGTTTCCACCACTGTCTCGCAGAACGTCACAACTGGATCGGCAACCTGGGATAACGACAACAGGTTTGTAAGGTTTTCAAGTACTTTTTTTGCTTTTAAACAGACTGTTTGACCCCTTTGAACACCTACAAGAAAAAACTGGTTGATCTGCCAGTGTTTTCATCAGCCTTCAATATGAACCAGAGGCCTGCGCAGGCAGCTTTACTAATTCCTTCATTCAAACGAGACAGGAACATTTAAACCTAATTCCAGGTATGAAAAATCCTGCTCAATTTAGTTATTTGATGCTAGCCAGGCAATGGCTGAAGTACAGGAAAAGGCTGGAACATGGTCACACACCCCTCTCCAAGCCGGTTTTCAGGCTCTCAATCACAACGGTGTGACACAGTCAGGCTGTAAGAGTTACTGTTGCATCCTAGCAGCCCTTTTTTTCCTTTTAAAAGGACCTGACAAAATCCATGCTATACATTCGGCTAGGTTTATTTTCCCATTCTTCTGAGATAGGGGGACAAAACCCTCTCCCCAGATGGGAAAATCCCTCTCATTTCCTCACCTTGATATCAATCTCTGAATACATCTTCCGTAGATCGTGCATCACACAATCCAGGTAGAGCTCCCCCGTCCCCAGGATCACGTGCTCCCCAGACTCTTCTACCTGAAAAATAAGACAGCGTTACTGCTCACAGCCCCTTGCCTTCCAGGCTCCCACACAAGCCCGAGGAAGTATTAGCTTTAACTAAATTGGTTAGGATTAGAGCACCCCAAGGAAAGCTCCCACAGCCTTTTCTAGCAGAAAGTGCTGATGTGCTCTGCAGAAAGCTGCTTCCCCGGCACAGCAAGGTGCGTGTTTTTCTGCTGGATTTACAGTTTTCTGCTATTTCCACATGATTTATGAGATCAACTGCAACAGCATGGAAAAACCCGCAACAAATCAACCTACAGTAAAAAATTTATTTTTAAGATCAGCCTACAAGGTAGCCCACAGCATGAGCTGAAACCAGCCACGCGTACACCATAAATACCTTAGTAGTAAGCGAGGGGTAACTCTTGTTGACTTTGCGGAGACCATCTAACATTTTGGGGAGCTCCGAGGGGTTGACCGGCTCTACAGCTATTTTGATGACAGATGTGGTGTTGAACTTCAAAGGACGGAAGATCTGAGCCTGAAACCAGATAAGGACAAAGAGCTGAATCTCTCCGTCATTAGATGGCCACTGGACTTAGACACGGCGTTTGAAGCTGTTCTGTTTCCCTCAGTGGCTCTTGTGCCCTGGCACCTCGGCAGACAACGTTTCTCTAACCTCACCGCTGGAGCTTTCGGGATGCGCTCCATCACCTTGACTCTCCGTAAGGCTGAGCGATACCAGCCACGCACAGTACCTCCTCGTTGCCCCGAGGCTCCGTGACGGTTGCAGTCTTCACTATGGGCTGGTCCACTCCTTCTATCAGCACCCAGTTGCCAGCAGGAACGCGGTTGACCTCAATGTGATACCTAAAAGGCAGGGGAGCATCACTGCAGCGCTCGCTGCTGCCAGCCTCAGGCCCCTTGCAGCGCTGCCCTCCTCCCTGTCCCTGGCAGCAACGACTCCTCTCCCAAACGAACACATTGCCAGAGCTTTCCGTACCTCGCAACCGAGATCCAGAGGCGTCCGACGGTGCAGATCTGGGAATCCTCCTCATCTTCCAGGGTATAGTTTTCTCCAAGGACCTTCACAGGCTGCCCAGCATGGATGGTACCACTGAGCACTCTGCCAAAAGCGTGGAACTGAACGCCGTCATCCGTGCTGTACATTTTTGTTGTGTGACACATCAGTGGACCCTTTCCAGGAGAGAGACAGAAAAATAAGCCTCTTTCAAAATACAGTAAAGAAACAGATGCAGACCTGGTAGGACTCATGGATACAAAGGGATTAATGGGCTGGAACTTAGAAATACTTGTTTTAACTTGCCAAGTCCTTCATTTCCTTCCACTGGAAGCCTTACATCTCCTTGCCCTGTATGGAGACCCCTGGAATGACTCTGGTGGACTTTTCTGGAGCAATCCTCCCTCCTCTTGTGGAGTAGTAAACAGTGGTTGGAACAAGGCCATGAGAAGAAATGTCATCTGCTGACCTGCAAACCAGCTCAGGGCAGAACACCCGAGCCTCCACAGCTCACAGCTCTCAGTCCCATAAGGTCACTCCACAACTGGCGATCTAGTGACAGTCACCACTCTATAGTTTTGTGGGGGTAATTACAACTCATTAAAACAAGCGATTCATTTTCTCTCCAGACATCAGAGCAAAAGTCACGGGGAAAATTCCTCCCTAGCTGCTGGCTGGCGTTGGTGGCTCTAGACAACTCTGAATGACAGCTCAGTACAAGCTGTTTGAGGAGGAAGGTTTTTGCAAGGCTTTGATAGGAAAGGTGCTGACTAATGTAGACTTATTTTTATCAGCAGAGTTCAGATCAATTTTCTCAGAGTTTGGAGAGAGAATCAAACTTCAAGGAAAAGCGACAAAAAGGCAGCAAAAGGACACAAAATCACCCTGCAGCTCCCACGTGCTCTGAAGTCCTGACCTAGTCCTGTTCTTCTCTGAACACTGTCAAACAATTCTCTCTCTCAAGGGCTGCCCTGGCAGGCAGCTAAAGTTTCTCAGAGTGAAGAGATTTGTTTCAGTATCGGATGAGAGGTTTCAAACTGCTGGAAGTCAAATCTGGGCAGATGGCTGCCTAGGAGGCAGCTGCCCTGTCAAAGCAGCGAGAGGAGGGCATATTTGCCACGCTTTTGGACACTCAGAGCAAAGCAGAAGAGTTTCCTTACGTCAGGGTCGCATTCACTCATGGCCTCCCCTAGATCAGAGTCGACGCCACCAGTGTAGGTATGCTCGATTTTTGTCTTGGCTCCCACCTTCGGGGAGGGGATATGCTGCACACACATGTCCACAAAGCCTGGAAAAGTAATACTTCATGAGAACACGATTAAACAGTGCAGAGGAAAGAAATGGACTCCAATAAACACAAGGCAAAGTCATTCTGACTGCAGTGCACCCACAGCAACGGGGAAGATGTGAGCAGTGTCTCAAGCTGTCCTTTGGGTAAATGGCTTAATATTTTATATTTGGAAAGCTGAGAAGGGATCTGTGCAAGTGAGCACTCCATAGCTGTAACACAGCCCTTGAATCTGCTGATGTGAGGCCAGGGTACTGGGAAGATCATGGAGGGGAAGATAAACAGCATTTACCTGTGAATTCCCCAAAGAACTTCTTGCAGACAAGCCGCAGGAGGGGCCGAATGTTCAATTTCAATTCTTCTTTGGTCAGGTGGATGCCAAGTTCATCCAGAGTCCTCGGCAGGGTTGTGTCCACGTCCCCCACCACCTGCAAGACAAAAAGCCCCACTCTCAGCTTTGCTGTGGGGGTCCAAGCCAGTAACTCCCAGGTGCAGCTTCACACACCAGCCCTCCCCCTCAGGGCTCTCGACCTGCTCTGGTTTAGAGCTCACACGAGAACTGGCTGGCTGGTTCAAATTATCACTTGGTTGATATCAGAGCATAGTAGAAAGAGCAAAGGCAGTTCTATTAACTGCACAAACATAGGGCTATATTTGCAAGGAGCAACTGTTAAGGAGTTGCTCACCCTTGCTCTGCACCCCCAAACCCAGAAATCTGAAGATCCCGCTGCATAACAGGACAGGCGAGTCCCACAGGCACCAGCCACACCACCATCCAGTCTTCAGCCCTTGGCTGCTCCTATCTGGAACTGCGGGAAGGAGAATGAACCGCCACATACCTGAGCCAAGATCTTGTACAGGGGCTCCAGGATGAACTCCACGAAACTGCGCTGGGAACTGCTCGTTGGGGCCTTCTTAGTGAACTTGCGGCTGTTGGGGGACAAAAGGAGAGATGTGAGGAGCAAGCGCTCTGCAACCTGCAAGCACCCCTACTGCAAACACAGCCTCTTCTCCCTCCCAACCTCCCTGGGAAGCAGTCACGGACACAGGAGGCATGCTTACTCCAAACGAAGGCCAGAAAAGGCTCTCTGCTCCCACTTACGGGATTCAGGACCACATGGATTCACACCAAGCAGGAGACTTGACTCAACCCTTCCCAGACACGGCTCCATCACAGGATCATAGGACAACTCACGTTGGAAGGGACCTGGGGTGGTCACCTAGCCCACGTTTTACAGGGAAAAGGGGGGGAAACCCATCAATAAACGAATGGATATTTAAACAGGCTTCTTACGTCTTCGGGTTGAAGTAGATGTCACCCCAAAGCCGCTTTGCAAACTCCTGGTAATTGATATCTCCTAAAGGGAAAAAACAAATGACAAAAGTATCTCAGATGTCACTGTATTTCTCTCATCTTGGAAATCTTTGGGTTTGGGCTTTTAAAACAACCCTGAGGATTTGACTGATGCTGGTGAGTGAACACTTGGTCCCAATTCTGAATAAATGATTAAGCCCTCACCTGGGAGACCAGGCAGAGAGGCAGGCAGAACACAGTCCACTGGGGACGCCAGCAGCAGCCCAGGTACCCCGCGGGTTCGCACACTTGCTCCTCAGGAACGTTTCAACCCTCTCAATTACACAGAAGGTTAGAGCTGAGAAGACCTAGCCTGCCAGACACCGCGCCGCAGGAACCCAGTTACATCTGCTTCATTTTCCAAACGTTAACACTGCAACCTGACGCCATAGAGCCAAGGTGCTGGGACGGCTTACACCTCATCTGCCCCGCGGGCTTATCACAAGCATTTTCTGCCTCGCTGAACATCTCCAGGTTCTTTTCTCTTTTTCAGCTGATGCACTAAGCGCATAGCCAAATAC
The DNA here is from genome assembly GCF_965183815.1 of Platalea leucorodia. NCBI lineage: Eukaryota > Metazoa > Chordata > Aves > Pelecaniformes > Threskiornithidae > Platalea > Platalea leucorodia. The sequence continues at coordinate 2,180,387 of NC_138844.1, forward strand.
CCAAGTGCTGAAGGAATAGCGCAGTCCTTGGCTGTCATGGTGAATTTACAAATAATAAGACAGCGGCGATAATTTACAGCAGTTTCCAAACAAGCTTTTGCTGTGGGCAGATGTGCAAGCATAAGAAATTTCATGGTGGCTGCGGTTTTGACAGTTAAACTACTATAACTCATGTTATTTGAAGTGCGGTGGCTGCACATAAAATCCCTGGTGGCCACAATCCAATATTACCGACTTCAAGTACCTGTTCAGCTCATGTCCGCCCCACATGGATGGCATCTCCTGCCGACTGTGCCTGCATCTCCATCAGTCCCCCAGAGAAGGGGTATCATCGTAGCAGGCACTGAGTTAACGCTGTGACACCCAGGGAGCTCATTTATTTCTCCAAACTCACGAGGACACACGATAGTCCTGACACATCAGTCCCTGACCTCTACAACTTCATCCTCCCTCAGGCTAACTTCTCTGCAAGAGCCAGGCCAGCTGCTTTACAGCATCCTTCTTCCCCTGCTCACGGCTCCTACAGATCACCCCGAATTCCCCAGTGCGAGACTTCAAAAATCTTGGCTGTACAGCTGGCTAATGCGAGCAAAAGGCCCGCTTTTACAAGTGGCAGATTGCCTTGAGCGGGCACCTGGGGAACAGAAAATTAAATCAAAGCCAGAAAAAGACAGTTTCTTAAAAAAGAAAGAGGGCAAGAGTGCAAAACCTTGTGGGCCAAGCTTGCGCCTGGCTGCAGCTGAGTCTCAGACTCTGGAGACTTTTGTGAAAAGGCAGGCAGAACTTAACTGCTTCGCTTCTGAGCTGTTCTGATACGGAGGCAAAGCACAACACATACACTTGCCTTTGACTGCCATAGCAGGACTTGTTTTTTCTGCTTAAGGGTATGTATAAAATATTGGCTTCTGACTCAAGAAACATTCATCAGGGAAACTATCTAGCTAAAACCAAGTCAGAACTGTATTTTTGCTTTTTACCACCCAGGGCTCAGATCTGCAGTAACCTTCAACCTCTAGAAATTCAAGAGCGCATATACTGGCCATATATGTGCAGTGAAAGCCAAAGCTGAATGGCTTAGAAAGCCTCAACAAAATAGGTTAGGAAACGAGATGCTAAAGTGTACAAGGTTTCTGGATAATCCTCACCATATGTGTCTGCATAAATCTTTGCAAAAGATCCCAGCGTGAAGCAGATGCTGTACTGCGAACTGGAGAAACACACGTTCCCCAGAAGGGGAGACAGAACGAGGTTCTCATCGGTGGAATACATGCTGAGAGGAGACAGTTTTTTACAGAAAGGAGGGGAAAAAAAAAAGAAAAATCAGTGTTATGAACCAAGGAAGACACTTAAATCCACTTCCCACACCAAACAGCAGTATGTGATAGGCAAGGATTCTACACTGCCAAACGGCATCTTAAAACGGGCTGCAGCACGCTTGCCATTGGAATTGCAGGGTCAGTATCATTTTATGACTATAAATTTCAAAGCACGAGTGTACAAAGAAATATTTAAAGATCTAGACCTAAAACGTTACCAGCACAAGTGCTTTGTATTTTTTGCCAGGTAGAGTTTTTCTTCCCCTAAAAAAAGGCAGCAAAGTTGGTCAACCAAGCAAGGGAAAAGATAATACAAGGCAAATAACGTAGGGATAGAATTGAATGGAAACAGTTTTAATGAGCTCACAAGCATGCTAGACAGGATAAATCATCCCGCTCTGAGCTGTCTGATGCCAGTAGCAATCAAACAGAGACACACGCAAGTGAGCTCCTGTGCAAATTCAGTCTGAGGTTATCCAGGCTACGGAGCAGACACACACAAACTGAAGGGAAGAGTGCTGCTAAGAACAGCACCTGGATGCAGAAGAACCCACAGAAACGATGCATTGCTCCTGTGACAGCTAGAAAAGACGTCCCTCCCTTCTCCGGGCAGGGTCTTGCAGGGAAATTCGACCATAGTCCCTGTTTAGGGGCTGGGGCAGCGAGTTCCTATCAGTTTTGTAACAAACATTTAGGAGCCTGGCAGCCAGACATCTCAGCCTGGACAACTGCAGTGTATTTGAGACATTTTGGAGCACAGAAGTTCCCTGCTCTGGTCATATCTCCACTTTCCCTACTTTTTAATGGGGGAAAAAGAGCTGATCCCATGAAGCTTCTCAGAATTCAGGCAGGATCGGGCCCTCCTGCATAATTCAATATATTGGCCGAGACGAATTTCCAATGGTTCTTCCTGCCCCATTTTCTACCATTCACCATATCAAGAGACAAACTCATGAGTTCTTAGGCGCACACAGGGCTCCCAAAGAAAAGCAATGGAACAGCGACAGCAAGCACTCACAACACATCATCGCAAACACCCATACCTGATCAGACCGTTAACTTCGTCTACGATATGCCGGAGTTTGTAATAAGCATCTGTAGGGGGCAATTTCAGCTCCAGGATCAGTCGGTCTATCTTGTTGATGCACACGGTCACTGCGAGCCTTTCCTGCACCGCGTGCTTGATCAGCCTCTCTGTGTTCAGCATCACCTGCAGGGAATAACAAGCGCAAACGCCCCTAGCGAAAGCCCGCCACAAAATGCTATCTAGGGCGTGACAGACAAAGCAGCGACCCTTACACGCAGGGCTGCAACTCTGTAGAAAAGCCTAAGCTCAGCCACCAGCGCTAAGCTAATCTTCCTGAAATTTAGAAGTAGGTGCTAACCCAACCGAATTCCTTGAATCCTACCCCTTGGACATCTCTGATATAAATAAGCTGCTCAATTTTAGGTATCATGGGAATGGCGATGCAAACAAGTTAGATAATCAGCCTACAGGTCACACACATCACATCAGCCCTGGACACAGAAGCCAGAGGCTTGGACTCCCTGTTTTGGCTGGAAAACACTCTCGCTTCCCAAACTGTCCTCCAAAAACCCTTCACCCCAGAAAGCTAAACCCATCCCAGGCCTTCATCCTAAGGATCAGAGACTCCAGAGAGAGAGGTTTTGAAGTTAAGCCCTAGGAGAACCTGGCACTCACCCCCTCAGCTGCATCAATGAAAAGTACAACGCCGTCCGAAATACGAAGGCCAGCTGTCACCTCGTCAGAAAAATTGACGTGACCTTCAAAAACACAAAACGGTAGTGAGAACAAGAGTAAGCCCCGCCACCGGCAGCACAGAGGGTGGAAAGCCGTCCCTCTGCTCCGCAGCTTGCTCTGGTCACTGGTACCCAGCGAGGCAGAAGACAGACTGCTTCCTCCTCAGACAGGGACCCGGGAGCGGCTGCCAGAGCTCCGTATAGGGATTCGCTTCAGCTTTAATGCTATTTTTTGAGAATAAACACAACTCATTTAACAGGCACTTTTCCTCACATTTGTTACTGTTTTTCTCACAGCTCCGTGCAAGTACTTCAGGAAAAGAAGGAAGATTACTTCTCACCAAAGAACAACAGATGCCTCTCCCTCCAGTCTCCTCCTGCGCTCTAACCTCCCTCATCTTGAGCTGTAACTCAACAGATGTGTCCCAAGACGCTCTTTCCTACACTTTGGCCTTGGTTTCTTACAAGTTGATCCAGGATTATGTTCCCTTCACAGGAGCTTGTCAGAGGCTCGAGAGAACTTGCCGAGTCTCACTGTGGGGCGACAGCGTTTGAGAAAAGCACGGTCCCCACCGTGCATGATACCCGGAAAATCCAATTCTACGTGTGCTCCTCATACACTTGAGCAAAACACATTTTCAGCCCCATTAACCCTCAATTAGGCCTGCTAATCAGAGACACAAGCCTGACTAAAAGCCAGCTGCACAGTCGTTACTGCTGGAAGTGATTTCAGAAGAATCAACTTAGCTAAAAGCTCAGGACTAGGCTGGAATCATCTACAAAAAACACAAAACACGGGTTTACATCTGTGAAAGAAAACTTCCTAGGGTTTCATTGCACCCAAGTGACGTTTCCAGACGAATCAGTGAGGTTTCAGGGTACAGATTCTTTTTTTGTTTTTCTGAGAGTCAGCGCTATGCAACCCCACCACAATCCAACACAAAAGCTCTTTGAAGGCCCTCGTTAGCCATCACTGTACAGGTTTTCACTGCTCTGCTCCTGCCAATAGCACTATCCTGAAGACCAAAGGGGTTTAATAAGGAGAGAGACCCTGGTTCACATGGTCATTTATCTGCTCCGCACATCAAGCTGCCTTCAGCTAATGCATCCCAAACCAGGATTTTCAGGATTACACAATCACCTGGAGTATCGATGATGTTGAAGAGAAAAGACTTCCCTTTGGTGTCTGGCAGAACAATAGTCACTGGCGTGCTCTTGATCCCTACTCCCCTCTGAAAGACAGGAAACCAGGATTACCAGTTAAAAGAAAAACAAACACATCACCATGTAAAGATGTAAAAGACAACCAAAGAAAAATCAGAAAGATGGAAAGAAGGAAACATCCATCCAGGACATCCTGTCACTCCCAGGGAGCACATAACCACCCCAGATTGCTGCAGTATCCAGCCCAGCTCCTCCATCCATACTGGCTCAGACTGGTGAGCTACCACTGCCCAATCCATGCCTCATTTCAGCTGAGGAAGTAGAATATGCAACACCAGAGACAGAAGATGGATGGTTTTCTGTGCTTTTGCCCTTCTGCTGCTATCAAGTTATACCTCAAAGCGTAAGATTTGATCACCCAGAGTATAAAGTAGAGCATTAAGACGAAGAGAAAGAAATGCTTCATAGGATTGTTCCGGTCATGACAATATTTAGCGAGTAGGACAAAGTAAGATTCCCATTCACACCCAACCACATGGATTCAGAGCACCCAGCTAAGAGTTCCCATCAAAGGAAACAGAGGAGAAATATGTTTATTTTGAAATCATAGTTTTTCTCCCCATCCATCACTGCTGTGAATCCCTTCCACCTCTTCCCCTCAAAGAAAATAGGAGTTACCCATATGCCGGGATAACTCTGGTAGAGATTACACAGGTTATCACCTCAGATAAATAAAATCCTACGTGGAGATGAGGGTTGCAGGAAATGGAAAAGTTCGACCAGGGACCTTACAGAGGCAAACAAGAGGAGCAGATCATTTTATTGATAAAGAAAATAATCAAAACGTGGAAGGCACAAAAAGCTGTTAAAATGGAAGAGGAAACCGCTTACAGTAAGTAACTGAGTAAAGCATGAGACAACTGGATAAAAATCACTGCCTGTTCTACAAGACTCACTCACCTCTTGCTCTGTGAACAATATATCAGTGTAGCAAAGCTGCAAAGACAAAACAAAAGTCAGAACATCACATTTGGGTATCAAATATTAAGTTTGAAGCAGGACGCAATAACTCTTTACACACGGTTAAGGTGGCAAGTACGTGACAGAGACGGAATTAGGACTGAGCTCTGGCCTTCCAATCACTAAACCACATTTTCCCCACGTACAGTCATGCTCCCTCGGAGTGTAACACCCAAGCCACGTTCCCCAGGGCAGGAATACACCAAAAAGCTCACTCACATCCTGGTCATAGCGCTTCCGGATTTCTGGGTGCGTCTGTTCTATGAGGCAGTCAACAAAACACGTCTGAAAAATAGCAGAGAAAGGAGGTGACTGTGTTCCGACAGATAAATACAAGTACAATCCCATCCCTCCAGTGGCAGCACAGAGAAAGTTGGGCACGTTATTTATTCCACGTGGCTGAAAGAAAACCTAGAAATAACTGCATTGGCAAGGGGAGCAGAAAGAGACTGCTGCTGCGGAGATCGAGGGATCAAGAGCAATGGTGAAAGTAAGCAACAAACAGATCGTTACTACTACCCGATACACGTTGGAAATTCACACTACCTTGCCGTGGTGAAGGTGCCCACACAGAGTCACATTTCGAATTAGCTCCGAGTTGTCCATCAGATCTGCCAGGAAACTGGAGGAACAAAACACAAAAGACTGTTGGAGGCTTCTGCTGTGTCTAAGAAAAGTAGGAGCCGTTTCAGCTACACTTTCTATCCAAGGTGCCCCCTGAATCCTCTCCAAACTTTCACTCTGCCAATGCCCTGCGGAGGAAGAATCCCACTTTCCAGATGGGGAGGACAAGAGAGTTGGAGTCCTAGACAGATGGCAGTGGGTGGGAGGATACGGAGCTGGTAAAACTGCCAGCAATGGAATATTATTGAATATTCTTCTTCTCTCCTAGTCGGTATTAGAGCAAAAGTCACATCCATGTACTCAGATGATTAAATACTTCCACTCAAATAGTGGCAGGCAGTCAAGTAAATCACAGAGCTGGATAACGAGCAGCCCACGCAGTTTTAAAAGGTAGCCACAGGGCTCCGCAGACCATCATGAATTCTGGTTTTCAGGTCTTAAAACAGTGATGTTCCCAGGGACTCAAGAAAACAGTAATGAAATTTAAATCTTTTTAGAATCAGCAAATGAGCTGGGTAATGATGGGCTGGTCACTTCTGCATGGATCCTGGCCAAAATATAATTGAGATACTAAATTACCAACTCCTTTAAAAAATAACGGGAGGCTGTAAAACAAGTATTCATTGCTATGGGTCTGCAGAAAATAAATGCTGTCAAATAATCTCCTTTTTAAAAAGATTTAATTTTCACTGATGCGCTAGACTTCTTAACGGACAACATTTTGATTAAGAGCTAGAAAATACAAAAATCAATAATAATACTGATTAAAAGCTTGCTTATTGGTCTTAAAATAAGGCTAAATGGGAAATCAATACCAAGCTTGCAAGTTTCTGGTTAAGTCCCACAGGGAATCTCTCCTGGCCCCATCCTAACCATTTATATCAATGAGCAGGATGACGAGGAATTCATTACAGATGGAAGGAGCAGAGGACACAGGGATCAGGAACGTGGTAGATAATGAAGAGTACAGGTCATTGACTAAGAGCAAAATGTACTGCTTCGAAAAATAAGACCCAGCCGGCTTTCTGGTTTATATCTGGCTGTACCAAAAATCTCTCTGATCAATGAACACGGCCAAACTGAGAGTATCAGGGGACAGCCCCGAGAAGCTGCCATTCCTGGGCATCCAAGTAACCAACTGACTGAATACGAACTCCAGCGAAATTCTGTTGCCGGAAAATAACAGGATCCTTGATGATACGCAGAGGGACTGCTCACGTTGGGGTCTGTTTGGCACATGGGGAACTGCTACTCAGCCTGCATCTGGTTCCAGGATCTGCACTTGAAGACGGCTATTAAAAATTGGAAAAAGCTCTGACTAGCCATGAAGTGGCGTATGGAAAGATGAGGCTAACAAGACGCTCACGCAGCTCAATCTGTTCATCCTCAAATAGAAGACGATACAGAAACACTATACACGCAGGGATACAGAGCCCCTCCGCCCAGCGACAAAATGTTGACGCTAAGATTATATATTTTTAATAGGGAAAGTAAACAACTGTTTTTATTCCTTTCCAAAGTTGCGTGAGATATTATATCTCAGTTTTTAAATTTGTTTGGAATTTTTCCCAGGGTTTTCTCTCAACCCCGGTGTCCCAGCAGCTGCTTTGTGGGGCACAACCAGCAGAGACGATCAAGTGCAGCAGAAGTGCAGCTTAGCTGCAGCGTTACGCTGACCTACGATGCAACTTTGCATACAACCGGTGGCATAAAAATTCCCCCCGGAAGCTCCTCCAGGATAGACGGGAATTAATTTGAGACAGCAGTAGGCCAATGGTCACTGGGATCAAACCAAAACAGCCCAGTATGAGGTGTGCCACGCACTGACCGTATAAATATGTCTTGAGCCAGTCAAGAAAGTTTGCTTCCAGCAAACCTGCACCACAAGGGTTTCCGATTATCGAGCTTTGTATCAGCTGTCGAGGTAACATTTACATCCCAGCGTCAGAAAACTATGCACTACGCTGCATTATGTGGAGGGCAAAATATCTGTAAAATGGTTAGTCCTGTACTTTCCTCCTCTTCTTTTTGGTTCAAAACCTGGGAAGCGGCTGCACTCAGTTCTGTTGCTGGTGTCAGTAAGGAACGAAGCCAATGCCCCCCGAAATCTGCCTCCTCCACATAGTACACACCACTCTGCCTCCCCACCTTTGCCTGCAAACAACAAAAAGTGAGGAAATCGCAGCACAGATGGCTTGGGCCAACGTACACGCTTAAAACCCCTATATATTACTTACTCCATCTCATAGACAGTGACCGGTAACGTCTGTTCCATCAGAGAGAATTTTTTGGTTTTCACGGGTTTAATAATAGGCTCTGCAAACAAGAGAAAGAACAATAAACCACTGTTACCAGAGACCCTGAACCCAGCAGGCTCAGAAACGGTCGTTTCTGTCTGCACTCTTGCAGACAAAACCACAATTTTTACGCTGACAGAGTCTCTCAGCTTTTTATAAAAGCAGTTGTACTAGATCGTTGTAGGTCCCTTCCAACTGAATTATTCTATTCTATTTAGAAGGATCAAATGAGACGACTTAAATGCATTTTCATTTCTCCTTAAATATCTTTCCAGTATCTGCTGATATCTGTTCTTCAAAAGATAAGTTCGTTTGGCATTTGTAATAATCCCGAGTGCCAAAACGTGTGCAGCACTAGACAAACAAGAGTCTCTGCATTCCTGGGGCTGAGAGGGAATTCGAAAGGGGCATTAAAACCGATGGGGAGAATGGAAGGGAAGATTATTTTCCCTTTCCCAAGGATCCACCAAGAGTCTTCTCCTTCCTCCGTACCTGACTCGCTGCTTCCTCACCACTTACCAGTGAGAGGCTGCGTGTCTTCCTCTTGTACTATCGTCTCTACTTCGGGCCCGTAGACCTCCTCAGCGGTGGGATAGTATTTCTTATCCTCATGCAGCACCACCTCCATCCCAGGGTGGTCCTCGTCATGGTCCCCCATATCGTCATCATCATCATCATCCTCGAGCTGCAACCAATGCTCACATTCAGCTGCTGCCAGCACCGAAGCGCTTTACAAACACCGCTCACCCCAGAAAGCACAGGCTCCGAGTCGTACATCAAAAGAGAGCTACAAACCCAGCCAGGGAACCAGCAACGCGGCCCCGGCGCCTCACGTCAGGCGGCAGAGCAGCTTGCAGAGGTGCCCTCTGTAAGCAACGCACCTCGTCCCGCTGTGGGACGGTGGCACAGCCTGGAAAGGAACAGCGAGAGCACTTGCAGCGGCTCCCGCCCCTCGCTCGCACACACAACACAGCTCCGGTCACACACAACACCACTTTCAGACAAACTGCAGGAATGGGAGACCAGAAGGGGCTCCTCGGTCCTCCGACGCTTTCCCCATCGTGGCACGGCAGCTTCTGCTGCCCTCCCTGCCCTCGTCCCTCTCTGGTGTCCGTGAAGCCTTGCTCTGCCTTCGCCACCTGGGAGCTGAGCTCCCTGCGAAGCTGCTGTAGCGTTGGTGTGTGTTACTACAGGCCTGAAGCCCTCGCTGAATGGATACGGCTCCTCCATTTGATCGAGCACAAACCAAAAAGCCAAATGCGGCTTCAGCTACAGAAGCTCCCGGTTCCAACCGCGATCCAAGCAGAAACTTCGTCTTTCCCTCTACGACAGGCACAGGACGGCAGCTTTTGCTGAATCCTTTAAAAACCAAATCCCTCTGATCCTCAGGAGGCAAATCCCGCCCCTGAACAAAGCCCGACTGCAGAGCCAGAGCCCGGCACGGAAAAGGAACCACTGGCAGCTTGTGAAGATTGCAGTGCTCAGCCCCGGCTCCCGCGGGGGGTGCGGGGCAGGATGAGGCCCCCACGAGCTGCTGCCCCTCCGCCCATCCCCACCGCTCACCTCGTCCAGGTCCTTGGACTCTCTCCCCAGCTCGTCATCATCATCGTCCGAGTCCAGCTCCGGCCCGATGTAGTTCCCAAACTCGTCGTACAGGTCGGTGTCCATGCTGAGGGCGGGAAGCAGGGGCTCGGTGCGGGCTCTGCCCCGCGCACCCACGGCTCCCCGGCCCCAGAGCCACCCACCGCACCGGGGCTCCCTGCCCGGCCCCAGCCCCGGCCCCGGCCCCGGCCCCGGCCCCGGCCCCGGCCCGCAGCCTGCGCGGCCCCCCAGGCCCTCCCTCCCCTCACCGGGGCCCTGAACCGCCCCGAGGGCTCCGGCCTGCCCGCCGAGCGCCCTCCGCCTTCACCGCCTCCTCCCCGGGTCCCTCTCCCTCTCCTTCTCCCCACCCTCACCGGCCCCGGCCCCGGCCCCGGCCCCGGCCCGCTCTCACCCTCCGCGCTGCCCTCGCCGCCGGCGCCGCCGACACCGCCGCAGAAGGCCCCCGGGCTGCCCTCACTGCCTGTCGCGACAAAGCCCGCCCGCGCCCGCTGTCAGCGCCGCGCCCGCGAAGGAAGGGGCGGACGGGGCGGGCGAGGCCGGGGACGGTGCCGGCGGGGTCCCGGCGGGGTCCCGGTGGCCGCGGCTCGGGCCGGGCCGCGGGGGGCGGCGGGGCCGGTTCTGTCAGGCGCGGCCCGGGCAGCCCCGCCGGGGCCTCGCGCCGCGCTGCCCTGTCGCTATGGCGACGGGAGCGGCGCCCGCGCGCGGCGGCGGCGGCGGGAGCTCGGCTGGGCTGTCGCGATAGAGTGAGGGGCCCCGGGGCCGGCGGTGGGCGTGGCCCGGCGGGGCTGTCGCGATAGTAGCGGAGTTCCCAGTTGCCATCCCTGTGCACAGCCTGGCAGGGCTGTCGCGAGAGGAGCGAGGGTCCCTGGGGCTGGTGGTGCGTGTGGCCTGGCAGGACTATCACAATAGGAGTGGGGTCCCCAGGGCCAGCCAAGACAGGACTATCACAATAGGAGTGGGGTCCCCAACGCCAGCCCTGGCAGGACTGTTGCGGTAAGAGTGGGGTTGTCACGATAGTAGTGGTGTCATCACGATAGGAGTGGGGTCCCCAGGGCCAGCCCTGGTAGGACTGTCATGATAAGAGAGGGGTTGTCACGATAGGAGAGGGGTCCTCAGGGCTGGTAGCACTATTGCAATAGGAGCAGGGTACCTGAAGCCAGCCCCAGTAGGACTGTCGTGACAGGAGCGAGGTCACCAGGGCCAGCCCTGGCAGGACTGCCACGACAGGAGTGGGGTCCCCGTGCACCCAGGGGTGGCCCTGTCTCCCCCCATCCCCCCTGTCCTCACAGGCCTCAGGTCCTCGCCGGATCCCTGCCAGATCCCTGCCGAATCCCCGCCGGAGCCCCGCCGGAGCCCCGCCGGATCCCCGCCGGAGCCCCGCGCTCCTGGTGGGCAGCAGGGCCGGGATGGATGCGGACGGAGCCCTCGATCCCGCGGCGCTGGAGCGGGAGCTGCGGGCGGCGGTGGCGGCCGACGAGAGGCGGGAGAGGGAGAACCAGGCCAAGCTGCGGGCCCTGCGCCAGCGCCTCCCCTCCTACCAGGAGTTCAGGTCCGGCGGGGGCCGCCCGGGGCAGCGGGGAGGTTTCGGGGTTTCCCTACCCCAAAGGGCTTTGCCAGCGCCGTCACCAAGTGCCGGGTGCTCCTGCCGCGGGGCCGCCCTGACCTCACGGGTGGGTTTTGAGCCCTTTTGGAGCTCGTTTGGAACTTCGGTGGTCACCCGGCGGGTTTTGAGCTCAAACCTCGCTCCCGGAGGCGGTCGCACTGATCGTCGGTGCGCTCTTCTCCGGGTGACCGTGAGCGCGGCTTGACAGGGCAGCACCCTCAGCTTCGGGCTTCCCAACAAGGCCACAACCCTGTGGCACAGAGCCCCGCTGGGGCAGAAACCCAGCCTTCTTTAAGATTTGCCCCCAAAACAGGTTGCCGGGGTGGGGGTACGATGTCAGATGTTCCAGCTCCAGGGCAGGTCCCCATGGTGGCCAAGCCGGAGACCGGCAGTGGGACGGCTCGCTGTCCCCTCCTCTCGCCCTGTTCCTGGGTGCAGCACGCACCCTCCAAGCCCTGCCAGCCTGCCCTGCCCGCCCTGCCCCCCGCACGCCCCATGCCGCGGCGGCGACGCAGAAGAGGGTGACGCCGGTCCCTGGGCGCCCCACCCAGCACCTTCCTGCTCCCAAACCCGGCGCCGCCTTGTCCACGGTGGTTCGGGAGCAGGTTGTGGCCCGGGGATGGCAGGGAGGCTCCGCAGAGGCAGCGCAGGGCTCTCCCAACACCCACCAAAGTCCCGGATCCACCTCTAGATCTCTCTGGGGAAATCCCTGTCCCTTGACATCCACAGACGGATCTGTAGGTGGATCCAGGACTTTGACCACCCCTTGGCAGACTTACACAAATTCACAGCTGCATTCAGTCGTGCCGTCTGATCCCTGACAGGCAGGAAAACACTTTAAAATGGTGTTTTCTCCCCCGACCTTCTTGCCGTCCCTATAAAAGGATTTCTCAGTGATTTAAAGCTGTTTTATCAGTGTATTGGTAACGGTAGACGTAATCTGAGGAAGGTAACGGAGCAGCTTCTCTCTGTGGGTGCCGCGTCTTCACTTGCGTAGCCCACACTAGCATGGGAGCAGAGACCTGGACCTCTTCAAAGATCTCCTGCCCGTTCTTGGGAGGCCTAACTGCAGGGATTCATCCCACGGGATGCGAGGAACCACGCGAGCCACCGAGTCTGGGCTGCTGTAGTTAGTCGCAAATGTCAGTGTAATAAGATGCTGAATTCAAATGAATCCGCAAAAATGTACCTGCCCAGCGTGCTGCAAGCTACGGAACAGTCCCCAGGCCCTGTAAGAATTTAGGGTCTTTCCTCTGGAAGTCCCAAAGCCATAGAAACTGCAGCGTATTGTAAGAGAAGGGAAGGAGGAAACAGTTGTGCCAGTTCCTCGGGCCCTGGCTCTGGAGGAACCGTTGGGTGGAAATGCCCAGCTCCTGGGGAGCGAGCCATTCCCCGTGCTGCGGAGGAACCACGGTGCTCGGTAGCAGTCCAGCCTACGGGGAAATTCCTGCCGTGTTGATCCTGACGACTGGATTAACACTGAGGTGTGAGGAGGATGTGCCTGCCCAGTGCCCCATGCGATATCTTCTCTTGTCCTCTGACCCCCCTCTGATGGTTCATGATCTCATTTGAATCCTGATCTTGTTTGATAGAATCACAAGGTGGTTTGGGTCGGAAGGGACCTTGACAGATCACCCAGTCCAACCCCGGCCAGGGGCAGGGACATCTCTCACCGGATCAGGTTGCTCAAAGCCCCGTCCAACCTGGCCTTGGACACTTCCAGGGATGCGGCAGCCACAGCTTCTCTGGGCAGCCTGTGCCAGCGCCTCACCGCCCTCATCGCAAAACATTTCTTCCTTATGTCCCGTCTAAGCCTGCCCTCTGTCAGGTTAAAACCGGTGCCCCTTGGCCTGTCACTGCAGGCCCTGGTAAAAAAAAATCTCTCTCTCCCTTGTAAGCCCCCTTTAAGTACTGCAAGGCCGCAGTGAGGTCTCCCCGGAGCCTCCTCTTCTCCAGGCTGAGCAAGCCCAACTCCCTCAGCCTCTCGCCACAGCAGAGCTGTCCCAGCCCTCGGACCATTTCCGTGGCCTCCTCTGGACCCGCTCTGCCCGGTCCATGTCTGTCCTGTGCTGGGGACCCCAGACTGGAGGCAGGGCTCCAGGGGGGTCTCACGAGAGCGGAGCAGAGGGGGAGCATCCCCTCCCTCGCCCTGCTGGCCACGCTGCTTTTGATGCAGCCCAGGAGACAGTTGGCTTTCTGGGCTGCGAGCGCACATTGCCGGCTCACGTCCAGCTTTTCATCCACCACTATCCCCAAGTCGTTCTCCTCAGGGCTGCTCTCAATCCATCCATCCCCCAGCCTGTGCTGATGTTGAGGACTGCCCCAGCCCAGGTGCAGGCCCTTGCACTTGGCCTTGTTGAAGTTCATGAGGTTCACATGGGCCCGCTCCTCCAGCCTCTGGTCCCTCTGGATGATGCGTACGGCCCAAACTCAGAAATTGCCTCGGAGAAGAAGCTTGAAACTTCAAAGTATTTGATCTTGCTAAGTATCCCATCCCCTTCTCATTGCCTGCAGGAACATTGTGCTGGCATCACACCTGAAGCCCCTGGAGAAAAAGGACAAGACGGGGAAGGGGAGGAACGTGCTGTGGAATCCCTGTGCAGCCCGTGCCAAGGCCCCGCAAGCCAACGACATGGAGATACCCCAGGTGAGGGAGACGCTTTCCGGGACTTTGTCAACACCTAAAAATTGGGTATTATTTTAAAATGCAAGAGTTACAGAAATATCTCTACATGTGAGCAAGCCCTCAAAGTCTCCAGGAACACTGGTGTTTAGACAACCCCAGTGTTCAGTCTTGGCCCCTACTTTGTGTTTGGTCAGAACTTGCACCAGCTGCCTCAAGAAGAGTCTGCTTCAACCCTGTGGGACTCTAAGGCCAGCTGCACAGCGTCGGACCAGTGCTCCCAATACCCTGATGGTGGCCAGTAACAGATTCTTGGGGAAGAGTGCCCTCCCTTGACCGCACTCTTCCAGCTGGCTGCAGTTTAGAGACCGAGCGCCAGCATTGTGCATCTGGATCATCACATTTAATAGCCACAGACCACAGATCTTCTGTGAACGTAGCCAGTTCTTTTTCACCCCACACTTTAATTATGCATGATATGGAAAAGTGCTATTTTATTTTAAACCTGCTGCCTGACGAATTCGCTGGATGTTCCTCGTTCTCCAGCTGTGGGAAATAGTGACTCAACATTTTCTATCCAGGTCATTTGTGATTTGAGTGACCTCTGTCCTGTCCCCTCCGGCGGGCTCTGCCCACGCTGGAGAGTCCTGGTCACTGGACGTGTAGCCAGGGATGTTTCCCATAGATGTTCCTCATGGATTTTTTGACACCGAATTTCATTTGCCTGTTTATTATGAAATCCTTTTGCAACTCTTCTAGGCAGCTTTGTGTTTTCTTGGACTGAGCAATGATCTCCCCAGAGCAAATTCTGTTCCTAATCCCATTAGCGCTTGGGCTCTGATCTCCAGGGCTTCTCCATTTTGTGTTTAGACACAGCCTGATGTTGCTGTGCCTTGTTCTTGCTATCTGTATAAAAGCCTAAACATTTTAATCCTCCTTCCGTCTGTGCATCAGTTAAGTCAGTGGTGATGAGTTCAGCAGTTCAATTACGTATTGTATAAAACAGGATTTCCTTTTATCTGGAGATGCCACACTGAGCTTGGGTCTCTCTTTTAGCGCGAGCTCCCTGCCGCAGACCGTACGAATGCAGTATGTTAGGAGACGCTGTGTTAGGGCCATCTGCCTGTTTTCTGGGTTTCACATCTCATATCTTTTATTTCCTCACCCCTTTGATTTGCCTCATGGTGCTCGAGATGGAGCAGAGGTTTGCACTGAGCTACCCCAGTCTCCAGGAGATCCCTTCCCGAGCAGTGATGGTGGATCCAGACTGGGCAGCGTGTCTGGTTCTGGTTAGGGTTGGGGTTACTCCACTACTGGTCCGTGTTCATCCATGCTGGGCTTCAGGTTTTGTCCATTCTTCCATTATTTTCCCCTGAAGTTCTCTGGTTTCTATGGGGCTTGAGGAACCTGGTATTTCTTTGTCTTTCTCCATGTTTTGCCACCTCAGGAGCTTCATGCAGCCCTTTGTGCTATCAAAGCCTGTATTAAAAACATCTCAGCCATCCACAGGTTGATCGAGGGGTGGGGGGGTATAAAAATCTTCAAGTGGAAACAAAACAAAAGGAACTGGTAACTGTTTTTTCCTTCAGGAACTGGATCAACTGCCCGGAACCTCTGCTGAATTTTACAGAGATTGGCGCAGATGCTTAAAAAGCAGAAAAGAAAAATACCAGCTCTTGCTTGAACTCGGGGGCGAGGCCTTGGGCAGAATCTTTCAGGCTGACTTGGGCTTTGGCCTCCTGGGTGAATTCCTTACGGTGCTGGCAGAGAACGTCTGTCATGAAGACAGAGACGCCGTCCTTCAGATCTTACAGAGCCTTTCGGGCACCAAGCGCTTCGGGTTAAACGTGGATCTTCTGAGCGAGTCAGAGAAGGAGAACAGCAGGGATTTGTTTAGGAAGCTGCGGAGCATGAGCGGGGATTATTGGACCACTGGCCAGCCCAGTGGCCCAGCCAGCAGCAAAGCAGAGAGGGAAGCCCACGTCATGGACACTGGCCTGCAAGAAGAAGCCGAGGAGAAAAGGATAGTGATGGAGCTGATGAAATGTTACCAGGTCACCTGAAGGAGCAGAAGCACCAGGGTCGTGCAGAAACAGAGTGCAAAAGAAGCTCAAAGCTTGCCTTTGGCATCACTGTATGAGACAGCTAAATCAGATACTTCTGGAGCATTGCTGTACCTTTCTCTGTAGCTGGGAGCCACCCAGAGCAGTAGTTCTGCACAAATAAAGGTTAGTTACTGAGAGGACTGTGTTGTGATCTCTGGGGCAGGGTGTCCTCACAGAATGGCTCCGTGAGAATCTCTCAGATGAGGAGAACAAAGACCAACTAGGCTGGTATTTTTGATGGAGAAACCAAAACCCAAATAGTCCCTTCCCTTTTTCATCTCTGTCTGTTGTCACTCAGAGGATTTAAGAAATGTAATCAATGACACTTTGTGTTTAACCGTGCAGCCGCTGAGGTTAGAATGGGCTGATGGAGGTGGCAATGCAGTGCAAGGTGGCGTATCTGGGACTACCCCACCAGCTATTTTATTGTTCATCTACCCCAACCAGCAGGCCATGGGGTAAACCTTAGAGATCCTGTCACCTCATGGTCCTATGATCTCAGACACTATCTGATTTGCTGAAATTCCGCATAAATTGAAATTAGACAGAACTGGCAGGCATCAGTCCAACAAAGAGACTCTCCAGGACTGCCTAATACTGTATCTAAATTGAGTCGCACTTCTGTTTTGGCTGCCGACCAGAGAGGCCTTCATATGGCACAGCTCAGCACCTACCCACGAAGCTCTCTTGCAGTTCTGGTCTGGGAGGATCCTCAAGCTTCTCCCACATGTGCTGAGGCGCCCAGTGTATGTTACAGTGCTCAGACTCCCTTGAATTCAGTTCAAAAACAACTGTCAGGTCCGTTTTGTTGCAAAACCCAGCTAGAGGAGCAAAAGGTAGAGTCAGCCTGGCAGACTATAACCATCCCTCTCCCACCTTCTCGGTAGAAACCACTGGGCACCTAATTGCTTATCCTCTGCGGTCTGGCACTTGAATGTTGGGCTTTGTGGCATCTATCTTGGGGACACCTGTGTCCCTGCCATCTGTTGTGGGTGCCATTCTTCTTGCCTTTGCATAACACTTGCAAACCTGAGGACTAGCAGAAAGCTGAGCACTGAAGTCTTAAACAAAACAACGAAGATCCTGGAGTTTCCCAAGGTCAGGATGGAGGATGTTGGTGCAGGAACGGCCCCGGCACGGCAGTTACAGCTCTGGTGGGAACAGTCACAGTGCTGTCAGCAGTCCGGGTGCTCAGAGCTTGCACTCACATCCTATGTCAAGGATGGGAGCAGCCTGCTGCGTCCCCATCACTTGGGGAAAGGCAAAATCACCATGGTTTGGTGAGAAGACTCAGGAGAAATGAAGTACAGGAGAAGTTGTGTGAGCGTTTATGGGAGGACAGGCTGTTGGACCAGCTGGGATCAGTTTCCCAATCCGTCAGTTCATGGTCTGAGCTGAGCGTCTGCTTAAGAAGTGCCAAAAGCTGAGCTGAAGGTCCAGCCAGAGTCAGTGGGGAGCAAATAGCTCACCCTCACCGTAGGAGAGAAGCATTTAAGGCCTCCAGGGCTGGTTCCAGCATCAGCCCAGGCAAGGGTGATGCGAATGAAAAGCCTCGCTCAATCACTTAGCGAGGAGGAGTCTCAAATGTTACCTGCGCAGAGGGCTTCAGCACACAAATCCTTGGAAAGCCAACAGGGAGGATGTAGAAGTCTAAATACCATGTTTGAAACCTCTTGTTCTGGACTACGGAGGTCAGCTGCCATCAGAGGAGGGTGTTATCTGGGTGCGTTGCTCTCAGAGGGATCAGAGCAATCTTTTAACATTTACTGCACGCGAGTCTTTCAAGAAAACATCGGCAGTTCCCTTGTCCTCACCACACTGCATCTTCCCTCTGTGGCTGTGCTGCATGAACGACCTGCCTGCTCGTTGTCCAGGGCACGGACAACACTCCAGAGCAGCCGGGAGAGAGGAGAGGTTCTAGAGTCCGTGTCCCGGGGGACAGCCCGCCCCAGGGCGGGACAGAGTGCTTCCCAGCAGATATTCGGCTGAGATGGGATATTTCAGCCACTGTTTGATCCCTGCTGTCAGCCACCTGCACTGCAGACGGGGGGGTCACTTGCAAACCCCATCTTTGCTGAGCGAGCTGGTGTGCACACCATCCCTGCCCCGTGCTGGCACTGCTAACCCCACGCGCGGGTTCCTGCCGTCCCCGCTGAGGACGTGGTGGCTGGGTTGGTTCTGCTGACTGCAGAGACCGCCTGGTGCGATGGTGACGAGGCTGCCAGGAGCTGCCGTTCTCCTCTGCCTGGTAGATGTTCTCCACGCTTTTGCGATTGAAGAGAAAGGAGATGTGTTCAAGAGGATGGCTTGTCCCGCTTTCCTGATGTTCGACAACGCCGCTTACTTGGCTGACATGACCTTTGAGCTTCCCTGCAATTGCAAACCCGAAGAGGTCTCTTCTGTCGTCTGGTACTTCCAGAAGAACATGGGCAGCCACAAAACCATGGTCCTGACGGACTTTGCCGGCACTGTGGTTGTCGACTCGGGCCATATCCACGCGGGCAGCGATGTGCTGAAGCGTTTCAGTATCCGGATGTTCAGTCTCATCGTTTTCCGAGCCCAGGTGACGGACTCGGGACACTACCTGTGCGGCACTAAGAAAGGGGACTTCTTTTATGGCTATGACGTGGATGTGCAGCCCACGAAGCACATCACGGTGGCTTTTGTGGACAGAGGCCAGCACGTCCAGGATGACTACACGAAGAAGGTCTTCAGCCTCTTCACCACCTTCTGGGACTGGACCAGATGTGACCGCTGTGGGGTGAGAGGCGAGCAGCGGCGGATCGGGCTCTGCTATGTGCAGAGTGCCCAGCTGCACCCTCGCTATCGTGCCGCCGTGCCCAACGTCACGTCCTGTGGCTCAAGGGCTGTCCCCGCCCGTTTCCAGCGCGCCGGCCGCCTCCGGAGACCCGAGGTGGCCATCCGGAGCTGCCTGACCCCTTGCCTGAAGGAGGAGGTCCCTGAGGAAGGCGTGCAGGCCATCTCCAATGTCATTTCCAAGGTGGGCGAGAAGCCCTGGTTGCCCCACGTCCCCACGCAGTTTCACAAGCAGCCCATTGGAATTGACCTGATCATCGCGTGCCCAGGAGCCCGTCCTGAGCATGCCGTCGCCTGGGACAAGGACTCTGTCCGGCTCTACCGCTCCCGCTACCTCATAGGTGTCAACAAGAGCATGCGGGTCTTCATCGACCACGGAAACCACCTGCACATACAGCGGGTCCGGGTCAGCGACAGAGGCACCTACTTCTGCTGGCGGGAGGGCAAGATGGTGGCCGGCTTCCGTCTCAGTGTGATGTACCGGCGCCGGCGCAGGCGGACGCTCAATGATCCCGAGACGATCTACGCCGTCAAGGTGATCGGCACGAGCTACGTCCTCATCAGCATCATCTTCATCGTCATCCACGTGTGCCGCTGCTGCTGGCGGGTGTTCAGGTGCCCTGGTAGGACATAGCATCTCCACCACGGTCCCGACAGGTCACTCTTACACCTTGGATCATTCTTGTTAGAAATCTCTAATATTCTGACCATTAGAAATCAATGTGACCAAATTCTGCCAGCACCTGCTTGTCCTCCCTTTTGGGTCAAGAGCATGATAGCGAGGACCGATGCGGAAAACTCCCCGAGCTGCAGATTGGTACGGCTTGGTAGGGACAGGCGGGCATTTCACACCCTCACGACTTGTTCCTGGCTCTGCCGCTGGCTTGCGGTGGGGTTTTAAGCTCAATACAGTCCTTTTCAAAAGAATACTTGGAGTTGTTGCAAGATTTTCTGGCCAAGCTCTACAGACTTCTCGAACTGCATCAGTGATTTATTAGAGCTGGTTTTCTAAGAGGCTGCTAAAAAGATCCACCAAACTATTTAAATCCAATTAATTCTTGCTTTTCTTACCCTTTTTTTTTTTTAACTGTTTTTCATTGATGGGAACTTTGAGTGCCAACATTTCAAAACGCTCAATGTTCCTTTGAGCTCCTTAGCTGGAGCAAACCCATTTTTTTTAAATCTTTCCTTTTTGAAGGGGAAAAAGACATTTCCAAATGAATCTGGTGGAGCTATTCAGAAATTTCTCTGGTGTTTTGTTTTTTTTTTTTAACTTGCCTGTCTCAGCACAGACTTGTGAGTCGATATTTATGCCTGACAAAAGATGTCCTGCACAGAGGATGGCATCTCCGCAGGGTTTAGATGGCAACTCGTTTGCACCTCAGCGTAGAGCAGGACTTCCCCGCGGAGCTCATCTCCACTCCTTTTTTCATGGACGTGGCTTGGCGATTTCAGCTTTCCCAAGAGAAATACCACTGTCCGGGAGGCCGGGCAGCCTGGAGGGTCCCAGCGATGCTTGGGCACTTGCACCACACAGGTGATGTGCAGGATCTCCACTCCACCATCAGTCCCGACAGCTGCAGCCGATCCCAGGAGCTTCCCAGGAGCCGCAGCCTGGGTTCGTGGGGGGAAGGAGCTGGGTTTGGGGCTGAAGACCCCCGAGCAGATCCCTTCTTCCCCTCCCTCCCTCCCTCCCGGGAAGGGGATCTCTCCCACCCTGCTGCCTGCCTGCCAGCTCCAGGCAGGTTGTGCCTGCACCCGCCTCCCCTCTGGTGCAATCCCTTACGGGCGCTGACCCATGAAGCGTTGGCCATGCCTTGGGGTACAGCGCTGAGCTTGCGTCCCCCAGAAACTGAGCCCAGTTTGGCCTCCAGAAGGGCCTCACCACCCCAGCTAATCCCAGATAACCCATGGCACTGGCTGCGGAGAGGTGGATTGCAGGCACGACCGTGGAAGCACAGCGCTTGCGTTAGCTTTATTTCTCATCTCAAGCTGCCGCGGGCGTTAGTGCATTAATTCAGTAGCGACGTGGGCTGCAAAGCTCCAGGCGGAGGCTGCTCGCAGGGGACCGAGCCCCCCGGGCCGCCACCATCCCACCCCAGATACCAAACCTGGGCAGCACCCGGGTCTCCTGTCACGTCTCCTGCCCCAGGAACGGCCTTTCTGGAGTTGGTAGCTGCAAAGCAGGCTCAGCGGCTGAGCCAGGGGACGAAGGGGACAGAGGGGACAGAGGGGGATGGCATCCGAGTGGCATCCCGTGTGCTCATCCCAAAGGACTTATGGGGTATGAGAAGCGCTGCTGGGTTGTTGCTCCGACGTTAGGTGGCATCAGGGCAGGTTTCGCTCATGGTCAGTAGCTAAATCAAAGGTGGGGACAGGGGCTGCGGGGAAGCACCGGGCTGGGTGATGGCCCCGGCTGGGCCGGTGGCATGTGCTGGTCCGGCGGGAGGACGGACCGGGGGACAGGGCCACGTGGAGCCCAGGGACAAGGGATCTCTTCCACCCCATCCTGAATGCCCATGCAGGGGGTGGGCCTGGGCTCCATGTGTGGCAGGGACTGCGACGGGGCAGCCCCCGGTCCCCGGCCCCCCTGGCTCCTAGTGTGAGCCCGGGTGGGACAGGCGGGATGAGGATGGCTCCGTCTGTCCTCCCCCGTCATTCCTGGGTTGCGGGAGGCACCTCCTGCCCTGAGAGCACCCATGGGTGCCCCGACACCCTCCTCCTCTGCACTCCCCTCCTCTCCATTTTCACCTGCGTGGGACCCCCCCAGGCGAGGGGCCAGGCACACGGCCGTGGGTCACCCCTCGCCACAAGCCCTTAGGACCGTTTTTCCCCACCACGGCGATGGGGACACCTTGGTGGTGGACACCCAGTGGGGGTCAGGACAGCCCCATGGCACTGTGCCAGCAGAAGCCCATGAGGCCACCCAGCCTGCCGTGCCCACCACTGCTCCCACCCCACAAACCACCTGGGACGCCCCAGCATCCCCAGAACCCCTCATTATCCCCATTTCATCACCCTCTTACGCCATCCCGACAGCACCCTGCCTCTCCATCCTCCCCTTCCTCCTGCCCGTGCCTCTTGGCTAAGCCCACCCGATGCTCGGTGACAGGGAAATGTCCCTCACGAGCTGGTACCTTGTCCCCTGCAGCCCCCCCAAAGATGCTCGGGGTCTGGGTGCACCAGGGAGATTCGGGGTGGCCTCCCCGACCAGGGAGAGGGCAGCAAGGTGGGATGCAGGGAGAGATGCTCTTGGCACCGTCATCTTGTACGACTTGTGCACGGAGATTGAAACAGGACGGACTCTCTCCCTGGGCACTGGCGAGCTGGAGACCCAGGGCGAGCGCAAGCACGGCCCCAAAACCACCGGTCCCTCCATGCCGTGGGAACGCAGCAGCATCCTGGCCAGGGCAATCGGCTCTGCCCGGTACCACTCGCCTCCCCCGGGCATTGGCAGTCAGACGGGTGCTTTGCCAGCAGCCAGCCTCGAACAGGGTGTCAGCGGTCCCGGGAGCACGGGGCGACGTGGGAGAGGCGAAGGGCAGGCAGGAAGGAGATGCCCCCTGCCAAAGCACCCCCGGCTCCTCCTGCGCCCCGTGCCTGGCCGTGGGGCTCCCGCGCAGCATCAGACGAGACCTACGGAGCTACGGCTACAAGCATGCGGCTGCTGCAGCTCGCCCACCCTACGCCACCTCCTTGTGCTCCTGCTTGGACTCCTTGATCACCTGGAGGCAGAGGGAGAGGGGCCATCACCCCGGGCGCGGGCTCTCCTCCCCGGCTGAGCCTGCCTGGGTTCTGAACAAGCTTGGGGACAGGGATGGGGACAGGGACGGGGACAGTTTTCTTTATGAGCTGCCAGGCTCAGCTCCACCATGGTCCAGAGCCAGCTCATGCCGTGCTCTCAGGGCACTGGGATCACTGGCTCCCTGCCCGGGCTGCTCCTGGGGCTGAGGGATGGTGGCCCCATGTGCACGACGAGTGACCCCCTTGGGGACACCCCATGGGGACGCAGGGGTGAAGGGGAGACAGCGTGGGTGCCACAGATGAGGACTTCCCACCTCTCCATCTCTGGTCTCCACAGTTTTGACCACGATGTTCCTCTTCAGATGGCCTTCTGACACGGATTTAGTGTCCAGGCTGGTCTCTAGGGGACATGGGCAGGACATGGCAGTGACCTGGTGCCCAGGGTATGGCTCCTCCAGCCACACTCAAGTGGAGGGGCCCAAAGGGAACAGGTTGGGCTGGAAAACCCTGAACCATGGGAGACAGTGGCCCTGGGGACATGACCAGCCTCAGGGACACTGTTGGCCTCAGGGATACGGTTGGCCTTGGGGATATATTTGGGGACATGGTTGGCCTTTGAATGTGGTTGGGGACATGGTTGGCCTTGCAGCTGCGGTTGGGGACATGGTTGGCCTTGGGGATGCGGTTGGCACTGGGGATGTGGCTGGCTTTGGGAAGTGGTTAGCCTTGGGGACACAGCTGGCACTGTGGACACGATTGGCCTTGGGGCTGTGGTTGGCCATGGGGACGTGGGTGGCTTTGGGATGTGACTGGGCTTGGGGACAGGGTTGTCCTTGGAGACACAGTTGGCACTGGGGACACACTTGGCCTCGGGGACGTCATTGGCCTTGGGGACATGCTCGGCTTGGGGGATGTGGCCATGGCACACTCCTCCCCCCATCTGGGGAGAACCCAGGAGTCCTGGTCCCTTGAGATTTGGAGGAAAACCTCCCGGTCCTTCTGGATGGGGCAGGGATGGCCAAGACGGCGCCTCCTCCCACTGAGCACCCAGAAGATACCCCCGCTTGTGCCACCATCCCACCCTGCCCCCCGCCACGCGTGGCCACGGCCTCACCTCGGATCTGCAGGTTGGAGAAGCTCTGCACAGGGATGGTGATCCTGCAGGAGCAATGGGGGGTGTTGGGAAGAGCATTGGGGTCCTGCTGGCCCCCGCCCCCCAGGCCTGGGGCAGGAGCTGCAGGGTGGTCCCCAAGCAGGTCGGACACCCTAGTGAGACCACGAGGACTTGGGGATGGTTTGGGCCACGGCCAGGGAGGGGGAGAGGGCAGGATGGAGCCCCCGGTCTGCCATCACCTGCTCTCCTCGCCCTCCAGCAGCTTGCGGTACGTGGCGATCTCGATGTCAAGGGCCAGCTTGACATTGAGCAGATCCTGGTACTCCTGCAGGTGCCGGGCCATCTCCTCCTTGAGGCTGCGGATGTCCTCCTCCAGCCGCACCACCGTGTCCTGGTAGCCGGCTGTCTCCAGAGCGTAGCGTTCCTCCAGCTCCCGCAGCTGCCTCTCCAGGGACTCATTCTGGGGGGCCAAGAGGGGAGGTGACACCCTCCACGGCCACCTTCTCCCAGGAGCTAGGGGCTCTCCATGGCGCCCATCCACCTCCCATCCTTGGGGACCAGCCATTCCCCCAGCATGGGCTGGTGGTCCCCACCGCCGTGCCAGGGAACCCCGTGGTGGTGGCAGCTCCCTGAGGCCGTGTCCCCCTCCCTGCAGCCGACGGCCATCACCTACCGAACCCCGCAGAGCCTCCAGGTCGCAGGTGAGGGCCTGGAGCTGGCGCCGGTACTCGTTGGCCTCCTGCTTGGCCGCACGCAGGGCCTCCGCATGCCGGGCGGCCGCATCCGTCAGGTCTGCAAACTGGTGGAGGGGACACATGCCATGGGGTGGGACCAGGCGGCAGGGATGTGTCCCGGTGGCACGTGGTGTGGGGACGTGACCCAGCTCTGCTCCACAGGAGGGACGTGGCCCCAGTAGCACATGGCATGGAGAAACATCCCCACTACTGCAGGGTGGTGGGACGGTGCACGTGGGACATCCCCCCAGTGCCATGTGTCCCTGGGGACACGTCCCTGCTCCCGTGGCAGAAGGGGGACGATGCACATGGGACATGCACTTGATGTGGCACTGGGGACACGTCCCTGTTCCCACAGCAGGAAGGGACACATGGGACGTCCCCAAAGGGGACATCCCGTGCTCTCTTGGTGGGACAGTGGAGATGGGACACATCCCTGACAGCCGGTGTTGCTGGGGACATGTCCTTGCTTTGTGGGTGGGAGGGATGGTGCTGTGGGATGTCACAGGGGACACGTCCCTGCTCCTGCGGGACGTGCACGTGGGCCGTGTCACTGTGAACACAGCTCCTTAGGGACCGTGCCTATGTGACTCACCACTGGGGACACATCCCTGCTCCCCATGGGGACCAAACCAGGACAGGGGACATCAGCGGGGATGCCAAACCCCATGCACCACCACCAAGCAGAGCCACCCAACCCCAGGGGGGTCAACCGCAGCCCTGAGAAGGTGACATCCCTGGAGGGACAGCCAGGCCACCCAGCCGTCGGGTGGCTGGCTGCCACCGCACCTTGGACTTGTACCACTCCTCGGTCTCCTGGACGTTGCTGGCGGCCATGGCCTCGTACTGGCTGCGGATGTCGCGCAGGGCGGCCGTCAGGTCCGGCTTGCTCGCGTCCACCTCGATGTGCACCCGCTGCCGGGCCAGCTGCTCCTGCAGCTCCCGCAGCTCCTGGGGGGACAGCGGGGGTCAGCCCGGCCCCCCGGAGCCCCGAGACCCCCCCAAGCCCCGGGACCCCCCCGAGCGGGGTTACCTCCTCATGGACCTTGCGGAGGAAGGCGATCTCGTCCTGCAGGGTCCCCACCCGCCGCTCCAGGTCCAGGCGAGCCAAGGCAGCGGCATCCACGTCCTGCCACCGCGGGGGACAGGAGGGACCGTCCCCAGGGCTGGCCACCTGGGTCTGCTCCCTCCTGAGCTGCCTGGCCCTGCCCGCCCCTGCCCAATCCTGCCTCTTTC
Source organism: Platalea leucorodia (assembly GCF_965183815.1). NCBI lineage: Eukaryota > Metazoa > Chordata > Aves > Pelecaniformes > Threskiornithidae > Platalea > Platalea leucorodia. Next base: position 2,206,147 of record NC_138844.1, read on the forward strand.
TGCCCATCCCTGCCTCTTTCTGCCCCAGTCTGCCCATCATAACGCATCCCAGTCCCTCACTGCCTGCTCCTGTCCATCCCTGCCCATCCCTGCCCTGTCCTTGCCCATCTTTGTCCCATCCCTCTCCCTTCTGTCCCTGCCCATCCCTGCCCAATCTATACTCCATCCCCGCGCATCCCTGCCCCATCCCTGCCCATCCCTGCCCATCCCTGCCCATCCCTGCCCAATCCATACTCCATCCCTGCCCCATCCCTGCCCCATCCCTGCCCATCCCTTCCCCGTCTCTACTCCATCCCTCCCAATCCCTCCCCATCCTTCCCCATCCCTGCCCATCCCTGCCTCATCCCTGCGGAATGCTGAGCTGGGGGCTGAGCCCCTGGGGTGCAGGATGGAGGACGCAGGATCCGGCCCCTGCCCTCACCTGCCTGTAGGCAGCCAGGTTGCTCTCGGCCTCCAGCCGCAGGGTCACCTCGTCCTGCAGCCTGTGCCGGAGCAGAGGCACCGTTACTCGGCCGGCATCGCTACCCATTCAGCACCGTTACTCGTTAGGCACCGTTACTCGTTACTTTCAGCCCCACGGACGGACCCCCCGGGTCGACGCCACCCCATGCCACCAGCACCCGCACCCCACATCGGTGCCTGTGCCCATCCCACGCCCCTGCCACCGTCCCATGCTGTTCCCAGGGGTCACCCTGGTCCCTGTTGTCACCCGTGTCCCTGTCACCCCCCTGGTGCTCATCAGTGCCTGGTCCCCAGGGCTACCCTGGTCCTGGTGGCCACCCTGGTCTCTGTCTCAGTGGCCACCTTGATCCCTGGGAACACCCCGGTCCCCATCCTGGTCCCAGGGGTCACCCTGGTCCTGCCACCACCATGGTCCCCATCACCACCCTGGTCCCCAGGACAAGCCTGATCACCATCCTGGTGGCCATCCTTGTCCCTGCTGCCACTCTAGTCCTGGTGGCCACCCTGGTCCTGGTAGTCACCCTGACACCCACCCCAGTGGCCACTCTCAGTCCTGTCCTGGTGGCCACCTTGGTCCCTGGGGCCATCCTGCTCCTGGTGGCCACCCTGGTCCCCAGGACTACCCCAAGCTGGGCAGTGCCTTACTTCTGCTGGAGGCTGCCGAGGTCCTCGGCGAGGTTGTCCCTCTCGATCTCCAGACGGGCCTTGGCGGTGGCCAACTGCTCCACATGGCGCCGCAGGTCACGCAGCTCCTCCTGGTAGACGTCGGCCAGACGCGAGGGCTCCTGGTCCCGCGCCTGGTTCAGCTCCACCACCAGCACCTTGTTCTGCTGCTCCAGGAGCCGGACCTTCTCGATGTAGCTGGCGAAGCGGTCGTTGAGCTCCATCATCTCCACCTTCTCGTTGGTGCGCGTCTCCCTGAACTCCGAGTTGAGCGCTGCAGCCAGCGAGAAGTCCATCTTGCCCAAGCCCAACCCCAGGCGCGCACCCACGCGGGGACCCGGTTGGGTGCTGCGGGGGGCCCGGAGCCGGGCTGGGGGGCTGGCGGGGAGCACCCGGTACACCGGGGTGGCAGGGCCGAAGCGGCGGCCGTAGGAGGACAGCCGCTGGCTCTCCATGCCGAAGGGGTGGGCGCAATGTGCCCGGCCCGAGGGGTTTTATGGAGCCCAGGGGCCCCCGGCTGCCCCGGCGCTGGCCGCTGGCCAGGGAGCCAGAGGCCCGGCACAAAAGCCGGCCTTTGTGGCGCCCGGCGGGGGTGGATGTGCCCTGGCAGCCAGCCCGGGCGCTGCGGCACGGCCCCCTGCCCACCGCCTGCCCCCCCGGCGGGCGCTGCCGGGGCCCAGGGTGGGCCTGGGGCACACGCCAGGGCAGGAGGCAGAGCAGTGGCCATAGGGCAGCCGGTGGGTGGGGGCTGGGTGCAAGGCTGGGTGCAAGGCTGGGTGCAGTGCCACAGGGCACCACAGGCACTGGGTGCAACATTGCAGGGCACCATGGGTGCTGGGTGCATTGCCATGGGGTGCCGTGGGTGCTGGGTGCGATGCCATGGGGCAGCACAGCTGCTGCGTGTGATGCCGTGGGGCAGCACGGGTGCTGGGTGCGGTGCCATGGAGCAGCACGGGTGCTGCATGTGATGCAATGGGGCAGCACGGGTGCTGGGGGCGGTGCCACGGGGCAGCACGGGTGCTGCATGTGATGCAATGGGGCAGCACGGGTGCTGGGTGCGGTGCCATGGGGCAGCACGGGTGCTGGGTGCGGTGCCACGGGGCAGCACGGGTGCTGCATGTGATGCAATGGGGCAGCACGGGCGCTGGGTGCGGTGCCACGGGGCAGCACGGGTGCTGCATGTGATGCAATGGGGCAGCACGGGTGCTGGGTGCGGTGCCGTGGGGCAGCACGGGTGCTGGGTGCGGTGCCACGGGGCAGCACGGGTGCTGCATGTGATGCAATGGGGCAGCACGGGCGCTGGGTGCGGTGCCATGGGGCAGCACGGGTGCTGCATGTGATGCAATGGGGCAGCACGGGTGCTGGGTGCGGTGCCGTGGGGCAGCACGGGCGCTGGGTGCGGTGCCACGGGGCAGCACGGGTGCTGCATGTGATGCAATGGGGCAGCACGGGCGCTGGGTGCGGTGCCATGGGGCAGCACGGGTGCTCCCCCGACACCCCTGGCCCCCGCAACGTCTCGAAGTGCTCAGGGCAGAGACACTGGGCAGGCTCGGGCATGCGCGGCCCCCCCCGTGCACACACACCTGCCTGTGTGTGCACACACCCTGCCGTGCACGCACACCCGTGCACACCCCCGTGCACGCTGCTGGTACAGATCCGTGAGCACCCCCCCATCCCGTGCATGCATCCACACGCGTGCACGCACACACCCATGTGCACACACCTGCACGTGCACACACACGTGCACCTACAAATGCACGCACGTGCCTACCCGTGTCCACACGCACGTCCATCCCTCCATACCCATGTCCACACGCACGCCACGTGCAACGCATGGGCGCATGCCTACCCTTGCACACGTGTGTGCACACGCAGCGTGCACAGACGTGTGCACACACTGCTTTCCCCGACCACGTGTGCAACGCCCAGCGCTGCCCACGCCCACCTACCCTTCCACGTACACACAATGTGCACGCGCACGGCCACCCTGCTACGCACACGCGTGCCCCGCCATGCGTGCAGGCCCACACGCGTGCGCACACGCCCGTGCTCCCCGCGTCGCATCCCCCCGGGACAGGCAGCTCAGCACCAGCCACCGAAGCCCCGTCTCCCCCGCGGGCCGAGGCGCTTTGCAGGCAGCCTGGCAGCGCGGGCAGGCTGCTAATTAAGGCAGGCTGCTAATTAAGTGGCTGAAGCCTCCAAAGTCCTTTCCACCCCAGTGGGTCTGTAAAAGCGCTGGCCGGTCGCTGCTGGAGCCTGGCTGGGGCTCAGGACACCGGGTCCCCTTCCCAGCTCTGGCAGGGGCCTGATCCTGCCACGGCTGCACTGCCTGTGCGTGGCCATGTCACCGGTCACACGTGCAATGAGTTTGGGGGGCCTGCGCGGGAAGCGAGGGCCGGGACCCCTCCCTGGGCAGGGGCTGGGTGCCAGGGGCTTTCCCCGGGCAGCTGAAAGGGGCTTTGTGCGGGGCCGGAGCCGGTGCTGCCGGGCACAGCCGTGGGGTGCCTTTGTGCCGGGGCACCGCGGTGCCGGGAAAGGCGGGGGGACGGATCCAGGCACGGCGGCGGTGATGGGCACGGGGCCACCGTCGGCAATGGCCCCTCAGAGCCACGGCGTCATGGCCACAAACCAGGGCACGGCCAGGCCTTGGGGACAGTGCGAGCGGGGGATGGGGGTGCTCTGGGGACACGGGGACATAAGGGACACGTGGTGGCATCGGGGTGGGTGCCCCGAGGGGCAGCTGGGATGAGGACAGGGGTCCCTGGGGTGCTGGTGGGGACGCCGTGGGGACAGGGACGGGGACAGGTCTCGCCGGCTGGCAGCTAGGTGGCAGCCGATGGCCGGGAAAGGCTCCCTGCCCGCCCAGGGACAGGGACACGCAGCCAGGCCCCGCTGGCCCACGGCCACCATTGCTGGGCCACCAACAGCAGCCGGTCAGGGAGGGTTGTGGCAACAGCCCTGTCCCTGTGGGTGCAATCTGTGGGGACGTACGGGTGGGACTGGTGGCACTGGGGCAACGCCCAGGGACAACCTCTTGCCAGCCCTCCATCCCCATGCTGGGTGTTCCCATGTCCCCCCGGCTGTCCCCAACCAGTGTCACCAGCAGCGGGCAGGGGTTTTTCCCACAGAAACGCCCGGTTTGGGGCACCTACGTACCCCACACATGGCGCTTGGCGTCCCCACCCCGCCAGAACAGTGACATCCCTGGGGACCCATGCTGCGTGACAGTCCGTGGTGGCAGGGGACCTCCCTCCCTACAGACTTTCTGAAGTCCCCTGGGGTGCACAGGCCCCGGGGGGGGGCACAGAGCAGGGGCGCGAGGGCTTTGGGGTCCTGCACGAGCCCCTGCGCTGCTCTCCAGGGATTTATTTTCTCCCGGCTCCTACGCAGCCGGGATCAAAGCAGGGAAAGCTGTCACTCCCGGTGGCTCTCCCCCTCCTCCCCGGCCCCCTCTTAATGAGGCAAACGAACTGGGAGCAGGCTGGAAGTTTTAATTAGAAGCTTCCAGCCTCTGAGAAGACAAAGGCGAGATTTGCCGCTGCCAGGCAGGAAAGCAGAGCAGGAGGAGCCGGTGACCCCAGTCCCCGGGGGAGAGCGGCGCCCTCCCCATCCTGCTCCTGCCACGCTTGGTCACCTCTGGGGGTGGCTACGGGGAGCTGGTGCAGGCAGCCAGATGTGGCCCGGTGCCCAGATGTGCCCTGCCATGGCAGGAAGGGGGTCGCATGGGGGCTAGGGGACAGTCACGGTCCCCAGGTAGGGATGCTACCCAGGACCAGGGGTGGCAGGGACAGGGTTTTAGCAGCGGGGAAACAGAGGAAACGCTCTCCCCCCTCTCTAAGCAAAGCAGCAGGAGGCGGGAGGGCAGGCAGCCGCCACCGCCTCTTGCCTGTGCCCTCGGACACGGAGCAAGTGGCCCAGAGCCCCCCAGGCCCAGCAAAGGGGGCAGGAGGCACCCGGGCGTCCCCACGATGCCAGGAGATGTGGGGGGAAGAGGGGAAGCCAGGATAGAGCCCAGCCCCAGGAGCAAGGGCCTCTTCCAGGCCCGCTCAGCCAGGAGGCGCTACCCAACCCCGGCTCCCTGCGCAAGGGGGAGGCGAGAAGAAACAACCGCACGTCTCCCCTCACCCCTCTAGTTGAAAACGAAAGGGTTTATTAAAATAAAAGTGTGTGTTATTTCTTAGCATCACCCATCTGTTAGCACTCGACACCCCGGCGCGGATTAGAGAGGGGCTGAGAGGGAACAGCAATAATCCATCTGCTGCAGAAACACACAGGGCTGCGCCGAGGTGGGGTACGCGCAATGGGGGACACGGGAGGGGGCCGAAACTTGAGGGGTAGAAGGGCTTGAGGGGATCCTCCTGGGGCTGCAGGAAGGGTGGGACGGGGCTCCCAAAAAGAGAGAGAGAAGTTTGGCACCTGGGTTTGGACATGGGGAGGGATCCTGGGCGGTGCAGCCATCAGCACAGGAGCTTCATGGGCTGGGGGGTGGGAGCAGGGGGGACACTGCTGAGTGCCGCCAGCTCTTTGGTGGTCCTCTTCCTGCCCTTCCAGGCCAGAGCGCCCGAGGGATGTTCTGAGGGGAGGGAGAGAAGTGGATGAGGCAGCTCCTGGGTAAAAGCAGCAAAGCCAGGTCCCCTCCTGACGGAGACCCAGGCGCTGCCAGCTCCCTCCTCCCTTCTACCCCTGGCCCAGCACCCACCGCCCTCCCCCGAGGCTGTGGCTGCAGCCAGGAAGCAGCAAACCCCAAACAGCATCTTCCACCAGCACCAAACATCCAGATTCCAGGTATTTTCCCCCCAAAACTGGAATGGGGCTGGCACAGCACCAGTTTGCTGCCTGCCCCGAGGCAGGGATCAACTCCCACAGCCCATCGTGCTGTGGGGAGAGGGGTTCCAGTGAGCCCGGCTGGGTGTGGAGGGGCGCAGGACTCACCTGGGAGGCGGGAGGGCTGCGCCGATCTCTGGCTGCTGCTCGGGAGTTGAGCGACGCGGCTCTGGAGCGCACCCAGGGAGGAAGTGGTGCTGTGAGAGAGAAAGGGGCCATTTTAAACCCCCGAGGCTCAGGGCGGAGGCCCCCCATCATCCCCAGATGTCACAGGTGAGGTCTGATGCAGGCAGGGATGGGGGGTCGAGCCCCAGAGGGGAGCGCAGGCCGGAGCTGCCAGCCCTTGCTGCCTGCACGGAGCGCTCTGGGGCACGGGGTGCCAGCAGCTGTCTCACCTCTCCGCTTGCTTCCGCTTCTGCGCGGATCCTTTGGAGACAGAGGAGGGCTTGGGGATGGAGGAACCCCTCATGGCGAACACTGAGACGCAGGCTCTGCAGACAAGGAAAAGGGGGTTAGTGCCAGGGCCGGATCCTGACCGCCCGCCCTCGCGAGGCTGGGAGGCAACCGGGCCAACGCCATCCACCTGCAGGGAACAGAAGTCACAGGAAACCTGCCCGGTTTTGTAGGGGAAAATGATTCAAACAGGGATAAATCCTCAGGAGAGCCGCGCAGGAGGTGGCAGCCGCGCGGGTACTGCTGCTCCCTGAGGTGGCTGGGCCATTCCCCTGTGCCTCAGTTTCCCCAGTTACCCACCAGAGGAACTTTTCTTCCCTAGAGCTACAGGAGGAGATAGGGAGACCTAAGGGTGTCCTGCATTCCCAAGGGCATGCCGATCTCTGGTTTTGGATAGTCACACAAATTCACGCAGCTCTGTACAAGCCAGAGCCTCTTTCAAGCACCAGCAATATAAAAAACAAAAAACCACACACAAACAAAACTGAAATGAAAAACCCCAGACTGCATGGTCCCAACCCTCGCTCCAGCCTCCCCGGGAGGAGAGGCGATGCCCCACCTGCTGCCCACCCAGTACTTGGGGCTCCAGAAGCCATCTGGAGGATGCTCCTCCATGTCCAAAGGGAAACGGAGAAGGAGAAATAGATTTTCTTGGAATGCTTTTTGTATCTTTGCAAGCGATTCACACAGGAGCTCGGCCCGCTGGCTGCCTGTCCGCAGGCCGTGTCTTCTGCCCACCCTCCCCTCTCAGCAGAGCTGCAGTGATCCACAAAGGATTCACCCAGACAGCAAGACCATGGAGGGGGAGATCCCCAAAACCACGGGTGAGCCATCCAGGGCAGCACTTACTTGGGCGCAAAGGGGCCATCCTGCTTGTTTAGGAGGCTCTGGACGTTCTCCCAGACAGGGAATTGAGGCAGGCTGAAGGCAGCTGGGTTGGCCACACCGGGTGAACCGTTGTCCTCGCGGACCTCAAAAGTCACGTTCAGGTCGTGGACAGGCAGGGCGGACAGGCTGCAGCGGTTTTGGGCAGCCGACATCGCCAGGGGCACGCGGCTTTTGGTGACCGTCAGCGGGCAGATTTTGGGGGTGCAACACGATGGCACCGGGGAGACAGGGAGTGCCTGGGCTGCTGCTTTGAGACAGGGGGAGCCTGGGCTCTGCGTCACCCTGGGAGTCTCTGCTGCTTTCCCACCTCTCCGCTGGCGTTTTGTCCGCGCTTTGAGGCTGCGGGAAGTTCCCAGTTGGGAAGTGTTGTTCATCTCAGACCTCCTCCTCTTCTTAATCGGGCTGGGAGCCACTGGTGTGAGAATGGAGAGCGGAGCAAGCTGCTCCAAGCATTGCAGGGCAGCGCTCGTCACAGGGGCGCTGGGCACGGCGACAGACATCTCTGCTAAAGGAGCGGAGAAGAAACAGTCACCTCCCTGTCTGCAGTTGCCAGGCACCCCCAAACCCCGGGGCATCCCCCTCCGCCCCCCGTCACAGCTCAGCGGAGATCTGCCCAGCGAGCCCTACAGCAGCTGTTTGCCAGCGGTGGCTTCCATCAAACCGTGTTAAACCCAGAGGAAAAGAGCCAGCATAAATAATCCTGCGCCTTGCCAGCCTAAAGGCACCAGACTGCTCCCCAAGTAAGTGCCCGTGGCAATGCCCGGTCTGTCTGCAGAAAACAGGGTCTGCAGAGCCCGCAGCTTCACTATCGGGTTCATGTGTTGGCACCGAGGATGAGGAGAAAGAGCTCAGCCCCAGTCAGAGGCAGGCTGCCAGCTGGGAGGCTACACCCAGGCTGACTTGGGCAAATGTACCATGGAGGAGTAAACAAGACAAGAAAAAACAAGGATCAGAACTGCTGCTGTGGTCTCCTGGAGCAGAAATATCACTCACGTTTAAGCTGACTTGCACACACATGCGAGGCTCCCCAGGGAAAGGGGCTGCTCACGGCTCCTGCCGTGCCCCGGGCTGCCAGAGATGCTGGCGAGCCTGAATCGCTCTACAAAGCGAGGCGGAGCCGCTCTCGGCGTGCCTCGCTGGCCACCGCGTCAGGAGAAACTCATCCGTCTGCCCTGCGCCCATGGCTAGGAGCTGCCCCCACCCCCGCCCCAGCTCCTCCAGCACAGGCTGAGACAAAGGCGAGGGGACAGCGCTGACTGTCCCAAATCCAAATCCTCACCATCGCAGCCCTGCTGCATCCTCTGGGCTGGGGTGGCCTCGCTGACCTCTGTGGGTCTCTTCGGAGACGTGGCTTGCCCCGGGCTTACACCAGCCTCCTGATGGACCAGGCGCTCCAGTTCCTCAAATTCAGAGGCCATGTCAGGAGTCAGGAGGTTGGCAGCCTTCAGAAGGGCATACTGCTTTCGGGCAACACTCAGGATAGCGGCTACAAGCCTGGGACAGAGAGACAGACCCAAGAACCAGTTAGCAGGTGAGCGTGAGCCAGTGTCACCCGTACCAGAGGCTCAGCACCACCAGCATCACCTCTGAGACACCTCCTTGGGTGGGGCAGAACCCATTAGCAGAGTTTTGGGGGAAGAGAGGCAAACTTTGAAGCTGTGAGATACCCAAGCTGTAAATCTCTTACTGGAGAACCTGAGCTGCGAGTTGTGTGTTCACCTGTTGGTTACAAGGGGCCAAATGGCATCCACAGACTTTTTGTCGGGCCTCAGACGCTCATTAGCTCGGCTAGAGGCAGACAGAGATCCAGGCACACGTCAGGGCCAGCCTCCCTCAAGAGACCTTTCTAAAGAGGTTCATTCTGCCAAGATGCTTGGGGCAGACATCAGCAGACGGTGCCATGGGAGCTCTGCCAGGACAGGACCTGGAGGAGCCGAGGCAGGAGGAGAGACTTCACAGAGGCAATTTCAGGACTAACAACGCACACTTAAGGCTCACACAGTTGCTGTGCCTGGAAACCTTCATTACTGGCATTTCCAGGAGAGATTGTGCCATGGGATTAGATCCCCAGGAGCCAAATCCCTTATTTTACTGGGCAGGCAGTCATCTGCAAGCAAAGACTTGGTCCCATGTCCATCTAGACCATCCCTAGGGTGGCCACATGCAACACGGGAGGGTGGGTTGCCCACCCACAGGCAAACAGAAGGAAGTGGCACATGGGGACGGCACGAGGACACTCACCTCTCTCTCTGGCTGTCGGACAACCCCTGTAGAAGGTGGCTTGGTTTCTTCGGTTCCAGCTGGCCATCTGTCGGGTGGGTGGCTCTGGGGCTGCTGGGAGGCATTTCCTCTGGAGCCTGGAGCAATCACCCAAAAGCCCAGGATTAGCCCGTATTTGAGCTGAGTTTGGTCCCCAAACTCCCTGTTAGCTGGGAAGTTAAGGGGTTTCGCTAGCGATCCACAGCCCAGCACCCACTAAGCCAGGACCTCCCGGACCGGCTGAGCTCCTGCCCCCTCCCAGCACGCCCAGTGTACCCCACGAGGGTATGTGAGCCCCCCAGAGCCTCTTCCGGGCCCTGCTTGTCATGCCAAGCCCTCCCACGCTGCCCACCCCTTCTCTCACCTCCTTCTCCGATTCCACCGGCAGCTGAACAGGCCACCCAGCTTCCAGCTCCCGCTGCTCTCCGCCACCCTCCCTCTGATCATCCAGGGCCAAGCATGTCTTCGGGACAGCTTCCTCCAACCTACAGAAGCCCGAGATGAAGCCACTGAGCCAGAGATCCTCTGGTGAAGCCTTCATTTTGCACAAGAAGTTTTGGGATAGATAAAACAGAAGATTTGGCCTTTGCAACCCTGTTTCCCTTGGTGCTTGCGTGCTGTGGTCCGTCAGGTTCATAACTACACCCAACCGCAGTCGAGATGGTGGTGCACACCAGCAGAGAAGCTCATCTGCTTTCTGATGGACACCCAGGCTCTGACTGGCACTAAAACCCTGCAGGCTCCTTGACACGGGGGACAGCAGGAGCTCACACCAAGCTCTGTCCCTCCTCCCCACCAGCCTCACCCGGGCAGCCCCACTGGGCTCGAGCCGAAGGGAGCCAGTGGTGCCAGTGCCTGGTTCTCTGCCTCCCGGGCAGCGTCCTCGTAGGCACGAAGCTTCGCCCGCAGATCTGCCACCTGCAAGGAAGGATCATCTGTTGCTCAGATGGTTTCACGATGCCCAGGAGCTCAGAGGTCCGCGTCCCAAGCAAACCACAGCTGAAGACAGAGCCCTACCCTCCCCGTCAGCATCTCACCTCCGCTTTCAGCTGCTCACAGACCACGGCGTATTTACTAACGTGGCAGTCGAAGCTGAGCACGTTGCTCTTCAGCTGCAGAGACAAGGGCAAGGGAGAGGTTAAAGAAGCACTGGGGCAGCACGTACCCCTCTGCGGACACTGGAGCAGCACAGCTACCCAGCCTCCGCCAGCGTCCCCAGGGTGGCTGCAGTGGACATGATCTGTGCTCAGGGACCCACTGTCCGAGTCACGAGCCTTTTTGGGCTCTGAGCTGAGGAGCTTTAGCAGAAGACCAGGCACACAGCATCTGCAGCTTCATCAGCTGCTTTCTGCCCAGAGCAGCACCCCCAGAGCTGGAAAACTCAAGCTGGAGAAGGGAAGTACCCACTAATCTATCCCACGATGCAGCAGGCTCCTTCCCACCCATCCCCAGCAGCTCCCAAACACGTGGCAGATGACCACCGCAATGCCAGGTCCTCACCGACAGCTTGATCTCCTTGGCCCGGTTGGCGTACTTGAGCGTGTTGTAGGTGTCCTCGTAGGCCAGCGCGGAGGGACTCACAGCAGCGATCATGATGGTGCGGCAGTTGCCGCCAATGGAGTCCTTCAGCAAGCGCGTGAGCTTGCTGTCCCGGTATGGGATGTGGGTTTTCTTGCTCTGTACCAAGAGATCAAGGCTCTGCTCAGCTTTTGGCCCTCAGGTGCTCAGCTCCAAATCCTGTGTCGTAAGGGGACGGCTGTGCCCATCTCAGCACCTCTCAGAGCCCAGCCCAGGCTGCCACCCGCGCCGCACCAGCTAGACCATCACTTGAGGACAGCCCTCACATTCACCCACCCCAGAGAGCCAGAGCCTGGCGGGGCCACGCGAACAGCATTACCTTTGCATCAGCCAGCGCGTTGATGACGTTGATGAGGGCCAGCAGCGAGCGGTTGATGTTGGCACCCTCCCGGAGCCGCTCTCCCTTGGTGTTGGTGACTGAAGCTCGCTCCGAGCCTGCCAGGTCAATCAAGCTCATCTTGGCCACTCGCAGATCCTGAGTGAGGCCGCCAACACGGTCCTGCTGCTTCACGTAGATCTGCAGGGACAGAGGTCGGTGAGGCTGCAGCTCCACAAGGCACACGGCGTCGCTGGTTGGAGCCAGCATCACCAGTTCCAATGTTTATAAAAGGATGGCAAAGAGGATCACACAGGCCATGAGACTGAGCAGGGGGGGGAAAAAGAGGAGCCTGGCACACCAAGAAGACAAGCCAAAAACTTGGCGATGACACTAGCAGCAAATCCATGGAAGGGATCTCACAAGTGACAGAGCTACAGAAAATAATCAGCATCTCCTACGCTGGGTGAGCGAGCAGGGTGCAGCTGCTCGGGTCCCCGAAGGGCCAACACGCCAAGCCAGAGCCCCAGTGTGACCCGGGAAGTGCTCACGCACGGTGGCAGCCCCAGCCCCAACTCTGACTGTGGATTTTGCCAGGAAAATCAGATGCCAACAGGGGCTGCAAGCCCCTAGACACAGTCTTGCAGTGCCCCTAGGGAGACATCCAGACAGGGCTTTCAGTGCTGAGCCCAGTTCCCAGCTGGTGCGGGCAAGCAGGGACACAGCCACTGAGACTCACCTGGCAGCATCGCTCTGTAACTTCCCCTTCTGCATCCATAAAGATCTCCCAGGAGAAGCAAACGCCTCCCCCACCACCCTGTAACACCCTCGGCCCCCCCAGGAGCAACTCCTGCATGGACTGGAGGTGCCACGGAGATGCTGGAGGCCGGTAACCGGTCCTGCATCCTCACCAGACTGCGATTTGCCTGCCGGGAGACAGAGCCAGCAGTGGGAAGGGCAGATCTCCAGCACAGCTAATGGATTCGCGGCAGGCAGGAATCCAGCACCCACCGACAAGCCCAGCTGGGAAGCTGGCTGGGAAAGCATCCAGACACCTGGACTTCCCCCCTGGAAGCAGTAACAGGCAAGGCACCAGGTTCAGAGTGAAATTAAAGTCAGAGCCCTCCGTCTCCCCACGCAGCCGTGACGGCCCTGCTAATTTGGGGAAGGGCCTGGCTGGAATTGAAATCAACTGCAGGTTGCATAGGAGAGCACTGAGAAACCAGGGGGGAGCAAATTTACAGACCCCTGGGGAGCATAATTCCTGGCTCAGTGCTGAGGGGGGCACGATGGAGAAGACAGCCTGCCCAGGGCACCTGCGGGGAGGCACAAGCAGAAGCCAGCGATAATCGGCCCCCTTCGCTCTGGGTCAGGTTTTAGGTATGGCTCCCACAGGCTAGTGGCCTGCCCAGCCCCATAACTCTCTTTTTGGAGCCACGACCACTCTGATGTTCCCTGTGGCACACCAGGAGCAGCAGCAGGAACCCTGCAATGCTGATCCGGGCACGGGCTTGATCCCTAGCCCCCTTTTCGGCGCAAATCCCAAGCGATATTGTAACCACCAGCCCTCACCTGGAAGACGGCGTGCGAGCGGGAGGAGGTGGCGTTGGCATCAGTGGGATGCTGCGTCCGGTTTTTGTTGCCGTTGGCCAACATTTCCAGGAGCTGCTCTGCCGACACGGGCTGGGAGAGAAGGGGCAGAGGGGAGGTATCAGCGCACTCCGTACGCAGGCACTGAGACAAACCGACACCAAGCAGCCACAGCGACTCAGGCTGAGAGATCCCACGGCTCTGTGGGGCTCGTTTCAGCTCGGGGTCACGTTTGCTGCCAGCCAGGAGCCCTGCAGACAGCACCCCCGTGTCTTCACATGCACCCACGTCCCCAGGACACGCATCCGCCTTCAGAGCTGGTGTAGGCGCAGCATCACCCAGACCTTGTGCCCATTTTTATACCCACCTGGTGGAAGGAGAGACCCTGAACCACAACTCCTTTCTCGGGATCCTCCCGGATGGCCAGAGGGCCCTTGGGCTCCAGCAGGTCGTGAATCTGTTCGTTGTACACCTGGAGCAGGGAAGTCGATGTAAGGCTGAGGTTTGGTTGCCCGGTGGTGAGCAGGGAGAGGAGCTTTGTACCCCAGGGTCATGCACAACCTGGTGTCCCCCCAACACCACCTCCGGGACCTTGCTACACCCAGAGCAGCTGATGGTGCTCTAAACGCAGAGGACAGCTCGGGAGGGCTTTACTGGCAAGTCACTGCACCACCACTTCTCTAAAGCCCTTTCAGCCGGGAAGCCGTCATTGCCATGTGGACCGCAGCAAGGAAGAGCAAATTCCCCAACTCCAGATGGGAGAAGCCAGCAGCACCAGTTCACCGAACTGGGTGGGTGAGGCTGCTTACAGTCAGGCTGTAGGGGACACCAGGCACAGCTGGCAGCGCAGCAGGTACTCCGAGCGCAGCACTACAGGGTCCGGATCAACCCCAAATCTTAGCGACGGTGACCCGGAGGCAGGAGGGGACGCGGCTCGCCCTCAGCGTACCTCCTGGTAGGAGACTAGGACCTCGCAGCTCTTCTCCTCCTTTCTGGCCTCAATCCTCTTGTACAGCTCCACCATAGTGAGGTACATGATGCCGGGGCTTTTCTCCGAGCCCAGCATGGTGTAGGTTTTTCCTGCTCCCGTTGCGCCGTAGGCAAACACTGGGAGGAGAAAGGGTGGATGGCTGAAACAATCGTTAATTAATGGAAGCAGCGTAATGTTGGCTTCTTGCCGGAGAGGAGAGCTTCCCGCAGCAACCCCTGTGGCGGGGGTCACTCGCAGGCTTCGCGAAGACAAGGCAAAGCTAATTACCCTCCGTGCTGGCTGCACTATCCTTTAGTGCAATTTTTTTTTTCCTCGTTTCAGCCTCTCTAATTTAGCAGACAGAGACAGAACGAGTCCCCAGATCATCACCCGCTTGGAGACCATGCTCAAGTCACCCCTGAACCTTCCCTTTAACAAGCCAAGCAGCCTCGTTCCCCCTTACCAGAAGGTGTTTCTTCTTCCAGACCATGTAATTCATCTCATTTTCCCTCCCCATCTTTCAACACCCTCTTTGAAGCATCACCATCAGAGCAGGACACACTAATCTAGAGAGCCTCAGCTCTTCTCCCCATTAGCAGCACTCGGTGCTTCGTGACTCTCTCATTTGAGGATCCTGGAGTTATTTTATGCAGATAGAGACACGAGCCGTGCCTGCCAGGTGGGCACGGTGACAGAGGCAGCCTTTAGCGGCTTGCAGAGCATGCCGGAGAGCCAGGAATAGCATCCTCCGGTCCCACTGCCCGGCCCAGCGTATGATTAGACAGGCGAGCGGTCGTCTCCTGCTCAGTGCCTGCCTCGCAGAAGTGATGTGCTCGTTAAGCCACTCGTCTGCTGACAGCCTGCGAATGGCACAAGGGTCTGCGGCATCGGGCGAGGAGCTTTCACACCCGGTGAGGAGCTTTCCAGACCCGGCTTTATGGCACTGCCAGCCTGGGATATGCTCGCGAGGGGCACAGCAGCCCCCAAAGCACCCCAGGATGTGTGTGCTTCACCCCAGATCCCGCTCCAAAACTCAGCATCCTCCCGAAGCTCTGCCCATCACAGCAATTTGTGGTAGGAAGGGATGGCAAAACCACGGTGCTCTTTGTGCCATGGATCCACCTGATTTCTTCCCAACCTTCCTGCCCCAGGAAGGTGGAGAACAAGGGATCCTTGTCCTCAAAATGCCTGGAAAGCACCTGACGAGCCTCATTTTCTACCCCAAGGCCCACCTCCATCCTCTACATCACATCTCCGAAAGCGCCGAGCACCATTGCGGCCCCCATTATCACAGAACCACAGAACAGCCCAGGCTGGGAGGGACCTGGAGAGACCATCTGGTCCAAGCTTTCGTGGGAAAGGGAGTCTGGATGAGTATCTCGCACCCTGTTCAGTGGCGCCTTGAACACCTGCAGCCACAGGGACTCCGCTACATCCCCAGGGAGGCCGTTCCAGTGAATGTTCTCACCGTAAAAGATGTCTTTCTTATACCGAGATGAAATCTCTCCCAGAGCAACGTGTACCTGCTGCCCCTTGTCTTCTCCTTGTGACAGAAGAGCCGCCATCCTCTCTGTAGCTGCCCTTTAAGTACTGAAAAACTGACGAGGCTCCCCACATTGGGTAATGGTTTTTAACTGACAGAGGGCAGGTTTAGATTGGACATAAGGAAGAAATATTTTATGATGAGGGTGGTGAGACACTGGAACGCGCTGCCCAGAGAAGCTGTGGATACCCCATCATTGGAAGTGTTCAGAGCCAGGTTGGACGGGGCTTTGAGCAACCTGATTCAGTGAGAGATGTCCCTGCCCATGGCAGGGGGTCAGACTGGACGATCTTTCAAGGTCCCTTCCAACCCAAACCACCCTGTGATTCCATAGGAGCACTTCACGATTCGCTTCCCTTCATTCACGTACCGAGATTAGACAGCATTTCCATGTCAGGAACATCCCCATCCTGACCCCACTTGCAATAGCCCCAGCTTGGTACCACCAAAAAGTTTAAAGCTATTTGTCCTAGTGTTGCTTTTGTGCCCCCCTCCCCAGCTTCTTGGGAGCTCCCAAAATAAATCCACGGCTCCGCTGAGCCCACCCAGCCCAGGAGCGGGTGGTGCAGGAGCTCCCGCAGGGATCGAAGGTGCTCGCCAGGTCTTACCGGAGCAGTTGTAGCCATTGAGGACGCTGTCCAACACGTCACGGGTGGTGTGCTGGAACACCTCCTCTTGTGTAGCTCCCTCCCCGAAAACCCGGTCAAAGACGAACTTCAGGTCCTTGCCCTGGTGCTTGGGCCCACGGGTGGGCAGCACGCTGCCCAGGAAACCACCGGAATCCTCGGGGTCGAAGACGAGGATGTGCTGGTCGACGACGTGCAGGACGGGGTGCGCGGCCCGCTCTCGCTCGCAGGGGGTGGGGGGCCGCACGCGCACCATGACGGCCACGGTGCCCTCCTCGGGCGGGGAGCCCAGCGCCATGGGGACAGAGAGAAGCTGGGGCAGGGGCACAGTGCTGGCTGGAGAACACGGCTCTGGGCTTGAACGTCCCGGGAACCTCACGCGCTCTGGGGGGGTGGGGAATGGGTCAGCCGGGGAGCGAAGCACTGGAGGGGGAGCCCGAGGCTGGGCAAGGCCTTGTACCCCCAACCCCTCCCTGTCCTAACCCCGGCCAGTGCCCCTATAGAAGCCCTTATAAGTCCCCCGCGGCCCTACACCCCCTTCAGGCCCCCACAGCCTCCCCAACGACCCTACACCCCCTTTCAGGCCTCTAGAGCCCTCCTCACACCCTTACCCCCCCTCCTTCAGGCCCCTATAGCCCCCCCCGACAGTCATACGTCCCCTTCGGGCCCCTACAGCCCCTCTCACAGCCCTACCCCATCTTCAGGCCCCCATAGCCCCCTCACAGCCCTACAGCCCTGCCTCCCTGCCTTCAGGTCCCCACAGCCCCCTTCACAGCCCGACCCCCTCCTCCTCACGCCCCAGCCCCCCCCACTCAGGCCCCTATAGCCCCCCCTCAGCCCTACCCCCCTTCGGGCCCCTATAGCCCCTCTCACGGCCCTACACCCCCTTCGGGCCCCCACAGGCCCCTCACAGCCCTGCCTCCCCGCCTTCAGGCCCCTATAGCCCCCCTCGCAGCCCGACCCCCTCCTCCTCAGGCCACTATAGCCCCCCCCCTCACGCCTCTACCTCCCCCCTTCAGGCCGCTATCGCCCGCCTCCCCCCCCCCCCCCCGCAGCCATACCCCGCCTCAGGCCCCTATAACTCCCCTCAGGCCTCTATTCTGCCCTGCTCAGGCCCCCTCCTACCGCCCCCGGACCCCCACACCGCCTCCTCCCGAACTCCAGACCACTCCCCCAGCCCCTATAGATACTCCCCAACCCTACCTACCCCTCCGGGCCCCTATAGCCCCATCCCGGGCCCCTATATCTGCCCCTATACCTCCCCCCTCGCCCCCAACGCCACTCACCCGCCACTTCCGCCGCTCCGCTTTCAAACGTCTCGGCAAGCCACGCCCTCTTTCCTGATTGGCCGCTCGCCCCGCCTCGCCCTCCCATTGGCTCCCCCGCCGCCACGCGCCCCGCCCGCCACGCGCGGCGCCTCACGGCCGTTGTAGTCCCGCCGTTTCTGGGCCGGCCGCCATCTTTGTCCCCTGCCCCATCCCCGTCCCCGCCGTGGCCACCGGGCCGGGGCGGCCCCCGACGGCGGAAGAATCGATGGCCCAAGCGCTGTCTAGCGGAGAGAGCCCAGCCAAGGGCCCGGGGAGAGCTCAGGGGGTCGGGGTCCCCCCTGGTGCCAGCCAGAGTGGGTGGCTGCAGCTGCGCCAGGCCTTAATGGCGGCCTTTTCCTCACAGCTGACAGCCCCGGCCCTAACGATCCCCCGCTGCCTGGCTCCCGCCTCGGCCCTGTTAATTAGCACCGACAAACGAGCACCAGGGACGCGCTGGGGGACACTCACCCCCATACCCTGTCCCCAGGGCCACCCATGTGTCCCCAGTGGCGTCCTCTGACCCCACTGCAGCCGCTCAGGAGGCGGCCAGTGGCCCCAGGCGCCTGCTGTCACCTCTAATTGGGCCACGTCCTGCCAGTGCCGAGGCAGCGGTGACGGGCGGATGTGCCAGAGGCTCCCCATGGCCCTGCATGGCCTTATTGTGCGTGTGTCCCCCCCCATGCAGTGAGGACGCCATGTCCCTGAAGGGACACCCCGTCGTGGGGACACCTGGGCTCTGGGGACAGGGACACGGCGGTGGTGGCACCCCCAGTGTCCCCGCTGGAGGTGGCAGAGGGGACATCAGCGCTCGGGGACAGGTGAGCCCCTCCTGGCACCCCTGGCTGGGCCGATTTGGGAAGCCAAGCGGGGTGGGTTGGCAGGGGGGTGGCAGGAGGACCCCGTCCCCAGGGTGGGGGACACCGGCTCTGCCCCCCGTGGGGACACAAACAGCAGACGGGGAGAGGTCACAGCTCTGCTTTACCATGGAATCGCCCCGGGGTCGGGCAGCAAGGGCAGTTCCCCCCTCCCCACACAGCCCCCCAGCACGGGGCCGGCCGGGGACGAGGCGGGGGGCACCCGTATTGACATCTGCGCATCCTGTACATATATACACGCTGGCGGGGACCCCCGGCATCGCCCCGGCTGGGGGGAGGCAGCGGGGAGCGGGGCGCCGTGGGGCCAAGCAGGGCGCTTAGCCAGGGGATGGGGGTGCAGTGGGGCAGTGTGGGGGGGACCCCAGCCCCCTGTGGCCCCCCAGCCCCGAATTAGCAGCCGTGGGGTGAGCTAATGGGAAAGGGGGGGTTTGGGGCACTGTAGACGGCCTGGGGCACTGTGGGGGGATGCCGTGGGGCTGGACCACCGCAGAAGGACGTCATGGGGCTGGGTGGTAGCAAGGGGAGGCTATAGGGCAGGACAGCAGTGCCCGTGGGGCTGGATGGCAGCAGGGGGATGCCGTGGGGCCGGACCACGGCAGAGGGATGCCGTGGGGCTGGGTGGTCACTGGGGGATGCCGTGGGGCTGGACATCTGCGGGGCGATGCCGTGGGGCTGGACGGCAGCAGGGGGATGCCATGGGGCTGAAGGGCCGTGGGGTGATGCCGTGGGTCCAGGCTCAGTCCGAGTAGATGATGAAGCCAGAGAAGGTGCTGTACTTGTTGTTGTTGCCGCCGTGGGCTTTGCCCCCGTCCAGCTTGATGAAGACCTCGTCCCCCGCGTCCAGGTGCAGGATGACGCTGTTGCTGGCGTAGTCGTAGTTCTGGTCAGCATCCTGCGCGATGGCGCTGGCCCGCACCTGCGCAGGGGACACCCGCGTTACCCAGCTCAGGGGACAGCTCAGCCTTCGGATCCCATGGGATACCCAGCGTCCCAGTTTACCCACAGCCAGGGAGACGACCCACCAGCTCCGGGGTAGCGTGGGGTGCCCTGGATCCCCACCCGTGGGTGAACAGGTCCCGGATGGAGGTGGCTTCTCCGAGCATCGCCCGGAGCCTCTCCCTGAGTTGGCAAGCTCAGGCGTGGGACCACAGTTTGGATGTGGGACCACGGCTCTGGGTTCAGATGCTGGACCATGGCTCAGACATGGGACCACAGCTCCGGGTTCGGATGTGGGACCGTGGCACGGACGTGGAACCACGGCTCCAGATTCAGACACGGGCCCACAGCTCAGACACAGGACCTCATCTCCAGATTCGGATGTGGGACCACAGCTCCACCATGGGACCCCGACTCTGGGTTCGGATGCAGGACCACGGCTCAGATATGGGACCTCATCTCTGGATTCAGATGTGGGACCACAGCTCAGACACAGAACCCTGGCTCCGGATTTGGGACCACGGCTCGGACACAGGACCCTGGCTCTGGATTCGGATGCAGGACCACGGCTCAGACACAGGACCCTGGCTCTGGATTCAGGACCATGGCTTGGACACAGGACCCTGGCTCTGGATTTGGATGCAGGACCACGGCTCAGACACAGGACCCTGGCTCTAGATTCAGGACCACAGCTCAGACACTGGACCCTGGCTCTGGATTCGGATGCAGGACCACGGCTCGGACACAGGACCCTGTCTCTGGATTCAGATGCAGGACAACAGCTTGGACACACAGGACCCTGGCTCTGGATTCAGGACCGCGGCTCAGACACACGACCCTGTCTCCGGATTTGGATGCAAGACCACGGCTTGGACACGGGACCCCTTCTTCCAGCCCAGCCCCGAACCGACACGATGAACCTGCCGCATCCCCACGCATCTTCCCATGAGCTTCATGGGGACCACGAGCATGTGGCCAGGGCTGAGCTGGCTGAGCTCAAATCCCCCCAAAAACAACCCTTGCTGCTCACCCAGATCCCAACCCGCTGATAAATGTTTCCTTGGTGCCGGAGGACAAGGCCAGGAGGTGCCGGCAGAGCCGGAGATGCCGTAACCGCCTGGCAAAGAGGCTCCGTGGCTGGAGCCCGCTGCCGCTGCAGAATTATTTGGGTAATCAAATCTACACCGGCGCCTTGCAGGGAGATCGCGCGGTGCTGGGTGACAGTGACAAGCCGGCAGGTAAAATCCCAAGTGAAATGCAAAAGCGATGTAGCGGGGAGAAGATGCTCCTAATTATAACCCATGAGAATAGGCTCTTAATTGGGTGAGCACCGCCAAGCGGCTGCGGGTCCCAGAGCTGGCAGGGGAAGGAGGGGTGTCCCCACGGATTCCTGTCCTCTGCCCCTGGGGCAGGGGTCCTGGGGGTCCTCTCCTCCTCGGGAATCGCAGCGGCGTCTTCCCAACTCCACAGGCAGCCTGTGCTGGCGTGATAACCCACCAGCCAGAAGCCGTTAACTCTGGAACCTACTGATGGCCCAGCAGCTGGTCCCATACGGCTTGCTCTCACCCCCGCAGCCATATCCCTTGTGCCGTCACCAACGCTGTCACCCTGTTAAAAGTCACCCTCTGTCTACCCTGCCGCCACGAGGGTCCCCATCCCCGGGGGGGGACATGGTGAATCTCAGTCGGTCACAGCACCCCAGTCTCTGGGGGATGCTGCCTTAACTGGGGTCGTGCCAAGGAAGAGGAGGGGGGAAAAAGCAGGGGGGAAGGAGAACCAGGAGAAGCCGTTTGGCGCCGGGCTCTGCCGCCATCGTCCCCCCCGGCTGCAGCCAGAGCCACCCGGTGCCATCCGTCTTCCCTCGTTAAGGAGCCGCCTCGTCACCTCGCGCCCGCCAGCCCTTCGCGCTAACCAGGGAAGATAAATGACAGCGCCGGGGCCGGGCTGAGCCGCTCCCGGCACCGCGGCGGCAGAGGAGGTGGGGGCTGGCACCACGTCCCCCCGCGATGGCCTCGTCCCCCTTGTCCTGCTCTGTGCCTCAGTTTCCCCAGGCCACGGCCAGGCGCAGCCCCCAGAGCAGGGAACCGTGGGGGGGACACGGCCCCCGGTCCCGGCGGCTGGCTCTGCTGCAGCCGCTGTCATCGACCCCGGTGACACTGCTGGGGTGGTGCCACCAGCCGCGGGGACACTGTGGGACGGGGATGGTCCCCGACGTGGCCGTCTGCAACCAAGGGCTCTGGGCCATTGGGGGGACGGGGGGCAGCGGGGCGCTGCCACGTCTGGGCTGAGCCACTCGCGGTGACACTCAGTGCTTCGGGGACACCGTGTGCCCCACGTGCCACGGGCCACGGCGGCCCAGGACCCCCAAGCGCAGTGGCGGGTGCCCCCCAGGCTCCTCGGGCACGGCAGCGGGTGCCCCCCAGCACCCCCCAGTGCACCCCTGCAGACAGGGCCCCTTGGGGACCGTCCCCACGTCACCCACATGGCTGGGACCCCCCCGAGCCCTTCGGCGACACGAGGACCCCAAAACCGCCCGGCTCCAAACCCCGCCGTCCCTCCGTCCCTCCGTCCATCCAGCATCTTCTCCTCTAGGGGCTAATACAAATAAGACTAATTAATGCTAATTAACCCCCAGGAGCGGCTCCCGCCCAGCGCCGGGGCTCCCCTGGCTCTCATTAACTCCAGCCCCGACGCAGGGGTGATGGGCTGCGCCAGAAACCGGCAGCGCCCGAAAGAAAGTGGGGGTCAGAGGGGACCCCCCAAGTTATAATTCCCTTGGAGGATGCCGGGATCGACCCTTATCCACCGGGAAACCCCCCCGGCACTCCCGGAGCCCCCCAGCCTCGCCGGGAATGGGGTATTTTTGGCAACAAACCCCTAATTAACCCCATTTTTTAATTATTTGGGGCATTTTTAGGGTCCCTTTTTTAAACTCTCCCGCCGGTGCCAGCCCGCCAAAGCGCTCCCCCGCCTCCCGAGCCGCTTCTTTATAAATATCGGAGCGGCGATACCTCGTTAGTAATTAACAACCGGTTAATTAAGCCGCATCGCGCGCCCGACCGAGCGCGGTTCCTCTCGACGAGGGGCTCCGTAGCTTCTGGAAATTCATCCGGTAGCGCCCGGGCGCGTCGATCCCCCACCGCGCTGGGGGGGGGTCGGAGCTCGGCGGGGGGCGGGAAGGTTTGGGGGGGTCCCCAAAAATATTTTGGGGGTGGGATTTTGGGGGAGGAAAAAAGGGGTGAGGTGGATTTTGGGGGGATGCTCAGTCCGGAGTTACACGGATGCTGCTTAGGAGAAACAGCCGGCGGTGACAAGCGTCACCGGGACCCCCAAAATTTGGGGCTGGAGGCGGGGGGGAGGCAAAAAAACCCCAATAAAAGAAAATTTAAACTGTTTGGATGGAAAAAAATGCCGAGCGGCTCCTGCCCCCGCTGCGCTCCCGGCTGGGAGGTTTTCGGAGCCGAGGGGTGAAGCGCGGTGGCCGTGCCACGGCTCCCGCTTCCCCCCCCACGCCCCCGGCTTTTTTTTGGGTTGATAACTCAGTTTTGGGTTAATTCGGTGTCGCACATCCTCGGGACGGGGCTGCGCCGCGGGGCTTGATGCCGGGAGAAAATGCTGGGAAGCGGGAGCGGGGTGGGATGAATCCCGGCGAGGATGCTGGCTGCGGTGACACCCAAGGGAATTGAGCCGGGGTGACATTTCGGTGGTCGCGGCCACCTCTTGTGCCTCGAGTCGTGGCCCGGGGGGGGACCCGGCGTGGGAAAGGGGCAGCGTTTCGGGCATTGCCTGAAAACCGCGGGGATGGGGAGGCTGCGCCTTGGGATCGGGGGGATTTTCAGAGGGATGGGATCGGGGGGGGGCTGCCGGAGTGGGGGGGGCGGCAAGGATGGAGGCAGCCTCGGGGTGTCCCCCCGTGGTGTCCCCACGCAGCCCCGCCGGGGATGGGGACGTCTCTCCTGCCACAGCAGCGGCAGAGCCGGCTCCGGGCGGGGGGTGCAGCGCCCCAAAAGCGGGGCAGGCGCTGCCCCCCTCCAGGCCACCGCAGGCACTGTCCCCTGCGGAGGAGCCCTGTGTCCCCCGGGGAGCCCCAGCGGGGACGATGGCGTGGCCGGGGAGGGCAGGGCACCCCGGGGACACAGCGGGGACGCCCCGAGGCACCCCGAAGGCATGGCGGGGCATGTCTCCGGAGCCAAGGAAGGGACCCAGGGGACCCTTGGGGGACGCATCGGGGCAGGATGGGTGGCAGAGCGTGTCCGCAGTGCTGGGAGAGGGACGGGGGGCCCCGGGGAGCATCTGCGGGGCTGGAGGAGGACGGGGGGCCCTGGGGACGCACCCGGAGCCCACCGCCACCACTGGGAGAAGGACGGGGGGCCCTGGGTGCGCATCTCCGGGGCTGGGAGCAGGACAGGGCACCCCGGGGGTGCACCCGGAGCCCGTCGTCGCTGCGGGGAGAGGGATGGAGCATCCTGGGGGTGCATCTGCAGAGCTGGGAGCAGGACGGGGCGCCCCGGGGGTGCACCCGGAGCCCACCATGGCACTGGGAGCAGGACGGGGCGCCCCGGGGGTGCACCCAGAGCCCACCATGGCACTGGGAGCAGGACGGGGCGCCCCGGGGGTGCACCCGGAGCCCACCATGGCACTGGGAGCAGGACGGGGCGCCCCGGGGGTGCACCCAGAGCCCACCATGGCACTGGGAACAGGACGGGGCGCCCCGGGGTGCACCCGGAGCCCACCATGGCACTGGGAGCAGGACGGGGCACCCTGAGGGTGCATCTCCACGGCCAGGAGAAGGATGTGGCACCCTGGGGACGCACCCAGAGCTCCCCATTGCCAACGGGAGAGGGGCAGAGCGTCCTGGGGGTGCATCTCTGCGGCCGGGGGAGGGATGGGGCACCCCACCAGGGACGCACCCAGAGCCCGTCACCGCCACGGGGAGAAGGACGGGGCACCCCGGGGGGGCACCTCGGGGCCCAGGGAAGGACGGGGCACCCCGGGGGGGCACCTCCGAGGCCGGGAGAAGGATGGGGCACCCCAGGGATGCACCCAGAGCCCATCAGCACCCCCGGGAAAAAGGATGGAGCACCCTGGGGGTGCATCTCTGAGGCCAGGGCACCCCGGGGAAGCACCCAGAGCCCTTCTCGGGTGCCCGGGGGGCAGCGGCAGCCCCCGTCCCCGCGGCGGGGCCGGTGGCCCAGGCAGGCCAGCCCTTACCTGCCCGTTCTTGCAGAGGTCGGCCCACATGCTGGTGCCGTCGCCGCCGCGCATGAGGACGTGGTAGGTGAAGAAGTAGGTGCCGGGGATGGCGCAGGTGAACTTGCCGGAGGCGGCGTCGTAGCTGTTGCCCAGGTTGGTGACCACGTCGTCGAACTTGAGGACCTCGTAGCCCTCGTGGGGATTCTTGAGGCCGGCGTAGAAGGCGACGCGTGGCACTGTGCTGTAGGTAGCCGCGCTCACCGCACCTGTAGCCCCCGGGCCCGGTAAGCCCGGGGGTCCCGGTCGTCCTGCTTCACCCCGTGCCCCCGCCGGTCCCGGCGGCCCCGGTTCTCCCGGCGGTCCCGGTGGTCCCGGTTTCCCCGGTCGCCCCGGTTTGCCTTGGGGACCTTGCACCAGGGTGGAGGGCGGCGAGAGGGGGCCGCGTTCGGCCGGTTGCGGCGCGGGGGCAGCAGCGGCGGGGCCGTAGGGCTCGCAGACCATACGGCAGGTCCCCAACATCTCGTACCGGCCGTCGGTACCGGCGGAGCTCACCAGCACCGGGATGAGCACCACCAGCACCAGCACCATCACCACCCCCGCCGCTGCCGCCAGTAAAGTTTTCCGGCCCAGGCTGAGCCGCCGCCCGGCCGGGGCGCGCTGTCGCCCGGGGGTGGGAATGGTGCCGGCGGGGGGGAGCAGGGCGGCGGCGGCGGCGGCGGCGGGCGGGGGGGCCCGGGGCGGCGGCGGCGGCGGTGGCCGCTCCGCTCCGCTGCGCTCCGCTGGCTCCGGTGCGCCCCGCGCCCGCCCAGGCCACGCCCACGCGCCCAGGGCACGCCCAGCTCCACGCCCACCCCCTCCCTGGCACGCCCACCGCCACGCCCCCTCGCCACGCCCCCCCCGCTGCTGCCCCGCCCCCGCCCCGCCCATCCCTGCGGGCCGCGGCGCCGCCCGCCCCAACCGCGACCCCCGGGCCCTGCGTGGCCCCCCCCCCCCCCCCCCGGGGCCCCTTCCCGTGCCCCCGAGCTGGTGGCCACGTCCCCTGAGCGGGGGACACCCCGGGAGCCGTCGCCTCCCACGGGGGAGGGTCCCCAGGGCCTCCCCGGCGCCCTTCCCTCCTCCCTGCCTCAGTTTCCCCTCCACGCGGGTCGGGGTCTCAGGGGACCCGCGCTTGGGGACGGCCCCGGGTGACATCCCGGAGCAGCCACTGGGGTCAGCCACGGGGTCACGGGACAGGGTGCAAAGGCCGCGGTGACAACGGGGCACCCACGGGTGCCAGCGCGGGGACGGCCAGGCCTCGCCGGGGGTGGCAGCCACGCGACAGAGCCGTCGCCGGGGGCTGAGCGCCGGCGGGCTCGCGACACGGGGCCACGCGGCTGCGCCCGCTCCGTCGCCTGCCATCTCCGTCAGCCTCGGCGGGGACGCGGGATGCGATGGCAGGCGACAGCCGCCGCCAGCACCGGGGTGAGCGAAGGACGCGGGGCCGGGGGGCACACGGGCGTAGAGCAGCCCAGGGGCCGATGCCGGTGCCGCCTGCCGCGGCAGTTCGGTGGCCTCAGGTGACGCCGCCAAGGTGGCATCAACCCCGGTGGCATCCATGGGAGCTGTGGGGTCATGGGGCCCCCAAAACCCCCGTCCCCACCCAGTGCCACGCCCGTGCGGTGTCCCCAAACCCCGGGGGACACACGGGGGACAGACCGCGGCCCCCCAGCCCCAAAGAGGGGGGACGAAGGGGACACTTGGCAGCCCATCGATCGCCCCCGTGTCCCCCCCCAGCTCCCGCAGAGCCTTTAATTTAATCAGCGTGCGAAAATCAATTAGCCGCCTTTAAGGAGGCAATTATTGCTGGGCGCTGGGCGAGGCGGGGGGGCAGAGCGTTTTGGGGTGGGGGTGCTGCCAGCCCCGTCTCCGCCCCCAGGCTGTCACCGTCGTGTCACCGGCTCCTTCCCTGGTGCTTTTCTCCACCGTTGTTGTGTGTCCCCCCCCCTCGTTATCTTTCTTTTTTAACGAGCGCCTAAAAATACGCCTCGCCGAGGTCACGGGCTGCGTGAGTCACCCGTCGGCACGGTGCCGCGGTGGCCCGGGTGGGCAGGGGGCTCTGCGTGGGGACGGGGCGGCTGCGGCGGGGATGTGGAGGGGACACGGGCGCGTCCTGGTTGCGTCAGGGCACTCGTCTCACCTGGAGCAGCAGGGGACATCCCGGGGCCTGGCCCAGCGCCGCGTCCTCGTGGGGCGGCCACAGCCCCAGGTCTCCTTATTGCCACAGGCCATTGTGTCCCCACGGCACGGCCACCACCCCAGGCCACCTCACCACCATGGGCCACCATGTGTCCATGGCATGGCCACCACCCCAGGCCACCGTGTCTCCATTCCAGGTCACCTCGCTACCACACATCACTGTGTCCCCATGTCATAGCCACCACCCTGGGCCACCTCACCACCCTGGGCCACCAGGTCCCCATCCCAGGCTACCTCACCACCACAGGCCACCATGTCCCCATGGCATGGCCACCACATCCCCAGGTCACTGTGTCCCCATGGCATGGCCACCACCCCAGCCCACTGCGTCCCTAGGCTACCGTGTCCCCATGGCATGGCCACCACATCCCCAGGCCACGTCCCTACAGCCTGGTTGCAGAGCCGGGAAGGCTTCAGCACCACCCTGGGGTGGCAGCACCCTACGGATGGGGGCAACAGCCCGGGTGACCCTGCTGGAGACCCCGGGGTGCTCCCTGTCCCTGTCCCTGTCCCTGTCCCCAAGCCCTGCCCGGGGAGGGGGGGCCACGCAGCCCCCGAGCCGCCTCCATCCACCCGGGGACGCGCAACTGAGCGGCAGCGCCCGAAGTGCCACGTTTGGGAGCGCAGGAGGGGAAAAGGGACAAAGCCGGGAGGTGACAGCAGCGGCAGCGGTGGCTGCGGTGGCAGCGGTGGCTGCAGTGGTTGCGGCGGCGGCTGCGGCGGCGGCTCCGCTCGACGCCAGCCGCTGCCGTTCCTCTGCAAAGGTTAAGCAAACAGCAGCTCCCGCAGAATCGATGCGCGGCCGAGCCCACGGCTGTTTGCTTTGGCAGCATGACGTGGGGAGGCGGGTGGGCGACGCCGAGGGGACGCCGGTGGCCGGGGGGGGGGGGCCTGATCGATGCTTGGGGGGCGCGGGTTGGGCTGGGGGGGGGTGGCCGTACCCCCCTCGCCCGCTGGGGAGCTCATTACAGAGGATTGGGGGAAGAGCAAGGGCAGCCGGGTCGGGACGGGGGCGTTGGTGGCAGTCGGCGCTGCGCCGTGCCTCAGTTTCCCCTCCCGGTGCTGTGGCCGGGCGGGAGCCGCTGCTGCAGCTGCGCTGCAGATGCTGCCCGTAGGGACCGTGCGTGGCCAGGGGGGACACGGACCCTGCGCCCGCGTGGCACCGTGGCACCCGCCGCCGTGGGTTAGCGCGGGTGGGCGGCGCTGGCGGCTCAGCAGTAATTAGGACTCGGAGCCAGGAATAACTCACGACCCCGGCGTTGGCCCACGCTGACGAGGTTGGGGAGGGAGCTGGCGCGCGCAAGCTGTCCCTGAGGGGTTTGGGTGCTGTCTCCCAAATCACGCTGCGTCCCCAGGAGGGGGACACTCAGCTGTGGGCGCTGAGGGCAGGGCTGGGCCTTGGCCCCCGGCCGGGGTGCGCAGGGCACCGCGGGGCGATGGCGGCCGGGGCTGCAGAGGCTGGGGCGGAGCTGGGAAGGGGCCGGGTCTCCTGAGCTCCCACCTGCGGCTTCTTCTGCTGGTTCCCACCGCCTTGGTGGAATCCATCCATCCTCCATCCATCCCTCTTTCCATCCCTCCGTCCCTCCATCCCTCCATGCAGTCATCTGCACATTGCTCCTTCTACCCATCCGTGCTTCCATCCATCTGTCCACGCATCCACCTGTCCGTGCTTCCATCCACCCGTCCATGCATCCACCCATCCGTGCTTCCATCCATCTTCACATCCATCTATCTACACATCCATCCGCCCACACGTCCATCCATCCGCCCACACGTCCATCCATCCATCCATCCATCCTCACGTCCTTGCACCCGTGCATCCAGCCATGTGTCTGTTCGCCCATCAGTCCATCCATCCATCCATCCCCACGTGTCCATGCATCCATCCATGCATCCATTCATCCAGCTATGTGTCTGTCCGTCCGTGCGTCCGTCCGTCCGTCCATCCATCCATCCATCCATCTATCCATGCATCCATCCTCATGTCCTTGCATCCATCCATCCATCCAAGCATCCGTTTGTCCATCCATCCATCCATCCATCCATCCATCCATCCATCCACGCATCCGTTCGTCCACCAGCCCCCTGCAGGAGCGGGGCGGGGGGACCAGGCCGGGCGCCCTGTCCAGGCTGTCCCCTGCTCCCCGGAGAGGACACCCGCCACCCCCCGCCACACAGCCTCCAGACTTGCGTCGCTTCCATCCCTGAGAAGGGACACCACGGCCACCTCGTCGGGGGCAGCGGCGATGCCTGGGGAGATGTGGCACCAGCACGGACCAGCGCAGGAGCAGGAGAAGCCACCAGGGACGGATCCCGAGGTGAAGACGGTGCCGGCAGGAGCCAACGCTCAGGTCTCGGCTCGCTGTGATGAGCGCGTCAGGGCTCAGCGGGGCAGCAGGGAGGTGAGCGGTGCGGGCGCAGACACATGGAGGCGGCCCCACGCCACGCACAGCCCGCGACACGCGGGGACACGCGGGGACACGCGGGGACAGGGCTGCGGGACAGAGGTGAGGGCAAGGCTGGACATGGGCAGGCAGCGCTCCTGGTTGGCTGGTGGCCAGATGGCTAGCTGCCTGGTTGGACACATGGATGGCTTGTTGGCTAGTTGCACACTTGGCTAGAGAGCTGGCCAGTTGGCTACGTGGCTAGCCACACGGCTGGTTGGCTGGCTGGCAGGTTGATGACTGGCCAGCTGCTTGGCTGGCTGGTTGGCCAACTGGCTGGTTGGTTTGAAGGCCAACTAGATGGCTGCTTGGCTAGCTAGCTCGTCAGTTGGCTCGCTGGCTGGTTGGTAGATGGCTAGCCAGTTGCCTGACTGGCTAGATGGCTAGGTGGTGGGTTGGCTGGCTGGCTGGTTGGTTGGCTAGCTGGCCAGTTGGCTGGCTGATTGCCTGGCTGGCTGGTTGGCTAGATGGCTGGCCGGCCAGTTGATCCAACAGGCTGTTTGGCTAGCTGGATGGTTGGATGGCTAGTTGACCAACAGGCTGGTTGGTTAGCTGGCCAGCTGGGTGGCCAGTTGACCAACAGGTTGTTCGGCTAGCTGGATGGTTGGATGGCCAGTTACCAACAAGCCAGTTGGCTAGCTGGCTGGTTGGCTAGCTGGCTAACTCTCTGGCCAGTTGATGGACAGCCTGTTTGGCTAGCTGGCTGGTGGCTGGCCAGTTGACCCACGGGGTTTGCTGACTGGCCAGCAGCGGGCTGATTGGCTAGCCAGCCGGCTGGGCTAGCCCTGGCCCCAAGGACGGGTATGTGCCAGCACGTCCCAGCCCAACGCCGGGCACCGTCCCTTGCCCAATGGCGACAGCCCAGCCGCCGGCGGGGGGACAAGGTGGGGGTGACACATCCCCCCATCCCTGTCCCCGTCACGCTGCCTCTCATTACAGACGCGGCGGGGCCCGCCACCCTCCCGCCGCGCGGCAATTAAGGGCTGCCAACACGGCTACTTAATTAGCGCCCGGCTGATGGGGCCGGCGGGGAGCGATGGGAAATGGCCGCTCGCCTGGCGGCAGGAGCCGGCGGCGGGGACGGGCTGGCGGCGGGGACGGGCTCGGAGACGCGTCCCCCCCAGGGGGGACGTGGGGTCGGGTGTAGCGGGGGCTTGGGCTGCTGGGACCTGCGGCGGTGTCCCCAGGGTGGCCCCCGGCTGGCGGGGACCGGGTGAGCCACAGCCGGGGGTGCGCAGGGACACTGGGTGACAGCCCGTGGGACGTGCAGGGGTGGCGCTGGGGGGTACCCTGCACAGTGACGGTGCGCGACACCCCAGGCCATGCGGTGATGGTGACAGTGGGTGACACCCCGTGGGCCACGCAGCGACAGCGACACTGGGTGATACGCTGCGGGACGGCAGTGACGGTGACACTGGGTGACACCCCGTGGGCCATGCGGTGACATAGCACTATGTGACACCCCATGCACCAGGCACTGACGGTGACTCTGTGTGACAACCCACGGGAGCTGCAGTGACACTGCGTGGCAGCCGGCAGCCCCGCGGTGACAGTGACACCCTGTGCACCGCGCAGTGACAGTGACACCATGTGACACCCCAGGGAGCAACAGTGACGCTGTGCAATACCGCAGGGCTGCACGGCAGCGCTGCGCGACGCGAGTGGGACTGTGCAGCTGCGGTGACGCTGTGACGCCCCAGGGGCGCTGCAGTGACAGCGACACCGTGCCACGCCCCAGGGACCACGCGGGGACGGTGACACCCGCGACACTGGCACCACGCAGTGACAGTGACACCGTGCCACGCCCCAGGGACCACGCGGGGACGGCAACACCTGCGACACTGGCACCACGCAGTGACACCAGTGCCACGCAGTGCCACCTCCACGCGTCCCAGGGCCCCCACCCAGCCCACCCTTGGGGACAGTCCCCACTGGGGGACGTCACCCTGTCCCTACAGCCCCGTGGCGGGGGAAGCGCCAGCTCCAGGACATCCGCATCGCACGCCCCCAGCCCGGCGGTGCCCTGCGGTGGGTGCTGGGGAGGGGGTGCAGCGGGGACGGGCGTCCGTCTGTCCGTCACGAGCCCCCGCCAGCCGCAGCGCCATTGATCCAGCCGCCAATTTGCAGCAGTTAAATATTTGGCTTGCGCGCGGCGCGGGGCCGGGCTCCCCGCTCCAACAGCCCCCGGTGAGAGGAGACGGATGGGCCGCGGCGAGCGGCTGCTCCAGACGCTGCCCGATCGATGGCGGGAGGCGCGGCGAGCTGGGGAGGCCTCAGCGCGCGGGGCCGGGGGGGACGTGACGGTGCTGGGGGACACGGCGCAGCGTCCCTGGGCCCACGCGGAGGCAGCTGAGGGGGGCAGCGTCCATGTCACGAGCGCGGGGGGCTCAGCCAGGGCGTCCCCCGCTCCGGCCGGACACGCGCTGCCCTTCAGGCCCCATCGGCGGCCATCGATTGAGCTGTCGATGCCACCCGGCAGCCTGCGGAGCGCAGCCATCTGTCACCGGCGGGGGACGGCTGCGGGCTGAGCCGCATGGCCACTGCCACGGACACAGGGCGTCCTGCCAGCGCGTCCCCGAGAGGGCTTGGCTGGGGGGTGCTGGGGCAGCACCCACGGGAGGGACATCAGCACCCACGATGGGGACGCGGCGGCCAAGCGCCAGGCTCAGGAGCCCTTCCCCGGCCGGTGCCACCGCCCAGGCCCGCAGCCCACACAGGGGGCTCAGCCCAGGCCGCCAGGCACCCCCAAACCAGGCACCCCGAGGCCACGCCAGCCGCGGCCAGCACCGCGGGGAGCCCTGCGCCTCGCCGTCGCCCTGAAACCACTCGTTCCCTCAGCCCCGCTAAACTCGTTAGCGGCCGGCAAACGTCAGCAGGGCAGGAGCGAAGCGCCAAATGCGATTAGGTGCCCGTCTCGCTTTCTCCTTCCCCCCGCCGGCCTCGTCGCAGCCCCATTTATCGCGGAGGCGGCGAGCCGGGAGGGAGGAAGGCAATCAGAGCTTATCTCGGGCCGAGGCCGTCCTGATTTATGGGTGGCTTCAAGGGACTCCCGCCATCACCACCGCAATTAAGGGAGCATTAAAAAGCAGGGTAGGGGAGCGGCGGAGGGTTATCGCATGCGTACGGTTCCTCCCTGCCTGAAAAGCTGGGGTACGCGGGGGGGTGTCCCAGCTCGGGGATGCTCTCCTGTGGCTGTAGCTGCACAGGGACCACCAGGTCTCCCCAGCTGAGCGAGACAGGGGACCCCCGGGTGCGTGGCTGGGCTCAGAGGAGGGTGGAGGGCGTGGGAAGGGTGCCCGGCCCCAGAAAGGGGCACGGGCTTTCTGAGAAGGCTGCGACAGGGAGGTGGCAGCAGGGGGGAAAGCGCTGACCAGAGAAAACCACAGCGAGCCCCAGGATGGCATCCCGGGAAGCCAGAGCCACGCTGTGGGGTGCCCAGAGCCGACACGAAGCCACAGCCCCCCCTAAGTGAGCTCACGGCGGGCACCGATGCTCCGAGAAGCTCCCTGGGACCGCTACAGGGATGCGTACCGGGGAAAAAGCACGAGCGCGCTCGTCAGCTCTGCTTACGTGCGGTGAACTTTACAGAGCGCAGCCGTGCCCCGGCATAGGAACGACCTGGGAGCGGGCCAGGAAAGAGCAGCGCCGGCAGCCCGCAGGTTGCAGAGCCGCGGGGAGCCGGCTGCTGTTTAGCACTTTATTAAAACGAACGTGAAGAGCCAGCGCCCGCTTCCCTCGGGCTCTCCCACGGGGAAACTGCCGCCGAAGGAAAATTCAAACAGCAGTAAACGAGTTTCAACGAGGCAGGTCCTAGGTGTCAGCCTGCTCCTGGGACGTATCAGACCCTCAGATCCAAAGCCAAGGGCGACGCACAAGCGCTGATCACAGAAACAGAGGGCAGGAGGGAGGGCGAGCGGCCAGCTGAACACCTCACCCCTGTGACACAGGGTGCTCTCTGTCCCCCCCCCGCCAGATTTAACACATTTCCATTAAATCAACGTGAAAGAAGGGGAAATCCCACATCTAAATTCAGATTAGCGGGGGCTGCGAGCTTGGACGGGATCAACCTGGGGACACCCGTTAGCAGAAACAGGAGAAGAGATGCCACCAGTGAAGAGATTGTCCTGGAAGACGTTAAAGTGCCTAAATTCACCAAAGTCCCACCCCACAGACCCACGGGGGGGTAACGAGGGCCTCGGCCCCTCCACGGGCCGCAGCCATGCACACAGAGCGGTCCCACCCTGCAGACGCAGGTGATGGGTAAGAACCTGAGCAGGAAGAAAGGAGAGGGGAGACGGTGCCGGAAAAAAAAATCCCTACGTTCACCTTGGGAAGTCTGCAAGGAGACGCCTCATGCCGCTGTCTGCATTCAGCTGGCAAAGCTCATTAAAAGAAGTGGCCTTTCATTGCCCTTTTCAAACGTGGAAATTCAGGCCTCTTCCACGACAAAAAAGAAAAGGTGAATTAAGACATGAAATGCCGGAGGAGGAGGTACACCAGCCCTCCAAGCCCGGCTACAACCGTGCCCGCCGCCAGCCGCAGCCAGAGGAAATCCAGGGAATCCTCCAGGCGAGCGTGCAGCCTCAGGACCTGCCGGCGCGTGCTCTCCCGGTCCCCGGAGTTGTCAATGATGTGACTCGCTAATTTGCGCTTCTCGTCCAGCGGCAGCTGGGAGGTGATGCGAGCTTCTGCCTCCGCCTGGGACAGCCCGTTCCTCTTCATCAGCCGAGAGAGCTGCGTCGGCGGGTCGCTGCCGGGATGGGAGATGGGGTTTGCCTGCCTTCCTTGGCACGAGGGGGAAAAGCCG
This sequence comes from Platalea leucorodia, assembly GCF_965183815.1. Lineage (NCBI taxonomy): Eukaryota > Metazoa > Chordata > Aves > Pelecaniformes > Threskiornithidae > Platalea > Platalea leucorodia. The sequence continues at coordinate 2,240,116 of NC_138844.1, forward strand.
GGGTAAAGTGTAGGGGAGGGATGCTCCCCGCTTCATTTCGGATCCGGCGCAGGCATCCTGCACTCAGATCCGTGGCGCCAGCACCTGCAGCGCTGCCCAGGCTGACCCCGCTGGGTGTTTTCGGCATTCCCATGGCCCATAACCCTGGGGCAGTGCCCCAAATCCTACCCCAGCCAACGCAGCACGGGTTGTGGGGGGCTCAAAGACAGAGATTCCCCCTGTACAATGGTGCCAGGTTTCGGGGAAACCTCAGTAAGAAGCCCCTCGTAGGCTAGGATAAAGGAAGGTGTCACTTCTCACGCCTACAGAAAAGAGGAGGCGTTATCAAAAGGCTTCGCACCAAGGCCAAAGCTAAATCCTCTCCGGAGCAGGAGGGACGTGATGGTCCCCTCCAGCCTCTAAGAGAGGTGGCAGTGTCCTGGTCCTCATGGTTAACGTGGCACTTACCAATAAACCAAGACCGTGTATTTCATAAACTTGGCCAATCTGTTGGTCTCGAAGAGCAGAGGGATGTCGAGGATCACGTAGCGGTAGCCTGCAGAAATGACAACACCCCATCCCACCCCCCAAAAAAAGGGAATAGCGTTACTCAGATTCCCAAATCCCTCGTGCTGCACGCACACCGCGGCCACGGCTGCTCCAGCAAAGCAAGCGGGAGAGCTCTATGGCTCTGCGGTTGCAGACGAGGAGAGCAGAGCCTGCTTGCCCTCCTCCCTTCCTCCTCCGAGGGAGGAAATGGTTTCATTCCAAGTTTCCAGAGGAGGGGAAAAAAAAAACAAAAACAAAACCCCGAAAACCCACAACCTAAAAACAAACCCTAACCTGGATGATCTCAGACCAAAGGTGAAGCTGCAGAAATATAATGAGGAGCTGAAACGAGAAGCTCAAACGAAAGCGGCTGTGCCTGGCTGGCGAGAGCGGCAGTCACGCCGTCGTTGCTGGCCTCTCCAGGGGAGCAGTGCCCACAGCAGAGTTTGCTCTCCTCTCTCTCACTTGTCCAAGACTTTGCCAGGCTGCGATCATTTGAGCCGATGTTTCCTAGCTCAGTTTTCTTCCCTTTATGGAAAGCTTTGGCTAAACAGTTCCATTTTTCCAAGGGGAGCAAGGAAATCCTTCCAGACCTCCCACCGCTGTGACACTGAAACGCAGGGGTGCCTCCAGGCACAGCCCCAGGGCCTGAAACCTCACCAAAACTGGCCACGTTTGGTTCAAAACCGCCATCACCACGCGGAGCAGCCGGCGGGGGAGAGCTCGTAACCACCAGCCACCATCCTCCTGGATGCTGCAGCCCACCCCAGGCTCTCCACGCGCCTCTGCCCTTCGCAGCGCCAGCTCCCCCCGCAGACGGCAGCGTCTGGGGACGCGGGGGGACGCCCCATGCAGGAGCGCACGAGGGTAGGGGAAAGCAGCAAGTCAGGACCTCGCTCCCCTGTGTGTGTCCCAGCCACAGGGACACCTCCAGCTTTGCTGGTGTCCCCTCTTTATAGCCCAAACCCCCTAACCGAGCTGGCCACGGCAATAAAAGCCTTGACAAAGACATCATCAGCCAACGAGCCACCATTTTACCAGCATCTCCGCCCAGAGAGACTTCTGGCTGCCCTACGGTTTGATCGATAAGAGCTTTCCTTACACAGCGGTCCTTAGAGACAACATCCAGCTATCCCAAATCATTAAAACCTGACTAATGAGGACAGAGCAGCCTGCTGAAGACACACAGCGCTCTCGCCGAGGGGCAGGACAGCATCTGCCTCCCCAGCCTGCAGCCCCGGGTTCAAGACTCCATCTCTGGCTCCCGGCTTTCCTGCCTGTTGCTTCCTTTACGCTTTCTCCTCCTCCTCCTCCTCCTCGCCCGGCAGCAGAGCACAGCCCCCGCGGTGCCCCGGCACAGGCCTATTCAGCTGTCACAGGGCTCAGCTTTGATAAGCTCCGCGAAACCAGACTGACTCTATGAAGACATCCTTCTGTCTACACGGAGACCTCCAAAACAGCTGGTGATCTTATCTGGCATTTGATTAGACCAAGTTTGACAGCTGTATTTGTTATATTCATCAGGGGAAAAAGCGGGACTTTGGAAACCACAGCTGTCAGCCCGTTTCTCACCTTATTGAGAGTTAAAGGGCTCCGCAGCTTTCATCGAAGCCCAGGGAGGGGGGGGCAGGGAAGAATATTTGGCCATTTCGGAAGGTATGACATTATCCGGCAAGTAATCTCAGAAGAGGCCTCACAATGCTTTTCTCAGGCCCTACAGATGTACTTTAAACCATTGAAGAAGAAGGTGGTGAAGGGCAGCAGTGAAAGGCAGGAACGAATCCTCCAAACGCCAACGCGTAAAGGCCACCGGTGGCAGAACACAAAGGCCGTCACTCAGCGTCGGTTCCCTTTCTCCTTCCCCGTCCCTCTCCCCGCTTCAAAACCAAAGGCAGAGCGAGCAGGGACGGCTCCTGCCTGAGCAGGAGTCCCGGTGTGCCGGGACGCCAGAATTGCCCAGCCTCTTACCTAGCACAAAGTACTTCAAGATCTGCTTCAGCATCTCCTTCTGGATCTCCGGGTGGGTGATGGAGTTCAGCAGCTGCCGTTTCTCCGGGTGGGAGAAGATAATGTTTCCTAGAGCCTCACGATTTATCTCTCCGTTCTCCAAGAGGATCTCGCTGCCAAAGTAACGCACTATCTGCTGATAGGCCTTGAAGTGGGGCTGCACCACTGATAACATTAAACAGCCGGAGGTTAGAGCCAGTTCTACAGCACAGTTGGTGTTTGCATCAGCGATCGGCCTCAAATGAGTTTTCTTCATTAAATAACCGAGCTTATTCTCCTCAGCGGGCAGCACATCTGCCTGCCAGCACACGCTGAACCGAGCCCGGCGCGGCTCAGCGCCGCAGCCCGGCAGACACCTGGCATCAGTGCTGCAGGAAAGTGTCTGCAGGAAAAAAAAAAAACCCTCTCGGCCCAAGGTCCCTTTGAGGGCTGAAACCCGAGAGATCGAAGCATCCTGCAAACATTAATTCAGCGCCACAACCCTCCTCGTGCGTGCTGCTGCTCGGGGTTAGAAGTCAGCAGGGCGGGCGGGAGGACTCGCTGACAGCTACCAGCCAAGGCAACCTGGGCCAATTCCCACTGCCTGCAGGGCCAGGAGTCGAGCAGGGAGATCCTAAAGGGACGGGGTCCAGCATCAGGTTTATTTTAGCTGAAAACTTCAGCGCTAGGTGAATACAGCCTGGCTGCTACAAGTTGGCTCTGGCTGCTATTAAGGGTTTTTTTACCATCTTTTGCCTTAGTCACCAAATTCTTTGCCAGAACAAACATGGAAACCTTCTAAGAGATCAATTCCCAATAAGTAATTGCAGGGACTCTGACGTTACACGAGCGTATAATTTTAAAGCCACCAAAAAATCACCACCAAAAAGGATGCTGTAATAAAACCGTAATTAAGATCAAGCTGAGGCTAACCACAGAGCATGACAGACCGTATATAATTTTCTCGGCAAAATCCAGGAACATTGCCACAGGTTGTAACCTCAGGCCAACCTAATAAAAGTCTTTTAAGACCAATTTCTTTCTCCTGTGGAATTTCACATTGAGGTAGTTTCAGGATGGGTGAAATCCATATAGTAAATAAACGCATATAAAAAAAGGACTCAGAAAAATGAAGTGATTGGTAGAAAACTGACACGGAGTATTTGTAGTGTTTTCCTATCGTCTCTGAGGGCTTTTAGCACCTCCAGCAAATTTTCCACACCTCGAGGGGAATTACAGTGCAATAAAATGTCAAGAGCATCACAGCTTTGAGTGGCTACATGGTAAGTTCTTCACCAAATAGAAAAGCGCAGGCACTTCAAAATGACACTGCCTGCACCACTGCTCAGCTGCAGACCCAAAACCTTCCGCATACAAAATCAGCAGCCCTTCCCGGAGCGAGCGCTGCTCTCCTCGTTATCCCGACAGTGTGGCGGGATTCACGTCTCATCCCACAGGTAATTGGAGAGAGCAGGGTTTGCTCCAGTCCTGCTGAGGGAACAGATCTGGATTTCTGGGGCTTTTCTGTAGCCAGGACGGCACATTTCCAGAGCAGGGAGAGGCAGGTGTGCTGTGCAGAAGCACAGACCGAATTCCCTCTCATCTGGAATATTTGGAGCCTCTTTTTTTTGAGAGCATTAAGGCACGAGTCATTTTGTGGACCAGTCTCTCGGTATTTACAACCAAGCGACATCCAGCACAGAAGGAAATTCTCTTTCAAGCTAGGTGTTAGTGATCCCACTTAACGTAACCACGCTACAGGATGGGTGTCCTGGGGCTTAGGGGGCACGTCACAGCAGCTGAGGGAACACGCTTTACACAGACCTGCATTTATTTTGCCCAGAGTTGGCTTTCAAAGCTGGGAAGCATTGCACTCCAGGAGACGGAATCTCAGGGCAAGATCTCCCCATGGTGTTTATTAGGACATGATCTTTTTTTGTTGTTGTTTTTTATTAAAAATATATCCTAATTCCAATCCCCCCCGAGACAGCTGCTCCACGCAGCCTCATCAACTGGGGAATGGGAGGGAAACACTTATCTAATGTACCCAGAGCACCCTCTGCCGTCTGCGCTTCCCCGCATCAATCCCAGTTGTCAGGGGAACCTCAGGGAGAAAGATCAACTATGCAAAACTCACCCTCTCTGGCAATAACATCGGCATCAATCACGGCACAGCCCAGTTCCCGGAGTACGGCCACCACCGTGCTCTTCCCTGACGCGATTCCACCCGAGAGTCCGACCAGGAACATTGTGCTCTGAAACAGAAAGAAAAGAGCTGAAAACGCGCCAGGACAGGGCCGTTTTGTTCACGCTGTGCACATCAAATATTTATCCCAAACAGGCAACTTCATTCAAAGCTCATTTTCATACGTTCTCAGGGCGTTACCCAGACATTAGCACGATTTTGGCACCCCTCTGAGCTGGGTACCCCTGTTTTACAGGCTGAAGAACAGCGTTGGGTTAAATGAGGCTTCCCTGGACCCTCCTAACTCTGGATGTGCAACTTGAGCCAGCCCTAAGTTCCTCCCGCTGGTTTTACCTGCAGCTCCATGCAACTCATTCCCCTTTAGCATCTGCACCCATCAAGCCACAGTCTCACCTACAGCACCCTAAATCAGGGGAAATTTCTGGCAGGGTTGTTGAGGGTAACCCAGGATCAGTGACAAAGGGGAAGAATTCAGATAACATCTCAACCTGGATGGAGAAACGCCAGGGCTGAGAGGGAGGGCCTTGCTTGACCTCTGCAGCCGGGCTGTAAGAGGAGATAAGCTACCTCTGACATAATCGGGACGCAAAGCACACAAGCCAGTAAGTAAATCGCATCCCCACGCCACCTGGAAGCCAGCACAGTCATCGGCAGCCCAACGCACACAAGAAATCATGGCTCTGAGCAGCAAACTTGTGTCTGTTAGCTTGTAAACATGGTGCTAAACCCAGTCTGCGCTTGCCCATGGCCTTGAGGCTGAGAGGGAGCCCGTAACCCCACAGCCGACCTGGAGCAGACAGCTTCTCTCATGCTTCCTGCACTAAGATCTCTCCCCACTCAATCCAAAACCTGCGACCCTCTAAATCCCGCGTGCGCCCGTTCACCAAAAGGCTCAGCAACACAGAGGCAGCTCTGGACAGGAGTGGGGACTCCTGCAACCAAGGTGGTATCTGCATCCCTGAAAAAGCAACAGCCAGGGCAGACTGGGAAAGCACGAGTCCTGCAGGACCTGGGCAGCCGTGGCAGCACGGGGAACAGACCGCAGCATCCCCTCTCCAGCCCCCACGGACCAACACCAGCCCCAGCCACGGGCATCCAGGGCTTTGTGCAGCCGAGTCCTGCAATTCCCCCAGGGCAGAGCCTCCAGCTTCACTGTCACCTTGTCTAGGGTGATGCCGCCCTCACAGGCGAGGAGCCTGAAGCTCCCAAGCCCCAGCTTGGGGCTGTTGCATCTGAGAAGAAACTGGCTCCGTCATCTTTGGCCAGAAGCCACAGGCTGCTGGTAGACGCCCCTCAGCTTCCTCTTGCCCAGAGGAGGGGAGACCCAGCTCCGACCGCTTCTCCCGATGAGCCACGTACCCCAAAAACCCAACGATCTCGGTAATCATCACTCTGCTCAACCCAGTTCTGGTGTCACACCTCCCTCCCACACCACGGCCGCCAGCCCCAAAAAACTCTGGGCATGCAGGAACCAGGTACCTACTGCCCACACTGTCCCCCACAAACGGGAACCGCGCCGCTTTGCCCCCCAGGGCAGCAGTCAGGGCCTGCAGGGTGGCTGAAGATGGGCGAAAACACAGCACTGGTTCCTTTTTGCTAGAAAAGAAAAAAAAGACACTTTTGTCATAACTCGGTACTACAAACAGCACCCAGACCCATGGTCTGGGGGTGGATAAGTCCTTTGGCAGCTGGAGGCAATTCAGCAGAGGGAGGAACCAGGAGTTACAGCAAAAGCCAGCAGCACCTGCCAGCAGCGTCGTTCGCTTCGTGGCTGCTGAGAGCCGACGCCAGCCCGCAGCAGCAGCACCACGTGCTCTTTTTCCTTCCAAGACACCAGGCGAACAGATGGATTTAACTCGAGCAACAACGAAGGGGAATTCAAAGGGAATCAGAAAGGGCATTTACAATAAACATCAGTGCTTTGCGGGAGGTGACGTAAATCTCAAGCTTTGTTGCCAAGCGAGTACCCGGTCCCCACGGGAAGCCTTTCCCGGCGCGACGGAGGGCTCGGCGCGACAGAGGGGCTGTTTCTCTATTTATTGCAGCAGGTTAAAATCCAGCCCTCTCTGGCAGGTTTTTATACACCCTCTGCAACAACCGACAAGGGCTAACGCTGCACAAGGAGAATCAGGCCTTTGGTGCACTGCCTTGCAGGGGTGGAGGCTCGACTCACATGTTCTTTAAAAATACATAAAAATCTCTCCTGCCCATGTAGAGTAAATACAGGGTTTTAACTGCAGTAACCCCTACGCTCTGGCCTCCAGCCTCAGCTGGGACTTGGTCCCAAAAAAACCTGCTATTTCTGTCCCTCCGTTACATACCTCCGCAGGCAGGCGGCTGCTGCGAGAGTTACTGCAGGGGTAAAAGAGCACTTGGAAGGGTTCGTCTGGAAACCGTGGCCAAGCAGGGTTTGAAAACACTTGCGCTGTCACAGGGCTTGTACAGATATAAGACCCACAGTACGAGGTATAAATATTTAACGAGCTTGGGTTTGAACTGTACACGAGGGTAGAGAGGCCTGCCCGTTCCTGCAGATGTTACGGGCAGGAGCCAGAACCAGTTTTCCCCCAAATACACTGTTTTTTGGCGTATTTGGCCTGCGCCAACTAAATCGAACATAGGGAAAGCTGAAACACGAGCCACAGAGACCGGAAAACTCGGCGAGTTATTCCTGCTGCGAGGAATGGTGGAAGATGTAACCCAGAGCCCCGAGGAAGCGGCTTTTACAGACTGAGGGGCCCAAATTTTCCCTGTGCCCTGACTGCTCCGGTTTCCGAGCAGAGCAGAAGCCATCCATGCAGCGGGACCGAGGACGGAGCCGAAAGGCCTCTGCCAGCGCCGTGCTACACCCGGCCGCGGCTCTGACTGGGGCCCGGCACACTGACAGACCTGGCGTTCGGCTTGAGGAGGCTGAAATTAAAAGGAAAAAAAAAAACATAAAAGACATCATTAACTTGGTGGAGAAAAAGCCGCCATCGCCAGGAACGACACCCGGGCCTTTCGGCTGCTGCTGAAACCCCACGCACCGACGGTTCTCGCCGGACAGGGCCCTGGCTGCACAACGGCCCGGGCCGGGCCCACCGCCGCGGCCTCCCCAAGCCCGGGGCCTGTGACACGGCTGCGGGGGCTCCAGGCCGGCCGGGGAGCGGGGCAGGGCCGGCCGAGCCCCGGAGGCACCGCCCGCAGCGGGCCGGGCCCGGGGTCCCCTCACGGCGCCCTCACCCACTCACCCTCTGCCCGGCTTCACGCCCAGCGCAGCGCCCCGCGCGCCTATTGGCTGGTGGGAAGAGGGATCCGTCTCCCAGCCAATCGGCGCCGCCCTCATTGGGCTCGGCCCGCCCTCCGGGGCAGGAAGCGGCTGGGAGCGCGGGCAGGGCGGCCTCAGAGCGGGACGGAGCGGACGGGCCGCGGCGCTCCGCCACGGCGGGTGGCGGCCCCGGTGTGGGTGAGCCCTCTCGCCCCCGGGACGCCCCCGAAGGCGGACGGGAACCGGAGTCCCGGCCCCGGCGCAGCCCACCCCCCCGCGTAGACTACCGGTCCCGGCATGCCCCGCGGCCCGCCGCCCAATCGCGGCGCGCTTTGTTGCGGGGGGTGCGGCAGGCGGCGAGGCCCCGTTTCAAGATGGCGGACGACAGTGAGACAGCAGTGAGGCGGCCACCGGCGAGGCCTCCGCGGCCGTCGGCGGAGGAGAACGACCACGAGCACTGCAGCGACTGCGAGAACGAGGCGGAGCGCGGCTCCAACCGGGGGTGAGCGGCGGCCGGGGCCGCCCGCCGCGGCGGCGACCGGGCCCATTGAGGAGCGCAGCGGCCGGGAAGTGAGCGGCGCCCCGCCCCGCGCGCGCGCTGATTGGCCGCCGGGCAGCATCCCGCGCTGCGATTGGTCGAGCTACCCGTCAGTCTGGCGGGGGGGGACGGGCCCGCTGGCTCCCATTCACGCCTGTTGTGGGAGCGTGTCCTGAAGCTAAGCAGGGTCGGGCCCGTCCGTGGCGTGGATGGGTGGCGGCTTGCGCGGCGTCTGCCGGGCAGACAGAAATGGGCCGCGAGTGCCTTTTTTTTTTGGCAGAAACGAGCCCAATTCGCAGCTCTTCTTGTCCTCGCGTTAGGGTGTGTCTCCCCACATTTCCCCTGTCCTCCAGCACAAGCCCCCTTCCCCTCCCGCCATCTCTGGCACTGCGGTGGCACCCAGGGTGGTGGCATGGTTGGGTGCGTTCTCCCGCTCGCCGGGGCCTGTGGCCTCCCGCGGCCACCCCTGCACCCGGGAAGAAGCCCAGGCTTCTGTACACCCATCCCATCCTAAACACAGCCCAGGGTTTTGCAAAGGTCAGCCAACATCATCCTGTGGTTCGCGGAGCGCGGCCTCCAGAGGTACGCAACGGTGAAATAGCAACACTCAGGCTGGGAGCGCGCGCGGCGAGGCAGGGCCTTACCTAGGTAGGAAAGATCTAAAATCCCTAACGTCGTACCCGCCTTACTGCCTCGGTTAAAGAGGCGCAGAGCTGCCTGGCCGTGCCTGTGGTTTGTAGGAGAGGCTTCATCCTTGTTCCCGCTGGTGTTGCATGCAGCAGGGCACGGCTGCGTGTGGCTTTTGGCACATCACGTGTTTCCAGAGGTTTCCAGAGGTTTTGTGCCTTGTGCTTCGCACACCTGAGCCTCGCCAGGCTCCTCTTCCCGCTCTCCTGGTGCCCCAGCAGCTGCTTTCCCAGCCCTGCGACACTTTGGCTTGAGAAGCTCTTCGCCCTCCGTCGGCAGCTTTCCGTGGCCATCCTGCCTGTCCAGTGACTGAAGTGAATAAAAGGTCACGCAAGAAATATCACAGAGGCGTTTTTTATGGCAGCACAGATGTCCGTTTATATTTTATTTGCCTCCCGGATGTGGCACCGTGTCTCAGCTTAATAGGTTTAGCTGTGCTTGGGGAGATTTTTCTTTTCTTTCCCTCTGACATGATTAGGTTTGTGGAAACCAGAGCCAAGCAGAGAGGAGACGCGGTGCTTAATCACTGTTATTTCCCAGCCCAGCGGTTCAGCCTGCCCTTTGTCAGGAAAAGGTGTGTTCTTGAGCTCTCTTCGTATCCTAACGTGGGCATTGCACCTCTGCAACCCCGAGGAGTTAAAATGCAGTTACCTGCCCCGACTAGGGCGAGCGTTGAAGTGCAAGAAGCTAACCTGGCAGCCTGGGAAGTGTCCTGTAACAAATATACTTAGAGAGTTCAGCTCGCTTGGGAAATAACGTTAAAAGCATGGCTGATGGGCACAGTGATAACGAGCGCAAGGCAGGGAGGCTTTGGTGCTCTCTGGCAAATCTCCCGTCCCCCAAAACCTAATGGGGGATCCACCTAGGAGAGAAAAGACCAAGCAGTAGGAAAGGTGGTGGTTTTCTTTCTTGATGCACATGGGTTCTGTTGATTTTTGTGCCGTTGTGTTACGCTGGGGTGTAGGGGTGTTTCTGGTCACCCCAGCTGAACGCTGTCCCCAAAAATGGGGCAGGGGAAATGCTTTGAGCCGTTGGGGTTTGCAGAGCAATGCTCGGGGTCCTGCCTCTGCCCAGTTCGTGTTAAGAGTCACTAGATCTTGGCTCTGAGATTTTAAACATAAAAATACTACTTAGCGAGAGGAATACTTCCTTTCCTTTTAAGGACAGGAAAGAGGAATTGCGTTTCCTCTGCCTCGGTCCCGTGTCAGCACTGGGAAGTGGCTGCATCGTTGTCTGCTGCGGCTGCTCGAGTTGATTTCCCAAAGAAAAATCCCACTTCCGTATTTGTCACGCTTTCCTTTGTGCAGGGCTTCTGTCCCGTCTCCGGTGTCTGCGGAGGGTTTATTCCCGTTGTAGGTAAAAGACGGTGGAAATGCAGGGACACTGGCACAGGCTCTGCTCCCTGGAGCTGCTGTGAGCCCGGCAGGATTTGTTGGCTCACAGGCAGTGAGTGGCAGCGGTGAGACCGAGGATTTGAGTGCCCCAGCCCTGTGAAACACCGCTGTCATTGGCAAAACCACTTGGGGAAGCGGGTTTGGGTGGGAAAAGTTTGGGGACGGTCCTGCGGCACGAACTGGGTTGTTGATGGATGGGGTGTGGGGAAAGCAAAGGGGCTTTTCTTGGTGGGACAGCGGGCAGCTGCCTGGTTTGGCAATTCCTGCCTGCACTTACACCGTGAGGGGATGTTCCCAGGACAACCGTCGTGCTCTAACAAGTAGAAGTTAGTTTTAGGTGTTACGTGGAGCACAGTGATGGCACGCTCTGCTTCAGGACCCGTGCTCTGCCATCTGCAGAGCCTCTCTCCTCGCTCCGGCCCCTAATGAGATTACAGCCCAAGTACCGCGCCCGATTAGCCCCAGGTTTGGCAGAAGGATTTTCCAGCACCTAAATACAGAGCAGGGATCTACTGTTTCTCATCTGACACCTTTCAGACTAGAAAGCAAGGCTGTGCGGTGGAGGAATTGCAAACCACACAAGATCTTGTCTGAATCTGCATTTCCAGTTTGGGTTTTGAGGAAGAACCAGCAGCGTTTGGTACCATTTGCCGTCATAGGTGTGAGACAGCCTGAGAGCCCGAGCGTGGCGTTTCAGTTTGCGTCATGAAAGATGCTGTTTGATCGCCGCAGCACATACGCTATGGGAGATAACTCCCAGCCTCTGCCGTCGAAATCTCCCCGTGTTGACCCAGGTCTTCCCAGCGGGGCTGAGGGAGCTGTGGGGAGCCAGCCACAGCTGGAGTTGTCCTCCCTTGTGCTTTCCTCCGCCACCTTGCAAAAATAAAGCCCTTGGACCTGGGAATACAGCGGGAGTGTGCACAGATCCAGGTGATAGATACGTGGGTACCAAGCACCAGTTTGTTACTGGATGCGTCTGGCGTTTCCCAGCCTCCAGAGGGGCTGAGCTGGTGGAGGACAGTGAGTCGGAGGGGGTCTCGCCTTGAACAAACCCGTCCAGTTTATTTAGGTACTTCCAAAAGCCTATTTTCAAAATTGCTTGTGTTATGGGTGTTATTTTCTGTGTAGTGGTTGGTGCCGGCTCCTTTCCCTTGAACTCGAGGAGCCGTCTGGTAGCGGGGAAGGGGTTTGCAGTGAAAGGTAACGGCCATGGCGGCGGCGATGCCTTTCCCAGGAGAAGGGAAAAGTGTTTTCCTTCATCGGAGAGCAAACCGTTGCCATCCCGCGGGTAATCGGAAGATGTTTCACACAACGGGAGAACAAAAGCCGTAAGCGCGGTCCTGGCGGTGGGCTGTTGGACAGGAGCTGGCCTGGCAGTTAACCCTCCCTGGGGGGTGAAACCGGCCTCAGCCCTGGCAGCTTCATGGGTCGCATCGGCTGCGGTAGCTGGGATTTTGGACGGTGGTGGCTCTGTCCCAGGGCACTGGTGGGGCAATGCCGTTAATTTGGGGAGCGTCCGAGGGGCTGCAGCTACGCTGGGGCGTAAAGAAGGAGATATTTGCTTTCCTAAATAGACTTTAAAATAGAAATTACCTATAATTGTTGCTTCCCTAGGTGTAACGAGAGGGACCTTTGGGTTTTCCAGCATTTTCTTACATTTCCTTTGCTGGTGGTTCATCTGTCAGGTTGATTTTCATCTCCTGGCTGGAGCGGGCCCTTTCCCACAGTGCCTGGGAATGCAAAACCTCATCCCACCTTATGCCACCCTGATTTCTTCCAGGTCACGACAGCTTTGCTCATAAATCAGGGAGGATTTTTCTCAGCGCTTTTACCTGCAAGTCCAGTGTGGGGCTGAAGCGATATTGGTTGGGCTGAACTCATTAGCGGCAAGCTGGGAGTTGGCAGCTCTGATTTATGAAGGAAGGCGACGCCGACTGAATACACGGGGGCTGGGAGGATTTTGTTTGTCGCATCTGACACCTACAGCATCCCAACGTGGAGGTGACCTGGGAAAACGTGTCCGTCTACTTTGGAAGGGGCGGATTCCAGCGTCTGCCCTCAGATGTGCTCTCAAACCCCCCTTGTGCCATCACTTTGTGGTGTTAAAATTCGTAAGAAATCAGTTGAATGTCTTTATTGCAGCTCTGCGGTGGATGGTTTGGCTCATCCCAGGGCCTGGATGCGGCTGTCCCGGCTGGTTGGGGATCTGCCAGGTCTCGCCCGTGCTCCTCCACAAGGAGTTAAATAAAACCCCATCACGCATTTGTCACCAAAATCAATAGTGGTGTCGGCACCGCTTTGCCGTAATTACTTTTGCTGTCATGTCAGAGCTCGCGTCTCTCCGGGTGGAGGTAAAGCCCTTTCCCGGTGGTGGGAGGGAAGGTGAGATGCATCCCCCCCAGGGACGGGTCGCCAGCGCTGCGGGATGCTGATCCCCACCGAGCTGCGGCTTCGCAGCTGCTGCTCTCTCTGCTCCGCTGCGAGCGCTTAATGCGCTTCTGGAGAAGAGGGGGAGCTTCTCGTCGAGCCCCCTTTTGTGGAGCAGCTCGCCCTGCACAACTGCTTGTTCCCCGTGCCGGTGAGCAAACGCTTGCTGTCTCCCGGTGTTTCACGTGGGGCTCTGCTGATAGACAGGAATCTTTTTCCCCAGCAAATGCCATCTGCAGAGTCTGTGCTGCTGTTCGGGTTTTGTCCGGAGGAAAGCCTTCCCCAGCTCAGCTGCTTCGTGTCCCGCAAACCAGACGTCTCTGCTCCGCAGGGCGATGGCTGCCCATCACGTCGGGTTTCTGCGCCGTGAGCGTCGGCGGCCTCGCTGTCCGCAGGCATCTCCACAGCCAGCCCTCCCAGCTGCATCCCTCAAAAAAACATTTCTCTGTCCACTTTCCCCTGGTTTCAAAACTCACTTGCTGCTCAGTCTGGGGATTTTTTTTAAACCTTATTCCCTTCCCAGCTCTCTTCTTTTCCTGGCCTTGCTGAAATAAATAGTTGGATGCTGCTCCAACATATTTTCCAGCCTGTTTCTTCTTTCTCTTCCCTGCTCCACCCTCTTCACTGCTATCTTGTGTTTGGTAAAGGCATTAAGCTGGTCTGGGAGCAGGCGGTACTCGGGGGGTTTCCAGGCTGGCTGGTGCCTTCGGTTCACCGTCTGCCTCTGGGCAGATCAGAACCGTGTCGTGGTCCCTGCTGTGAAAGCGGCAATTGTTTTTGGGGTGCAAGGAAGGAGACACCTCTATAACATAGAGTAAATAATACACTGGTTTGGATCCCCAAGCTGAGATTTGGGGAGAAGAGGACGAGGTCCCCGGGTGCAGGAGGGCAGGGACGCGTCCCACAGCGTCCCGGCTGGCGGGGGGTCCCTGGGGATGGTGGGGCAGACCCAGTCCCGCAGAGCTCGGACTGGTTTCCAGCCAGACCCGCTCCAGTGTGGGTGACGGTGCCTGCCAGTGGTGGGCCTTGCGGTTGTAGGTGCTGTGGATGTGCTGCTTGATGCAAAGAGCAGCTCCCACCCGGGATTCTCCATGGCTTTCCTCCGCTCCGGCCTCTCCCTGTCGAGCCGGATGTAGGTTATTGTCCTCGGTGAAAACAGAAGAGGAAAGATGCTGCGGTTTTATTGCAAAACAAACTTGGCAGCACTGACAGGGACAGGACAGAGCCGAGCAATGCTGCTGGTACACGCCATCCCCCCAGCTTGCTTTGCAGAAGACCCCTCGTGCGTGTCGGCAGCTGGCAAAGCGCCCCTGGCCCGGTGTCCCCCCTCTCATCCCTCCACTCGGTCCCGCTCCAGACATCTCTGGAGTTGAATTTCCACCTGAGCCATGACCCTCTCGGAGGCTGTAACCTTGTTTTGGGGGCTGTTGGCAGGGAGGCTCCCGGCTCGGGGTGACCCAGCTCCGCAGCAGTAACGTCGCCTGTCCTGCATCAGGGTGTCTCATGCAGGGATGAGATCACATACGCCATGCCGGGAGCACGCACCTTTCCCGTGTTTTGGCGTCGGGTCGCTGCCAGACTTGCCCATGGGCAAGGCTGGCCTCGGTGCGGGGTTTCACGCCTGCGGCTGCTTTGGGGTGATCATCGTCTGGATGTCCAGGGCTGCCCTGCATCCCTGGAAGGAGGAGCGATGCCCTGGCACAGGCGCTTCTCACCCTGTGCTCCCAAAAAGATTTGCTGCTCGGTCTCGATTTTCCAGCTCCAGCATAACAATGTAATATTTTTCCACTATAACAGCCACCCGTCTCCCTAGATCATCACCTCTGCAGGTGGGGTGACATTTGGCGCAGTGTCCTTGGCCACTGACCCCTCCGTGGTGCCTGGACCTGCTGCGGTGCCTTATCCCCAGGGCCAGACCAGTGTTTGCTGCTCCCACGTCCATCCTTGGGCTCAGAGAGGAGGAAAAAGCCTGAGCTGGGCATCCCCACTGCTCCACGGGGTGGATTTGGGCACGCGTGGCTGAGCGGGGTGATGTGACGGCAAAGACGTGGTCAGCTGCGGTGCGGGGCGCGCTCCCCACCGCTGAGCAAACCTGCGGGGTGGGAGATGTTGGTGCTGGTCCCCTTTTGGGAGCTCGCTGCTGGGAGGGGTGCCAGGGAGAGGGTGCACGGCTGCACCCTCCGTGCACTGAGTATTCACCCTCCTGGAGACTTGGACTCAGAGCAGGGAGCTTGTATTTTCTTTAGAGAGCTTCAGAAACCTTATAAATGTTCTCCAAGAGAAAACCCCAAGGCTTCAATGATGTTTCTTTTGTTTCTAGCGGCTTGAGTCCAGCAAATGAGAGCGGAGCCAAAAAGAAGAAAAAGAAACCCAAACGGAAGAAAGAGAAAGGAGGAGATCAGCCCGACCAGGCTCAGGACCAGCCGGTGAAGGTGACCAACCCCTTCGCGGAGTCGCGGCCCCACACAACAGCCAGCCCCATCCTGAACCTCTCCGATGTAGCTTAGGGCAAGGAAGGAGTCTCCTGGTCCTGGTTTTAGGCACTTGGCTGCTCAAAAAAGTTCAGGTTTAGAGTAATTTCCCAGCCTGGCTCTGTGCGTGGGAATTCCCGTTGCTGCGGAAGGTGTTTGCGGAGCACTCCAGGGTAAATGCGGTCCTTGGCTGGATATCCCAGCCAGTTCCTGCGCTGCGGTGAAAGGGTCAGACTGGCGCCGCCGAGTTATTCTTCCCAGACACCAGCTGCCTCCTCGCAGGCAGGGAACCGCCACGCTGCCACCTGCCAGCTTCCTCTCCTGCCCGCAGCCAGCACAACGAACGCCTTCTCCTACTTCTTGGGTGACATCTGATGTTGTTGATTTTTGCTTGATTAACATAAGAACAGCAGCTAGGTCAGAGCAGAGTCTGTCTTACCCCTCTTGGCTTTGCCCAATCCTGACTGGCAGCCAGTGCTTTGGGAAGGAACATGGGACATGCAAGGTTTGTCCCTCCCAGCGCTGGCAGCCACACCTCTTGTCCCCTCTGGTCCTGTGGCAGGACACACACACACAGATCTTGCACATCAACAGAGGCTGTTTTCTGTCCAATGCCCAGTTCCCATCCAAATATTTTAATATTTTGTTCTTCTGACTGTGCAGAGCATTAAACTGGGGCTTTGAGCGTTTCAGACTAACTTCACCGGGAATCAGGGAGGAGCTGGGGTTGTGAATTCAGCGCAGAGCTGCCCACCCTGCCAAGCTCTGCCTGAGAGGCAGGAGGAAAGTGTCCTTCATCTTGACTCAGCCTCTCCACCTTGTCCTGGTCCGCGGTGCCCAGGGACTCCTCTGGAAGCTGCAGTTTGTGGATATGAATCCAGCTTAGATGGAGGGCGCTGAGGCAGTGAGAGAGAAAAGCCACCACAGAAAGCCCAAACGCTGGGTGCGGGTTGACCCAGGGTGTCTCTGCATGGGCGTCAGCCAAGGTGAGGCAGGGAGGTTTGCTCTTGGGCCTCACAGCACCCTCCTTAGCTGAAGCTTAAAGCATTTTAAGGCACTTCATCTATCCCCTTCGACCCAGGAGCGCCTAGAAAACAGGTCTAGGTGTGTGGCAGGTGCCTGGTAAAAGGGTTCATCCATCTTGTAGAAGGTTACAAGAGGATCTAGGCTGGGAAGTGAGTCTTCTGCCTGCTCTCCCCTTCCTGGCAGGGTCAGCTCCAGCTTCCCCTAACAAGGAGCTGAAATACAGACCTGGTGGCTCAGCTTACTCATTTTGTCTTTCAACCCTCCTTTTCTGCCCTCAGGTGAACTCTTTACCTGCTGAGAGGATCCAGGAGATTCAAAAAGCCATCGAGCTCTTCTCTGTAGGTCAGGGCCCTGCCAAAACCATGGAGGAAGCCAGCAAGAGGAGCTACCAGTTCTGGGACACGCAGCCAGTGCCCAAGCTAGGTACGTACAGCCCCTCACCATTTCGTGGTCCTTGGGAGAAGCCTTGTGGTCCCCAGGCTGCTCAAAGAAGCTGGTCTCCGGCCAGGAAGCAAGTCCCTGGATGGCCCCTCACTGCTGTCCTCTCTGAGCTTCAAAGGCATCAATGACACTTGTCTACTGTTCAGCATCATGGCCTGAGCGGCCAGCTCTGCCACTGGAGAGCTGTGCAGGCAGCTGGGGGGTTGAGGAGCCATTTGAGACATCCGATTTGATGCCTCCTGCATTTGGGCGTCCCTTAATCTCAGTCTTTAGCCTTTGAAATGGGTCTCCCCAGCCCTCTGTGCCCAGGCTTCATGTGGGGTGTTGGCAGCCTTCCTCTTGCCAAGTCCTAGGGCAGCTAACCAGCTCTCCCCTTTCTGGGGGCTGAAGCTTCCCAGCAAGGGGATCCTTGGTGGGGAAGGTAACTCGGGGTGAGATGGGGCCAGCCAGCGATGGGAGCTGCTCAGGGAAGCAGGTCCATGTGCTGAGCTGCCACATCGTTGGTTTGCTGGGCTCACATCAGCGTCTGGCACGGGCAGGCGCTGGGGCTGAGCCAGGAGAGTCGGGAGAGGGGAGGCACAGACCTCACGAGCATCTGCACCCCCAAGCTGCCATGCCCATCTGAAGATGGGGAATCCTATCTCTTCGTCCCTTCTTCCCCCTGCAAACAGCCTGGCTGTGCTTCCCAGCTCTAGTCCTTGCTCCAGCCCTTTTTGCAGTTTGCTCTTGACGCTGTCAGCCTGCGTCAAAAATGATCCGCTGTCGGTAGCGAGGCGTTTCTCAGCGTGGCAGGAGCGCTTGGCAGCTGAGCAGCTCTGAAAGGAAGAGGGGCACACTGACACAGAGCTGCGTAGCTGGAAGGTGCTCGTTCCCGAGCTAATTGGAGCAAACCTGCAGTGCTCCCGGGGTGCCCGGGATTGCTTTGCTTAGTCTCTCCACCCCTGCATCCCCCAGCAAACTCCACGCAGAGCTGAGGAGAACTAGAGAATGAGTCCAAGCGCATAGTTTCTAGATTTACCCGAAGCTTGTCATGGCTTCAAATTGGCTGCTCGTCAGTAATTTCCTTCATGGGGTTGTGTCCGACCCCTCTTGCTGCAAACACCGTGTTTGATTCCCTTTTCATGTTGTCAGCACCAGTCTGAGGCTTTCTTTGGTCTCCAAGACTGTTTGCTGGGAGCGATGGTCTCAGCTTTGTGCTGGGAAGATCATAGTGAGATGGCACGGGGTTATGTGAGACAGCAAAGTCTGATCTTGCATTTGCCCTTTTTCCCAGAGGATCGTGGAGATGGCAAACATCATTTCTGCTTGGGTAAACCCTGGAGGAAGGGTGGAAGGTATCTTCTGGGGAAGGAGAAGCACAAAACAGCCCGCTCCTCCGTACACCAAATTGCTGGCTGTGCTCTGGCTGCCAGCCCCTCGCTGGGTCCTGCCGTCTCTCGTGGTCCTTGCTCAAGAGCACTCTCTGGAACACGGCGTTACATACACGAGGCTATTTAGGGTCGGGTAACAAAAGTGCTGTGGGATTTTTGGGGCCAGATTTCAGAGCAGTTCAGCACCTGCTCAAAACAGAGAGGACAGCCAGGGGTGAGCATTTCTGGAAGCTGCCCCGGGTGGGTGTGATGGGGGCAGTTCTTGCTCTGGGCTTTCTTCACCTCCCCATTGCCTGGAAACCTTTTCAATCCCTTTCTAAGGGAATTCCTAATTAGCGCGGCTTGCTTCTCTTGGCAGCACTCGAGTGATGCCGCTATGTTGACATCCCCGAGAAAGCCAGTGTTTGAACCGACATCTCTTGGCTGAATTGGGGGCTTTTGGAGTCAGTGTTTTTTCAACAAAAGTTGTCTTGTTCGCTGCAGCTCTTCTTTAAGCGCAGTGGGAAGGAGACCCTGACGCTTGCCAAATGGCAGGGGCCAGAGCTGGCAGGGAGAGAGCCACCATCCGATGGAGCAGCTCATGGGAAAGTGCTGGCCGAGGCTGGGATTGTGGGGATGGGGAAGGATAAGGCATCGCATGCGGACCTGGAGGACGTGGCTGTGGCCCTGATGCTCTGATCAATTTGGTCACCTCCTCTCTGCTGCCCGATCAGCTCCATCATTGCCCTGGAAGGAGTTTTGTTTCTCTGCCCCTGTGTCACGATGAACGCGTGGCACGTCCCAAACCGGGTGGGTGACATGGCAATCCCTGGCTGCTCGCGCCAGGGACCTGGGGTGGGAGACGTGAGGCACATTGGTCGCCAGATTGAGGTGTCATGGAGGCTTGGCCTCAAACGGTAGAGAGCATCTTCATGGCTCCCTGCTCTCTCTTACAGGAGAAGTGGTGAACACCCACGGTCCTGTTGAGCCGGACAAAGACAATATCCGTCAGGAGCCATACACCTTGCCCCAGAGCTTCACCTGGGATGCCCTGGACCTTGGGGACAGAGGCGTGGTGAGTACAGGCAGCTCAGCACATGTGTGTTGGGAGGGCATCTCCGTTGTACGGCTGGCAGTTCCATGCTTGGACTGCTGAAGATGGTTTTGGGGATGGCAGCCTGTCCTTCACCACACCAGGCAGCTCTCCAGCTCGGTGGTCACGCCATCTCCTTGGAGTTAGATGGGTCTGACTTCCCCCACCGTGCAGTTACCTCTTACCCATCCTGCGTGGGCCAGGTTGACCTGGTTTCTTCATGGGGATGTAAGGATGCCTGAAGCCAGGAGTTTTCCCTTAGGAAGACCCTCCAGACCCTCACCCACCTCCCTGGGAGATGACCTGAGGGCAGCAGGACTTATCTGTGTGTCCTGCTGCTTACCCCGCTCTGCAGCGGCACCGGTGCAGGAGCCCGGAGCAGGGGGGTGTGCCGGTAGCAGGGACACGGCTGCGTGTGGCACCCATTGCTGTGGCCACAGAAAACGTATTCAGGGTCCCATCTCAGGGCAGCTGGGGCGTGTGGTGGCTGAATATCTTTCTTACCCTGCTTGGTCTCTCCTGCCTTAGCTGAAAGAGCTGTACACACTTCTGAACGAGAACTACGTGGAGGACGACGACAACATGTTCCGGTTCGATTACTCTCCCGAGTTCCTGCTGTGGTGAGTGGCATCCTGACCACGGATCAGACGGTGTTGGATGCTGGCAAGCCTGATCCCGGTGACAGCGCTGCAGCTGCCTTTGCTTATCCCGTCTCACTTCTTTCCAAAATCTCCCTTCCCCATCTGTCACCCTGCGCGTGTGCGGTGTCCCAGGTGTGCTGCGAGAGGGCTCTCTCTCGCCCTGCCCTGCCTGCCTCTGGCTTCTTTGAGATATGGGAGCCTAAAACCGGATTTTTTTCCTCTTTGGTTTGATCCCTCGAGTGTTTGTAAAAATCCCAGTAGCTGAGGAGCTTCCCAGTGTCCTGGAGCTGTAGGATGAAGGTGGCTGCCAAGTAATGTTGCCAGCAATAACACTTGAAGACCTGTTGCAGCGGAGCTGCTGTTCCCTCAGGGCATTCATGAATGGAGGAACATGGATTTCCTCCTGTGTCACTAGTGAGAACTGGCCTTGGCCACGGAGTGCAGGAATTGCCCCGGGTCCCGGCAGTCCTGCCTTGTCACATCACTGTCACCCTCTCATCCTCCTGCCTGCAAACCCACAGCTGCATTGGGCAGCCTGGAGCAGGACACGGGGCATCCCAGGACAGGGTGGGGAGGCAGGAGCAGGTACGTTGGGGACCTTTGATGGGACGTGACTTCTGAAGTGTGTCTCTTCTCCAGGGCGCTGCGTCCTCCGGGCTGGTTGCCCCAGTGGCACTGTGGAGTCAGAGTTGTCTCCAGCAAGAAGCTGGTTGGATTTATCAGCGCAATTCCAGCCACTATCCACATCTATGACACGTGAGTTCTGCTCGGCTGCATTTCTCATCCTGCCCCTTGTTGGCATCTGGGGCTTCCTGGGAGTGCTGAGGAGGTCTGGCTACGTCGTCCTCCCCAACCAACGAAGCCAGACCTACGCCGTTCAGCTGTGGAAGTGCTTTGCTGCTTGGAGGAGAAGGTGGGGGATGTTTAAGGTGGGCAGTGAAGTTCTGTGCAAGGACATCCTGCAGTTAGCAGCCGTGAAGGCTGTTTTCCTCAATGAGTGAGGCCAGTTTAGAGCTCTGGCTTACAGAAATCCTCCAGGGCTGGATGGAGACCATCTTCCCTGGGAAAACCTTGGCTAACAGCTTAAGGGAGAGTTCTCCAAACCCAGCCCTTGCCCCTTGGCCTTCCCCAAGGCTTTGACTCCTCTTTCTTTTGAAGGGGCTGGAGGTAAATTGCCCGGGGCGTTGGACTGATCCTCCCAGGTCAGGACAGTTGGGTCTCATGCTCTGCATTGTTTCTTTCCCAAGAGAGAAGAAGATGGTAGAGATAAACTTCCTGTGCGTCCACAAAAAGTTGCGCTCAAAACGGGTGGCTCCAGTTCTGATCCGTGAGATCACGCGGCGGGTTCATCTGGAGGGGATCTTTCAGGCTGTTTACACTGCAGGAGTGGTGCTGCCAAAGCCTGTGGGGACTTGCAGGTGAGTGTCTATGGTTCTCCAAAGAGATTTTGGTCTGCAGACCTTCCCCTGCCAGGGTCCCCTCTGTGGCGTGTAGCGTGTGTGGGATTCCTCAGGACAGGAGGGAGCGATTCCAGCCCAGGTTTCTCCTCCCCATACCGTCCTTCCAGGATTAAGTCCAGTAGCTTTGCATAAGCTGCTCATGTATCACAAGACGGGAGACTTTCTGAGCACAAGCGCTTCAGGCCGCCCTTGTTTTTCTCTGCGGGAGCTGCTGGCCTCCTCGGGAGCTGGTGTGATGTTCTCGCTTGCCCTCTCATGGCAGCTATGAGAACCTCGTGCCCCTGCAGCCGTCCTGCTGCCCAAGAACAAGTCTCCCACTGCGAGTGTGTTTCTGCAGGTACTGGCACCGGTCCCTGAATCCTCGGAAACTCATCGAGGTCAAATTTTCCCACCTGAGCAGGAACATGACTATGCAACGTACCATGAAGCTTTACCGGTTGCCCGAGGTGGGTGCCAGCCGGGGCTGTGAGCCGCGGAGGCAGAGCTCACAAATTGCTCCTCGCTGAGCAAGGGGTGAGGCTGGGAACTGGAGACACAAACGTCTTGGCTGAGGTCATGTCCTCTGCCTGGAGAACTGGGGTTTGTTTCATGTGGTAAATGACTCTGTCAAGCCATTGCGCTTTATTTAATCTTTATTTATTTTTGCCTGGGTACCTGCATTTTAAGGGCAAATTCTTGCAGCTAGAGGACCCCATGAGCTTTTGTTTCATGGTGAGTCATATCTTGTCCTCCTGGTAAAACGAGAACGCAGATATGACAGCCTTCATCTGTCCAAACACAGCCTCGGAGTGACCTTGAATTGGGTTAGTCCCTCATTCTTCAGTCAAACTGATCGGTTCTGTCACTGCAGTTGTCCTGCTGGGGAAGTTCCCCAGCTGGATATGGGAGAAAAGACAAACAAAGCATTAAAATTGCCACCACCTTCCCCGACCTTGTTGGCTTCCTTCTGTCGGTCAGAGCTGCTCGTTTCGGTTGGAGAGCGCTGCCTCAGTGCTGGGCTCCTGTCTCCTGCCTCCCGCCTCAGCAGCGGCACCAGCTGCTGTTTTGTAGCTACCGATTTTTGCGCAGAAACCCAGACCCAGAAGCAGTCCGTGCTGCTTGATCTGGGCTTTGCTGAGCAATGCCAACCCTAGATTAGAAATCGAGTCCAACTGGAAATAACATCAGGTGGTTCCTTGCAGCCCCTTGCAGTGCCTGGGGCACGTCTCCCAGCCCGTCCCTGCTGCGAGCAGGAGCAGAGAACTGGAGGGGAGCAGAGAACTGGAGGGAAGCAGAGATTTTGTGTCGTTAGTGGTTAGGAGGCCACTTCCAGCGGGACTTGACCTGGCACGTGGGGCTTTGGGACCCGCTGTGCTTCTCTGCGATCTTTGCCATCGGTGTCACGGCTGATCGCATCCATCCTTCTGCCGGGCAAGCAGGGCTGGGGGGAGAGTGCTGGGTTGTGGGACTGAAAATGGGCTGATCTAAGCAGAGAGCGTCTCTGTGCAGCTCGTCGGAGAGCCCTTGGGTGATAAAAGCCACTGCAAGCAACGCAAACGATTTGTCCTGCTTTCTGTAGACTCCCAAGACTCCCGGCTTGCGGCCAATGGAGCACAGAGATATCTCTGCAGTGCACAAACTCTTGACTGAGTACCTGAAGCAGTTCCACCTGACGCCCGTCATGAGCCGAGAGGAGGTGGAGCACTGGTTCTTACCTCAGGAGAACATCATCGACACCTTTGTGGTAGAGGTGAGGGGACAGGAGCAAGACGGGGGGTGTTTTCCTGGGCTTCTGCCTCCACTGGGAGTTTGTGGCGAGCTGTGGGAGCCAGGGTTGCTGCCCTGGGCAGTGAGATGCTCTTCCAGGGTGGAAGATTTGAGCTGCTGGAGGATGGTGCCTCTCCATCCCGGGCTGCCCCGAGTCTCCTCGCAGGGAGCCCACACATCACTCAGACTGGCAAAGCCCCTCTGAGGCTCCGGCCGGGCTTTGTCCTAGCTCTGACGTGTTGTGGTGTCACTTCTGGCTTCCAGAGCGCCCCAGGGGAGGTGACAGACTTCCTGAGCTTCTACACGCTGCCCTCCACCATCATGAACCACCCGACTCACAAGAGCCTGAAAGCTGCTTACTCCTTCTATAACGTTCACACCAAGACGCCTCTCATCGACCTCATGAGCGATGCTCTCATACTCGCCAAGTCGGTGAGTGATGGCGGGGCCGGGGCGGCACCGCTGGGCACTGGGCAGCTCACCGTTCGCCTGGCCACCCTTGGACTTATGGGGAGGGCCGGTCATGGGGCAGGGCTTGTACCCAGGGCTGTACAAACCCAAATCCTAAAGGATTTGCTACCCAGGAGAGGGATGCAGGGGTAGCCTGAACCCTCAGGGTAGCATTGAGCTGAGCTCAGGGCGTCTACTCGTTTCTTACAGCAAACTGTATCACTGTACGTCCGTAGCGCTTGGGCTGAGGGTGGGTACACCGATGCTAAGTTCTCCCCCATTGGCCTTGCTCCCTTCTTCTGGAGGTGCAAGGCTGGGCAGGAGAGGGGGCAGGCAGCTCGCGGATGGGATGAACTTCCCAGCATGTGAGCAGGAGGAGCTGACGGCTTCGTGTCTTGCCCATGCAGAAAGGATTCGACGTCTTCAATGCACTGGATCTCATGGAAAACAAAACCTTCCTGGAGAAGCTGAAGTTTGGGATTGGGGATGGGAACCTGCAGTATTACCTGTACAATTGGAAGTGTCCCAGCATGGCACCAGAGAAGGTCAGTGCCTGGGGGCGGTGGGGTCCTCCAGCGCACGGCAAGGGGTCTTGGCCCCGCAGCCCCCAGGGAGATGAGTTTGTCGTTGCACGCGCCTCGGCGTTCCCGGGCCGGCAGTACACACAGTGACGGGTGGATCCAGTGACGGCTCCTCTGTGCTGTCCCCGCTGTGCCTGCGCAGGGGGTGTCCCTGGGGAAAAGCGCCCACCGCTTGTCTCCACAGGCTCGTTTTACTCTTGGACTAGTGCAGGTTCAGAGTCCGTAACCTCACGCACGGCCGCACGGCCGACCTCTTCCCTCTGTGGAAGGAGGCCGGGTACAGAGAGGAGACAGGCAGAGGGCTGCAGGGTGACAGATGTGACACCGGTGGTTGACAGTCACTTGTCCATACCTGGGAGGTGGTCGCTGTGCTCTGTGAGCCCGCACAGGACCCGGGTGTCACCGTGCGGCCCTGTAGCCTGTGTGTCAGGCTGTTGTGGGGGGGTGAGACGAACAACAACCCCTCTAGAGCTTGAGAGCCATTGGGTCACTGCTGAGCAGGACCCCGTGACGATGGGGAGCTCTGCCAGCACGGTCACTTGTAGCATGTGCGGAGCGGCTGAGCCACGGAATTGCTGGGGTGTCACCTTGTCCCCACGGCCAGCAGCTCGGTCCCCACCCAGCTGCTCCAAGCGCTGCAGCTGTGGACACCGCGTCTGCCTGCCCTGGGCCGTTTTTCGGCAGCACCTGGTTGCTACCACGTCTCCATCCCGATGATGTAGTTTGGCATCTGTCCAGTCCGCAGCCGCCTTGGAGAGGACGGTGCTTGAGAACCAGCAGCCGCCTGACTGCGCAGTGCTGCAGCCTGCCCGCGCTACGTCGCACAGCTAATTAATGCCTTAACGGCAGTAATGGGGCTTTGGTTCCCTTCGCAGAGCGCGTGAAGCCAGGTCTCTGTAGGTACAAGCCCGCGCGCCTTAAACTGGCCTTGCTGTGCCACTGAGCCTTTCGGAAAGCTCCAGGAGGTTGCCGGGAGGTTTGAGCAGTCCCTTCTCTTGCTAGGAGAGCTGGTGGGTTGGAGAGCCTGGTGCTGGGAGCCGCTCTCGGGCCGTACCCCACGGTGGGGCTGCCCGTGGCTCCAGCGGGCCGAGCCTGGGACCAGCCACCAGCATGTCCCATCACACCCAGCAGTGCCGGCTGCCTGCAGAGGGGCCTGTCCCAGTACCAGGCTCTCAGGAAGCAGCTTCTCCCGAATCTGTTGTTATTTACCTTAGAAGCAACCTTGGCTCGTAAATCAAGGCTGTCTTGCAGACTGCCCGGGCTTGTCACACCCCAAACATTGGTCACCTCTCCACATCAGAGCTGGGCAGGGTCCGTGCACCCGTTTGGCCGCGCGCCCAGGGCTCTCCCTGCTCTCGAGTCTCCCAAAGCCAATGGGGAAACCTGCACGGACAGCGCTGAGCCCTCCCAGCCGGCACGGCGAGGGCTTGCAAGCTGCGTCCACCTGCAGCCGCGTCTGGGGCGGAGGACGCTGGTGGTTGGGCCCATCTTGACCTGCCTTCTCCGTTGGCTCCCCCAGGTCGGACTGGTGTTGCAGTAAACGAGCCCTTGCCAGGAGAACGCGGCGCCACTGAGGAGCCAGGCCCGGTGGAGTTGCTGCCCTCATCCTTTCTGCCGAAGCCGGACCTGCGCCGGGAGAGATGGAACCGAACCAGCCGCGCAGCCGCCCACCGCCTGGGTTCACCGACCGCGTCCCGCAGCGCCGGCCGCCGCTCCCCCGCTGGCGTCAGCGGTCTCCTTTGTTTTGATTTAATTGCATCCTCGTAAAGACGTGATCAAGGGAATGTAACTGCTGAAACTAGCTCATGATTGGCATATAATGGAGTTAACGGGTGAATAATAAAAGTATATATTATATATATTTTAAATCTTTCCTGTTCCAAACTGACATGAGTTGCATTCGTCTGCTGAAGGCCACCTCCGGGTCGCTGGACCGTGACTTTTCTCAACCGGGCCAACCAAGGTAGATGCTTGCTGCGCTGAGCAGCTCGGCGCCGGCGTGGTGGAGCACCGGGACGCGGTGGCTGGGCTGCCGAGCCCTCCTGCCTGCCTGGAGGGTGTTTTGGGCTCCGTCCCCTGCTCGGCTGGTTTCCCCTGCTTTGCTCCCTCCTCTGTTAAACTCGGTCCTTCCCGCGGGTGCCTGGAGAGGGAGGATGGCACCGTCCCTCCCCACGGGCTCGGGAGCACGTTGAAATTTCTTTCTAAGGGCTATTTGTGCAAGCGATGCCTTGTCCCTTCTCCTCCCCAGCCTTGGAGACTCAAACCCTCTCTGCTCAACAGGGCAAGCGCTGAACCGAGGAGCAGCCATGCCTGAAGATACGGGGGGACTCAGCTCCTTGCTGCCTCCAGAGCGCGTCCGGTGCACCCCGCTCTGCTCCGACTCCTGGGGCTCATTCCCCTCTGCCACCCCCTGTGATGCCGGGGCGGCAGCCATCGGAGGGATGCTCCATCGCCGCTGCTGCACCTCAAGGCTCTCTGCTCGGCTGCTTTTCTCTGGAAGTGTGAAAATACGGATACACACACAAGTGGCTGCCCTGCGACACATCATCGGCATTGCCCCGGGGCTTCAGCCTCTCCAGCCACCCCGGTGCCTCTTCCACCAGGCTCGTTGTCTTGTCCTATGGGAACCTCCGAGGTAAAGGAAATGTTTTCTTACATGGAAAACCTTTATCACATCAACAAATCTTGGGAAACAAGCGCCTGGGCAGCCTGCCGCCTCCCGCCGGGACCTGAGCCATGTCCATGAAGAGCTCTGAGATGCTCCTGCCGTCCCAGCCAAAGGTTTCCAAAGCTGCACGCCAAGGCCAAGACCCCATCTATGCACTCCCACGCCTCCCTGGCCCTCTGTGCCCCCGGCGTGCCCCGTGGCACGCCACGGACCCCCAGAGGCTTTGCCCACCGTGGCCTGGACCTGCGGGTCCTCGGTGGGGGACCAGGAACTCGTCACATCCCCCCCCGGCAGCGCCATCACATCCCCCCTGCTCGGGGTCCTGTGTCACCTATGCAAGTACCTCTGTGTCCCCTCCTGTGTCCCCGGCATCCTGGGCTGGGGGAGGCTGGCTGCGGGTCGGGGGTGTCCGGCGGGACCCTCCCCATCCCTGTGGCAGTTCTGAGGGCTGCTCCAACAACCCCCCAGCCCCCATGGGTGCAGCACCCACGGGTGCTTGGCAGCTCCCCGGGGCAGTGCTGCATTTGGGGAGGGGGCTTCAGCCCTTACCCCCCGGAGTCTCCCCCGTGCCCACCCAGCGGGCCCCAGGAGGTGACAGGGACGCCGGGACAGGCTCTGTTAAAATAAAACCTTTATTTGACTGGCTTGACACCAGGGTATGAATCTGCGACCGGTGCTGGAGCAGGGGTCGGGAATGTGGCTGGCAGCCAAGCGAAGCCTCGATGCCATGGGCGCGATGTGGCGCGTGGTGGCAGGGTCCCTCGGGGACGGCACGGTGGCAGGGTCCCCTTGGGGACCTCATGGTGATGGCACCGTCCCTGCGGCCCAAGGTGGGGCTGGGATTGAGCGTAGCCGGTGGTGGTGAAGCTCGGGGGTTGCTGTCACCCATCTCGCCCATCCTGGGGCTGTGCTGGGCTTTTGATGGCCTGGCCACCCCATCCTTGTTGTCACAGCGTCCCTGTCCCCCTGGGGTCCCAGCCAGGGAGGGGAGGAGTGGGGCACGTGGGCCAGCAGATGGGGTGGCACTATGGGACATGGAGGGGGTCCCCTACACCCTTGGGTCCCCCAACCCGCCCTGCTGTCACCGTGGCCAGGCGAGCGGTGTCCCCAGGCTGTCCCCACACAGGGAGCGGAGTGTCTCTGGCGCAGGAGGGTGCCCACCCCATGGAGGACCACGTTGTCCCCCCCACGGGGACACGATGTCCCTGCTGCCGGGACGGCAGAGACCTCACAGGCTCTTGCATCGAACGTGCACGAAGAGCGTGGCGGGGGACAGGGACGCCCCGTCCTTGGAGAGCAGATGGATGTGACGATACCCTGGGGACACAGATGGTGGCTGAGCGGGTGGCGGGGCACCGTCCCCGTCCCCGGGGGCAGTGTGGGGGGCACCCACCCACCTTCCCTCATGCTGGCCAGGGGCAGGGTGAACTGCCCCACGAAGTCATTGCAGGAGGTGCTGTCGTAATCCTCCACCACGAAGCGCACCAGGGCCAGCTCGGGCGCCCGCAGCTGGAAGCTCAGCGTCTCCTCCCAGCGCGGGTTGAAGCCTACGGCACCAAGACGGGGGGTGGGCACTGCCACCGCGGCCACTGCGGCCACCGCGGCCATCCGCCACCCCAGATGCAGGGACCGGCTTGACCCACCAGCGTGCTCGCCCCTGCCCCAGCTTAGCTGCCATCCTGCACTGGGGTATGTGGGGACGGGGGCAGACTCAGGGAGTGGGAGTGATACTGGGGCCAGGCTGGGCTATACTGGGGGAATGGGGGTCATACTGGGGCTGTGATGGGCTATACCAGGGAAACAGGGATCATACTGGGGGAATGGTGGTCATACTGGGAACATGATGGGGTATACTGGGGGAGAGGAAGTGATACTGGGGCCGGACTGGGCTATACTGGGGGAATAGGCGTCATACTGGGGACATGATGGGGTATACTGGGGGAGAGGAAGTGATACTGGGGCCGGACTGGGCTATACTGGGGGAATGGGAGTCATACTGGGGCCGTGATGGGGTATACTGGGGAAACAGGGATCGTAGTGGGGCTGTGACAAGCTATACTGGGGAAACAGGGATCATACTGGGGCTGGGCTGGGCTATACTGGGGGAATGGGGGTCATACTGTGTCTGGGCTGGGGTATACTGGTTGAATGGGGGTCATACTGAGGCCATAATGGGGTATACTGGGGGAACAGGGGTCATACTGGGGCCATGGTGGGCTATACTGGGAGAATGGAGGTCATACTGTTGCTGGGCTGGGCTATAGTGGGGGAATGGGGGTGATACTGGGGCCTGACTGGATTATACTAGGGGAATGGGGGTCATACTGGGGTCAGGCTGGGCTACACTGGGGGGATGGGGGTGACACTGGGGCTGGGCTGGGCTATGCTGGGGGAATGGGGGTCATACTGGGACTGTGATGGGGTATACTGGGGAATGGGGGTCATATTGGGACCGTGATGGGCTATACTGGGGAAACAGGGATCATACTGGGGCTGGGCCGGGCTATACTGGTTGAATGGGGGGTCATACTGGGGCTGTGATGGGGTAGACTAGGTGAATGAGGGTCATACTGGGACTGGGCTGGACTATACTGGGAGAATGGTGGTCCTACTGGGGCCATGATGGAGCATACTGGAGGAATGGGGGTCATACTGGGATGGTGATGGGCTCTACTTGGGGAGCGGGGGTCACACTGGGCTTGGGCTGGGTGGATTGCAGGAGGGAGCAGCACTGGGGAGAACTGGGACGTGCTGGGGCCCTGCCACTGGGGATCAGGCTGTGCTGGGGATGCGGCACTGAGGGACTGGGGTGCACTGGGGGGACTGGGATGTCCCAGGCACTGGCTCAACTGGGGTGGGGTACAGGGGGCAGTGGGTGCCTGGGCTATTGGGTGCCCGAGGGCTCTGCCACCCGCCGGGGTCAGGGTGCCCGGGGTGCTGGGTGCCTTGGGGTGTCCCTGAGGATCAGGGTGCCCTACGGTGTCCCGGGGATTAGGGTGCCTTGGGGAGCCCCTAGGGACCGGGTGCTCTGGGGTCCCTTGGGGATCAGGGTGCCTTGGGGTGTCCCCAGGGATCACGGTGCCCTGGGACGTCCCTGGGGACTGGGTGTCCTGGGGTGTCCCCAGGGATGGGGGTGTCCCCAAGGATCAGGGTGCCCTGGGGTGCCCCTGAGGACTGGGTGTCCTGGGGTATCCCCGGGGACCAGGGTGCCCAGGGGTTTCCCAGGGATCCAGATGCCCTGGGGTGCCCCTGAGGACTGGGTGTCCTGGGGTGTCCCCAGGGATGGGGGTGTCCCTGGGGATCAGGGTGCCCTGGGGTGTCCCTGGGGACCGGTGGCCGGGCCGCGGTGGCCCGGCGGGCACTCACCGTTGTTGAGCTTGTGGCGGGTCTGCTGCCTGCTGCAGTCGGCCGGGACGCCGTGGATCTCCACCCGCACGAAGGGGTCCACGATGGAGCTCCCCTTCTCCCTGTTCAGCTTGGGCAGCTGCTGCGCCGTGATCACCTGGGGGCAGAGGGTGCTGGGGGGACGCGGGGTGGCGGGTCCCAGGAGAGGGGACGTGGTGGCACAAGGCTGGGTGTGGGACAGGGCTGGTGCCCCCAGAAGGGACACAGGTGGCACCCGGCCTGGAGTGGGGATGGGGCAGGGAGGAGGGAGGTGGGTGGTGCCATCCAGGAGAAGGGACATGGGTGGCACATGGCTGGGTGCAGGGTCAGGGTTGATGTCCCCAGGAGAAGGGACATGGGTGGCACTTGGCCAGGCATGGGAATGTGGTCAGCGTCACCCAGGAGTAGGGACACGGATGGTACCCAAGCAGATGTGAGGACAGGTCAGTGTGCCCAGGAGAAGAGAGGTTGGTGGCACCCAGGTGGGTGTGGAGTTGGTGTCACCGAGGAGAAGGGACATGGGTGGCACCTGGCTGGACATGGGGTTGGTATCACCAAGGAGAAGGGACATGGGTGGCACCTGGCTGGACATGGGGTTGGTATCACCAAGGAGAAGGGACATGGGTGGCACCTGGCTGGACATGGGGTTGGTGTCACCAGGGAGAAGGGACATGGGTGGCACCTGGCTGGACACGGGATTGGTGTCACCAAGGAGAAGGGACATGGGTGGCACCTGGCTGGGTGTGGGGTTGGTGTCACCTGGGAAAAGGGATTCAGGTGGCACCTGGCCAGGCATGGGAATGTCACGGGTGTCACCCAGCAGGGAGGCGGGTGGCACCCACCCAGGCGCGGGGCCGGGGGGAGTGGGGTGCCCTCACCCTGATGTGCAGCGCCAGGCGGCGCGGCCCCTCTCCGGGGGGGCTGCGCAGGCAGGGGGGCTTCAGCACGTAGCCACAGCACCCATTGCCCAGGAACCGCCCGGCGTTCAGGTCCATCTCGTAGCCCGGCGTCTGGAAATTGAGGGCCACTGTGGGGACAGGGGGACGGGGTGTCAGGGCGGGGGGTGCCAGGTCCTGGGGTGTCCCCCAGGGGCCGTGGGGTCTCACCCAGCTGGCATCCGACGTTCCACATCTCCTGGGGGTTGTAGTTGGAGGAGTTCATCTTCAGCCCCAGCGGGTAGACGCGGCTGAGCTGCCGGGCGTTGTACCGGACCAGCGCCGGGCCTGGGGAGGGAACGGCTGAGCGGGGCCGCTGCACCCATGGGTGCCGGTGCGGGGCCCTGCCAGCGGGTGACGGTGTCCTGCCTGCACCCGTGTGCCTGGGGACACGGAGGGAGCCTGCCCGGCTGGGTGGACCCAAAGCCTGAAATGTGACCCGAACCCTGAAAGCGGACCCTGAGGTTCAGGCCCCAACCCTTGTCCTTGACCCTGGACCTTGACCTTGGACCCCTGACCCCGGACCCTGACCTCAGACCCTGGATGCTGCCCCAGATCTTAATCCAAGCCCTGGACCCCGGACCCTGACCCTGGATCCTGACCTTGACCCCACACCTTGACTTTAGACCCCAGACTCTGACCCTGGACCTTGACCCTGAATCCCAGACCCTGATCCCAGATCCTGACCCTAGACCTCAGACTCCAAACCCCAGACCCTGGATCCCAGACCCCAGCCCTGATCCCAGATCCTGACCCTAGACCCTAGACTCTGACCCTGGACCCCAGACCTTGACCCTGGATGCCAGACCCTGGACACTGACTCAGATCTTAATCTCAGCCCTGGACCCCAAGCCCTGACCCCTGACCCTGCACCCTGAACCCAAACCCCAGACCTTGACTCCAGACCTCAGTCCCTGGACCCTGATCCAGATCTTAATCCCAGCCCCCAGACCTGATCCTGGGCCCAGATGCCACATCCCAGACCCTGACCCCAGAGCCTGATCCTGGACCTGTGACCCTCACCCTGGTCTCTGGCCTCAGACCCTGACACCAGAGCCAAGCAGCCTGGCCAAGGCCAGCGCACCCCCGACCACCACCCATGGAGCCAACCCAGTGACCAAGCCCATCGGTCTCAGCCCCATCCTGCACCCCAGTGAGGTCAGGAGCATGGAGCCACTCTGTCCCCGTCCCTGTCACTCTCACCCGCCTCCTTGATGAGCTTCCGAGCCTTCCTCTCGCTGAAGGAGGACATCTCGCAGGGCCGGGGGTGGCGCAGGGCACGGGCCAGGCCGGGGAAGGGGACAGCCTGGCAGTACACTACCACGGCCGACAGCTCTGGGGCCACTTGTGATGCGTCCTTGGCCTGCGGGAGTCACCGTGGTGTCAGGGCCACCCTGGCTCTGGTGGCCACCCGCCTGCCTGAGGGTCTACAGACCCCCCTACCCTGCTAGTGCTGAGTGCTGAGACCCCTAAGGCCATGGAGACCCCAAAGCAATGGAGAAACTGAGGCAATGGAGCGATGGACCCTGAGATGATGGAGAACCCAAGCAGGTTGAGACCCTGAGGTCATGGAGAACCCAAGGTGATGGACAACCCAAGATGTTAGAGACCCCAAGGTGATGGAGACCCTGAAGTGATGGAGAACCCAAGATGATGGAGAACTGGAAGTGATAGAGACCTCAAGGTGATGGAGACCCTGAGGTGATGGAGAACTGAGGCAATGGAGAACATGCAGAACACCCCCCCAAGGCAATGGAGACCCTGAGGGATCACCCTAGAGGTGATGGAGACCCCAAAGTGATGGAGATCCAAGGTCATGGAGTTCCTGAGGTGATGGAGACCCCAGAAATGGAGCACCCAGCCCAACGGGGGAGGAAGGCAGCACAGCCCAGGAGTCCCCAAGCTCAGTCCCCTCTGCCAGGCAGTGACAGCCACTCACTGCCCCCGTGGTACCCGACCCGTCAGCCCACCCAGCTCCATCACACAACCCACCTGCAGAGGTTTGATCTCCTGCAGCGACTGCAGCGACTGGAAGAGGAGAGAGCAGGGCTGCATCGGGGGATGCTGGCAGTGCTGACCTGCCCTGGGCCCCAGCACCGCTGGGACACGGTGGCCCCGTGGCACTGCCAGCATGCCATGGTCCTCCAGGACCACCAGGATACCATTGTCCCCCAACACCACCGGGATGCTGTGGTCCTCAAGGACCACCAGGACGCCATGGTCCACGAGCACCACCAGGATACCATGGTCCTCTGGCACCATAGCCCTGGGAGAGCCCCTCACCCGCCGGCTGCTTCTCTCCTGCAGCTTCTCATCCTCTTCCTCTTCCTCCTCCTCCTCTTCCTCCTCCTCGGGGTCCGGAAGGGAGGTGACACCCCGGGGCTCGTGCCATGGCTCTGGCAGCTTCTTGCCCTTCACCAGGACCTTCCCCTTCAACTGCTGCGGGAGGAAGGGCCAAGCTCAGGGCTTGGAGGGGACATGGGGACACTGTGGTGCGCAGGCAGGTGGCCTTACCTCCGGGGACGGGAGGTCGTGGGGGTCCTGTCCCTCCAGCGGCTGCGTCAGCAGCATGTCCCCCAGGATGGCCTTCATGTGCCGGGCCATGGTGGCCTGCTGCTCCAGCCCACAGTGGTTCTCCAGGGACAGGATGACAGGGTAGGGCGATTGCTGGGGACGGGGACAGGCAGCACTCAGCACCTGGCACCCAGCACCCAGAACCCGTCCCAGGGCTGCCGACACCTGGCTCACCTTGAAGGCGTAGTCACGGATGCTCTCAATGACATCGCGGAAGAGGATTTTGGAGGTGAGCGTGTGGCCATGGTAGACGATGGGTTCCCCGTCAGAGCCCTCCCAGCAGTCCAGCTCCACGCAACGGCATCCCGCCATCAGCGCCCTGACATCAGCGGATGAGTCCCTGCACTGCCCTGGCACCCTTGAACCATGGGACCATCCGGGCATGGAGCATCTGAGCAGGGGCACCTACCTGACATAGGCTTCGGTGCTGCTGGTGCCACCGATCTGGTTGCGGGTCAGGTAGGTGTTGTGGGAGGAGGAGATGAAGTAGTGGCACAGGGGCTGGCTCATGTCCTGGTGCACCTTGGTGTGCTCCTGGTTGAGGATGTCACCAGCGGCCGAGAGGAGGTACATCATGAAGCCATCCAGCATCATCAGGTCCTGCTGCCTGGCTGCAGGACACAGTGGTGGGGCGTCGCAGAGGGCTGGCATGCTGCTGGCAGGGTGGCACCCTGGGGACTGTCCCCACCTGGATGTCCCCTGCCTCCCAGCAGTGTCATGTTCACCCCAGACCTGGCACTGTGGCACCCAGGGGATGTGGAAGTCCCCTTGGTGTCCCATCTCCACCCTGATGTCCCCCATCCTGCTAGTGCCACATCTACCCTAGGGGCACTACTGTGATACCCGAGAGACACGGAGGTCCTTCATCCCCACCATGATGTCCCTTGTCCTCCTAGCGCCATGTTCACCCTGGACCTGCCATGATGGGATGCAAGTAACATGGAGGTCCCCTGGCAGTGTCATATGCATGCTAGGGCTGGCACTGCATCACCCAGGAGACATGGAGGTCCACCTGCTGTCCATCCCCACCTTCACATCCCCTGTCCCCACAGTGCCACATCCACCAGGGACCAGCAAGGCCACGTGTTGGACTGCTGACACCCGGTGCCACCCTGGGGAAGGGACACAAGGCATGGAGGACCCCATACTAGCCTGGGGGGCTGACACCACCAAGCAGAGCCCCATCCCCACACCATCCATGACCTCCCTTGGCTCCGGCAGTGCCCATCCCACCATCCCACCATCCCACCACCACCCAAGCTGGCTGTCCTCAGCCCTACCCTTCTCGTTGAGCTCGTAGGCGTGGATGACGGCGCGGGCCTGGAGCAGGCTGGCGTCCTCGCCCTGATCCCGTAGGAAATCCCGCAGCTCCTCGGCCGACAGGACACGGTCCTCACCCGAATAACGCCCAAAAAGCTCCTCCAGCTCCGGCCGCCGCAGCAGCCGTCGGCAAAACTCCTCCACCTCCCGGCCCTCCAGCCGCTCGTTGCCTGAGCGGTCGCACTCCTGAAGGGACCGCAGCCCAACCTTGGGGACCGTCCCCTGCCCATGGGGAGGGGGTACGGCCACCCCCTGCCTTGTCCTGCCTGTCCCTTGGGGTTGGCAGCGTGTGTGATGAGTTTGGGGGGGCTCAGCTACTGCTATGAGGGTTCGGGGATGGATTGTGCCTAGGGGGATGCAGGGGCATGTCCCCTCTGTCCCCCCACCCATAGCCCTCTGACCCTCCAGTCTGGGAGCAGAGCACCGTGCCTCAGTTTCCCCAAGTGGAAAGGGACCTTGGGAGATGCCCATGGGGACAGCACCCCATGGGGGTAAAATGTCACACCTTGGGGACCCACAGAGCAGTGGGGGGGACAGCTCACTCCACCCCATCATGAGCAGGAGCTCATGGACCCAACCATTGGTGGTGGACCCAACCATTGGTGATGGTGGGTGGCTTTGGGTGTGACGAGTTTGACAGTTCTGTGCATTTGGGAAGGCAAGGAAGGGGCCAGCATTCCCTCCCAGTGACAACGGCGGGGGACAGCAGGTCACAGAGCATAGGACGGGTACCTTGAAGAGCTTGTAAGCATAGACATCATCCATGTCAATGTTGATCATCCTCAGCATGCTCTTCACCTCCCGGAAGGACATCTTGTCATCCTTGTTCCTGTCTGCTCGCTGCAGGACCCCGTGGATCCAGCTATGTGGGGGTAAGGAAACCAGCCGGTGTCACCCCCATGCCCCACGGCCGTCCCCAACCTGTCCCCAAGCCCCCATAGCTCTGACAAAGGATATTGGTCAAGCTTCTCCGGTTGACTCATGGCTTGCAGCCGCCCCATCAGCTTGGTGAGTCCTTGCACCCAGTGGCGGGCATCTTCCTCGCCCCGGGCGGCCAGGTCGAGGTTCTTGCGCTTGCCCTTGAAGACGAGGGTGAAGCAGTGCCGCTCGGGGAAGGCGGCACCGTACTTGCGTAGACCCTCTGACTGGTGTCCCTCGCGCACCCCCTCGATGTGCATCACCGAGACTGCAGGGACACGCGTGGTGATGGGGCCACCCCGGGGATGGAGGTGTTCCCTCGGCGTTTCCCCCACCCATGAGCATCCTGCAAGGCATCCTGGCTGCTGGTGGACACCCTATGTGTCCCCAGGGGCACGCCAGGGGACCGGGGCTCAGCTCCTGTTGATGCCGCAGCTGGGCTTAACCCACTAATCCCAGGCGAGACAGGAGCTGTGGCCACTGTCCCCTGCGGGGACGGGGACGGGGACGCCAGTGGGGGATGGAGCTGTCTTGCAGTGGTGGCAGGTCTGGGCACCCATCCCAGATGAGAGGGTGGAAAGAGATGGGTGATGCCAGGGAGCGGGGTCAGAGTCTGGCCGGGATGGAGATGGGACCTCATGCTGGTCCCAAGGGGGACGGGGAAGGGTGTGGGCTCTGGGGGCTCAGCCTGGGGTGCACTGGGAGGCACTGGGTGCACTGGGATGTAATGGGACGCACTGGGTGCACTGGGAAGCACTGGAAGGCACTGGGTGCAGTGGGTTGGGGTCCAGGTCCCGGGTGGGGGTCCACATCTCGGGTCAGGGTCTGGGTCCCAGGCTGGGGGTGCAGGTCCCGGATTGGGGTCTGGGGTCTGGGTGAGGGTCTGGGACCGGAGTGGGGTCTGGGTCCCAGGTCAGGCTCTGGGTGGGGGGTCTGGGTCCTGGATTGGGGTCTGGGTCCTGGATTGGGGTCTGGGTCCCAGGGTGGGTGTCTGGGTTGCCCATGAGGGTCCGGGTCCTGGGTTGGGATCTGGGTCCCAGGGTGGGTGTCTGGGTTGCCCATGAGGGTCCGGGTCCTGGGTTGGGATCTGGGTCCCAGGTGGCGGTTTGGGTCCTGGGTGGGAGTCTGGGACCCAGTGGAGTCTGGGTGGGGGTCCAGGTCCTGGGTGGGGACCTGGGTCCTGGGTTGGGATTTGGGTCCTGGACTGGGGTCTGGGTCCCAGATAGGGGTCCAGGTGAGGATCTGGGTCCCAGGCTGGGTCCTGGGTCCTGGGTGGGGGTCCAGGTCCTCGGCGGGGTCTGGGTCCCGGGTTGGGATACAGTTCCTGGGTGGGGTCTAGGTCACGGGTGGGGGTCTGGGTCCCGGCTCACGCCCAGGTCCCCACGGGCGGGTTTGGGGCACTGTGCAGATCCCAACCCCTCCCTGCAGCTCGAGGCTGTGCAGGACGTGGTCCAGGGTCCCCGAGCCCCCGGGGGAGGGTCCCCAGTGCCGGCACTCACAGCTCTGCTGGGAGCGAGCGTGCCCGAAGCCCCCCTCGAAGCAGACGGTCGCCCCATCCTCCTGCAGGCGGAAGAGCCGCTCCCTGGGCACCCCCCGGGACTTGATCTTCCGGAGCAGGGAGCCCCGCAGCATCCGCTGGATGTCCTCATCCTCCGTCAGGCCTGCGGGGGACCAGCCCGTGGGCACCCTGCGCAGCTACTGGGGGGGTCCTGGGGGGCACTGGGAGGTACTGAAGGCTCTGAGGGTGTACTGGGGGTACTGGGTGGGAGTGAGGGGGGCTCAGTGCACATCTGTATGCACACCTGCATGTGTACACCCCTGCACATCCAATGGGATGGGGTGGGATGGCATGGCATGGCATGGCATGGGACAGACAGGACAGGACGGGACAGAGGGGACAGGACAGACATGATGCGATGGGATGGGACAGGATGGGATGGGACAGCACAGCATGGGACAGGATGGAGGGATGGGATGGGACAGGACGGGATGGAATGGCATGAGACAGATGGGACAGGACAGACGTCATGGGAAAGGGTGGGACGGGACGGGACGGGACAGGATGGGATGGGATGGGATGGGACGGGACGGGACGGGATGGGATGGGATGGGATGGGATGGGACGGGACGGGATGGGATGGGATGGGATGGGATGGGACGGGACGGGACGGGACGGGACGGGATGGGATGGGATGGGATGGGATGGGACGGGACGGGACGGGACGGGATGGGATGGGACGGAACAGAATGGCATGGCATGGACAGGATGGAGGGATGGGACAGGACAGGATGGGATGGACAGAAGAGGGCGATGGGATGGGATGAGGTGGGTCACATATGACAAGATGTGAGAGTACAGACGGGACCTGATGGGACAAGATGGGACAGGTAGGATGGGACAGGACAGGGTGGGGCAGACAGGACCGGATGGGACAAAGTTGGGCGGGACAAACATGACAGGATGGGACAGGACGGGATGGGACGGCACAGGACAGGGCAGGATGGGACATGATGAGACAGACAGGATGGGCGAGGACAGATGGGATGGGATGGGATGGGATGGGATGGGATGGGATGGGATGGGATGGGATGGGACGGGATGGGAAGGGACGGGATGGGATGGGAAGGGACAGGATGGGACAGGATGGGGCGGACATGATGGGACAGAGCAGGCAGGACAGAACGGGACGGGATGGGACGGATGGATGGACTGGGGCAGGACAGACAGGAGAGAACAGACAGGACAAGCCACTGCCATCGGGCCCCGCTGGGGCACCACGTGGCTGGCGGGGGGGACAGAGCACAGCAGCACGGTGGCAGAGCCCTGCTCGCACAGCACAGCCCAGCTGCTAAATCCCAGCAAAGCCACCCAAATCCCGTGTGGGGAACAGCGGGATGGCGCTGGCAGCGGAGGTCAGGCCGGGCACGCTGACGGGGTGCCCTCGGGGGACCTACGGGCCCACACCCAGGCTCACGGCGGGGCTGGGACTTTTCCGTCTATTCTCCAAAAAGCAGTTATTTCCTCCTTTTCTGTTTTGGCAACCAGGTCTTAAGAACAGCCCCAGCACCCATGTCCCTGCTCTGGCTGGAGACGCTGCTCCTGGGCTGGGAAAGGGCAGGTCTGGGGCCGAGCGGGGACATCCTGAGCCGGCCACAGCCTCAGGGACATGGCCACGGCCACCAGCTGCCACCACCTCCTGCACAGTCACATCCTGCCCAGGGTGCAGAATCCAGGGCACCTTCAGAGGGCAGATACGGACACACGGACACATGGATGCACAAGGATATGGATGTATGGATGTATGGGTATGGGCACATGGGCACACAGATGCACGGACACACGGATGCACGGACACACGGATGCTCGGACACACAGATGCACACAGGCACATGGGGTCACAGGTGCACAAGTGTATGGATGCATGGACCCACAGACGCATGGACATAGGGATGCACTGAAACATGGATGCATGAATATACAGATGCAGGGATGTATGGATACATGGATATACGGATGCAGGGATGTATGGATACATGGATGCACTGATGCAAGGACACTTGGACAGCTGGGCATGTGGATGCATGGATGCACAAGCATATGGATGCATGGACACATGGACAGATACACGGACACATGTTTATATTGATGCAGGGATGTATGGATACATGGATGCATTGATGCAAGGACACACAGACACACAGGCACCCGGATGCACAAGCATATGGATGCATGGACACATGGACATACGGGTGCATGGACAGAGAGATGCACTGACGCAGAGGGACATGGATGCATGGACATAGGGATGCAGGGGTGTATGGATGCATAGGCACATGGATGCAAGGACAGATGGATGCATGGACATACGGATGCACTGATGCATGGACACATGGATATACGGGAGCAGGGGTATAGGGATACATGGATGCATGGACACACAGATGCAGGGACAGATGGATGCACGGACACACAGGCACATGGATGTACAGATGCACAAGCATATGGGTGCACAGACCCATGGATGCACAAACCCATGGATGCACGGACACACAGACACGCAGAGCTGCAGCAGACACACGGCCACACAGCTCCGGACACACAGCCGCATGCCCAAAGCCATGTGTGGGCCAGCGCAGCAGCGGGAGCAAAGCCCTCCCTCCACGGCACGGGGCCAGCTCCTGCCCTGCCCGCTGCGCCCACGCAGGATCGGGCCCGGCCGCCCCGGCAGGCGCGCCCTGACCTTCCCGGGAACCCGCTCCTCCTGCCCACGCCTCACGGGCAGCTCTGCCCCGAGCTGCTCTGGGGCCAGCGGGGCCCCGAGCCGACGGCGCTGTGGGCAGCACCGTTGCGTGGGGAAACTGAGGCGGGATGTCAGGGTCCCCGGGAGCTGGAGCCGAGCCTTGGGGACAATAAATACCCTGAGCGGCTCGTCCCCGGGGGCCCGTGGGAGGGCTCCTGTCACCTGTGATGTGGCCAAACCCTGGCTCCGCTGCCCCCAAACGTCTGGGGCAATACATAGATATTCTGGGGCTACCTTGGGGACCCCTCCTGGCCACGGGGACCCTTCCCTGCTGTGGGGGACCCCATGCACCTTGGGAACACTCCCTGCCATGAGGACCCCATCCCTGCTGTGGGGACCCCATCCCTGCTGTGGGTGACCCCATGCACCCTGGGGACACTCCTTGGCATAGGGACCCTCCTGGCCATGGGGACCCCTCCATGCTGAGGACCTCACCCAGCCATGGGGACACTTTCCTGCATGAGGACCCTGGCTGTCTTGGGGACCCCTCCTGGCCATAGGGACCCATCCCTGCCATAGGGGACCCCATCCACCTCGGGGACACTCCCTGCTATGGGGACCCTCTTGTCTATGGGGACCTCACCCAACCATGGGGACAATTTCCTGCACGGGGACCATGGCTACCTTGGGGACACTCTCTGCCACGGTGGACCCCATCCACCTGGGGGACCCTTCCCTGCCATGGGGGACCCTTCCCTGCCATGGGGGACCCCATTGACCTCGGGGACGCTCCCTGTCATGGGAACCCTGCCGGCCATGGAGACCTCACCCAGCCATGGGGACATTTTCCTGCATGGGGACCCTGGCTCTCTCGGGGACCCCTCCCGGCCATGAGGGACCCTTCCCTGCCGTGGGGGGGCTCCTCAGCCACCTCGGCCCCCCCCCCCCCCCCAGCCACGGGGACCCCTCCCGGGACGCCCCCCGGCACAGCCCCCCGGGGTTTCTGCCCGGTCCCCGCCGCCCGCCCCGTCGGGTCCCCCGCTCCCCCGCTCCCGCCCCCCCGCCGCGGGACCGGCCCCGGGACTCACCCATTTTCTTCAAGGCTCTGCCGGGCCGGCGGGGGCCACCGGAGCCGTCCGACGGGGAGCGGGGCTGCTCGGCGGCGGGACGCGCCTTCCTGCCGCAGATCATGGCGCTCCCGCTGCCCCCGGTGCCCCCGGTGCCCCCGGTGCTCCCGGTCCCGGCGCTGCTCCCGGTGCCCCGGGCCGGTGCAACCGGGCTGGGCGGTGGCTGGAGCTGGGGCTGGGCTGGGGCTGGGCGGCCCCGCCGGGACCGGGGCCGGGCACGGGGAGGTACCGGGAGGAGCCACGTTTCAGTCCCGGCGGTGTTAACCGTTTGTGGCGGCCCGGGCCGAGCCGTGGCTGCCGGCGGTGATGGGGCCGCACCGGGATGGGGCCGCACCGGGGATCCGAGCTGCTCCGGGATGGGTTTGCGTCGGGGGCCGGGCTGCACGGGGGTCGGTCTGCAGCGGGAAGGGGCCGGGGTCCCGGTGCGCAGCCGGTGTAACCCGAAGGGCCGGTCCGCCCCGGAACGGACCGGGGGTCCCCACCTCCCCCCGGGGGTCCTCCTGCACCGGGCACTGGCCCAGGGGACACCCCGGTCTCTGCCGGGGACCCCGCTCTGCCCGGGGGGCACGGCTGCCTGCTGCCGGTGCCACCCCGGTACCACCGGTGGGGACCCAGGGGACCCCCTCTGCCAGCCTGGGGACAGGGGGACCCACGGGACCCCCCTCCACCATCACACCTGGGGACCCAGTCCTGCCACGCTGGCTCTGTCCCCACCGCATGGGCAGGGTGGCACCGGGGCTGAGGGGCCACAGGCAGCCAGTGGGACCCCCAGGGGACCGTCCCCACGGGTGGGACAGCAGCAGGGTCCGGGCAGCAGCATGAGCCGGGCAGAGAGGAGGGCAATGTCTCCAGTTAGTCCCCAGTCCCAGAGCCCCACACGTGTGTGCGGGCCTGTACACGTGTGTGTGCGTGTGTACATCCGTGTGTGTGCAGACGTGTGCATGTGCGTGTGCAGCCGTGTACATGTGTATGTACATGTCTCTGTGTGCACAGGCGTGTGCATGCATGTGTGTGTGTGCGGGTACGCGTCCATGTGTGTAACCGTGTACACACGTGCATGTGTGTGTATGCAAGCACACATGCACGTGTGCGTGTGCAGCCACGTACACGCATATGCGTGCCTGCATGGGTGTGTGTGCAGGTGCACATGCTTGTGTGCATGTATAGTGAATATGCAGCTATGTGCACGTGTTTGCATGCATTTACGTGTCTGCAGCCACATGAGTGTGTGCATGTGCACGCAGCTATGTACACCTCTGTGCACGCACGCATGTGCACGCACACAACTGCATGCACACACATCTGTGCAGCTGTACGCCTGCCTGCGCAGCTGTACCTGCGCACGTGCCGGTACTTTGCTCCAAATCCTGGCAATTTTACACATCCCCACCTTTCCCACAGCCACCCTTTGCTGAGGGCAGGTGGGGAGGGGACGGATGAGTGGCTGTGGGGGAAGAACCCCTGTCCCCACCCTGGGGTCCCCGTACCCACAGCCTGGCCAGGGCGATGAGCGACGGAGCAGAGGCAGAGCCAGGCTTTGATTTCAAGCCCGTAGCTGGGCACAGGGCCATGTTTTTGCAACAAGGGGTTATTTTTGACGGCCCAATGTGGCTTCTTGCAAAAATCCACCGTGCCCTGGGGGATACAGAGGCCACTGCA
Organism: Platalea leucorodia; assembly: GCF_965183815.1. Classification (NCBI taxonomy): domain Eukaryota; kingdom Metazoa; phylum Chordata; class Aves; order Pelecaniformes; family Threskiornithidae; genus Platalea; species Platalea leucorodia. The sequence goes on from NC_138844.1 coordinate 2,283,213, forward strand.
GGCCTGGCCGGGCCGTGGGGACTGGGAGCCACAGCACAGGGAGAGGAAACCGCGACCGCAGGCGGTGACTTCCCCCGGTGCCGGGGCGGCGGTGGCGCTGCCAATGGCTGTGAGCCCCAGCGTGGGACGGTGGAGCACCCGGGGGCAACGGCAGGGCAGCTGGGGGCAACATCTGGGCACCTTTGGGCAACATCTGGGCATCCTGGCTGATACCTGAGGATCCTGGGGCAACATCTGGACACCTAGAGCAACATCTGGGCACCCTGGGGCAACTTCTGGGCACCCTGGGTGGTAGCTGAGTATCCTGGGGCAACGTCTGGGCACCCAGGGAAACCTCTGGGCACACTGGGTGATATCTGAGTATCCTGGACCAACATCTGGACACCCCAGGGCAACATCTAGGCACTGCAGTTAAAGACCTGGGTGACCCATGCAACATCTGGATGGCTGGGGCCACATCTGGGCAGCCCCTTGGCTGTGTTCGGGGAGGGTACAGCCATTTGAATCCGTTGGGGACATGGGGACGCAGGGACATTTCACAGGGACAGCCCAGCCCAGGGCAGTGCCCCCTCCTGTTTGGGCCGAGGCTTTGGCCACCCCAGGAGCTGCAAAATATCTTGAATTTACTTATGCAAAAAGTCTCTTGCTTTGCCGAAAACCCATAGGGAAAGCAGCCGCAGCCACCCCAAAAACCCGCTTGCAACCCCATGACTGGGCTCTGCTCCGAGTCCTCTTCCTCCCGTGGGAATTGCATTGCCAGGAATTCAGCAACGGATGCACCGACCCAGTGAAATAACCGGGCTAAACACCTCTCGCTGCAAAATCCGCAGCAAAAATAAATCCCGGTTGCAATTCCCCCTCTCCCGCAGCGTTGCTGTTTTCTACCTCCCGCGAGCGATTTGGAAGGAGCCCCATGGAAAGCAGCAACTCGCATTCCCGGCCGCTTATAGCACAGCACGTGTCCCCGTGAATCAGCGCTCGGGATTCGGGGCTGGTTTTTGCAGTGAGTCAGAGCCAGCGAGGCCCCGACGCGCCGGCCCCGAGCAGAAATCCTGAGTCAGAGCTTGGAAATGGCAGGAGGTTTAAAAAGCTTTGCTGCCTTTTTTTTTTTCTCTTTTTTTGCTGGATCTGGAATTTATAGAGGAAATGTTTCCCCAGGGGACGTGGGGTGGGAATTAGGGGGTTGAGGAGGGGGTCCCCCCCACTCGGATTTGGGATTTGGAGGTGGGATTCAGGGGAATTCCCCAAAATGTAGGAAAGCGGGAGCGTGGGGCGATGCTGCAGCGTGGCACGGGGCTGCTGAAAGCTGCTTTGCATCCCCCTCCCAGCACCCAGCCCCAGGCGAGGGCCGGATCCAGGCGCGCCCCAGGGCACCCCGTAACATCGCAGGGCCCCAGGGCACCTTGTGTCTGCAGGCCACCCATGTCCCCACGTCACCCGAGCTTCACCTCGGGGGCTCGGGACCCCAAATTCTGCCCCTTCCTTACCAACATAATTAATAAAGTTTGATAAGAATTACAGGGATCAATTGCTCTGCTGGACCCAGCTGCCCCCCGCCCCGTGCAATGGGGCCGTGCCCCTGCCCAGTGCCCCGGTGACATTGTCCCAGTGCAGTGTCCCAGTGCCCCAGTGCATTGTCCCAGTGCAGTGTTGCAGTGTCCCAGTGTCCCAGTGCAATGTCCCCGTGCCCCAGTGCATTGTCCCAGTGCAGTGTCCCAGTGCAATATCCCAATGCCCCAGTGCATTGTCCCAGTGCAATGTCCCAGTTCCCCAGTGCATTGTCCCAGTGCCCCGGTGCATTCCCCTGGGGCCCTCTGTACACGGCCCCGAGCATTGTCCCCATGCCTGGTGCATTGTCCTGGTGCGTTGTCCTGATGTCACAGCCCATGATGTCCCCCTGCGTGGCCCCAGTATCCTGGATGATTGTCCCAGTGCCCCAGAGCATCGTCCCAGAGCGCAGCCCTGCTGCCCCACAGCATTGCTCCCGTGGCGCAGGGCCCTGCCTGGCTGCGCTGTCCTGGTGCCTGGCCCAGCTGGCCCAGTGCGATGTCCCCGTGCGCTGTGCTAGTGAACTGCCCCTGCGTATCGCCCTGTGCCCTGGTGCGATGTCACGGCACCCTGTCCCGGTGCATTGCCCCACAGCGCTCTCCCGGTGCACTGTCCTGGTGTGCTGGAGCACTGTTTCTGTGCACTGTCCCAGTGCATTGCCCTGTCCCGGTGCACTGTCCCAGTGCATTGCCCTGTTGCACTGTCCCGGTGCACTGTCCCAGTGCACAGGTTCACTGTCCTGGTGCATTGCCCTGGTGCATTATCCCTGTGTGCTGTCCCTGTGCACTGTCCCGGTGCACCAGAGCACGATTCCTGTGCGCTGTCTCAGTGCATTGCCCCGTTGCGCTGTCCCAGTGCGCTATCCCAGTGCACAGGCTCACCGTCCCGTTGCACTGCCCAGTGCACTGGTGCACTGTCCTGGTGCACAGGTTCACTGTCCTGGCGCATTGTCCCTGTGTGCTGTCCCTGTGCACCAGAGCACTGTTCCTGTGCACTGTCTCAGTGCATTGCCCCATTGCATTGTCCCGTTGCACTGTCCCGGTGCACTGGTGCTTTGTCCTGGTGCACAGGCTCACTGTCCCAGTGCTCTGGTGCCCTGTCCTGGTGCACTGTCCTGGTGCACAGGCTCACTGTCCCGGTGCACTGGTGCCCTGTCCTGGTGCCCAGCCTCACCACGCCGTTGCAGTGTCCCGTTGCCCTGTCCCGGTGCACAGGCTCACCATCCCAGTGCCCTGCCCTGGTGCCCTGTCCCGGTGCACTGGTGCCCTGTCCTAGTGCACAGGCTCGTGGCCCCGTCACACCGTCCCAGTGCCCTGTCCCGGTGCACTGGTGCCCTATCTCAGTGCCCAGGCTCACTGCCCGGTGCCCGGTCCCGGTGCCCTGTCGCGATGCCCAGCCCCACTGCCCGGTGCCCTGTCCCGGTGCCCAGGCTCACTGCCCGGTGCCCGGTCCCGGTGCCCTGTCGCGATGCCCAGCCCCACTGCCCGGTGCCCTGTCCCGGTGCCCAGGCTCACTGCCCGATACCCTGTCGCGATGCCCTGTCCCGATACCCTGTCGCGATGCCCAGCCCCGCCGCCCGGTCGCCCCGGCCGCCAGGTGCCGGGTCCCGCCGCGCTGCAGCGCCCGCCGCAGCCCGCAAGGGGGCGCCGCGATGGGACCGAGCCGCTCCCTCCCCGCCCTCCAGCAGGGGGCGCGCGCGCCGCGCTTCACCATTGGCTGCGGCGCGCCGGGAGCGGAGGGGCGGGAAAGGGGCAGCGCGGCCCGTTTCGGAAGCGACGCGCTGATTGGGCGCGGGGCGGAGGGGCCGATGGAAGGCGGGCGTTGATTGGCCCGCGCGCTCTCCCCTCAGGGAGAGAGACGGGGACCGGGGCCGGTGGCGGTGGCGGGGCCGGCGGCGGGGCCGGCGCCATGGAGGAGGCGGGTTGCGGGGCGCAGTTCCGCGCCGCCGTTCAGGTTATCCAAGGGCTACCCCGGAGCGGTGAGTAGGGGCCGGGAGCGGGGCCGGGGCGCTGCGGCCGCGGCGGCGGCCGCGGCCGCAGCGCCCCGGCCCCGCTCCCGGCTCCGCTGAGGCCGTGTCGCGTCGCAGGTTCGTACCGCCCGTCCTATGAGGAGATGCTGCGTTTCTACAGTTACTACAAGCAGGCGACGGCGGGGTGCTGCCAAGGCCCGAGGCCCGGTTTCTGGGACCCCATCGGCCGGTACAAGTGGTAAGGCCCCCGGGGGGGGGGTGGCGGCCCACTTCAGGCCCGAATGACCCCCCTCCTCCCCGCCTCACAGCCGCTGTCACCCGCAGGGATGCCTGGCACAGCCTGGGGAGGATGTCCAAGGAGGAGGCGATGGCGGCTTACGTCGCCGAGATGAAGAAGGTGGCCCAAAAGGTAACGGGGAGGGGGAGAGCGGGTGGGGTGCTCGGTGGTGCCCATCGCAAGCTGCGTCCCTCCCCAGATCATTGACACGGTGCCCATGGACGAGACGACGGAGGAGATGTTTGGGTACTTCGAGCCGCTCTACGAGGTGATCCACGACATGCCCCGGCCCCCCGAGGCCTTCTTCAAGAGGAAAGGGGGTGAGTGGGAGCCTCTGCACTCTGCTTGTGCCCAGCGCATCCCTCACCTCTGTGCCACACTCTTCTCTCCCGGCACGTCACTCCTGCTGGCTCTGCTTGCTCCTGCACCAGTACGGCCATCGCCTCTGGGCTCTGCTCTTTCCCAGGGCAAATCCTTTTGCTCCTCCCTGAGCGGGGGGGACAGGATGGCTGCACCACCTCCCATCTGACTCCCCTGTGCCGCGGCTGAGGTGCTTCTTTGGGCACCACCAAGCAAGCGTCTTGTCAAGTGACGCAGGTGTCTTTTCAGTCTGGGCTTTGTCTCTGCGAAACTTCAAGGAGAGAACTTGAGATTTGGCTTCCAAATGCCGCTTGGCCCGAATCCCTGTACACGGTAGAGCAGGGGATCGGCTCCCGTGGAGTGTTGCAGCAGGGAGGCTGTGCTTTCTCTTGGCGCTGGCCCACCTCCGGGCAGGGCGGGCTGCGCGCAGGGAGTGCGGGTCATCCGATGTAAACATCGGGATAGGCCGGCCAGTTTTTGCAGCGGAGTGGGTGCAGAGAAGCTGGGGTTGAGAAACGGGATTACTGGGACCACCTTCTGCTAGAGAAGAGTCCTTCCCGGCCCTTTCCATGCCTGTGACTGCCGCCTCGTGCCGAGAGGTGGCTGGGGACCCCTCCTGCCCCTGGCGCAGGGCAGTCCTCGGTGTATCTGACCTGTGAGAAGCGTCCGAGTGTGTGAGGGGCTGGATGTGGTGGTTCAGAAAGGTGTTGGCTACCACGGAGTGAGCTTGCCGGCTGTACGCCTGGAGGTTTGGCTGTGCTGCGTCTCCAGTAGATTGGCTCAGCGGTATGTAAGCTTTTGGGGTGTATTATTTGCAGCGGGTGTGTGAACTGGCAGTGCTTTGGTAACGTTGGAAGAGCGCTGACAAATAGACTCACTCCCTGCTGGTCCCCAGGCACCTGTCCTGTGTCTGACAGCTGCTGTCACCCCCTGCTTCCAGTAAGGATGCTGCAAACGCCTGGCCTGGAAGGCTTGGCCTCAGGATGGCTGCTCCTTCCTGTGGTACCCAGGCGCTTCTGTTCTCCGTTCTGATGCTGAATGCCTTTAAAAGGCAAATAGACTTAATTTTTCTCTGGAATGTAAAAGGTGGGTCTAAACCCCTGGTCATTACCTGTTAGTGAGCGTCATCCCGCGCTAGTGTCACTTAGAGATGACACTGTCACTTAAATCGAAACCTGGTAGCGTCTGTGGAGCGACTGAGCCCAAGGTGCCTGAAACGGTGGTGTAAACCGCTGAACTTCTTAAGCTTGTTGCGTCATTTGTGTGAAAGGTTCTCAAGCCCGCCTTCAGATTTTGTGCCATTGCAACTTTTGTTACTGATAATCCAGAGGAGAAAGGTGACTTTAGACACCGCGGCAGGTGAGGGGGGAGCGTGGCAGGCGTGGGGCCCTCGGTGACTGCGGAGCTTTTTGGGGACAGAGGTGCTGCACGGTGGGAGTCCGGGCAGGTTTGGTTTTGTTTATTTACACAGTCAACCCACCGTAAAGTGGCACTTGGAAGCCAAATCGTGAATGGTTCAGGGTCCTGACGGGTCTCCAGCCTCTTGTACGCGTAGGCCAAGAGTGAAGCAACTGGGAACCAGCGATTAAGCCCTTCAGGCGCAGGCCCGATGCCGCTCTGCCAGCCCCGCCGGCGCGGGGGGCCGGTGTTGGAGCCAGGTGGTGATGTGCAAGGTGACAGGACCCTGCCCGCCACGGGTCAGGCTCGGGGGTCACAGCAGATGTGCTGAGGAGGGATTTGGGGACGGTGACGTGTCCCTGAGCGGAGCAGCCCTGGCCCTAACTCCTGTGCGGCTGCCCTGGTTCCCCTCGGGGGATTCGGTCACCTGGGCTGGGTCCCAGCGCCTGGGCCTGCCGTGATGGCGACGGCAGGTTGGGAATGGCGGAGATGTGCGGGCAAGGCGCAGGCAGGGCAGCGTTGCCACATACCTGCCCGGCCAGCAGCAGGGAGCAAAGTCCCGGGGGCCGCTGGCAATGCTGCCTGTCTGGGCTTAACCCCGCGGGCTCCGCGGGGCGGGGGGGAGGGCTGGATCTCCGGGCAGGCAGCTGCCCCAGGCCCTCTCTGGGGTGCTGCTGCCTGCCGAAAGCTCTTGGCGTGCGCTGCCTGGACAAGGCTCTCTCTTGTTGCGTTAGGCTCTGTTCGTTACCGCGGGTGTGCCATGTACCCTGCCAGGGGACGAGGACGGTGGTCGTCACCCCTCGGTGTTTACCCAGCCAGCGCTGATCCTGCTGCCTGCTGCCGCAGGGCCTCGGGGGACAGGGACTCCCCTGCCACCCGCGGGGGAGCGAGACGGGGTAGACCCGGGGGACCGGTTGAGTTTGTGGTGATTCCTGGGCCGTCAGCAAACGGAGCCGGCCCCTCTCCACCTCCGCCAGCTGCTGCACGTGTCCGGAGACTGCGTCTGCGTGATCCCCAGCCGTGCTGGCAGGGAAGCAGCGCTGAGCCCAGCCCGCAGAGAGCCTGCACCTGCAACGCTTTAATTCTCCTCTGCCCCTTCCCCTCCGTGCAGGCAGGCGGGAGCGGACGGCCGACCCCAGCCAGGAGGACCCAGCGAGCAGCCCCGCTCTGGAGCGCCCCGAAGACGCCCAGCCCGGGGAGCAGCGGAACGGGCAGCACGTGCCAGGTTGGTCTCCCCGGTGTGGCCAGCACCCGGCAGAGACCCCGCGGAGCCGGGCCTCTGTCCACCCACAGAGCTGTTGGCTCGCGGCACGGCTGGTCTGACCCTGCCGGTGTCTGAGGTGTTGCCTGAGTCGCGGCAAGCTGGAGCTTTTCGTGGGTCCAGCTCTCGGTGCCGTTCTTGATGCCGGGGTAACCCTGGGCGTGTTGGTTTGACTCTGCATCGCTCTTACCTGCGCAAAGGGGCCTGATTCTGCTAAACTGCAGTGAGAAGGCGAGGATGTTTCCCCGTGGGCTGGGAAAACGTCGCCCTGGAAGGTCGATGTTCTGGGAGGGGATGGCCTCCCTCCGCTCAAGCCAAGCCCATCCCTTCCACGGTACCGGGAGCCGCAGTGCCAAGCCCCGGCCCTCCCTGCCAAAGCTCACGCCTTGGTCCTGGCTGCTCTTGGATGCTCACCGCCCACGTCCTTGTGCCTCCCTCGAGGGCACGCGCGGCTCTCCCGGCCCGGAGGGGCCTCTCGCTGCGCCCTGGGTTGGGTAGGGTGCTCCGGGGAGGCGTTCCTCCCGCCGCCGGCCCGGCCCTCCCCCGAGGAGCATATATGGTCACCGAGCGAGCGCCTGCATCCAGGCCGTGCCCATCCTCGAGTGCGCCTGGGCTGGCAGCATGCGGGGAGCTGGGCAGTGTCCCTGCCTGCGCGGCGGGCGCGCTGCCGCCCCGGTGGCAGTTGGCGTTGTGTGAATGGTACCTGCTCCCTGCCAGCGCAGCCGGGGCCGTGGATCCCGCTGGAGGGGCTCCCCGCCGTGCCAGAGTTTTGGCTGGGGGCCGCACATGGGCAGAGAAGCCCACCCTGAAACGGCACCACGCTGGAGCGTGCCTGCCCGTGAGCGGGGCTCTGCGACACCGTGGGCAGGAGAAGGGGGAATTCGCTCCTTGGATTCATGGCCACGATCCGGAGAGTAGTAACAGAGCCGGTTCCTTCCCGCTCTGTGCCTCAGTTTCCTTCTCCTCCTGCCTCGGCTCCTGCACACAGACGCTGCCTTCCTGCCTGCTTGTGGACCTGTTGCCTTGTGGCTGCGCTGAGCTTCTGCTGCCCTCCGGACACGGCCGAAACGCCTCTCTGCCCGCGGCTGAGCCGTGTGCTTCCCTTCCAGGAGGTGGGCTGGCTCCTGCCGCCGAGGCGCCTGAGGGCAGCCAGGTGCCCAGTGACTCCGAGGGGGACGTGTACTGCGATACCCTGGAGCAGATGGAGCCTGAGAAGGTAACAGAGGGCTGGGAAGCACCGGGGTCCTGCTGCACCACGGCGGAGGCTTTGCCTGCTGCCCGCCCTGCCCTGCCTGCACTGTGCAGGCAGATCTCTGTGTAGTGTCAGCTCCCCCAGCTCTGCACGCCACCACGGCACTGCCACGCCACCACTCGGCACCGCCATCCTGGCAGCCCAGTGAGGCTCCCAAAACCTCCAGGGCCACCCGGCTGCACCCCTCTGTGCTTTGTGTCCCTCTTGGAGCCTGGTCCCCGTCACCGAGGGGAGGCTGAGGAGCCCTCGGTGTGGCCCAGCACCACCCACGGCCCCCTCCTTCCACCGGTGCGGCACCGGGGGGCTGCCGGCGCTGAGCGAGGCGGGTGCAGGCACCCTGCTTGCACCCCTGCCACTCGCTCTCCGCTCCCTGCTCCCAGGCAGCTTGGCTGCCACCGACAGCGCTCGGCACTTGAGGTGCTACGGCGAGGCTCGGCGTATCCGGTGGGCAGGAGGGAGGAAGCCACCCGGCTGTCTGGCTTCTCCCTGGAGCTCTTTCGCCGCCTCGAGCCTGGGCACCTCGCTTCGCTCCCGGGTTCCGCTCTGTCACCTCCCAAACCATCTGCTAACCACTGTTGCCGGTGGGATTTGGCTTCGCTCAGCCCTACGCACCCTCCGCCACCAAAAATGCCACCGCAGGGGACGGGGGAGAGACCACCACCACCCTGGCGTTGACCGCCTCTCGCCTGCCGCGCTCCTGCAGCCCCCGGGGAGGGGAGCGGGGGTCTCAGGGCCCTTCTTCTCTCCCCTCGCGCAGGCTGGGCAGCCGCTGGGTCTCTCCCCGAACGGCGTCCAGGCCGGGCCTGAGCCGCTGCCGCCCCGCGGCGCTGGGCAGGGAGAGCGGGGTGAAGGCAGAAGACTAGAGGGGAGGAGCAGCGCTGGCCTCGCGGCCCTCGGCTCCGAGAGAGGTGGGTGCAGCGTTTGGCTCCTGCGCGCCTTCCCGCTGCTCCCTCCCCACCTCCCGGCAAGCGGGGCCGGACGCCGGGGGGCTGAGCGGAGACCCCCAGCAGGGAATGGCATTCGGCTCCAGCGCCCAGGGGTGGGTTGTTCGGTAGCCGCAAGACGTCCTGAGCGTCCCCTCTCTTCACATCCCTTTGTCCCCAAGCAGTTTGGTGTCTTTACCCCTCTAGGACACAGCTGTGTTGCCCGTTTCGTGCTAAATTACCTGCGTTTGGAGGATGCTCTGCTGGCTCCTCTCCAGCAGCCGGGCAGGGAGCGCGGATCCCCGGCTCCCTGCACCCAGCTCCTGCCCGCGGTCCCCGCCGCCGGCGTCTCTGCCCGGTGCCTTTGGCTGCGGGTGGTGCTGGGGGGGCGAAGCTGGGCCCTGCGTCCCTGAGGTGCGGGGACGCCCTGCTCCCGCGGTGCCCCTCACCTAACGCCGCCCGCCGCTGCTGCCGGTGTTTGGGGCCCACCAGCCCCCGAGCCACGCCGCTGCGGAGAGGGGACAAGGAGCCTCCTGCCAGCCTCTGCGCCTCTCCCCAGAAGCATCCCGGGGGGCTCCCTGCTCCAGGGTGGTGCTGCCACCCTCACCGGGCACAGCCCACCCCTCTCCCGCTTATCTCCCCCCCGTTAACGTTTCCGCAAACCCTCCTGGGCTGCTTGACCTTGGGAGTTAACTTGTAAGGAGGCCGATAGAGCCGGGCTGGGCTGCCCCCCGGGGTGCCGGCGCGCGTGGGGCTGGCAGCGAGCCCCTGCCTGGCTCCCGCTCGCAGCACGGATTGTCTGGGCGTTTGCCGGGCTCCGGCCGGGCGGGTTTGGGGCCTTCGCTCAGCCCGAGGGCCTGGCAGGGAGGCAGCCGCGCAGGCAAGGCATCCACCTGGCCGTCAGCATCCCGCCTTCGCCGCGGGAAGCGAGGTGACCCACCTGTGCTGCGTGGCGGCCTGGAGGTCACCCACTGCCACCGCCACTGCGCTTGGGGGATGTGGTGGCCCGTGGCCCTGGGGACAGGCCCAGTGCCGGCTGGCGGAGGGGGCTCTGGGCTGGGGGCTCCCAGCTCTGCACGGAGCAGCTGCGGCGTGGGCAGAGCCGGCAGCGTGCGGGCAGCCCGTGGTGCGGTGCAGGCACCCACCGGGATCCACGGCTCGCTGTCGGGTGACAGCGCGCAGAGCGGGCCCTGCCAGGCCCGGGGGTGCTCGGGGAGGAGGGCAGCACCGCCGTGCACACCGTGTGCCGGCCCCGCTGCCTCTCAGCAGCGCCCGTCTTTGTGCCCCACAGATCTCCAGCTCGCCGGGGCAGAGCAGGACACCGGGAGCGTCTCCGAGCTCGCCCTGGAGCTGCCGGCAGAGCTGGATGCCCGCGTGGCCAGCGCTGTCCGAGCCCTGCAGGACGACATGCGGCGAGTGCTGGAGCGCCTGAGCCAGCTGGAGACGCTGGCCTCCGCGCAGGTACGCAGGGAGCCGCCGCGCACCGACGCTGGCTGGCAGGGCCGCGGTGCTGCCTGCCGGTGCTGCTCTGATCCGCCCCGGGGTGCAGGCAGGGAGCCGAGGTGCAGGCAGGGAGCCTGCCAGCCCTGCCTGCACCCCAAACCCTCTCTCGTCTTGCAGGGGGACGCAGCTGGGACGGACCTGGGCCAGCCGCTCGCTCCGCAGGTGAGTTGGAGGTGGAGGCAGGGCCGCGCCGTGGCCTGGCCGCCCCACGCTGCCCACCCCGAGGGGCCTGGCTGCCTGGGGGGCCCGGAGACACGGCGTGGGAAGGGTCCCTGGGCTGGGGGGCAGGGGCCATCCCTGGGGACGCATCCCCAGCGTCCCGGCACCAGGGCCGAGGGTTTTGATGCGAGATCCGTGCAGGGTGACGGGCGCAACGGGGACCATCGGGCTGTGACGGTGGCCGCCGTCAGCAGGGGCTGGGGGGATGCGTGGGGACACCCTCGTCCCCCTCCCCACCCTGCCTCTCTCCGTCCCCTCGCCAGGCAGCGTCCCCGTGGCCCCTGCCCGCCGCCCCGCGCACCCTGCTCTTCCTCGTCACCTGGCCCTTCGTCACCCAGTGGCTGCTGCGCCGCTGGCAGGGCGCAAAGAGGTGACGGCCGCGTCCCCAACGCCGCCGCCGGCCCCGAGGGATCGACGAGGGCATCGCCTCACCCAGCCAGGGGGTCACTGGCGGGCCGGGACCCCCGCCCCGAGGGACGGGGAAGCCACCGCGCACCGCCGACCGCCAGCGTCACGCTCAGGGCCTCACCAGCACCGCCGGGACGGCGAAGGGACGGGGGCGCGGGATCGCCCCCGAGGGGAGCCCGGGGTCCCCTCCCGCCGCGCACGGACGGACCGGCTGCCCGCGGGGGGCGGCCACCGACCCCGTCCCCGGGGCCCGGTTCCATGAAGCGCTTGAACGTCTCAATTAAAAGTTGCCTTTTGGGTCCAGCCCCGGCTGCCGCTGCCCCGCCGCCGGGAGGGGAGAGCGGGGCGTCACCGGGGCCACCCCGCTGCGGCCTGGCCGCCCCCGCCGTGCTGGCAGCTGCCTGCCCCTGCCCCTGCCCCTGCCCCGCTCCTGCCCCCGCCCCTGCCCCTGCCCCCGCCCCTGCCCCTGCCCCGCTCCTGCCCCTGCCCCCGCCCCTGCCCCTGCCCCGCTCCTGCCCCTGCCCCTGCCCCTGCCCCTGCCCCTGCCCCTGCCCCCGCCCCTGCCCCTGCCCCCGCCCCTGCCCCCGCCCCTGCCCCTGCCCCGCTCCTGCCCCTGCCCCGCTCCTGCCCCTGCCCCCGCCCCTGCCCCTGCCCCGCTCCTGCCCCTGCCCCCGCCCCTGCCCCTGCCCCGCTCCTGCCCCTGCCCCGCTCCTGCCCCTGCCCCCGCTCCTGCCCCTGCCCCGCTCCTGCCCCTGCCCCCGCCCCTGCCCCTGCCCCGCTCCTGCCCCTGCCCCTGCCCCTGCCCCGCTCCTGCCCCTGCCCCTGCCCCTGCCCTGCTCGGGCCCTGCCCCGGGCGCTGCCCCTGCCCCCGCCCGTGACCCCGCCCCCGCCCCGGCCGGGCCCCGCCAGCTCCCCAGACCCGGTCTCTCCTCTCGGCCCCGCCGTGGCTCCCCCACGGCCCGGCCCCGCCCCCGGCGCCCTGAATAAAAGGGACGCGGTGCCTTTAAGGGCGGACTTCTTTCCGCTCAGGGTTTGTTTACATCTCCCTCCGCGCGGCGGCGGCCCCCCCAGCCCCTCCGCAGCCCTGGGACTCCTCCGCCCGCCGCCGGTCCCGTGCCGCCCCCCCCCCCCCCCGCCCGTTGCAGCCCCTCCGGCCCGCGGCCGGGGCCGCAGCACAGCGCGGCGCCTCCTCCGCCGTGCGGGGACTCCTTTCGGGCCGGGGCCCTGAAGGTCGCGCGGCCCCGCGCACGGGGGCGCCCCTCCGCGCGTGGTACGGCCCGCCCCGCCCCCCTCCGCATTGGCGACGCCGCGCGCGAGTGACGTCCGGCGCGGCCAATCGCGGCCTCCCCCCCGCCCCGCGGCGGCCGAGGGGGCGGGGCCCGGCGGGCGGGCCCGCCCTCCGCGGCCGCCGATTGGCCGCCGGAGCGGCACCTCCCGCGCGCGGGCAGGGCGGCGGGGGCGGGGGCGGGGGCGGGGCCGGGCGCGCGGCGGGGCGGGGCGGGGCAGCGCGCCTGCGCGGGGCGGGGCGGGGCGCGCGCGGCTACTTAAGGCGGGGGCGCGGGCGGGGAGCGGCAGTCGGGAGCGGGCGGCGGCGGCGGCGGGTGGCGGCGCGGGGCGGGGCGCGGCGGGGGGAGGCGGCGGCGGCGCGTGCCATGCGCGCGGGGGGGCGGGCCCGGCGGCGTTAACCCTTCGGCGACCGGCGGCGGCGACCCCCGGGGCCCGGGCCCCGCGGCATGGCCCGGGCGGCCTGAGGGCAGCGGCGGGGGGCGGCCCCATGCGGCGCCGGTAGCGCCCGTTCCCCGAGGCAGCGGAGCCGAGCGCCATGGCCGACGCGGCGCCCGCCGAGTGCGAAGCGGAGCCCCGCGGCGAGCCCCAGCCGGAGCCCGAGCCCGAGCGCGGCGACGCGCCGGCGGCGGACGGCGAGGCCCAGCGGCTGCCGCCCCCCGGGGCGGAGGAGGCGGCGGCGGCGGGCGGCGCCGAGGGGCGGCCGGCGGCGGGCGGAGCGGCGCGTCCCGGCCTGGGCCCGCGGTGCCGCTCCTCGACGGGCCGCGCCGAGGAGTGGCCGGCGAAGAAGAAGCACCGCCGGCGGCCGTCGAAGAAGAAGCGGCGCTGGAAGCCCTACTCGAAGCTGAGCTGGGAGGAGAAGCAGCAGTTCGACGAGCGGCAGAGCCTCCGCGCCTCCCGCCTGCGGGCCGAGATGTTCGCCAAGGGGCAGCCGGTGGCTCCCTACAACACCACCCAGTTCCTGATGGAGGACCACGACCAGGAGGAGCCCGACCTGAAAACGGGGCTGTACCCGCGGCGGGCGGCCGCCAAGTCGGAGGACACGAGCGAGGAGGATTTCCTGGAGGAGGCGGCGGAGGAGGACGGGGGCAGCGACGGGATGGGGGGGGACGGCAGCGAGTTTCTGCAGCGGGACTTCTCGGAGACCTACGAGCGGTACCATGTGGAGAGCCTGCAGAACATGAGCAAGCAGGAGCTGGTGAAGGAGTACCTGGAGCTGGAGAAATGCCTCTCCCGCATGGAGGAGGAGAACAACCGGCTGAGGATGGAGAGTAAAAAACACGGGGGGGAGGCGGCGGAGACGCGGGTGAGGCAGCTGGAGCTGGAGGTGGACAGGTTGCGAGCCGAGAACCTGCGGCTGCTGAAGGAGAGGGCGCAGGCGGGGCGGGAGCAGAGCCCCTGCCCGCTGGGGGAGTGAGCGGGGCTCGGCCCCTTTTAACGGGGGCGAGGGGGGGGGGGGGGTCGTACCGGTGAGGGGGGGGGGGAGTTTATTTTTATTTGTGTGTCTAAACCAAAAAAAAAAAAAAATCCCCAGGAAAGCTGTAAATTGGCCAAAACTGACTATAAAAAAAATATAGAGGTCTAATAAATTTAATTACTTGTAACTGTAACGGTTTCGGTGTGATTTCTAGAAAATATTCAGAATGGCATTCCCGAAGGGAATACGTTTTGAATTATTTTCCTGGTGTTATAACTGGTCTGTGGCGTCGCTCGATTAAAATCAGCTCTAATTCCCGACTTAGCCCCTTTTTGTTATCTCCCCCCCTCCCTCCTCATTTTCCACTTGATGAGCTGAAATAGTTAAAAAAATCCCTGGAAGAGGTGAAACTGCTCCGAATATCGCGTCCGTAACGGGCCCCGCTCAAGGTATCAATGAGCTGAAGGAGATGTGTTTGCCTAAAGGCTCGGTGAAACTCAACTCTTCCCTCCCAGGGCTGGCGGAGCCCAGGCCGGTCAGCTGAAATCAGGGCAAAAAGCGCCTAAAAAAGGTACTTCAAGCTGCAAGTGAGGGGGGAAAAAAAACCTTAAAAAGTTCTGGAGCAGGCCAGGGAAAAGTTTTGGTAGTCAGCACTTGGCCTCTGAAATGGCTGACGAGGGAGCGAAGGCGGCGGCCGAAGCTTGCGTTGCCCTGCTGCTGCACCTGGGAGGGGAGGGAGGAGAAAAAGGCAGGAGAAGCTGCGGGGTCTGGGGGTTTTTGGGGGAAAAACCCGGGAAACGGAAGGGCAAAGTAACGCAGGGCCTGAGGCCGCTCTGGTCGGTGGCCGGGGTCGAGGGAGAGCGGGCTGAGGATTAGCGTGTGCGCATGCAGCTGTACCTGGGGCTGGGGTAACCCCCCGCAGGCTACGGCGGGGCAAAACACCACCTTTTGGGGAAAAAAAAGCAGGCTGTGGGGAGGAGGAGAGGGCCGGGGTGGGCAGCGCGGGCGGGCTGGGGCGAAGCGGGGAGGCCGAGGCAGCTGCGGCCCAGGGCCTCGGCTTCAAGGCTCGCCCCCGAGGTTTTAACTCGCGCCTGGCAAAGAACCATCTGCGGCGGGGCATACGCCGGCATCGGCGGGGAGGGAGAAAGGAAACTGTTCGTGGGCTACTTGCTCAAGAGGCCGGTAGCCGCCCGCGCTCCCTTCCCCTCTGCCATGACATCACTGGGCAGAGCCAGCGCCCGGTGCGGCTGCGGAGGGAGGCACCGCCGCGCCGCCCCGAGCCGGGCCGGCGGCAAGGCACGGCGAGAGGTAACGAGTTAATCAGGCTGTCGCTGGCCGGGAAGAGCGGCGCCCAACCCCGAGCCCTCCGCGCCCGGCCCGGGCGCCCCTTTCCAGCCATTTCTTTGCCCAAGCGAGTGATTCCCTCTCCGTATCCCTGCCGCCCGTGATTTCTGTTTTCTTCTGGGACAGGACAAGCGCAGGCGCGTGCCCGATGGCACTAACTCCGGTGGCGTTACCGTGAAACGTGGTTCGCAGCACTGCTTAACCTGAAAAACTCAATATCGGGAAATATTATCAAACGTAGCACGATGGTTGTCAGAGAGCGACAGCTGTTACACGTTTAGCGCACGCACGGGGTTTGCCCTCCATCTACTTACCCCAAACTCGCTACATTTAACTCCTAGCCGTAAATAATTTGATTTCTCTGCAAACGCTTTAACAGACAGAACTTAAAAACCCCCTAAAAGTACCGCAATGATCACCTCTCCAACCTGCTTTGCCTCCACCAACTCTTCCTATTTTATTCTGCTCTCTGTTTTAACGACGAGGAGCCCTAATGCGGAGCAGGCTACGCCCGCCCCCCGCTTCGGGAGCGGTTTGCGAACGGCGCCTCTCCTTGCAAAGCCTCATTCCAGCTCCCGCGTCCAAACCTGCCGGCAGACACGGCCCGACGGCGCTCGGGGACCTTTGAAACCTCCCAGCGGATCAGGAACGGACGGGGAAGCTCGGCCGTGCTTCGCCTCCCCGGCTGAGGGCCGAGCTCGCCCGCCCGAGCCTCCCTGCCAGCTCTGCCCGGAGCCGGGCGCGGAGCCGGTCCAGGAGAGGTGAGCTCGGCTGCAGCTCAGCTGTTGGAGAGGCACAAATAAAATCTTTGAGATCGCCAGAGATAAAGGTGCCGCAGCGCGGGGCTGTGATGTGGTACCAAAGGGCAGCAATTAGTCCCTCCTGACAAGGAGGCAGCGCCTTGTCTTAACTAGTCGAGGGCAAGCACCTCCCTGGAGGGCAAGGCAGCCGCGGCTACCAAACCTTTGAAGCACATCCCTTCTCGCCCCGCCACCACTTTGGTCTCTCCCGGGTTGTTCGAGCCAACTGGCCTTTATTCCGGCTCCTCCGGTGAGCCCGGGAACGCCGCGGGCAGGGCAGCACCCCTCCGATCTCCCCGAACGGGCTGCGCCTCGGCACGGAGCCCGCGGCGGCGGGAATCGGCCCGTCGGAGCTCCTGCCCGGCGCGACCGCGGGGCCGAGCGGCTGGAAGAGGTTCGCCGCCGCTCCGCCGGCTGCGGGAGGACGCCACCGGCACCGGCCTTGCGGCAAGCGGCCTCGGGAAGCGCAGAGGGACCCTTGCGGCTCAAGGGCTTTACAGTTCCTCCCCTCGCGAGGGTTCTCGCTCGCTGAGGAAAGGATCGCGTTTCTGTCGCGGGGAGAAGCAGAAATTATTGTGCTAACGCAAAAGAAAAGGGGACTGAAATATCCCACCTGCGGTGACAGCCATTCTTCTTCAAGGCAGGGGCGAAGCGGCCCAAGGACAGAGCAGTTCCCTGGAAACGCCGCCGGCTGCAAGAAAATAAAAAAAAGGGAAGTAGTCCATCTTAACAGCCCGTTAATGCCGCAACCTTGGCGTGAAGTGAAACCCGAATCCTGCCCCTTAACACCGGCCGAAGGGAACGTGCGGCTTGCCGTCCCCCTACGGTCTGAAGAAGTTTCAAGGAGCGGGTTGCCGGCGCGGCAATTAGGCCCTGAAGTCGGTTAAACCCAGCTGTTCGGTGCTCCAGGTTTTATACAGCAGGGACAGGGCGCTGCCAGTAACGCCGCTGTCCTGCTAACGACCTAACTCGCGCTAATTGCATCGACTTTCGTTAGCTTTAGGTGCTGGGGATATACTCACACGGCCGTTCGGGATATCCCGGCGAGTCTCTCACGTAAGCGGCATTTTGTTAAAAAAAAAAAAAAAAAAAAAAAAAAAAGAGGAGAACGTGCGGCACGGCGAGCCCCGCACGCGGCAGAGGTTTCGCAGCGCTCACTGGCGACGCCACTGCCGAAACGCTGGCGGCTTTTGGTCCACCTGTAACGTACCAAACCCTGGCTGTTAGGATCAGGCCCTTCGTGCTCCCTCCCACCCCACAAAAAACCCTCGAACGACCTGGGTAGGTGCAAGGCATCGGGCTTGAACGAAGCGTAACCCTGCTCAGTTTGGCAAAATCAACTTGAAATTAGATCTTCAGCTGTCGTGCGCATGCGAAGACGCAGACGACGATAAACCTCCCAGCTTTTATAACGCAGCGACTTATAAAAATACAAAGCTTCAGAGTTCAGGACCTAATAAAGCAACGTGGGAGTCAAAAACTGTCAGCAGAGTCATAACAACAAAAGCATCTTCTTCCAAAAAAGAACACCAAGTGCATAAATGTAAAATAATCCGGTTTTTAACTGGGAGAGTCCACGTTTGACAGCGCAATCTGCACTTCCACCAGAAGCCTCCAAAATCTCACTGTTTTACATCTAAAGCAAGTCCCATTAATAGCGGGGATGAGCCGGCATTATCTGCCTTTTGCAGAAGGAAGAAAACGTGGCCGAGGCATTTGCTTAAAGAAACTCAGCCTCTAAGGCAACCGGGAACCCAACCCAGCCTCACCGGCTGCCCCCAGCCTCGCTGCTCGTCAGGGAAGCGAGCACAGAGGCTGCCGTCAGCTCAAAACCTCCCTGGCACTGAGGGTTTAAAAAAAAAAAATTAGTTAAAAACCAAAACAAAACGGGCTTTTTTTCAACTTTGCACAGGAAAAAAAAAAATCCCCTCAGTTATTTCCACAGCCCTCGTTTCCACCAGCCAGAGGAGTGGCATTTATAACTCAAAGACAAGGTTCGCTCCGGTTTATTATCAGCTTGAAAAGTTACCCCTTCGGCCCCGGCGACAGGCAAACGCTTTTGTTTTTAAGTCTCCCCAAGCACCGCGGCGGTAATTGCTGCCTGGGCAGCCGGCGAGGGGAGGCCATATTAACTGCGATCCACTGGATCCAGCCAGGGAGATCCCCCTCTGGGAATCTGGCCGGGGTTTGGCTGAAATGTGTGAAACAAAGGATTAAATTCCAGGGATTATTTTTCCCCCCCGATGCCGTCCATTAAAAGGGAGTTGTGCGATGGCAACGAGCAGCTTTCACCCTTCCAGGAAACGTGTTTCTTAACCCAAATTTCACTTTCCGTATAAAACTGCGCCGTTCCTCCCCACTTTGCTCCCACCGGGGTCAGTCAGAAACCGGCCCCGCGGGACCGGGGGCTGCTGCTGCCCGGCAGCGCTCAAATACTGCTTAACGCGGGTTTTGCTAGAAAAATGTTACACGCATCCCCCCCGCCCAGCGTCGCAGGTGAGGCCGGACCGAGGGGCCACTTCGAGCAGAGCCACGACGTGAAAACCCGCGGAGGCCGAGGCGGGGAGGGCCGGGCCGCGCCGGGCCGGGCCGGGCCGGGGCTCCCCCCGCCCCACCGCGCACTCAGACCCCGGGAGGAGGCCGCGGCTCCCCCGGACAAGGCCCCGGCGCCGCTCCGGGCCTCCGCCGGCTCCAGACGAGGCGCTCCCGGCGGGGACAGGGCTCCCTCCGTCCCCGCAGCCCTGAGAGGGGAGCGGCCGGTGGCGGGCGCGGCGCCGCCGCCCACCTCAGGGCCGGCGGGGAGACCCGCGCTCCGCTCCCGGGGAAGGGAGGCCCGGCCGGGCCGCCCCGCGCTGCCGGCTCGGCTCCGCGGCGCCGCGGAGGAGCCCCCCCCGCCGGTCCCCGGCCGCTCACCGGCCTCGCCGCGCCGGGCACCCCCGCCTCCGCGGCGGGCAGCGAGGCCCGGAGCCGGCCTCCGCACACACAAAATGGCGGCCGCCGCTCCCCCACCGCCCGCTCGGCCGCCATAGCCGGCGCCTCGACCCCGCCGCTCTTCCACCAATCAGGCGCCTCCGTGCCGCTGCGCGACGGCTTGGCGGAGCCAATGGAAACGAGACTCGTAGAGGAAGAGGCGGGGCGCGCCTCCGCCGCGAGGGCTTATGGGGGCTGTAGTCCTCCGCCGCGGCAGGGCGGCGGGGACAGGGCGGCCGCGGACTCGCTGTCCCGTCATGCGCAGCGGGGAGCGCTGCATCCGGCCGCGGCGCGTTGCCATGGCGCCAGGCGGGGCCGCCCCGGGGCTGAGGGGGGCCGGGCCCGGACCCCGACCCCGACCCCCGGTCCTGCCGCCGCTGCCGCCGGGCGGGGGGACCCGGAGCCGAAGCCTCCCGCCGGCCCTGATGCCACCGGGGGCCTATGCAGGGCGGCAGGGGCCGGGCGCTGCGGGCCCTCCCCGGCCTCCCGGGAGGGGGAAGCGCCTCGGTTGGGCGGTCAGGGCCCGTCGGGCTCCGCGGAGGAGGGTTTAGGCCGGGACAGAGACACTGAAATCCGGCCTCGGGTGCTGCCGGCCCGGCCTGGCGCTGGCACAGGGGGCCCAGGCCTCGCTCAAGCGGCCTGGGCGGGGGGGGGCGGCTCCAGGAGGGTCCCTGGCTCCAAGGGAGGGTGCCCGGCTCATGGAGGGTGCCCGGCTCTAGGCCCGGCCTTCCGCTTCAACCGGCTGGAGCTTAACTCTTTAATGCCTCTCTCCTCCCTCAGAACCGTTCCGGGATGGCAGTTAGCAGGCACGGACCACAATTAGGAGAAATGGATCACAATTAGGAGAAACGTCCCCCTGTGGGGAACGCGGCCCCTTTGGCCGGCGCGGTGAGAGCCGGAGGTGGCGGTTCTCACCCCAAATTGCCTCTCTGCCCATTTCCAGCTCTCCTCCTCCTCCCAGGGCGAGCCCAGGCTCCATCTTGGATCTCAAGGAGAGGAGCGACCCAAAGAGCAAAGTTGATGAGGAGCTTTTCCAAGTATCTCCCTCAGATTTTTCCCAAAGCCTCCGTTCTTGCCTCTGGCACGGGAATGCTCCTTGCAAGCAGCCTCGCTGGGTGAGCTGTGGGTGTTACTGGTGGGGTTTTCAGTCTGTAAGGGGGAATAACGTGTGTATTTTGGGGATCGGGACACATGAAAGGCAAAGATAAGCAATACGTTTTGCATAAAGGCATAAAAAAGCCTGTCCATACGAAGGCAGACGTCTTGGACTTTCCTTTCCCGGAGGGAAGCGCGGGGCAGGCTGGGCCCAGGCTGTGTCCCTGTGTGATTTTGGGAAGAACGATGCAGGGAATCAGCCTGCGCAGCTGCTTTAAGCTTTTTGAATCAAGTTCTGCTGTTATAAAAAGACAAAAGAGTTTTTTTCTGGGCTGGCAAACGCCAGAATCACACCCCTCCCTCCATGTTGTTTATGATTTTAGTGAGTGGGGGTTAATTGTGCTGAACGTTTTCCATCTGGAGGGTTAGTGTTGGAGATGGCCTGGCTGTTCCTGAAGGGAGAAGGTGTAAAATGGGCCAAATCTTGGGATTTGGGCAGGGAGGAGGGGGACAGATCGGCCTCTCCCCCTCCGCCTGTCCCAGTACTGCCCTGCTGTAGTTTCGGGGGACAGTGGGGGGCAGAACCCCCCTTTGCAGGGACCCGGGGAGGGCTGTGCAGGAGGCTGGCGACGTCGGTGCCCCAGCCGTGGAGAGGGGATCCGACGTGCCGGGGAGGCAGCACCAGGCTGTGGCGGGAGGCGCAGGCAGGGCCGGCAGCCAGGCCCGGGCTTGCCCCGCTCAGCGGCGGCAGTGGCAATGGCTGACTCGGTGCCAGGGAGCAGGAGGGGCCCTGGCGCAGCCCCTCGTCTCCTCTGGAGGGATTTGTCCCTGTCCCCTCCCCGTCTGGGAGACGTTGGGATCTTCACGGGGGACAGGAGGGAGGCAGAGCCGTGCTCCCCCGACGCGGTCCTCGCTCCTCGGCGCACCCTGAGCTCACAGCCAGCGGTCGGGTGTGCTCCCGGTGCCGGCCCACCCCTCCGAGCCAGAGGTTCCCCCTTTTTTGGGGGGTTTCTGTGTTGGGAGCATGGGTTTGGCAGCTACGGCATCGGCAACTAAAGGACACGATGGCCCCCAACTCCTGCAGACGGGGTTGGGCTCCCTGCGTCTCCCATTTCCCGGGTGTCTGTGTCACGGGCCCCCCTGCCTGCTCCTGCCGCCCCCCTGCCTGCTCTTGCCCTCCCCTTGCCTGCTGCTGCCCGAAGCAGAGCGCAAGGCGGAGGCGCAGAGGGGTTTGCAGGAGCCGGGCAGCAGCCTGGCGTGCCGATAACCCGCATCTTCTGGGGTGCTGAACTTATCTTTCAGCCCGTAGCCGTCGCGGCACAGCTGAGCCGCCCACACACACACACGCGTGTGCCGAGTCAGCCAGCGCCCAGCTCCGGCCCCTCGCTCGCCTTACGCACGACACATTTACCAGCGCGAGTGACGGCGCGGTCGCCATGCGCGTTCAGTTTTTGGCCCACAGGGTTGCTGGAGGCAATCCCGCTCCCAGGGGTGCTCCGTGCACCGCCGAAGCGCCGGCAGTCCCGTCCCGAGCTGCTTGGCGTTCCCCGGGCCGGAGGAACAGCCTGGGCGCAAGGTGCCGGCCGTGCCGGGCGCTCAGGGCTGCGCGGAGAAGCGGGAGGATTTGGCAGCCAGCCCCGTGCTGACCCCCGAGCTGCTGCTGCCGGAGGTTTTATAGCGCCAGATCGATTTTTTTTTTTTTCCATTTGGGTGTTTTCCAGCCGTGTTTTGGCCTCCTCCACAACCCAGGGCGCCCAGCCGAGCACGGCCAGCCGGGTCTGGGCACAGCCGTCGCCCCGTCTGCCACCCGTGGGTCCTCCCGCCCTTCGTGCCACCCGAAAGCTCGGGTGCCGCGGCCCTTTCCGCACCTCTCAGGAATATTTTGGGGAGATCAGATGTCGTTTTTACAACCTTGAGCTTGCCGAACTGGCCTCCCGCGGGTTGGTGGACCCGGCTGGGTTTGCGCCCAGCCTCTGGGCTGGCTTTGTGGGGGGAAGAAGCGCCTCAGGCTGGATTTAAACTGGTGACGTGTGGGGGGGTGGGTGTCTCCTTCCAGAGCAGTTTTGGGTCTGGATTTTGGGATAGCGCTGCCCCGGGTGAAGCAGGGCGGCTGCTGGGCTGGAAGGGGCAGGGAGCTGCTTGTTGGGACCGGCCTGAGCTTGAGCAAAACCTTGAGGAGCTGGGGCAGAGGTGGAGCGAAGGGAGCCCGACGCTGGCGACCGAGGTCTGCAACCAGCCCTCGCAACCCCGGCCCGGCCGCAAGCCCAGCCCCGGCTCCCAACACGCCTCTCCCGGCAACCGGGAGCTGGCGGCGTGGCCGGGATGTGCCGCCTCGCCCGGGGCCAGGCTGCCTGCGCTGCCTGCACGCTGCCCTCGGGTGCCCTCGGGTGCCCTCGCGTCCCCCGGTGCTGTCCCCAGGGCACCCGAAAGCCCAGCCTGCGACCCCGCTGCCACCTCGTGCCGTTGCCTTTGCTCTGTCTCTCTCTTCAGGCCGAAGCTGATGTGAAGCATCCCCCGGCACAGCTCTCGCACCGTTACCGCGGCCCCGGCCACCCCGTGCTCAGCACCCAGCGCCCCGGTGCCCAGCACCCAGCTCCCAGCACCTGAGCACCCAGCACCCAGCTCCCAGCATCTGTATCCCAGCTCCCCAGCTCCCAGCACCCCGGTTCCCAGCATCCCAGCACTCCTAGCACCCATCTCCCCAGCATCCCAGCACCCATCTCCCAGTGTTGCCAGTGCCCATCTCCTGGCGCATCTCCCAGCACTCCCAGTCCTCATCTCCCAGCACTCCCAGCACCCATCTCATCTCCCAGCACCCATCTTCCCATTTCCCAGCACTCCTAGTACCCATCTCCCCGTCTCCCAGTGCTCCCAGCGCCCGTCTCCCAGCACTCCCAGTCCAGTCTCCCAGCGCTCCCAGTCCAGTCTCCCAGCACGCCCAGTCCCTGTCTCCCAGGGCTCCCAGCACCCATCGTCTCCCAGCGCTCCTAGTCCCCGTCTCCCAGTGCTCCCAGTCCCTGTCTCCCAGTCCCATCTCCCAGCGCTCCCAGTCCCTGTCTCCCAGTCCCGTCTCCCAGAGCTCCCAGTCCCCGTCTCTCAGCGCTCCCAGTCCCGTCTCCCAGCGCTCCCAGTCCCATCTGCCAGCGCTCCCAGTCCCATCTGCCAGCGCTCCCAGTCCCGTCTCCCAGCGCTCCCAGTCCCATCTCCCAGCGCTCCCAGTCCCGTCTCCCGGCGCTCCCAGTCCCGTCTCCCAGCGCTCCCAGTCCCGTCTCCCGGCGCTCCCAGTCCCGTCTCCCAGCGCTCCCAGTCCCATCTCCCAGCGCTCCCAGTCCCATCTCCCAGCGCTCCCAGTCCCGTCTCCCGGCGCTCCCAGTCCCATCTCCCAGCGCTCCCAGTCCCGTCTCCCGGCGCTCCCAGTGCCCCGCTGCTCCCACCCGCCCCGAGCGCAGCGGGGCGCCAGAGCCCGCCCCGTGCACCTCCCTGGCCCCGCCCACTGCCGGCACGGCCCCGCCCACCGCGGCGCACGGCGTTCTGGCCCCGCCCACTGCCTTGCGCAACGGCCTGGCCCCGCCCCAACCCTTAGCCCCGCCCACAGCGTGCGCGCAGCCGGCCCCGCCCAGAAGGCGCACGGGTGCCCCCCGGGTCCCCACGCCCGCCCCCCCGTCCCCTGGGTGTCCCCTGCGTCCCCCCCGCCCCCGCTGCCCCTCGGTGTGCCCCAGGTGTCCCCGGACCCTCCCAGGACCCCTGTGGCTTCCATGTGCCCCCTCGGTGTCCCCGTGTCTCTTGTGTCCCCCCGTGTCCCCCATGTCCCCCCGTGTCCCTCATGTCCCCCCTGTCCCCCCGTCTGCCCCCCACGGCCTCTCTGCGCCCTTGTGGCTCCCATGTCGCCCCCATCCCCAGTGTCCCCCCCTCTCCTGTGTCCCCTCCATGTTCCCCTGGTCCCCCCCATGTCCTTTGAGTACCCCTCCATGTCCCCATGTCCATGGTGTCCCCCATGTCCCCACGTCCCCCGTGTCCCCCATGTGCCCCCATGTCCCCTGTGCACCCCATGTCCTCCATGTGCCCCATGTCCCCATGTCCTCCATGTACCCTCATGTCCCCTGTGTCCCCCATGTCCCCATGTGTCCCCATGTCCCCTGTGCACCCCATGTCCCCGTGTCCCCCACATCCCCATGTCCTCCATGTGTCCCCATGTCCCCTGTGCGCCCCATGTCCCCATGTCCTCCATGTGTCCCCATGTGCCCTGTGCGCCCCATGACCCCATGTCCTCCATGTGTCCCCATGTGCCCTGTGCGCCCCATGACCCCATGTCCTCCATGTGTCCCCATGTGCCCTGTGCACCCCATGTCCCCATGTCCTCCATGTTTTCCCATGTCCCTTGTCCCCTCATGTACTCCACGTGCCCCCCTGTCCCCTGTGTCCTCATGTCCCCACGTCCTCCATGCACCCCTGTCCCCCATGTCCTCTGTATCGCCACGTCACCCCTGTCCCCACACGCCTGGCCCCGGCGCACCCACCCAGTGCCGCGTCCCCGGGTGATGGGGTCGCCTGGGAACCCCATCCCGGCTGTGCCTCCGGGCGGATGGCGACAACGTCATCCCCCAAGCGGGAACCCGTGGCTGCCTGGGTGCGAGTGCTAACAATTAATTAATTAATTTCATTATTGAATTAATTTTATAAGGCATGAGAAGAGGATGTCCGTGGCGGGTAACACACCGCTGGACGTTTTGCACGGGCTGCCTTCCCAAACCCGAAAGCAAAGGGGCAAGAAAGGGCCAGGGGCCGGTGGCCGTTAAACGAAGCGCTGTCGGTAACGAGGTTCGTTTCGAAGGCTGGAAAATCCGGAACGGTGGATGGATCTGTTCGTCCATCCCTGGATTGCCTCGTTTACCCTCACTCCTTAAAATCCTTCTGGCTTTTCCCGCTGTTGATCTTAAACTCCTGGGGATGCTCCAGTAGATGAGATCGAGGGGAAATTTGGTTTAGAGCTTGAAAATTAAATGTCATCCGAGCCGGGCTCCGCTCCCATGGGAATTAAAGGCTGGGAGCAGGATAACTACTGGTGTGGCGCGATGGAGGGATGGAGCTGGGAACGGCCGTGTTGTCCCAGACCTGTGCTTGGCCCCCAGCTGCTCGTTATCCTCATCGGATGCTGGGAAAAAAATATATCTATGTCTGCTGGTGACAAGAAATCGAATCTGGATGGTGCCCAGGGCGGTGGCCCGTCACTGTGTGAGCTCACCCCGGTGCCCCATGGCGTCCCCAGGGACCCCGGGCTGGTGGCAGAGGGTTGTCCCACGGATGCGACTCTCCATCCGGGCTGGTCCTGGAGGGGTGGGATGGGGCTGGGAAGCCGCTCCCAAGGGATTCGCCCTCCAGCTAAGCGCTGGATCCTGGCCTGTCCTCGCGGGGATGGCGGTGCTGCCACCCCTCCACAGGTCCTCCCAGACCCCAAATCTTTTTTCCCCTCCTGGCCTTTTTCTGCTCATTTTTGCTGCTCGTCACTGGGACGAGCATCAGGCCAACACTGACATCAAGTGGCTGCTGGGATCCCTCGCACGCCTGGGCCGCATCCTGCCTCTCCCTGTGCTGGGAGCAGCCCAGCATCGCCCGCACGGCCTCATCCTGCCCTGGAGAGGGGCGCGGAGCCAAGCGGGGTCAGGAGCTGCGGCCAGCGGTGCCAGACATCACCCCAGCCAGGTCTCCGTCCCCCCTTGCCTGCTCCATCGCCACCCCGCTGCATGTCCCCAGACAGGCCATCGCCGTGTCCTACTCCTGTCCCCGGCGTCCCCAGCTGCGGCAGTCGATATCCCAGCAGGGTCGAACCCGGCGCGCTGACGGCATCGCCGAGCCGGGAGCATCCACTGCGTCCCTCGCCCACGGGGCACCGGCGGGAACCCCCCGGCCACGGCACCCCCATCCCGTGGCTCTGCCCCGCCGGTGGCAAGGTCACGGGGACGGGCGAGCAGCGAGGTCGTGGTGGCCCTGCCACCGCCCTGGCGCTGGGGACATTTGTCGCCGACACCCTGCCGGTGGCCGTGGACTTTGTGCCGAGCACGGGAGCAGCGGCGGTGACATGTCTGCCAGCGCTGACAGAGCCCCAAATCGCCTGCAAGACCTGGCTTCGGACGGCAGGTAACACCAGGGTGACATCCCCTCCGCTTGGGGCGATGCGGTGACACGGGGCTCCCCGGGGAGAATGGATCCCCCCGCGTGGTGCCGCTGCCCCAGCCCTGGGTCTGGAGTCAGCTCTGGGAGGAAATCACGGTGTTATTCCCATTTTAAAGCAGGGGAAACTGAGGCACGGCAGCACGCCAGCTGCCAGAGTGGCTGCACAGACCCGCTTTTGGGGGATAAGGGCTGGAAAATCCCATTTTTCCTCCAAACCGCTGGGCTCAGAGGCCTGGAGGAGTTTTGCAACACCCCATTCACCCTCATCCCAGCCTCCCTGAACCTGGAGCCGAGCTCACCCGGGGAAGGCCGAAGCCCAGGATGGGTTTCAGGGAGAGCGATGGCTCCGGTGGGATATTGGCTGCAGGCGGAGCTGGGAACAGGGGAGCAGGTGTGGGTGCTCAGCCCCAGTGCGGGAACCCACCCATGGGTGGGGAAGGAGGCGGAGGTGTGCCCCGGGGCTGGGCTGCCGGTGGATTTAGCTCCTGAAAGGCTCCAAGGTCTGGATATTGCTGGAAGGGCTGAGCTCTCTGCGATGCGATGAGGTGTGTCAGGTCTCTGCAGACCCCCCCTTGGGATTTCTCTGGCCAAGACCCCTGCGTTGCAGACCCGTGACCCTGCACGGTGCTAAATGGGGTGTTGGGGGGTGTGGGACCGCAGTGCTGGCCACAGTTTGGGGAGGGCTCAGTGATGATGCTGGTGGTTGTTTACCCCCAAGTCCGGAAACATTCCGCTGGGAAGGAAAGGGAGGGGAGAGCCGGGGCAGTTCCCAGCACCGGAGCAGGAGGGATGTTCCCGGCTGTGCCCGGAGGCAGCCCCGAGACATCCCCATATGTGTGGCCCCAGCGGTCCTTGACCCCCCAGCATCGTCCTTTCCTACCCCTTCCAGCTCCCGGGTGGCTCTGCAGTGACCGGGAAGGCTCAGGGACCTGCTGGTGGCCTGGGACTGGACGGTGACAGGTCAGTGCTGTGGCTCTTGGCTTGGGGCTTGGGTGCTGCCACCCAGCACCCTTGGGCATCATCGCCCTGTCCTCCCAGCCTTCGCGTGGATGGAGCGGGGAGGGGGCGTGCATAAGGAAACAAGTCCTTCGCCCTAGAAACGTGGCTTTTCCTGGGGATTTCCTGGCTGATGCAAGACAGGGCATGAGAAAAACGGTGGCTTTGAGCCTAAGTTGTTGCTGGAGAGCGGTTGTCCCCATTTGAGGAGAGGGATCTTGCTTTAAAATCGAGTTTGGCCCCTTACTGGGTCTCTTTGGGTCCATCAAGATGTCAGCTCTCGGGTAGGATGAGGTCGGGTGGAGGTGAAGAGATGCTGGTGGTCTCCCGTGGCAGGGAGAAGGTGCAGGACTCCGGGGAGCAGCTGGAGCAGACACGCAGACATCGCCTGCCTCAGCACCCGCACCCCAGCGCAGGGCTGCTGGGAGCCTCGGGGCCGCATCCAGCCCCCGTCCTGACTGCGCTGGCACCCGGCGAGGAGCTGGTGGCACCACCATGTCCCAGGCAGAAGGTACGGCTGAGCCCTCCGCCTGTCCTGGGGAGGCACAGGATTTGCACAGGGATCCCAGCGCTGGTGTGCCCCCCCATGCCCCCCATCAGCACCAATCTCCATCCCATCCTGTTTAATGGCCCCAGTTTGCTTGGATTTTTGAACCTAAAAGCACCTTTTGCCCCCGACCCTGATTTGCAGGGTTCTGGGCTGCTCCAGGAGCTCCTGTAGCAGTACCCCCTGTCCCCATGTCCCCCCCAGGTCCCATCCACACTGTGTGGGGAGGGCGGTCGGATGTGGATGGAGCTGGGGGGGCACAAAGATAAGCACTGGAGGGGAAGCGCAGGCGGGTGGTCCCCAAAGCCTGAGGGATCCATGCATGGACCACTCTGCTCCATCCCTCCCAGGCAGTGAGGAGACCTTTGAATACCGCGATGTGGTCATCAACAGCCAGGAGAAGGTTTCAGACGCGTACGCGCAGCTGGAGAAGCTGGGAGAGTAAGTGGAGGTCCCACGTCCCCGCTGCTTGGGGATGGGCCATGGCTGTCCATGCGCAGCTATGGGTGGGATGCAGGGTGGTGATGGCTCCTCCATCCCTCATCCTTGGCTCTGTCCCAGGGGAAAATTTGGGACGGTGTACCGGCTGCAGGAAAAAGCCACCGGCAAAATCCGGGCTGGGAAATATTTCCGGACGCGGACAGCTAAAGAGAAGCAGGCGGCTCGGGCTGAGGTGGAGCTCATGAACCTGCTGCATCACCCACGCCTCGTGCAGTGCCTCGCCGCCTTCCAGGGCCCCGCCGAGCTGGTGATGGTGATGGAGTAGTGAGTGGGGGCAGAGTCAAGTTTAGGGGTGGTGGGGACAGTGCTGGACCCTGCAAGGAAGAGCACTGAAGGTGGGGAGGGGTCCCTGCACCGTGGGGTGCTGGCATGGGTCATAGGATGGATGGGGAACCTGCAGACCCTGGAGATCCGGGTGGCGAGATCCTCCCAGAGCGCTGAGTGCAGGTTCCCTGGTGGGGCTTCTCCTCCTCGGGGCTGGTAGACCCCAGCGGGGTCCCCAGCACCTTGTCCTCCCCCAGCGTGGCAGGTGGGGAGCTCTTTGAGCGCATCGTGGACGATGACTTTGAGCACACAGAGCCCAGCAGCGCCCAGTACATGCAGCAGATCCTGGAGGGGCTGCAGTTCATGCACGGCCAGGCCATCGTCCACCTCGACCTCAAACCCGAGAACATCGTCTGCGTCAGCCCCGGCAGCCACTGGCTCAAGATCATCGACTTTGGCTTGGCGCGGAAGCTGGGTGAGCAAGGAGGGGGGTCCTGGGGCACCAGGGCAGAGACTGTCACCGTCACAGGGACATGATCCGGCTGGGCATGTCAGCAAGGAGCTTGGCATCCTTCTGCCCGTGCCTTTGGAACGGGCAGCCCTGTGGCACCACATCAGGGCCCTTCCTGGTCACTGTAAGATGCTCTGGGGAAACCTGCATGTCCCCAGCCCTGCCTCCAAAGTGGAGACCCCCAAGACCCCTGTGCCTGTGGGTGCCTGGCACCCAGGGATGCTCTAGGAGAACACCAAGACCTGCGATGGGTCCTGGAGGGCGGCAGCTCTGCCTGGATGCAGGGGCTCATCCGCCTGGCATGTGTTGGCGTGCAGCTGGGCTGCCCCGGGGAGATCCCGGCTGCACATCGGCCCCGTGCATCTTCTCTGCAGCTCCAGACACCCCCGTGAAGGTGATGCACGGCACCCCTGAGTTCATGGCTCCAGAAGTGGTCGCCTTTGAGCCCGTGGGCTTCTCCACGGACATGTGGAGCGTTGGTGTCATCTGCTACATCCTGTGAGTGGCCTCCTGGGAGCAGCAGGGCGGGCTGGAGGGTGCTGAGCTGTCACTGATGTCCTTGCGTCACCTCCCCAGGCTGAGCGGGGAGTCCCCCTTCCAGGGGGACAACGACATGGAGACGCTGAGCAACGTCACAGCTGCCCAGTGGGACTTTGAGGAGGAGACCTTCTCAGAGATCTCCCAGCAAGCCAAGGACTTAATCAGCCAACTGCTGCAGAAGGACCCCCGGTAGGACCTGGGGGTGGCTGTGGGGTGCTGAGCTGGAGCTGGGCTGGGTTTTGGGGTGCCAAGGGGATGGGCAGGGCAAAGCGCTGAATGCAGTTGATGGAGGGGATGCTCCGTGAGGCCATGCCAGCATCTGACGGTGGAGAAGCCCCCTCATGACTGCCCCCTCTGCCCCCAGCCACCGGCTCTCCAGCGCAGGGGCTCTGCTGCACCCCTGGCTGCAGCAGCCCCAGCCCAGCAGCACCAAGGCGCTGTCAAAGGAGAGGATCAAGCAGTTCCTGACCCGTCGGAAGTGGCAGGTACCTGGGGGAAAGATGAGGACACGGGGACAGGGATGGCTCTGGTGGGGCTCAGTGCTCCTTCTCTTCTCTCCTCTCCAGAAAACAGGCAAAGCTCTGCTGGCCCTCAACAGGTTGACCCTGCTGTCCCAGGGCCTGGAGAGGAAAGCGTCAGAGGCTCAGGATGAGGAAGGTGATGGCCCCTGCAGCATCATCCCCAGCGCACCCCACCAAGCCACTTCTCTCTGCTTTGTCACCCCCAGTTCCTGTTCCTGGGCAGCTTCTCCCACCTTTGCTCCAACCTGCCCTGGTGCCACCAAGCACCCGGGCATGTCCCCGCTGTGGCATTCCTGCTCCGGGCCCCTTTCGGTGCCCCAAAGTCCTCTCCATCCTCATCCCCAAGGGGCCATCTCTGATGCAGCCTTAGAACAGGCACATCCCGCTCTGCAGGGCTGGGATCTGTGCGTGATCCAGAGCTGATCCCCATGGGACCTGGCCCACGGGTGCCACACGTGTTCCTCCAGCAGAGGAGGGTGGTTGAACTCAGCCAGCTCCTCACCCTTCCCTCTGTCCATCTGCCCGCAGACCTGGGCCGCAGCCCGGAGGAGGACCAAGCCTCCAGGTCTCTGCCTCAACAAGGTGCCAGCTTCTCGGAGCTGCTGACGGACCAAGAGGAGGAGGAAGGTGGGAGCGCTGCGGCCGCAGGGGAGGCAGAGAGCAGCGTCAGTGTGGCCATGCCACCCCAGCCCTGGACCACCTAGAGCAGCTGGTGAGAGAGGAGCAGGGAGTGATGGGGATGAAACCTCCTCCAGCAGCTCACACGGTGACCCAGGCCCCAGGGCTCCTCGCCCATGGGTGAGCTCTGGCGTCCCACGGTGCTGGTGTGGGACCTGCTGTCCCCAGCAAGGAACCAGTGCTCCTGGCTGCACGGCCGCCTGGGCTTGAGCTGCCACCAATAAAGCACCGAGGATATCTGCACTCCCTGTGCTGCTCCTTTTTCCCCAAAAAATCACAGGGAGGAGTGAAAAAGAGCTGCCCACCCTTTGGGAGCTGGCACCAGGCTCTCCCTCCACCCGGGCCACCATGCTTGTCTTCTCCAGGAGAGATGCTGGCCCTGGGGACAGGGACTGAGTGGGGATGGCTCTAGCAGCAGCCCTTGGTGGCCCTTGTTTGGAAGAGTCTTCCCTCATCACTGAGGGGGTTGGCATCGTGTCCTGAGCCCACAGGCAGGAGGAGCCAGGATGAGTCCTGGGGACCCTGGTCTCTCCATTTCTGGGCCAATTCTGGTAGCAGCAGGGCTGGAAGGAGCCCAGAAAGTGCTGTGTGACCTCCACCCTGCTCCTAAGGAGGCAGCTTGGGCAGAAATGGGTGTTTGGGAGCCCCTCTCCTTCAACAAGAAGTGCACAGCCCTGCCCCTGGGGAAGAACAAGCCCAGGCACCAGTATGTGCTGGGGGACAGCCAGCTGGGAAGGAGCGTGGCCTGGGGGTCCTGGTGGACACCAGGCTGCAAAGAAGGTGAATGGTGTCCTGGGCTGCATTAGACAAGGTATTGCCAGCAGGTGGAGGGAGGTGATTCTTCCCCTTACTCGGCACTGGTGAGGCCACGCCTGGAGGACTCCGTCATGTTCTGGGGTCCCCAGTACAGGACAGACACTGGAGAGAGTTCAGTGGAGGATGATGGAGGGACTGGAGCGCCTTGCCTATGAGGAAAGGCTGAGAGAGCTGGGACGGTTTAGTCAAGAGAAGCGAAGGCTCGGGGGGATCTCATCAATACGCATAAATACCTGAAGGAAGGGTGCAGAGAGGATGGAGCCAGGCTCTTCTCAGTGGTGCCCAGAGGCCATGGGCACCAACTGAAACACAGGAGGTTCCATCTGAACCTCAGGAAACACTTTTTCACTGGTGATGGAGCACTGGCACAGGTTGCCCAGGGAGGTTGTGCAATCTCCATCCTTGGAGATATTAAAAAAACTGCCTAGGCATGGTCCTGGGCAGCCTGCTCTAGGTGGCCCTGCTGGAGCAGGGGGATGGACCAGGTGACCTCCCGAGGTTCCTCCCAACCTCAGCCATCCTGTGATTCTGTGAAAACCCACCTCCTGTTGAAGCTGGGCTGGGGGCTGCTCTCCTCCAGCACATGCCGACACCGGAGGACTTGCGAAGGTGCCCTGGCTGGAGTGGTCCAGCCCCGTGCCCGCCGCCGGGGTGCGGCTGTGCCAAATAACGCACAGCTGAGGCACAGCTTCGACCCTTCCTCCGCCCCTGCTGGGCGAGGCCTCCGGGGGCAGGAGGAAAGTGTTATTTTTATTAAACAGAACTGAATCCACCCACTCTCACAGCCATGGGGGGGACAGACGGCTGGGAGCACTCAGGGGACACAAATGAAAGAGACACCAACCATCAGAGCTGCTGCTCGACCGGTGACGGCAAACCCGCTTTCGGATAGTTTGCTGAACCCTCTAAGAAGCTGATGGCCACCACGGCAGGAGGTTTCCGTATCAGGATTTGGCATCCTGCTGCCTCTGGAGATGGCAGTGCCTGTGGTCCCTTGGAAGGAGGACTTCATGGCTCTTATCTGCGCTTCTCTTGGGCTAATGGGGAGGGATGCTGTCGCCTTCCTGTCCCGTCACTGTGGCATCGACTCTGCGGCTGACAAGGCTTTATCAGCACCCAGGCCTGCCTTGAATTTTTGTGGCAAAAGCCTGTTCCTGTTAATAACGTCCATGGCTGATGGTTGCTTCTGGGTCCATCTGACCACGGGAAGCAGGGGGCCGCGGTGTGTCAGAGTTATAACGTGCTCTGCCCAGGACTTGGTCTCGTCCCTTGTTGGAAACAGTAGATGCAACTTAAGAAGGAACTTAATTTGGAAGCTGGTGCACGGACCTCCAGCCGGAGCATGGGGAGCCCTTTTGGGGACCCCACCAACGATGGCGAGGCCACCCTGATGTGTTCATCGCTTGGCATGCTCTAGGTCATTCCTCATAGGGTTCGACCATGGCTCTTTAACGGCCGGGTGAGACCTCTCCTGGCAGAGCTCACCTGCTTTCTGTTCCTCCCCTGTTGTCAGTGGGAGAAGTGGATTCACTGCTCTGAGTTGGAGTAGAAGCTCCTTAGAAACAAATAAACAAACAAAAATATTCCATATTCTATCCACAGCATTTGTTTTCCATTCCCAGAGGAACAGAGGGAGGCTGAGGAACCCCTTTCTCTTCCACTGCTCTTCTCCTGATGTTCACACACATCATATCCCCATCTTTACCCGTTATCTATTCCGTGTTTTCCTCGTTACACAGACTCTGAACTCACACGCGTCCCTTGGGAAGGAGGCCGAATGCCTTCAAGCTGCAGATGATAAGCAAACACCAAGTTACATATAATCAGTCCCTTGATGAGCTATTTACCATGTGACGTTACCAAAATATTTCTGGTTGCGAACTATGTTTATCTTCATCTGTTTTCCAAACTCCTCACAGCCCTGAAAACCCATGTCCCAGGACTCCAGACGTGAGCTTTCTCTCTGTAATCCTGTATTTTATACTGTAAAAACTGATTTGCCTACAGGAGAAGCTGATTTACGGACAGAAGGCACAGGTTTCTTCTCCTTCCACTGCTTCCCATGGCTTAACACATTAAAATGTGTGCTTGAGAAAGCAGTGGACTAAATGAAGAGCGGAGTTATACCTGGAACTCATTACAGCCACCGAGAAATTCAGCAGCACTGAAACCAGAAATCCAGTCTCAGCATCTCAGAGGCAAAGAAATTAAGATCTTGATCCTTCCATCAAGAAAAACTCTTGGGTTGACCTTCACTTCAGCCACACAACTTCAGAGTAGGTCCTCAAATCATCAGAAATCCTCCGTCGAGGTGGAAAGGAGGAGCGATGCCCTCGGGGAACCTTGAGAAAGGGTTCCCTCCCTATCCCAGGCACCCCTAGGTCCAGCTCCTTGGAGGTACGTGAGGTGGGGTCAGCTCTCCAAACACCCTCAAGCTTCTGGAGCCTAAGCCTG
This sequence comes from Platalea leucorodia, assembly GCF_965183815.1. NCBI lineage: Eukaryota > Metazoa > Chordata > Aves > Pelecaniformes > Threskiornithidae > Platalea > Platalea leucorodia. The sequence goes on from NC_138844.1 coordinate 2,317,240, forward strand.
CAGTGCCAAGTTAGCATGATAATCTTGGGTTTATTCTGGGCTGCACAACCTAGGTCTAGGAATGCTTATCTGGATGAGGAGATATTGCCTGGGTAGCTCTAACAGCAAGAAACAGTATTTTTTTGTGGACCTGTAAATTCAGGGGAAAAAACAGAAGAGTACGGTGTCCTGCCTGAGTGTTTTCCAGTGAACTGAAATTAATTAAGCGTCAACCTTAACGTAAAAAAATAATTAGGCCTGGGCACATATCGAAGACGATTATTTGAACAAGTCATTTCTGGAATGCTTTTTAAGGACTGTTATAGCAGGGAGTGAAGAGCCCCCATGTAATTTGAATGGTCAGATAAAAGCCTTCACGTATCGCAAGTCAAACACCGAAAAAGTGGTGAGAGAAGACACGAGAGTACAAGGACTTGGTAGCAACAGAGGCACAGGCAGTTAAATGAAGAGAGAAGCTATCAGTGATGAAGGAACATCAGTGATACCCGAGTTGTGATGCACTCGTCTCTCAGCAAAGCTCCCCGAGCGAAGCGGGGTCTCCTCACTTCCCAAAGGGCATGGCCAGGTCCCAGCCAGGTTCTTCATGGTCACTTGAGCTCAACCACCATCACCCCAAGGTGCAGAGCCCAGGATGGGTCGTGCAGGGCTGGCCTAAGAGAAGAGCGGATAAGAGCCATGAAGTCCCCCCGCCAAGGGACCATGGGCACCCTGGCTGCTCTGCCATCTCCAGAGGCATCTCAGTCTTGGGTTAAGACGAGGGGTGAGCTGGATGCTCCCCCACCTCGTCCTCCTGATATCGCTGGCGCAAGGACTACCATGTCCAACCTGCACCAAGGACCTCCAGCAGCCCAAAAACCAGGACTGGGCTCCCTCTTTGCAGCTCGATTCCATGCCCATGGGGACCAGCACAACCCCAAATCCCTCGTGAAACACCTCCCCGTGCAAAGGAGGCCACAAGCCCTGTCCTTCCCAATGCACAGCCCCCATTTCATGCCCTGCTTTCACAGCCTTCATCCCACCATCACAGCCCTTCCCATGGCCAGGAGATGGTACCGTTGGCCTTGTCCCTGCTTCTCCTGGGGACGGAGAGCCACAGCTGTCCCTCATGTCAACCCCATCCTGCCCAGCCCCGCCTGCTGCTCTGATCACACTTGCCCTTGACATGGGACATCCCACCCCAAGTCAAGAGGGACTGGTGGGACCTTTGAGATCAAAGCCTGGCCCAGCAGGCAGCCTGGGACCTGTCCTAGCACCCGTCTCCCATGGGGCTCGGTCCACACCGGGTCTCCTGCGTGGGGGTCTCCGCTCCTACCCTGCGTCCCCAGCTGGGATCCCAACCCTGGTGCTTCCCATCAGGAGAGGTCCTTGCACCCTTTTCCAGCAGTGGTCAGGAAGGTGTTGCCAGCGTGGAGGTGGGTGCTCTGACAGCACCCAGGTTTCACCCCAGCATGCAGGTAGGGTGCTCTGGGGGGGATCCAGATCTTGGGGTCCCCACAGACCTCCTGCCCCAGAGCGGAGCTCGTCCCCAGCGTGGGACAGCGCTGGGTGAAAGCCCTGGTCCTCACACATGGTCCTGGTGACATCTGCCCTCCTGGGCACACCTCTGGGACTGCGTCGGGGTGGCCGTCCCCGTCCCCACAGGGGGTCCCAATGCCTTCCCTTAAAAACCGGGATCGGGGAATTCAATTTAATGAGATGCTGAAATGTTTGATGAAACGGAGAGATTTCAACTGCAAAATTGAGCTTCGGAAAATCAGAACGAACCCAAATGTGGGTGACCCCAATTTCGGTGCCGCTGAGCCGCCCTCGGCTCCTCTCCGACTGCCCAAACCCCCAGAGACGATGGGGAGGGCGCGGCGTCGCGCCAAGGGCAGCTCGGCAATCGGTGGCAGCTGCCTGCTCGCGCCGCGCGTCCCCCGGCTGGGATTTGGGGTTTGCAGAGGGTGGGAGAGGTTGGCAGAACAGGTCCGGCGCGTTCCCCCGGTCTCTGCGGTGCCGAGCACCTCGCCCCGACACCTCGGCAGGTCTTGCCGAACAGGAGACGCCACGAGAGCCGGACGGATGCGGTAATGCTGGTGTCTGGCCCCAGGGCTGCGCGGGGAGGGTCCGGACCACGGTGGATCCTGGGGGGTCTCAGTATCCCACCCGGATCCGTCCTCCGCCCATCCCTCAGCAGATCTCTCCTTGAATCTGAAATCCTGGCAAATCTCAGCAAATCTCACCAAATCTTGGCAAATCTCACCAAATCTCGCCAAATTGCAGTAAATCTCATCAAATCTCACCAAATCTCGCCGAATCGCAGTAAATCTCATCAAATCTCATCAAATCTCACCAAATCTCGCCGAATCACAGTATATCTCATCAAATGTCGCCAAATCTCAGCGGAATAATGAGCTTCGCGTCCTGGCAGCGGTTCGGCGCTACGGTTACTGATGCCGGCGTGGCGGGAGCCATGGGGATGGCAGCGCTCTGCCAGGGTGACGGGTGCTGCGGCTCCCCTGGGCGAGCCGGCGGGGAGCGTGGTGCCAATGGCGGCTCCATCCCTGCGCGCCCCTGCCCCCGGCACCCTTGGGCGAGGTGTTCCGCTCGTCCGGCTTTATCCTGGCCCGGCGGCGAAGCAGGAGCAGCCCGGGCCGCCAGGGTCTGGCCCTCCTGGCAGGGCGGCCCCTGCCCACCCCGTGCCAACGCCGGCACTGGGCGCGTGTCCCCACCCAGGGAGCCCCTGCGCCCGGCGTCACGGGCGCCAGAGGTCCCCTGCCCAGGGTGCAATGAGTTTGCTCGGCCTCAGCTCTCCCTCCTGTAGGGGCTGAGGCAGGGAGAGAGGGGAAGAGGGGAGGGAGCCCAGCCCCTCCTGGCTGCCCTCCTTGCTCCCAGCTGCCCTTTAAAAAATAAATAAAAATAAAATAAAATAAATAAAATAAAATAAAATAAAATAAAATAATTTAAAAAGTAAATAAAATAAAATAAAGATAATAATATAATAAATAAATAAGATTTAAAAAATAAAGTAAAATAAAATGAAATAACAAAATAATAAAAAAATTTAAATAAAAGAGATAATAAAATAAAAGAAAGATTTTAAAAAGTAAAATAAAATAATGAAATGAAATTAAAAGTAAATAAAATAAAAGAAGTAATAAAATAAATAATAAAATAAATAAATAAGATTTTAAGAATAAAGTAAAATAAAATAAAAAAACAAATAATTAAAAAATTAAAAATTAAAATAAATAATATGATAAAATAAAATAAAGAATATTTTAAAAAGTAAACAAAATAGAATAAAATAATAAAATAAAAATTGAAATTAAAAAAGAAAAGAATGAAATAAAAATTAAATAATAAAATAAAATTTAAAATACTAGAATAAGAAATGCATAAAATAAAAAAAGGCAACAAAAATCAAACTAAACCCAATTCATTACTTAACAAAATGAAAGTAAATTACAAAAAAATAAAAGCTGCGCCCCGAGGAGCCGGGCCGGGAGCGCCGGGAGCGCCGGGAGCGCCGGGAGCAGGTGCCGGGGCGGGGGCCGGGGCCGGGCCGGGCCGGGGCCGGGGCGGGGGGGGGGAGGCGCTCCCGGCGCAACAACGCCCCGGCGAAGTTGCGATCGCCGAGGAGCGGCGGCGGCGAAGGCGGGGGAAGGAGGAGACTCAGCCCCAAGCGCAGCCGGCCCCGGCCCCGCCGCTCCGGCGCTCCCGCACCCCCGCCATGGGCAACGCGGCCGGGGGCATGGAGGGGGGGGCCGCGGGGCGGGAGAGCCGCGACCACCGCGACCAGCGCGACCACCGCGACCACCGCGACCAGCGCCTGCCGGGGCCCCCCCCCCGCCGCCGCCGCCCCGCCGCCCGCCCGGCAGCCGATGCCCGCCGCCGCCGAGCTGGAGGAGCGCTTCGGCCGCGTCCTGGTGAGCGGGGACGGGGGGCTGCGGACCTGCGGGGGCCGGGGACCCCCGAAACCTGCCGCGCTGCGCCGCCGGCCTCGGCAGCCCCGCTCCATCTTCCTCGGCTAATTAGCATGCCGCTTCGTTATCCTGCCATTATTTCCTTTTTATTCTTCTTATTCTTTTAGTCTTTTATTAGTCTTTTATTCTTCTATTATTATTATTATTAATTATTATTATTATTATTAACAATAATTTTCCCCCACCCACCCCGCCGCTCCCGGGGATGCTCGGCCCTGCCTAGGGGATGCTCCGTACCCGGCGCTGCCTCCCCCGCTGCTCTCACGGTGGGGGGGGATCCGGCCCTAAACTGTTGGGGTGACCCCGGCTCCCGGGGACGCTCCGCCATGGCGGGGAGCCGGCGGCGGCAGGGCCCGGAGTCGGCAGCGTGCTGCAGGCAGCCGGTGCGGCGGATGTCAAAGCGTTCGGCTCACCTCCTCCCCGGTGCCGTTCTCCCCGGGGAAAACCACCGGCATCGCTCCGGCCTCCCCGGCTGCGGCCGTGGGGTGAGCAGCGGGTGATGCCGAAGCCGCGTTCCCGTGGGATGGCAGCTCCTTGAAACGCTCGGAGCTGCAGGAGATCAGCTCCCGCTTGCTCCCCTCTGTCCTTGAGCGGGGCTGGCCGGCCGTGACCTTCGCGCCGTGCTGGCCACGGTCCCACCATGGGAGCCGGGGCACGCTCCATACCGTAGCCATGCCCTCCCCAAAAATGCTCCGTGGTGGAGGATCAGCCTGGGAGCGGGGAAAAAAATTGCTGCTTTAATCCCTTGGCCCCCCGGTGAGAGATGGAGCCCGTTTGCCAACCCCGTGCCGGGAGCGGCCGTGGGCAAAAGCTCCCGCCGATGCCGACGCGCCGGGATCTGCTCGGTGGGATTCACCATCCCAGCCCCGAATGCAAATTATTTGGAAGCTTTTTTTATCTCGTGGTGTTTATAGGAGTATTATTTGGGGAGAGGCATCGCAGCCGGAGCCGCTGCCGCTTCGCAGCCGCTGGCAGCATCAGCTCCGGCTCGGCGCGGCCGGATGATGGCGAAGGGCTTTGCAAGGCAGGGATCCGCATGGGACCCCCCAAGTCCCCAGGGAGGGGGCTTTGCCGTGGGATGCCCGTCGCCAGGGGTGCAGAGGGCGGCGGGTGGCCAAGCTGGGTGGCGGCACCCGTGATGGCTCCTGGGTGCCACAGCGGCGGTGGCAGGCGGGGACGGGTGGCCGGGGACCTCGGGGTGCTTCCGCTGCTGTGCGAGGCCTCAGGAAACGGCGCTTTCCGTCTGGCTGGGTGGCAGCAGGTTGGAAATCTTAAGCCAAAAAATGAGCAGAAAAAGGGGAAAGCGCTGCTCCAGGCCCTCGCCTCCGCCCGGGCCTCCTCCATCCCGAGGGAAAGCCCTTTCCTGGGAGCCGGGGGCACCCAGGGGGCTGAGTTTTGGCCAGACGGGAACATCTTGTGAAATCGGCTGTCCCAATCTCGCTTCCTCCTTTCGCAGGTTCCCTTCCCCCTCGCCGCGGCCGGGGGGGCAGCGGGACTCCCGGGGGTCGGGGACAGGGGGGTCCCTCCGCCCTCACCCACCCCAGCCACGTTCCTTGACTCGGGGTTCAATTTTTCCACCTCCTGAGCTTGTGAGATCAGTGATGGAGCAGGAGGTGATGGGTTGGGAATCTCCCGGTGGGGCACAATCCGGATTCGGCACGTTGCCACGGCGATGCTGTGGGAGCACGTCGGCGCATACCAGTTTTGGGCTGGACATCCCAAACTGGGAGAGGTGGTGGGGCAAAGCCTGGTGGAAAAGTCAACAGTGGAGTCTGGGGGATCCAGACTGCCGCCGGGAAGAGGATGGATAACCCACCACATGCTGAGAAATGGGGAATTTAGGTTTATTCCCCAAAAGCTGGCTTCTTCCCAGCGAGGGTGCCGTGGCAGATGCCGCTTTGGCAGAGCGACGGGAGGGTTGTCCCCGTGCCAAGCGGTTTGGGATGTGCCAAGGCGGCTTTTTGGGATGGAGCAGAGGAAGGGGAGCATCTTTGCTGCCAGGATGGGGATGTTCGGATGCTCCCGCTTGGAGGAGTCGGGATTTTTTCCCCCCCTGTGCAGGTCAAGAGGTAGCAACCGGGAATATACAAATGAAATTGTGAGTGGAGGGTGTGGTGGAGCCGAAAATAGTTGGGCAGGTTCGGCTGGAGCCTTGGGGACGGTGGCTGATGGGGACGGGGACTGCTCCGGCCAGGAGGTTTTGCTGGCAGGGGCTTTGCTGCTGCTGCTTCTCCTGGGACCTGGGGGAGAGCGCAGCAAACGTCACCGCTGCAGATGTTTGCAGATGTGCTGTTGGCCCCAGTGGTGGGGGACTGGTCACCAGCGAGCCCTGGCCGTGGTGTTGGCCTCAGCTCAACCAGGAAAGAAAACTGATGCTCGGCTTTTTGCTGGATCCGTCCCCAGCCCGACCCCGGCACGGTGGCCAGGTCCAGCTGGGGGCTGCGGTGGGGTGTCCCCACGGGGGACGCGTGCCCTGGATAGGGAGGGAAGCGGCCTGTGGGCTGAGGGCTGCCATACGGGGCCGGAACAGGCCCTGGCTGAATCAGGAGAGAGTCCCGGTGCAGGGATCCCCCCGGATGCCTGGACCCGGCCCTGGCTGACACAGGGGAGCACCCCGGCACAGGGATCCCCCGGGCGCGGGCGCAGGGTGGGCAGGCAGGCACCTGCCGGGGATGCGGGCGCGGCAGCTGGATCAGGCTCATCTCCCCAGCCTGTGCTGACAGCAGCTTCTGCTTGTTCTTAAAATAGAGCCGGGAGCAGCAGGCGGTAGCGGCCGCTCATCCCTTAGCCCGCTCCTCGCCGCCCTCGCAGCAGGATCTGGCCATCGGCAGGGACCCGTCTGCTCCTCCGCCGGCTTGTCCCTGCCTGGCACATGGTGGGTTTGGGACCTGGCTGGATCCAGGGAGACTCCCTGTTGGGATGAGCTGGTCCTGGGAGCATCGCCCAGCCCGGCTTGCTGCACGCTGGGCGTTGGGTGAGCCCTGGGTGGGCCTGATCCTGCTGGATGCCCGGCGCTGAGCCTTGGGAAGAGGCAGGAGGATGGGTCTGGTGGCAGTCGGGGTCGCTGGAGGGGACACCACAGGGCTGGGCATGCCCCAGACCCCCTTGGGTGGGAGCATCGCGCTCCGTGGCCATGAGGGATGGGGCATCCCAGGAGTGGCGTGGTCCATCAGCCACCAGCCCAGGCACTCGGTGACATTAGTCTTTCCCGTGGCCAACCGGTCCGTGGAAGCCCCTAAACCGCCATCTCGGGGCTGCTGCGGCCCCTTCCCTGCGGCGGGCAGGGTTGGTATCTGATGTTCGCACTGGGATGCTCTCCAGTGCCACGTGCCATCGAGGCCTTCCATCCCCGCTCCGTGGATGCGCATCCCCCGCGTGCCCCAGAAACGATGCTCCCGTGGTTCAGTGTGGTTTTCACTCGAGCCCGTCGGTGTTTTGCAGAGCAAACACTTCCGTAAAGGATGCTTTGAATTTTTTGTGCTGAGGTTTGGTGCAGAGCCCGGCTCTGTTCAGCTCTGCCTGCTCGCGTGCGGAACAAAAAGAAGGTGTCTGACACCCAAAATAGCTCCACCCCCCCGCCATCGGCAGCCCCGGCGCTGTGGGTGCTGCGATATGAAAAGGTCTTTTCGTACCGGAAAATGATGTAGGAGCTGCTCTGCCTCCCCCAGTCTTAGTTTCTGGTTTTGGGTTAAGCCCAGCTCAACCCTGCAACAAACCCACCCTGCGATGGGGGGGTCCCGGCCGGCCGCATCCTGGCGGCAGGCAGGGGTGGGATGGCACCGGGGGCTGCGTGGCCCCTCGTGTCCCAGAAGGGTTGGTGGAGGACATTTGGTGGCAGTTCAGTACCGCGGTGGCTGTGACGCTGCTGGCAGGCTGCGGCGGGAGATGGGGAAGCCCCACGCCAGGGTGGGATGAGGGTGCTGAGTGCCGGCCGGAGGGTGCTGGGTGATGGGAGGTGGGATGTGGCTGCTGAGGGCAAGTCCCCGTGACCCCTCCATCTTTGGCCCCCAAGGAGGAGGAAGGCCAAGTCCTTCCTCTGCCACCCCCGGGGTGCTGGGCTGCTGCCCTGCCCCACATCTCCCACCCGGACCCACATCACCCGCCCTGCCCCACACTCCCCACCCTGCCCCACACCTCCCGCAGCACCGGTTCCCCCCTCCCCAGCAGGAAATGAGAACCAGTTTCTTCGCGCTGCCGGCTGACGCCGGGGACCACAACGGAGCCACTTCCTCCCCGCCGGCACCATGTGCCTGCCCGGGGCCGCGGCGGGATGCAGCCACCGCCCAGTTTGTACCCGAACCGTGCCACATCCTGCCGCCCGGCCCAGCCCTGCTTGCGAGGAAGGGACCGTGGGGCTCGGTGGCAGAGCCACCTCCATAGGGATGTCCCCAGCATCCCTCTGCCCCGCCTGCATCCTCATGGCAGGGAGCCCATGGGAGGTCCTGTCCCACCGGTGACGCTTGGTCCTGGTTTTTCGAGGTCCCACACATGGTCCCTGGAAGAGGTGATCCACGTGGTGGGTGCCACCATCCCCTTTCTGCTGAGGACACCCAATAGAGCATCCCACAGAGGGTGCCACGGGTGCTGCCAGAGCCCTGGGTGGGGTGTTTGGGTGTGTGGTCCCTCTTGGCACAGCCCTGCCCCTTGGCCTGACCCTTCTGGAGGGTCTCATCCATCCCAAGGATGACAGCTTGGGGACCACGGGGACAGGGCTCCCCAGCAAAGGGGACATCCAGGTGCTGCTGCTACCTTGCCCGTCCCAGGACCCAGCTGGCAGCTCCGATGCAGCCCCAGCAGCTTTGCAACGAGGCTATTTCTGACCCTGCAGCCTAATTTTACCCTCCCTGCCCAGCTCTCCGTGCGAGCCGTCCCCTGGGCAAATCCAGCCCAGCGCTGGCTCCTCTCCACCCACGTCTCCTGGCTTTGGCTTCTTGTGAAAGCCGCTCGACAGGTCCTCGGTGGAGGCGGGTGGTGAGGTTTCTGCTCAGGCCCGTCACCGTGGCACCTCTCCCCTTGGACCTGCTCCTCAGTGAGCAACCAAACCCCTGCGAGATGCCTTTTTCCCAGGGATGTGTGTGTCCCAGGGGTGCGTGCACTTCACATCCCCATCCTCAGCATCAGGGGACCCCAAAACTGGAGGTTAAGGGTGACTTGGGGTGGCACATCGCCTCCCCGTGCCATCGTGCCTGCTTGCCCAGGCTCTCCGGGCCAGCAGCAGCCTCAGTTCCTGCTTTTCCCTGGAGGCCGGATCACCAAGAAATGGGTCTTTTGGGAAAATAAATCAGCCGTGACCCGAGCTGAGCTCCCAGCTCCATGGTGGGTGCCCCATTAAAGGCTCTGCTGGTCACCCCATGGTGGTTGCGCTGTGTCCCCGAGCACCCAGAGGCGGGAGCTGCACCCAGGGCCTCCCGGAGCCCCCGGCCGCGGTGCAGAGCAGTTTTGGCAGCTGCCTCGTGCCGTTCGGAGAGCGGAAACCATGTCGCATCCTGCCGGGGCGGCCCTGGGGGAGCGGCGGGGGCCAGGGTTGTGCAACAGTGGCACGGAGGGATGTGGTGACACGCCAGACCCTGCCCTGACATCATGTCTTTAAAGAAACACTGATTTCACCAGCCAGGCTCATCTTGCACCCGCGGGGGGGGGGGACTCGGAGGTGACCGTCGCCCTCGAGCAGGGCCCAGGCTCCTGGGTTCCTCAGCTGTGTCACCAGCCTGTGTCCCTGTCCCTCACCCCAAGTGGCTCTGCCGGGACTGCGCTGGCTGAGGCCGGGAGTGTTGTGCACTCATGACATGAATGGATGGGTCCAGTTTTCCCTTCTGTCCCCCACTGACACCCCCTGCCCTCCGCCTTGGGGACCCCCAGGTGGGGGACGTTGCTGATGGGCTGGTGGGATGCCCACATCCCGGGAATGGTGGCACCCCCGTCCTCCCACCCCTGTCCCCATCACCCCACCGCTGAGCAAGGACACCCGGTGCTGGGCGAGCAGCGGGCGCTACAGCCCCGGGGGGTGTTTTTGGGGGTGACCCCAGCCCTGACACCCGTCACCCCGCAGAACTCCATGAACCTGCCCCCGGACAAGATGGAGCTGCTCAACCAGTACGACAATGAGAAGAAGTGGGAGCTCATCTGTGACCAGGTGAGGTCCGGGCGTCCCGGTGTCCCCAGTGCCATCCCTGTCCCCAAGCGCCACTCGTGGTGTGGTCATCAACCCGGCACGTGCTGAGCGCCGACATCCATCTCCGTTAGCGATACGGCACCTTATTAGCCTGATTAAACACTGGTGTAGCGTGGGGGGTGGGGACAGGGACACGGTGGCTGTCGCGGGGATGGTGGCACGTCCCCATGCCGCAGACGGGTGGCCCGGTTTCAGCCTCTCTCCGGGGCTCGTAGGAGCGTTTCCAGGTGAAAAACCCACCGTCCGCCTACATCCAGAAGCTGAAGAGCTACTTGGACACGGGTGGCGTAAGCAGGAAGGTGAGGGCTCCCCCTTCTGCCCCTTGTCCCCATCCCGGGTTGGGCGCAGGGACGGTGCCAACGGCTCTCCCCGTCCCCCAGTTCAAGAGGCGAGTGCAGGAGTCGACGCAGGTGCTCCGGGAGCTGGAGATTTCCTTGAGAACAAACTACATCGGGTAAGGAAGGGGGACCTGGGGGTGTCCTCATTGTCACCCAGCTGCCACTGCTGTCCCCAGCATTGCAGGGACAGGGACTGGCGTGCTGGGGTGACAGCGGGATGTGGAGGCTGGTGGCCTCATCCTGCCCCTCTGGGGTGGCTCGGATGGGAGGACAGGGGGGCCGAAGCAGCTGGCTGTGCCATGGGCGCTGTAGGACCCGAACCCCATTTTGTCTCTCTGGTCCCCACCCTGGGTGCCAAGATGGACCCTGGTCCCCACCCTGGGTGCCCTGGCCCCTTGCGGTGTGGTGGGTGCTGAGCCGTGGGTGCCACCCAGGGCCGGGCTGTCCTGTCCTGGTGGCAGCAGTGGCAGTGGTGGCAGCTGTGTCCCCCCAGGCATCAGGAGCAGGGGTCACCGTGGCACCCACCTGCCTCGGAGAGATGCCAGCTCATGGTGCCACCTCCTGTCCCCAGGGTGTCCCACCCTTGCTGGGGACCTCTGACCAGGGGGTGGCTTCGCTGAGGGTCTGGGAAGGGAGAAGGGAGGATGAGGAGGGCTGGCGGAGCCCACTAACCCCCTGCACCCCCCAGCTGGGTCCAGGAGTTCCTCAACGAGGAGAACAAGGGGCTGGACGTGCTGCTGGAGTATCTCGCCTTCGCCCAGTGCTCCGTCACGTATGTCCCCAACCGGGCGCCCCTTCCCCAAGGCTGGGATCAGCCTCCCCTGGGACTCGGAGGGGCTGGGGGGTCCCCCACCATCGGAGCGATGGAGCTACGGGTGCTCCGTGGCTGGGGTTGAGCAGAGCATCCCCAACGTCCCCAGCGCTGGGGACCCCAGGGGGGTGCCTGCCCCTGTCGGCAGGCACCGATGTCCCCATGGGCCTCCAGGTACGACATGGAGAGCACCGAGAACGGCAGCCCAGGCTCCGACAAGGGCAAGGTCCTGGAGCGGTCGCTGGAGGACCTGAGCAAAAGCAACTCCTCGTCCCCCACCCAGGGCTCCTCCAAAGTGCGGCACCTCACCGTCAGGTAACGCGTGGTCCTGTGCCACCCACGTCCCCCCATCCCTGCGCCGTGTCCCCCTGCTCTCTGCCTCGCTGCACCCCCTGCCGCGCTGTGCTGGGAGAGGGGTTTGGCAGGGAGACGCAGGCCTGGTCCTAAAAATGGGTCCACAGTGCTGGGAGGGGACACACAAAGCCACGTCCCCGTGTGTGTGCGCAAGGGATAAACCCTGCCGGGAGCTGGGCTGGATCAGTGCCCCCAGCCCAGCACCGCCACAGTTGTGGGATGCTCTGGGTAAAACCCATGAATAAGCAAAAATTGGAGGTGCTTGAGATTTTGGGGGAGCAAATCCCCAAAACCCCCTGGTTTAAAACCGGGGCGGAGGAACGGGCCTGCGCCCCCGCAGCCGGTCCCGGTGGCCGGTGGCTCTCGCTTGGCGCCTCTCGCCCCCGCAGCCCCCTTCTAACCCCGCTCTTCTCTTGCACGCTGCCGGGGGACGCACTGACGGTAGGTGACGGGGCCGGGGCGCTGGCGGGGCGGGGACGCCCCGGTGGGACCCCGCTGCCGGTCACCGGTGTTGGGGACGGTGCCTGTGGGGCATCTTCGGCAGGCAGGGGGGTCCCAGGGGACACTCGGCCATGGTCACCCCGGGAGCCGTAACGCGGCACCTCGGGGGTCCCTCGCCGCCTGCCAGCAGCTCCGGAGGAGCCGGGGTGTCCCCCCGAGCCCCAGGGACAGGTCAGGAGTGACGTGGCACCCACGGGGGGTCCCAGCCCTTGTCCCCTACCCGTGTCCCCAAGCCCGGGTGTCCCAGGGGCCACATGGGAGCCCCATTTCTCCCTCCTGTCCTGCAGGCTCTAACGCGCCTCCAGCTGCTGCCTCTCGAACCAGCACCTCCACACCCTCCTCCGCCACGTCCACCCCAGCGTCCCCTGCAGCGCCCCGGGCAGTGATGGGGACAGTAGCCCCAGGTCACCCGGCAGCTCCTGCCCGCCCCGGTGAGCCTCCGAGACCACCCGTGCGCACGAGGGGCACCCAACCTCCATCCCACCACCACCCCCCCCCAGCCCAAGGGCTTGTAGACGGGCACGGACATGGGGGTCTCTCCTGTGGGGGTGCAATCACCTGGGTCCCCTGGTGTCCCTCAACCCCTGCTGCCACCCACCCATGCGCTGCCCCCTCCCTGCTTGCGCTGCACCCCTCGGCCACCCCCCAGCCCCCGCTCAGCCGCCCTCTCGTCCGCCCAGGCTGAACCCCTCGCACAGCAAGAAGGCGCTGAGGAACTCCCGCCTCGTCAGCCAGAAGGACGATGTCCACGTCTGCATCATGTGTCTCCGCGCCATCATGAACTACCAGGTGGGAGAAGGCAACGTCCTTGGGGACCCAAGGACCTTGGGGACCCACCTGGGGCTCCCCAAAAGCCTGCGGGACCATCTTCAGGGTCAGGGTTTGGGTGGGATGGGACCCGTTCTCCATTCCCTTGCTCTGAGATGTCCTCACTCAACCTCATGTCTGGTGGGGACGTGGCATGGGGATGTCCCAAGGTCCTGGAGCATCCCTGGGGTGGGGACAGGAGGATGCACGACCCCATTAATGCTCTTCCCCCCCCAAGTCTGGTTTCAGCCTGGTGATGAACCACCCAGCCTGTGTCAATGAGATCACCCTGAGCCTCAACAACAAGAACGCCAGGTAGGACCCATCTCCTGTCCTCCTGTCCCTCTGTCCCCTTGCCCGCCCCATGGCCCTGACCCCCTCATGCCCCGTGTCTCCGCAGGACCAAGGCGCTGGTGCTGGAGCTGCTGGCTGCCGTCTGCCTGGTCCGAGGTGGCCATGACATCATCCTGGCCGCCTTCGACAACTTCAAGGAGGTGAGTCCCCAGCAGGGACACGTGGTCACCACGCTGACACCCGGGCTCCGGCTGGGTTCGTGCCTCAGTTTCCCTATGTGTGGCAGAGCCCTGCAGCATCAGGGCATCCTCCATCCTAAAAATGCCCATCCTGTGACTCGCGCGGGGATGCTCTGGCCGTTGGGCTTGATGTCCCCATGCCAGCACGTGTCCCCAGGGCCATGTCCCAACTGGACCAGGTGCTAGGCAGCACCCAGCAGGGTTGGGACGGTGTCACCAGCGGGTGCCTCCTGCCCCGCTACCCCCTGGGTGCCCACCCTGGCCGTGTCCCTCCTGGCCCTCAGGCCCATGCTCCCACCCCAGGTCTGCGGGGAGAAGAACCGCTTCGAGAAGCTGATGGAGTATTTCCGAAACGACGACACCAACATCGACTTCATGGTGAGTGGCTGGCGGGGCTGCTGCTCCGCCATCCCCAGGGCATTGTGTCCCCTGGGTCCATCCCCAGGGTGCTGTGTCCCAAGGGCTGCTGAGCTGTTGTACTGTCCCCAGGGCATCGTGTCCCCAAGGGCTGCTTGAGCCACCATGCTCTCCCCAGGCCATCATGTCCCCAAGGGTTTCTCAGCTGCCGTGCTGTCCCCAGGGTGGCATGTCCCCAAGGGCTGTTGAGCCACTGTGCTGTCCCCAGGGCATCATGTCCCCAAGGGCTGCTGGGCTGCTCGTCCTTCCCCAGGTCCCCAGGTCCCCCGGGCTGTGAAACCACCATGCACTCCCCAGGGGCACCGTGTCCCCAAGGGCCACCGAAACACTGCGCAATCCCCAGGGCACCATGTCCCCAAGGACTACCGGGCCATAGTGCCGTTCCAGTGGCCGTGCTGAGCCCGTGCCCGTCCCGCAGGTGGCCTGCATGCAGTTCATCAACATCGTGGTGCACTCTGTGGAGAACATGAACTTCCGCGTCTTCCTGCAGTACGAGTTCACCCACCTGGGGCTGGACCACTACCTGGAGGTGGGTGATCCTGCACCGCCCCGGTGCTGAGCCCCGATGCCGGAGGTGGGGTAGGTGCTGGGGGGGTTGCCATTGGCCGTGACGGTGCCACCGGCTGTCCCACGGCAGACCCTCCGTCTCACCGAGAGCGACAAGCTGCAGGTGCAGATCCAAGCCTACCTGGACAACGTCTTTGATGTGGGGGCCATGCTGGAGGACTCGGAGACCAAGACGGCTGTGCTGGAGCACATGGAGGAGCTGCAGGAGCACGTCAACCAGGTGGGACGTGGGCGCGTGGGCAGGAGCTGCTGACGCAAGCCCCGAGGGAGGGACGGGGATGGGGCTGAGCGACGTCGCCTCGTTCCCCCGCAGTTGACGGAGAAGCTGCAGGATGCGGAGAACGACTCCATGGCCAAGATAGCGGAGCTGGAGAAGCAGCTGAGCCAGGCGCGGCGGGAGCTGGAGGCGCTGCGGGTGAGCACCCGTGGGTGCTATGGTGCTGGAGGAAGGGATGGGTGCCTGGGGGAGCGGGGTTTAAGGGGTGCAGTGGGACACCAGTGATGTGCCGGGGCTTGTCACCACTGCAGGAGCAGCTGAGCCCACCGCGGCCACCCAGCCCGCCGGCCCCGCAGCCCCAGGATTCCTACCGGCTGGCGCTGGAGCGGCGGCTGGCGGAGCTGGAGGAGAAGGGGTTGGTGCAGATCCTGCGTGGGCCCGATGGAGACGTCGCCATCGAAATTGTCCCCGTCGTCATAGAAACCCCAGCAGCCCCCGTGGTTACCGGAGAGGCCACTGCCACCAGCACCACCACCAGCACCGCCACCGGCACAGGTACCACGGGTGCAGGGGGATGGTGGCAGCCCATGATGTCCCCTTCCCGGTGGGGACACCTGGCACAGAGGAGGGGTGGCAGCGTGTCTCTGGGCAGAGAAACTGAGGCAGGGGCGCGGGGATGTGCCCAGGGACGCGGCGTCACTCGGTGGCAGAGGGAACGTGGCGGTGGCACCGTGCCCTGCTGTGCCGCCATCTCACCCACGTCTTCTTTCCGTTGCAGATGCTCCGGCTCTGGCTCCGGCCCCATCTCCCCCACCAGCACCTGCCGCCCCCCCGGCCCCCCCACCTCCACCCCCCCCACCACTGCCGGGGGCTGAGCCCGGCCCCCCGCTGCCCCCCGCACCCCCACTGCCCGCGGGCACCGGCCCCCCCCCGGCCCCTCCACTCCCGGGTGCCCAAGTGCCACCCCCACCCCCACCGCCCCCGGGGGGGCTGGAGGGCCCCGTCCCCCCCCCTCCACCACCCCCACCCCTCAGTGGGGAGCTCCCAGCTGCACCGGGTGCCCCCCAAGCTGCCGGCAGTTCAGGTGAGTGTGGCCCAGGGACGGTGGGGACGGCCCCAGCCGAGGGCTGGGGGCACCCTGGGGTGGGTTTGGGACCCCCCCACCCCGTGACATGTGCCCCCTCCCCGTCACCCTGCAGTGAAGGTGAAGAAGCCGATCCAGACCAAATTTCGCATGCCCGTCTTCAACTGGGTGGCACTGAAGCCGAGCCAGATCGATGGCACCGTCTTCACCGAGCTCAACGACGAGAAGGTGCTGCAGGTGAGGACACGACGGTGTCCGGGGGGTCTGGGTGCAGCGTCCGCACCGCACCCGTGCTGAGGTCGCCCCCGTGACCACCCTGCACCCGTCCGTGGTGCCACGTGGCTGCTGGAGGAGCTGGAGGTTGGAGCAGCTCCTTGGGGCCGTGGAGAGGGACAACGTGGGGTCTGCCATCCTTCTCCTATCACCCCGTCCTTGTCCCCTTGCTCCATCCTCATGCTCACAGCCTGTCCTGTCTTCTTCCTCATCTTCATCCTCTGGTCCCCTCATCCCCTCCTTACCCCCTCCCTGTCCCCTTGTCCTGTCCCTGTCCTTGTCCCCTTGCTCCATCCTCATCCCTTCAACTTGA
Source organism: Platalea leucorodia (assembly GCF_965183815.1). NCBI lineage: Eukaryota > Metazoa > Chordata > Aves > Pelecaniformes > Threskiornithidae > Platalea > Platalea leucorodia. Next base: position 2,333,592 of record NC_138844.1, read on the forward strand.
CCTCATCCACTTGCCCCATCTTCATCCTCTCACTCCTCTCCCCCTCGTCCCGGTCCTCTGGCCCCGGCCCCGTCCCAGATGTCCTGTGTCACCTCCTTGCCGTGCCCTCAGCCCTGTCTCCCCACAGGAGCTGGACATGAGTGACTTTGAGGAGCAGTTCAAGACCAAGGCACAAGGCCCCGGCTTGGACATCAGTGCCCTCAAGGTGAAGGCCACGCAGAAGGCTCCCAGCAAGGTCACCCTCATGGAGTCCAACCGAGCCAAGAACCTGGCCATTACCCTCCGCAAGGGCGGCCGCAGCATCCAGGACATCTGCACAGCCATCGAGATGTGAGTGTCCCCTCCTTGATGGGAGGTGATCAGGAGAAGGTCGGGCGCGAGCCCAGCTACGCCAAGGGGTCGGGATGGTGCAGGGTGTGCTGGGGTTGGAGGGGTGATGGCACCAGCCTTGGGGACGGAGGTCAGATGGGAACCAGTCATGGGGATGGAGGGATGCAGGGAGCAGATACGGAGAGATGGAGGGATGCGAGGACCAGCTGTGGGGATGGACAGAAGATGGGAACCAGCCATGGGTGACAGGGTCGTTTCCCACCACCCGCAGGTATGACCAGCAAGCCCTGAGCCTCGACTTTCTGGAGCTGCTGCTGCGCTTCCTACCCACTGAGTACGAGCGGACGCTCATCGGGAAGTTCGAGCGGGAGCAGCAGCCGCTGGAGGAGCTCTCGGATGAGGACCAGTTCATGATCCGCTTCAGCAAGATCCCGCGCCTGGCCGAGCGCATGAACGTCATGATCTTCCTGGGCAACTTCAATGACACGGCCCAGCTGCTGATGCCGGTGGGTGTTGGGGGGGACGGGGTGGCTGTGGGTGGGGGGCTGCGAGGGGGTGGCATCCATCTGCAGCGAGACTCAACGCTTCTCCTCCCACCCACAGCAACTCAACGCCATCATCGCCGCCTCCATGTCCCTCAAGTCCTCCAGCAAACTGCGCAACATCCTCGAGGTGAGGAGTTTGGGGGGCGGTGGCCCTGATGGGGGGACGTCGGGCTGGGACGGGTGCACGCAGGGTGCGTGTAGGTGCTGTGCCCCCCCCGGGGTGCCCCGTCCATGCCGGGTTGTGTCGCCGAACCGTTGTGTCTCCGCAGATTGTCCTGGCCTTCGGGAACTACATGAACAGCAGCAAGCGCGGGGCAGCCTACGGCTTCCGGCTGCAGAGCCTCGACGCGGTAGGGTCGGCGCGGGGCTGCCCAGTGTCCTGGGGCACCGTCACTGCCCAGGGACCAGCCTTGGGGACGGAGGGACACAGGGACCGGCTGTAGCGATGGAGGGGCTTGCGAACCTGCTGTGGGGATGGAAGGATGCAAGGCCCAGCCGTGGGGATGGAGGGAGATAGGATTCAGCTGTGGGGGTGGAGGGGTGCAGGGACCATCTATAGGGCTGGGGAGGAGCTAAAGGGATGGAGATACACAAGTACTAACGGTGGCGTTGGAAGGATGCAGAGAGCAGATATGGAGAGATGGAGGGATGCAAGACCAGCTATGGGGGCGGAGGAAGATGGGAACCAGCCACGGGGATGGAGGGATGCAGAACTGTGGGGATGGAGGGATGCAGAACCGTGGGGATGGAGGGATGCAGAACCATGGGGACAGAAGGATGCAGAACGGTGGGGATGGAGGGATGCAGAACCATGGGGACAGAAGGATGCAGAACAGTGGGGATGGAGGGCCACCAGAGCCTGCCCTGAGCAGGGGTGAGGTGGGATGGTGGGATGCAGGTCGGGGCTGACGCTGCTCTCTCCCAGCTCCTGGAGATGAAGTCGACAGACCGCAAGCAAACGCTGCTGCATTACCTGGTGCGGGTGATCACGGAGAAGTACCCCGAGCTGACCGGCTTCCACACCGAGCTGCACTTCCTCGACAAGGCGGGCACAGGTAGCGCCCGCGGGAACCGGGCTGGGGGGTTCGCGGCAGGCTGCAGCCCTGGCGCGGGGGCTCTCGGAGCCTGCCCTGACCCCGGCGCTGCTCGCCCTCCCCGCAGTCTCCCTGGACAGCGTGTTGCAGGACGTGCGGAGCCTGCAGCAGGGGATGGAGCTGACCCGCAAGGAGTTCATGCGGCAGGACGACAGCCTCGTGCTCAAGGAATTCCTCAAGGTCAACTCGGAGGTGATGGAGAAGCTGCAGGCTGACAGCAAAACCGCCAAGGTGGGTGCTGGGGGTAGCGTGGGGTCGTGGGGCAGGATGGGGCCCCCCCATTCCTCCGTGGGGATACCCCGGGGTGCCCTCTGCTCACACCTCCGCCCTGTGGGAGAGGCTCCCGGTTGGGATGTGGCTCCAGCGGGATGCGGAGGGGGATGGCGAGGTGGGAGAGGCTGGAAGGAGGCGGTGGGCGATGGGGCGCCGCTGCCTGGCCCCAGCCCCCCGGATCGGGGTGTCTCTGCCTGCAGGAGGCGTACGAGTCGGCTGTGGAGTATTTTGGGGAGAACCCCAAGACCAGTCCCCCCACCACCTTCTTCCCCATGTTCATGCGCTTCATCAGAGCCTACAAGGTAGGAGGGGACGGGGGGTGCCCTGTTTCTGGGAGTTGGGAGTGGATTGGGGGGGTCTGACCCCACTTTGGGGTAACCAGAAAAAGCCACACATGGGACCGTGGGGCTCAGTGCTGCCCGTCGGGGCGGTCGGAGATGCTGGAGCTGGGTTGGGGTGAGCCGGGGGCTGCCGAGGGGAGGAAGGGGGGCTGCAGTCCCGCGGCAGGACCCCCCCAGCTCAGCACACCCTCCCTGCGCCTCTCCCAAGAAAGCAGAGCAGGACATTGAGCTGTGGAAGAAACAAGAAGCCGCGGCCAGAGAGGCAGAATCCAGCCCCCCCGGCAGCAAGGACCAGCCTGAGGTAAAGGTGCCCCACGCGTCCCTCTGTCCTGGTGGGGCGGCTCCGCTCCAGCCGTGGGGAGAGAGCTGGGTGGGGGAGGCCGCGCCGTTCACCCCGCGCTGTCCCCAACCGCAGTTGCCCATCCAGAAAGCCAAGCGGCAGCAGATGGACATGATCGCCGAGCTGAAGAAGAAGCAGATGGTGAAGGAGCCACTTATCTACGAAGGAAAAGACGGGGCCATCGAGGATATTATTTCAGGTGAGCGATTATTTCAGGTGCGCGGTCCGGCGTCCCCCTGCAGCAGACCCAGCGCTCGGTGCCAGCGAGGAGACCCTCGGGGATGGGGGGCTGCGGGGGGCTGTCACAGCCTGGAGCCGAGGGCCACCAAGCCCCATCGTGGGGACCAAACCCACCCTTAGCACCTTCCCATCCCACGCGGCAAAGCTGCCGAGCACTCTCTGCCCTGTCTCATAGCTTTTCCTCCTCTTCTGCTTCTTCTTCCTCCCTCCTCCTCCTCGCTGTCTCTCTGGATTGCTCTGCTCAGCTCTGAAAACTGTTCCTTTCACGGCCCGGACGGGCAAGCGCTCGTCCCGGCTCTTCTGCGATGTGAGCTTCAACGAGGAGGGTCCTCTGTAGGTAACGTGGGGGCAGCCGGGCTGGGGGCGAGGGCACGGCGCAGGCAGGGGCTGCCAGACTTTGGCACCCTCCTGGGTTTCTCGGCCCATCGTCACCTCTGGCTGCGTGGCAGGCTGGCTGGACTCTGCCCCGTGCCGAAAGCCAACCCCGAGGGGCACCAAGGCATCAGCCCCAGCCCCACGGCGCGGTGCCGGGCACCGAAAGAGGCGAGGGAGGGGGTCCCGCAGGCTGGTTGGTCGTAGCTGCTGCTCCTCCTGTCTCTGCGTGCAGCGGGTCGGGCTGGTACCCAAGTGGGGGGACTCCTGGGCGGTGGTGGGTGACTGGGTCCCAGCCTTCGCCAGGGCGGGCGGGTGGAGCTCAGCCAGCCTCCGCGCTTTCTCCCGGTGCAGATCTGCGGAACAACCCTTACCGGCGCGCAGACAAGGGCCGCGGCAGCGCCAAGAAGCGGGCTGCGGGGCAGAGCCTGCAGGCGACGCCGGACATCTCGCTGTGACCGGCGTCGTCCCTGCAGCTGCCAGGACCGGGGCAGGACCATCCTCCCGACGCAGACGGGACCGCAGGACATCAGCCTGCCAGCCCGGGACGACGCGGGGCGGAGGGGCAGTGCCTGCTCCTAGCTGCTCCAGCTGCTTAGCGTGCCAGCTCCCACCCCGCATGCCCTTGGGTCCGGCGCAGGGATCCCCCGGCGCTTGCTTAGCGAGGCCTCTGAGCTCCTCTCCCCGCGGCTGGCAGGGCTGGGGGACCCTCCTGGGCACGGGCAGGGAGGGGGGGGCACAGAAAGGGCCCCAACTTGTCTCGGAGGGAAACGCGGGGCTGCCCCATCCCTACCCCAGAGCTGCTCCATCGCACGCCTGTCTCGGGGTCAGCCCCGCGCACCGGCGTGCCCCACTCTTCAGCTTGCTGGTGCCTTTGACTTCCCGCTGCAGGAGGGGAGGAGGGCTGCCTCTCCCCCATCTCCCCTGGCCCCTGGAGACCCGCGTTCTCCTCCGCTGCAGAGCCGAGCAGGCACGGGCTGCGCCTGCTCTCCAGCGAGGAGCCTGCTGCAAAGATCCCACCCTGGGCGCTTCCCGTACCCCAGGAGCTGGCAGGGGTGCTATTTTACAGTGATTTTATACGTCTTCCTTAAAATTTCTCTGTGCTACGGGAGCAGGGACTGGAACACCCATAAACAGGACCTCCCCAGGATCCCAAGGCTCCGGTGAGTCTGTTCCTCACTGCAGGGGAGGCTCCGTAGCTACGACAGCAGCAGCAGGGGCAAGGATTTCCTATCCTCAGGTCTCTGCAAGCTGGTACCTAGCTCTGCCCTCCTGCAGCTCTGGCATCCGCCTCCGCTGTCGGGGCTGGAGCCGCTCGGGGACAGCGGTGCCCGTCAGCCCTCGGGGAGCCCGAGGCTGCTCCCCGTTAGCCAGCGGTTGCAGGACGCAATGTGCAGGCGGTGCTAGGCAGCCTCCAGCCCCTGCAGCCACCACCACGATCCCGAAACACTGCAGGGGCACTGCTGAAATCACGCAGGAGACAGAGGCCAGAGCTGCATGAGCCTCCAGATAACGCGCTGGACTCGATTCCTCCCCTGCCCTGCTGCGTACAGCCGAACCGCGCGCTGTCCCAGTTAACCTGTTAACGCATTTACATCGTTAAGCGGCCCCCGCTCGCCCTGCTGCGAGGACGCGTGGCTGCCGTGTACATTCTCGCTAGCCCCAGCTTTTAGGCCAGGGCAAGTCCTCGCTGCGAGCCAGAGCAGTGACGGCTTCCTGCTGTAATTACGATGCTAAGCGCCAGCCGGCTCAGTATCACACACAAGCTCCAAGGGGAGGGAAGGGAAAGGAATGTGTAAATTATAAATGCCTTTAAGCCAGAAATGTAAAACATCGACTGCTAATTTGTATACATTATTTTTATATATTAAAATCCTGTTTAATCTAAAGCAGAACTGGAAATAAAATGACTCCGAGGATAAAGCACTTGTCTGTGAGAAGGGGTGAAGCTTTGCATGGGGGGTGATGCTGCGATGGAGGGAGGGAGGGAGGGAGGGAAGGAAGGAGGGAGGGAAAGGGAGGGAGGGAGGAAAAGATGGATGGAGGGAAGGATGGAGGGAAGGATGGAGGGAGGAAAGGAGGGATGGAGGGATGCACAAGCTGCTGCTGAGGCTCCGCTAACAACGCGCGACCTCCCGCGTAAGGAACGGCTGCCAGGAGTGGCGACCGTGCTCCTTTGAACATTTTCAAGTGGAAGATGTGTTCCTGACTCGCCCGGCCTGGGGCTGGGGGTAGGGTAACTTCAAGGCTCCGCTCGGCCCTGCAGCTCCCTCCAGGACTGGCGGCCTCCGGGCAGCCATGATCTAATGGGTGAGAACGTGAGGAACAGGAGTGCCACAGGACAAGAGAAGGGAAAAGCCAGGACGTGTGGCTCTTCCAAGGGGCAGTCCCACTTCTGACTACACAAGTGTCCCTGAGGAGAAGGCTACCAGAGTGCTTCCCTAAGCCGATCCGTAGCTTTACAGCAACAAAACACCCGCCTTCTTTTGCCGACAACTGATCCGACTTCGGTGCTCACAGTACAAGCGGGTACCTGATAGCAGCCCCCACCCCACCTTCACTTTGGGGTTTACGTTTCAGGATAACTGACCTCGCCCGCTCACTGGCAGTGCCACCAGCACGCCTCCAGTCCGCTGCGCCCATTTAACAGAAAGGCACCAACCCAAGTGGAGACAAACGGCTCCTGCACCAACAGCGAGCAGAAGCACTGGCGAATCTCCAGAGCCCTGCCTGCCCAACCCGGTGCCTCTGGATCCCAGACCTACTTTGGTGCTATCGAGGGGAAGACTCAGCAGCTCCCAGAACAGCGAATCCCCCTGCCTGCACTGGGACAGGAGGAGGAGAAGGGACTATCTACATGGAAACAGAGAGAGATGCCAGTATATTTAGCAAATCCATCGAAGTTGTTGCTGCCTCTTCATACCCAGAAGTGACTTCTCCCTGCATCCCCCAAAACTAGGGTAAGATGCAGCAGAGTTTAACCAGACCAGGCTTCCCTTCTTGAAAAATGCCTTACTCAGCACCCAGTCTTGTTCTCTGGGACGACGTATCAAACCACTAGCAATGAGAACAAAGAATCTTTTTTTTCCAGCTTTATTTTTTTTCCTGTGAAAATGCAGGTCAAAATGTTAATTTCAAGAAATCACAGTTTTATAAAGTGTCATTCATTCGATACAAGCTAGTCATTCCATCGCCTTCACCCACACCAGTCCTGCCCATCCCAAAGAGATTATCAGCTTCATATTGCTTTGCCAACAGTGATTTTTCCAGACTTTCGGAAGGAGCTACACGACAAGAGCCATCTGTGTTTATCACTCCTACTGCTATTTGTCCTCCCTACCCTGAAGTGGGGTTCTGTCCTAAAGACTAGTTATGTTATTACACACAGTTTCAGCCAAATTTTAATGTGGATAACAAAAAGCTTTCCTGACTTTCTCTTTCGTCAGTATTGCACAGCCAGCCTCGGTCTGCAAGCTGGACTTTTTATGCCTGTCACAGCAATAACGACCAGCCAAATGAAGAGGAAACTGTCCTGGCAGCAGGAGAGAGTCGAGGAGATCCCAAGCTGGTAGGTAGCAACACCATGAAAACTCTGGAGATACTCCTGAGAGCAGAACCACATTTCAGGACAGTAAGAAAGCACCAGTGGTTTGTGGTATCAGCCGAAGCGTCTTTCCCATCCGTCAGGGACTGCTGACGCCACAGCCCGCTTGTCTGGCCGGCTGTCACGTAAGACATTCGTTAGGTGGAAATCCGCAGCCTCACTTTCTCACTTGAGGTGGCAGCAAAATAGGACTGAAGGTTTTGGACAAAATGAACAGGATGGAGATACTGGCTAATGCTGGTGTGAGAGTACAGGAGAACACGGACATCTCCATCTACCCAACAGAGACATTCTGGGTTCGCAAGGGTTTACTGCCTTTCACCCATTCGTGTAGGTGGCCCGAGATTAACCTTAATGCTATAGATGAAACGTAAAGCTCAGAAGTCCTGCCAACAGAGGGCTGCTGCATCCTGCCCTGCTGCTCGGCAGAACTTGAGTCGAACCCCGATGTACAAAACCGTACACCTGGACATCGAAGCATTTTGCAGACAACAGTGAAAGCCACAAGACGCAGCCTTTGGGAAGGGAACAGACTATGCTTTCATATTGACACATCACCAACAGCAATGTGTCATACTGACACATCACCAACAGACTCTTCTTAGAAACAACCAACAGTTTTTTTTCCTCCCCCCCTCAGAGGAAGCCTAGGAAGGGTGCCAGGCGTGGGGAGGCTGGCTGGTGCGCTGAGCTTGGCAGCTCCCGGGAAGGCATTTTGATCCCTCCTGCTCCAGAGACTACAATTCTTAGTAGTTTATGGCATCTGAAAAAACAAAATCTAGCCAACCTACCCATTCCCCCCCCACTCCTTCCTGGAAGAGATGTGCGTAATGTGTTAATTGTTTACTAAAAACACTCTTAATGTGGCATTTCAGCTATAATTAGATGTCTATTTTGGACAACGTATTAAGTGCTTTAGAACAAAAAGTGCTATAAAACTATACCCATAGCGGTGACAGGTTTAATTTTTCTTCAAGAGTTCCACTTTTTTATTGCATCACAACTTTAGTTTTCTGATTAGGGATGTCACTGCCTTGTGTACGAAAACCAGCTGATGTTCTGGGAGACCAAAGGGAAGGAGTATCAGTTGCTTAAGGAGCACCGGTCCTCAAAAAGGGAGGCCCAAGTGTAACTTTTCCCAGCTATTTTCTAAGTGAACTTCACTTGAGAAAACTGCAAACATTCCTGCCCCGTTGCGTCCCCCAGAACCAGCACAGATCCGGCAGGGCCTACCGCGCTTTTTGGGAACCGTTCCTCTACTCAGCCTGGATGTAGACAGCCCCCGCTCAGAGGCCGCGGCAGTTACAGCACACTGGAAGAGCCACAGCACATCGTCAAGTGACCGTGATTTCCAGATGTGCAAGGACTTGGAGCAGTCCCGAACGGGTACACTCATAGCTTACACCTCCCGCCGGTTTTGTTCTGGGTTACAGAAGGGCTGACAACACCTGCCCGTCTGAATTTGACCCGTGCAGTTTCAGTATACTCCAAACAATTCACAAATCAGTAAAAAAAAAGTTCAAAGCTTACGGCATTCCGGGCCCAGCTGCCCATCCCACTCTTTTAACACATTTTGACATAAGGGGAGCAGTACGAAGCCTCGTGCCAGTCCGTAAGTGCTGGTGAAGACAGGCTGAGCTAACACACCATGCAGAACTGGGGCACTGATCTCCAGCGGAGGGGCCGAGCGGCCAGCCGGATTCATAGCTGGCAGTGAGATTTTATAAACGCCGCAGCAAAATTCAGCCCTTGTCTGAGCTGACCGAGCCGCCGGTCCTTCCCCCTCCAGGGGGAGCTGCCTGGACGGGACAGTTCAGGTGAAGTCCCAAGTCAGCGTGGAAAGAGGATGGAGGAACACAAGCCCTTCACCCTGCCCGCCAAGGAATACCCTCCTCCTGCCCTACCTGCCAGACCACGTTGGCAGCAACACCAGAGAGAGCACCAGCTCGTCAGTCGGGGAGGAGACCTGAAGATGAGAGCTGCAAGCAAAGCTCTTTCTGGGAACAAAGTTCTTTTCTGATTCAAGAAGGAAGCGTCTGCGGGGAAGGGTGGGAGGTGAAACTAAGAACCCAGCTAGTTACTGCTGTCGATTTTCCCCATGCAAAAGGCTTGAGGTAGAGATGATGCTACCCAAAGCCTACAGAAACGTTAAGTTTTTCCTCCAGCTAGAAGGAAGTTAGCCAGCTCCCCTCGGCACAAACAACCACAGCTGCACTGAAGATACCCAACCTCCTCCTTTGGGCAAGCCCAGCAACCACCAGCTTCACCTCAGAGGCTGAGCAACAGTTCTCATCCAATCCTCCTCTTCTCCTGAAAAGCGCAATCACATTCCTCTGAAAAGCAGGAATTTCCACCCACCATTCTCAAGCTGAACCTAACACTCACACCCAAAACAAGTAATTCCCACTGTTCTGGGGAACGTCTAAGCTCAGGACATGTCTTAGAACTGGATCAGAACAGACAACAGAAGTGAGGCCCGAGAGCAGTGAGCTGCTGAACCGCTATCCTACTTCAGCACAAAACACCAGCAACTGCACTTGGTGCTCCACGGCAGGGGTGGTTGGAAGCTTTTGCAATTCCTTCTTTCAACAAGGTAAAAACCTCCAAAACAGGAACGGCTTCATGGTCTGTTCTCCAGCTGACCGTGTTTGACTCGCCATGTCCAGCTGACGCTGCAGTCAGGGGCAAGGGTGCACTGCAGCTCAATACCAGAGTCGGGGACCTCCATGTCGTAGTGAACTGGCTGGCCTTCTTTAGTAACCAGACTGAAAGCAGGGACCGGTATCTGTGAAGCAGAACAAACAGATCTGAGCGGCACTTCAAGTCTCTTTCAGAACACAATATCCCTCTGCCAAACCCAGCAAATAGCTTCCCAACCCAAGAAAAGCTCCTGGAGAGAGGCTTGTGCTTGGCAGGAACATCCTAACCTTCTCTCTTAAGAAAGTATCTCAGAAACTGAACTAGGTAGCATTCACCCTGCTGCCAAATCGCCTCACCCAAGTTTTTGACCATCGCTGGTGGTTCCTGAACTGCCCATGTTCGGGCACTGTGAATTCCTCTGCAGGCTAGTGATATTTTGCTTTGCAATGTCCAAGAGAATGAAGTACGCCAAAGAGAACCAACACCACTAACACATTTTCTGGACTTCTGCAACCTCTTTGTTTAGAGACGATCACCATGTTTTACACCCAGATGAGTCACAGTCCCACAAACACTCAGGAGCTTCTTTCAGGGACTGCCAAAGAGAGCCACGGTGAGGTTCCCTGGAGTCTGCCAGTATCTCCTCCAACCTAAGAAGTTGGAAGCATCACAGCCAAACACAGCCCATTTCCCTTAGCTGATATTACTGCTCTTGATGAAAAAGCCATATGGTGATTCTTCTTTAGGGAGAGGGGAAAGAATTTATCTTTGTAGTCAAGGAGAAGGATTTTTAAGCTGCAGCACAGGTACTTTCTAAGATGGAGATCCCTATGGTCCCTATGATAGTTAGCGATGGCTTATGATTCAGAAAACATCTGCTATCACACTCGTAACAGCAGCACCAAAGTTACGTTACTAAATGTGTCATTAGGATCCCTGAATGGACGTCTGGGTCACTGGTTTTAAGGCACCGTGAGGCTGCATTTTGGAAGAAATTGCTTCTCAGACAAAATGCCGTACTTAACCCCAGCCTTGGGTCTCACCTGGCTGCTTATCCCAGTGGCAATGTCTCCCACCTTTGTCCTGTGGAAATCCCTGATGTGTAAATTTTCTCCACTTAGCAACTGGATCTGGATTTTCACTCCTGTAACGCACAACAGAAGTCATTAACTTCCGCTGTAGGCATAATGACTTCACAGTCCAACACAGCAAAATTGACTAGCAAGGCACATACATCAGAAGAATTCATTTTTGTCATTAAGCATTTAATTCATGTAGGTCTTCTGCTGAGCATGGAGGCTTGCCGAAGACAACAGTGACTCACAGAGCAGAGCTGGATTTAGCAAGAAAGCAGCTGAAGAGATGTATTGATTTGCACAACATGCCCTCAAAATTACTTTGTAGACGTTTACGGTTATGAAGCATATATTCTTGCACATAGCAGTTGCACGAGGCAAGGCATACAAAGCTGAACCAGACTCCGTGTGTTCAGGAACTTCTCTGGCTTTTACCGGACTATACAGACTTGAGTGCCTTCACCCATCTATGACTGGGGCAGACTGGGCCTCTTGGCAACCCACGTGCTTTTAGGAGGGTCTGTGCTGACACAGCAACTGAAGGATAAGAAGAGCTCAAAGACTCCATGTCCCAGACCCTCTAGATACTGAGAAAATTATACCTGACCATTTAGCCAAACTTTAGAACTTCAGACTCACCGTTGAAATAGCTGGGAGTGTCTGTGTGCCGACTGCGGTTCAGCAGGTTGTTCCAACTGAAGCTCTGTCCATCTGTCTGGCTGTTCCAGGAATGAATCCCAGAGCTCATAGTGTCCCTCAAGCTATGAGAAGCCTTCATGGAGTTCTGCAGAAGAAAGCACAGGTTTGTCAAAGGCTCCTAAAGACAATGTGCTTGCATGAGATAAACATTAAAATAACCTCAGGAAGAAAAAAGTAGAAATCCGCAGGGATCTAGACCGGGCCTTGAGTTACTCAACATTTACCTGCCATCTAGAAAAGGGGATGAATAGCAATGCAACAGTTTGCAGACATAGTAAGTTATTCTCAATAGTCAAATGAATAATCAGCTGAAGATCTGGATGAGGAAAAAAAGAGCTTTATCGTACTCAGTGACAGGAGAGTAAAGCATCAGATAAAATTCTCATGTCAGTAAGTGACAAGTGACACCCAGGAAAAACAGTTAAATGTACATAAACAACTACGGACCCCACATTGCTGTACTGCTTAGAAAAGTCTATACTATCTTAGAGTCATAGAAGGTCAATCTGACAACATCAGCATAGTGGTAAGTACCAGTCAAGAGTCAAATTAAATGTTAGGGCCAGGTATTAGGAGGGAAAAAAAAGGCAAAAAAGCAGAGTCACTTCCCAAGCTGTACACCACGCTGTGTCAACAGCTGAGCTACTGTACAGAACTCTGCTCAATCCTCCTCAAAAAGCATTAGAAGGCTGAGAAGAGGAACAGAAATAGGAAACAGAGATGCTCACAGTCCGAAATGACTCCTGTAGATGGCAGGCTACACAATTTTGGACTCTATGTCTTTGAAAAAAAAGATTGAAGGGCTTACGTCCTTCGCTGGTTCAACAAGGCTTATTCAGTGTTTCTCACTGGTATTCCCTACCTTATGAACACCAGAGACAGAGCAAACAAAATTAATTCAACTTAGTATTTAAGTAACTTAGACTATGTAAATCATTAGTATGAAGGGGTTAAAAGAAGTTCATGGAGAACAGATCCACAGGCTGGGTCTCTGTTCTTCTGCCCTATTCTCTGGTCTTTCCCTGAACATCCCCTCAGTGGCCATGGCCAGGAAGAAGACCCTGGGCTGCACGGCCATTTGGTCCACCGTGGTACAGCTCCTACGCTCATCACTGCTTCTTCAGTTCCTTTCTTCTGCATGGAGAGGGCCAAGGCTGCTGAGATTTTCCATCTCCACACACTTGATGCTTACTGTGAGTATACAGCACAGGAGAGCAACTGGAGGAAAGGGATCCATGCTGGACAGTAAACTAAAGAACAACTACAGTCCTAAATACCCCACTGTCCAAGAACAAAGATTTCTTCCCAAGGTACTCTCCAGCAAACTGGGTGTCAAAAAGCAGCAACAAACGTGAGAAACTCCAGATGTCCATTGCTCGCAGCTTCCAGTCTCCCAGCGGTGGCGACCCTGCCACCCCCCACCACAATAACACGGCTGGCATCCGCTGATACTCGCCTTCTCACTGGCGTCTGACACAAACGGGCTGTCGATGCTGAGGCACGAAAGCATTTGTTCTTGCTCTTCCAGCGAGTAAGGCTGTGAAAGGCTGTTCAAAAACAGTTCTGCAAGCAAAGGGAAAGAGAGGGAAGACATTTCCAGTGATTCCTTTCATGCCTCACTGCTCTAATCAGCTACTGCAATTAATACCCAAAGCTTCTTCAGCATTATCTAATGAACATTGATACCAGTGTTCGCGAAACACACGAGACAATTCCTCTGCTAAGTAGAGGCTATGGCCACCACTGTGAAAATAGGGAACCTGAGCCAGAAAGGACAGATGAATTGTGCAACGACATGCAAAACGCCAGGGACAGGACCAGCACCCAGAATTTCCCAGTTCTTGCCTATTATGTCCCCTACCAGTCTTCATCCCAGATCCATCCACATCCTACCCAGGGAAAAGTCAAACTTCCGTGTTCAACTCCTGCAGTAACTTGCACTGCTAATATCCAGACCTGACAAGGCTGTTGAAGATCCAAAGCCATTTGGGAAGAAAGCCGGCCCTCAGCAACCCCTAAAATGCCATTCCTCAGTTCTGTGGCAAGTTACATTTCAAGACACTTTTTTCCTAGCTCGAAGTTTTCGATTCATTTACAAAGACTAGAAAATACAGGATAAAAAAAGTGAAAGGTTGAGTTATACTGAGGCAATGGAACTGGACTAGTACTTCACTGATTTTCACACTGAACTTACTGCTGGTTTTCAAATTCGGGATTGCTGCTGGTTAGCAAATTCGTTGGCCGGTGGGTGCGGGTTTTCCAATGCCCAGAACAAAACAGTTGCAGAGTGATTTTAACTACACTGCTTTGTTTGGCATGTCCCATCCAATAGGCTTATCCTTCTATTAAAAGAATTATGTTTGAAAACCTAAAATTTCAGATGAAGATGGAATTGCAGCCACTGTTTATTCGGTGCACATAAGCACAAGTCTGAAACTGGCTGTTTTCTGAGAGGTGCAGGAACCTCTCACAGAAGTTCGCTCCACTGTTCACAGAGTGGAAGGAAATCCTGACCGCTACCTTTGTGGCACATTTAATTGGTTAAGAACTACTAGTTTTGGTAATTTCAAGGAAGGCTGAGCAATTCGTGTAACGAGAGAGGAACTACGAACAAAATGACATCCAAGCTCAAAAACCAGAAATAACTGTCAAGAGGCCAAAAGAAAGCAGCTGTATTTTCATCATGCTCTCAGGCGAAAAGCTGAATTCCCTACATAGCACATCGCTTACCTATTTCCAGCTGCTGAAGCTCTTGTTCTGAAATGGTCGTTGCTCTCTCCACATGGCCGCAGCTCTTCAGGGGCAGAGGAGTCGAAGAGAGAGGTGGAGGATCCCAGGTCTCAGATAATTCCTTGCACCCGTTCCAAGGGGTTCCCTCGACCTCCTCTGTTTGCTCCAGACACGGTGGTGGTAGGACTGGGCTCACACAAGAAACTTTGACTGGCAATTTTGGGTCAGAACCAGTCTCAGAAACTGGGCTCACTGTGGGGGACAGGGACGTCTGTGGATTGTTTTCTTTGCTCAAAGATAAATGTCTAGGCTCTCTGTATTCGCCTTTCCAGGGACTTGTTACACCTCCCACTATAAAAACAAAAAGCATATAAACATGATCAACTAAAGAAAATAAGAAGAGGTAAAAGTTTTCCTTCACAATAAGAGTTTCTGAAGTGTATCTTGCTGTAAAATGCCCAGCTTCTTCAAAAGCCAAAACCAGATCACCTCTACAAATTCTTGCTGTACTACAGAACCTTTCAGCAGGATTAAGTTGTAATAAATTACGGATAGTCTTAGAGGCAAGGCTGGACCACAAGTATGAGTTACGGTTCAGGATGCAATAAACCTCTGCTTTCAGTTTTGCTGCATACCAGGCTCCAGCTCACAAGATGCAGTTGATATTTCAGCTGAATATGAGCCCAGCCACAGAACACACCTTAATAAACCCACATAGAGCACAACATCATTTACTTCAAGCAGAGAAGGAAGAAAGAGCACGTGACAGCACACCGGAAATTTAAATTTATTTGGGTGAGAAACACCCGGGTGCGGGCAAAAGCTATCAACCCAAAAATAAACATCAATGCTGAAGCCTGTGCAAATGCTATACTGAACAGTAAAACATGCTGATATTTCCCACAGGACCGCTCTGACATAACTAGCACTGGCCACTTTACCAGTGCGGACAAGAAGCTTTAGATACAGGACATTTCTACCTTCTTCAAGTGCGACGCTGGTCTTAGTTTTCAGTTCAGACGCAGATGCTCTTTGAACAGGCTCTTTCTCCAGACCCATTTTAATAATCTCAGCAGTGAGAGGGTTGCAGGAAGGTGGAATTTCCCTCAGAGGAGGTGGCTCTTTAGCTATCTGTGTGACAAACAGGAAGTGAAAGAAGTTAGACCAGAGAGGCTTCATTTGATTTCAGAAAGGTTCTTCCCACCCTGAGAGCGTTTCCAACTGAAATTAATGACAGACCTAAGCAGTAATTTTATTACAGCTGAATGGCTAAAAAGTCACACCCAAGTCATGAGCAGGATATGAAAGAAACAGCCGTAGCATGTGTAATACACAGCAGACTGAGAGGCGTAAGAAATGATTAGCTTCCAAAGCAAGGCTGGCATCATCGTAAATGCCCAGCTGGCTCTCAGCCAGCCTTCCTGAAATGACTGCTCTCTAGCCAGGTATAATGAGATTTTGCAGGCTTACGTACCTTTTACTGCAGCTCTGCTGGTTCACTCACCTTTAGACAGAGCGGGTGATTGTAATACTGGGTCCAAGGGTGGCACCCATTAAGCATGTGCAACATCATACAGCAGCTGCTCCAGACATCCACTTTGGAGTCACAACGCTTTCCCATGACCACCTCCGGAGCCATGTGAGTCTCCGTGCCAGGCACATAGTTCCCTAAAACCATTCAAATGAAAACTCACTGCATGTAAACTAGATGATTGTTTCAGTGCGACTGCTGGGAAGCCTCCTTATCTTTTCAGTTAAAGTGAGAAACAAGTCACCTTAACCCAAAAAGCAGCATTGTCTGCTCTTATAAGCTGTTCGAAGGCTACATCTCCGTATCAGTCTCATCCCGTATACACAGAACAGGTATCAAGCTCCCCTTCCCAGCAAATTTGGGAGGCAGAACCTGACGCTGCATTAAGAAGCACTGAAAAGTTTAACTGCCCAAAAGTCAGTGAGGAATTTTGCATTGGTGGAGGTCAGGATTCTTCCCCAGCTGTTTAGTGAGGTTACACGACCAGTCAGAGTTAGATTTTTAAGTTTCTCTGTGGTTTCTTGCAGGGACAAAACACTGAATGTAGTACGCTGACATATCTTACAAAAAATACAACAGCCTTCTAGACTGGGAGATAAGGACCACCTTCCAACCGTAAGTTCATTTGAGCTGTCAGCAGGATACATCACAGTAATATCAATAAATGCGATGCTATGAGCAACGTTAAGTCTGGAAAATACGGTTGCTTGCAAATTAGCCATATGTAAATGTTCAAAAAGAAAGAATGAGTCAGTAGGGCAATTCTTTAGAATTGCAGCAGAAAATCCTTACCTGTGACCAAGCACTTTCCCAGGCCATCTGGATGAAGGTGAGCAGAGTGACCAAAGTCACACAGAAGAGCCCTGCTTCCGTCATCAGACAAGAGCACGTTTTCCGCTGTCAATGAGAAGTTTTTGATTAGTTAGTTTCCTTTGTATTATGGTCACTGAGACGGAAAAAAAGTCAAAAGCCCACAGAACTACAGGTTTTTGAGCCCAAACCAAGGTCTATTACTCCTGTAGAGTGTCTCTGGCTTAAGCAAATACACAGCTATAATTATTTCTACTTACAAGCTACCAATTATCTGCCCTGGAGATTCCTCTACCCCAGTGGCGGGGCGCCCTGGGCAAACAGCCTGTCAGACCCACCGGATGACAGAAAGAAAGAGGTGACAAACACGATATGCCCAGCTGTTTAGAACCAAGTTAAGCTCTAATCTCAATGCAGAGCTGAAAATCTAGTACATAACCTTTTGCCACTCAGTAACAATCTCCAAGCAGGTTGCCTCTTGTAAGAAAAAGGGAAGAACAAGGTACCTTAAGCACCATCCTACCTTTTACATCTCCATGGAGAATGTTTTGAGCGTGAAGATACTCCAAGCCCTCTAATGCCTGGCCCAAATAACTGAGGGCTCTGTCCTCTGGCAGGCAGCCGCTCTGTTTAATTAGCTGACCTAGTGAGCCACCTAGAAAGGAATCCAGAAGGTCCATGTTAGCTTATCTTTAAATTCTTCCCGGCATCATCAGCGTTCCTCGTTGTTTCTGATGAAGAAATGAGAACTGCCAGGTCTGACCGCCCTTATCTTCCACACATGGGTCTGTTCCTTTTGTTTATTCCCAGAGTTCTTACTGCCCACAGAAACCGGCCTCTTTCATGAAGCCTTTTGCTTAGTGTCAGTTAACCGTGCAACTACTCTGTGATCAGATCAAACATTTCTAGGTGCTACTGATCACCAGCCCGTTCTTCACAGGCTGTGTTTTCCATGGTCCTGGGTTTTTCTTATACAGTATCCCCCGTTCCAGTACAACATGCTTTACGTGGTGCTATGCAAACAAACATGAAAGCAAAAAACAGCATCAGCTGTGTGTTTTAGCGAGAATTTGTAGCTGCTGTTAAGAGACACACATCTTGAACTCGAGTGAGGCAGGACTGGAAATTATTCCCCCCATTGCTACACACCAGCAGGGGTTACACATACCTACCCCAACCCACTCAGGAATTAATGCTAGGAACGCTCTGGATACATCAAAGAATTAACAGATTTAAAATTGGGGCAGGAGGAAGAGGAGATCAATGGCCACCGCATTCAGCAGTTACAATGGTGCTTCCATTGCGGTTGTTCCTTTCTCACCCTCCATCAGCTTCATGAAGATGGTCACCCAAGGTCCTTCCTTCACAGCTCCGTACAAGGGGACAACTTTAGGACTTGTTATTGCAGCACACGTCGTCAACTCCTCTGCACGGAAGTGTTCAACTTGTACCTAGAGAAACAAAGGAGAAGCACTGAACAAATTTTGTGACGAATCCTGACAGAATTGTCCCTCTCTGATGCGTGGCTCCGAGTGTCCCGCGCTGTTTAACAGCGGAGGCACAAGGATGACCTTCGTTAACAGAAATCAGTGGGTACAGCAAGAAGCGGGAACACTCAGAACGACTCTGAACAAGGACAATGACAGTCCCTAAATCCTCAGTGTCTGAGTAAAGCGAAGATTTGTCAAAAAAGATGCCAGGTTGCAACACCTCCGGCTTATAGCTGAGTACTGGTGATCTTCAGGAGGAAGGTAATTTCTGTCTTAGTTAAAAAGATAACACTGACAACTGAAGCATTCTGCTTTCATGAAAGAGGAAAAAAAATTAAGGATGGTGCAGTACTTGGCAAAAATAAAATTCCCCCAAAACAGGAGGGAATATGAAATATGGCCACAAGCAGAGGTCTCCACTATCACCTTTTTAGGTGGTACTTGGCCTGCACAGAAAAATGGTTAAAGAAAAAACTCCATTCACTAAGTTCAGCCAAACAAAATAAAACAAGAATTTGCTAAAGACCAGAAGGAAAATATGAGTCATTAAGATTCTGGTGGGAAAAGGATGTATCAGGTTTCTTCCCTGACAGCAATCCAGCTGTAGCCAGTTTTCTTTAATCTCAAGAATTTGGAGAGCAGGTGCTTACACCACCACCTATGGCGAAAGGTCAGGTAGTCCCCTTCTAACACAGGCAGACAGCAGTAACTGAAGACAGTTACTGACGTAAAATGAGATATATCGCAGTTAAGTGTTCGACTTCCACGTTAGAACTCACTGGTTTAAGAGTTTGGTCTGAGAAGATGTATTTCTGATCTACAGAAGTATCCTTTGAAATCCTCCAGTAATGAGGAAAAATTAGGAAAATTAGGAAAAATTGACATTTTGAAAGACTTCGGCTTCTCCTACTCTCATGTCTGCCTTTTCAGCACAACCACTCCTCCTTCCTGAAAATAAACCCCACTGGTAACAGCTCTTTCTCCGAAGACTGTGTATTTGCAAAATGGATAATAAATTTAAGTAGTTACACACTGTCAAAAAACAACCTGGTCATGTTGCCACAGAAGTCCACATCTAAAATGTGAGGATGCAGAACAGGAAATAATTTTCTACATGCTTTAAATATGTTTGCTTCTATACAGCTGACAAATGAAATGGTTAAAAAACTGGACAAGCTGGCTTAGTCTTGCCACTTATATCTTTCCACAGGCAATACAGCAAGTTGAGACCAATGCAAACACGAAAAAGCAAACATTTTAAACTGAAAAACGCAAGGTCCAATTCTTTTTGCATATAATATTTTTGTACTCAAGACAAACGCTTCCCACTCACTTTTTGAAGTTTTCTGTTGGAGTAACGTGAGAAACATCAGTTCACGGAGGTGATGAAACTATTCAAGTGTTAAGTTCAAACAAAATAGTTTGCATTCTCATCATCTACTTGCATTATCACTCTGCCTTCAGCTCTGAGGCCCCCCCATGGCTGCCTACAAATCAGTACCCTGATTCAAGTTATAGCCCACACGCTTCATACATCGTATGACAGTGGCATATCTTGGCGTACAATAGATTATTATGCCAACTTCTGGCAAATACACAGCCTTTGCTGCACCTGTAACAGAATCACCCCATTACAATGTGCCAGTATTGCACATGATGCTCAGAGAGCAGGCGAAAGCTCTCTCCGTTTTGAGTGCCTACCAACCGCCTTATTTTTTTCCTACTTCTTTCCTTTTTCAACAAACACCTGCCATGTCACCATTTGCACTAGACATGTTTTAAGATGAGAATAGTTAGATAAGCAGAGAACTCACACAGCCGTTTCTCCCCCACAGTCACTAGGAGGACACAGTCTTTCTGAAATCTCTACGCTTTCGGCCTGTCTCAGCACAAGATCCCTTGTAGCACGCTTTGTAGGCCAAACGAACCTATTTCTGGCTGCTAAGCTTGACCCCCTGTGCACATACGGGGTCTCCATGTGCTTCTTCTCTCCATGCCATCACCTTGAATTTTTTCCTTGGACATAACCGCAGCAGCATTTCACTGTGACTGTACAATAAGGTGCCTACAGTCCATGGCAGCTGGAAGAAGACTTTTTCTCCATACGCCTTCTCGTGTCAGGAAACCCCCCTTTCTCACACATAATTACCTTTTTGGCAGCACACTGAAATCCTGTCTGTTTGTCCTCTATTTTGTATACTTCTCCAAAAGAGCCAATGCCCAAAGAACCGTGACACTTGGTCCAATGAACCTCTTCTCGGTACTCATAATCCACCGGCTTTAGTTTCTGGAAGTTAAAATCAGAAAACAAGATGAAGCAAGGACAGAAACATGTAACTGTTGAGTTCCACAGACAGAGACCAACATTTTCAGAAAAAGCACAATGATATATACCGCCGCAGCTCTCTCAAAATCCCCGTACAAAATTACTTCTGTCACGGGCTTGAGATGAAGGGATATGGGAGGATCTACTTGATTTCTGTGGGCTCTGTTTGATCTAAATGAGTGCCCCCCATTCTTGTAAAGAAAGGCCACCAGTATTTGGATAGCTTTGGAGCTCCAAACCATTCCCTTCACATGCAGGACATAACTACGAAGCTAAATCCTCCAAACAAAACAAGATTCACGTGACTAAATGTAGACATCTATGTGTGAGCTAAACCTTTTTTATAGTCAGTAGACGGAGATTGTGCCTTAGGTCTCAGTATAAACGTATTCAGGCAGGTAAGCGACAGCCTGAACTCCACTGACAATACTGACAGGGCCACACCGATTCCAGTGAAGAGCCCTCTAAGAGGAGTTTAAGGTGGCAAGGGAGAACCGAATTCAGAAGAAATGAATCATGCATCTACGATTTACATGCATTTGCTATGCTCGAGCCCTGCATTTGGCAAGGGACAACGGGCGAGCTGCTGGCTTCCTACCAGAGGCAGCAGACGTGCTTTTTGCACCTTCACCATCTACACGTCCCTGGTTTCTGTCTGTGTCACAGGCCAGGTCATCTATAGCCAGTAAAATATTGCATCCTGTTCACCTGAATGGATTGGGTTCTTTCACAGACAAACAGAGAAGACGTATTGGAAGACTGACTAAGCACAGAAACGCTTCTCATAGACAAGCATGCATATTTTGTGAACGAGCGAACAAATTAGAGCCACCAATCTAAGATAGGGCTTCATATCCTTCAAAAAACAAAACCGCATCTTTAACTGACAGCCTTCCACCATATCAAGAACCATTCAGAAAATGCAGTCTTGTTACAGAAGCTAGCACATGGATGCAGATTATCTCTCCTCTGAAGCCCCGGAGAAACTCTGCCTTCCACAACATTAGTGTGTAGGGTCAGAAGATCACCTCATTAAGTAGCACGCCTTCATTTTCATCTGCTTCATGACATTGTTCCTTCGGGTCCAGACCACCTCCTTTCCACGTCTTGGCTAGGCTGGCTAAATTCTGTGGTTCACCAAGACTCACGCTCCCCTTCAAGGCATCTACCAAGTATTCTTCCACAGAAATCTTGTCCAAACTGGTTTTCATGGACTGGTTGACGCATTTGGGGAAACTATATTCTAAGTTTAGGCCAGAGAAGCGATGCTCACTTTCCTGATAGTTGAGATCACCGTGGAAGTACGTCTTCAGAGCATTTAGTTTCATGGCATGGAGAGGACTGTCCAGATGTGGGAAATGAGGGGGTATTATGTTGTAGGGAAAAGGATGGAGAGTTTCAGGCTGTGGAACACTGTCCCTCTGATAGTGCCGTTTCCAAACATGATTAAGGCACTGAATAGGGCTTATCAACTTGTGCAGTTCTGTTTTGTACTGGCTCCTTGGTGAATGGAGCTTGCCCGTGGACAGAACTTTCTCGGGCTTCTCAAATGGCAGCGGGTCATAGACCAAGTCCTTGTTAAGTTCTGAAACCCAAAAATTGTTTCTGTAAAGAGTATTTTGGTGTGATTCATCCTCCTAGAAAATAAAACAAAAGCAAACAGCTGAGCAGGAACCTCACTATAGCCACCCAAAATTCAACCAAGAATCGTTCGGAGTTTGCAGGGGTCCCAACAGTACAAAAGGAAGGTTTAAGGCTTCTCACCTGGACGGGAATTGGGGTGCAGCTCTCTTGTTCTGGAGTTCTGGGACCTTGCCTGCCAGCAGCCACTGTTTGTACTTTCAGCTTGGATCTTTTCTTGTGACGTTTCTTTTTCGTCTTACCACGATGCCTCCCCCTCCAGCAGGTAGGTGCCATCTTCCCCTCCGTTGCGTGGGCCACATTGTTAGGGATTTGGTCGAGACTGTCTGACCGGCTATTGGAAACCAAAATGCATGAAGTCTCTTAGATCTGACGGTGAAAGCACACCTCCAGTTAACAATTATGACCAACAGAACAAGAACGAGAATTAGCAATTCTGCCTTCTGAGATTTAAAGAATAGAGAACAACAACATAACTTCCTGCCTTCTAATACGTAGCATTTGTAACTTCGATATCAAGGCACAGTAGTGTATCTGGCATCGTGAGACAGAAATGTGGCGGGTGAGGGGGGGAGCAAAGCATTAAGTCTCGCAGTATTTGCAAATTCTGCAAGGAACAGCAAGACTAGACAGCAAAGTAGAGGGAAAAGAACTGAATGTCTCCAGGTTGCCTTGAGACAGTTTGTTTCTATGATTTATAGCAAACACAGAGATTATGTATAAATGCAATCTATTTTAAAAAATTGTTAAAATTAATAAAAGTGCTTATAATATAAATGTCTATTCTATTTGAAAGGAAAATAGGCTTTGCACCAAAGAAAAGGGATGACTAAGTGCACTCAAATAAAATAGCTTCAGAAAGCCAAAATGTTCTGGCACGTACAGCTCAATCGATACGATTTCTAGGAACGCATATATATACAAAACAGCACTGGCCCGCACACCAGCTGGGGGTCTGCACAAATAGATACAACTCTCAGGAGGAACATTTGCCTGCAGTTATTCAACACCAATCACAGGAGTTAGATTTTTTCCTCAAGTTGTAAGAGAAGACAGGATATTTCATCTTCAAACGAAGAAATCACAATTGTTCTGCTGATCCATGCAGTATATCATCTGCCTTTACTGAACAGCGATGCAGTTCACAGCCAGCATTGCTCTCGCCATCTTTCCCTGCTGTTTCAGGGCACCACTGAGCACTAAAACATCCAATAAGTAGAGTTCTAGGTGACGGCATTCCCACAGTGCCTTGAACCTGAACACAGAGCTGGCATGCATTCCACATAAAACCCCTAAGAAATGGTTCACTCTGCATTTCTTCGGTTGGTTCATGGGACAACGTCAAAAGTCAGCGGGCAATGCCAAAGCATGTACCTCACGAGGCCAGATTCAGTGTCTGAAAGCTGCCAGAAAACAGGCAGCACCTAATTCTATACCCCAGTCACCCACTTCAGAGAGCGTTGGAGCTGCTTAGTAAAGCTCCAGGGCTTAAGAAAGCTCCAGCATGGGCCCCAATAGGGCACATATTCTTCATGAAGAAAAAGTGGCTCACTCCCAGATGACTTCAGAAAAGCAAGTCCCGGGCCTCCATTTGTCCATCGCAACTGTTACTCCCCCTTTACCACTTTCAGCTTCTCTTCCCAACTCTATTTCTTTTGCTGATGCTGTCATTAAGTAAAGGTTCTTCTCTCATCCCCTTTTGTTTATCCTCCCCAGAAACAAAGTAGTTCCTTTTTCTCACGACTACTTCTAGCAGCAGCCTAAGTTTCCCACAACTTTTCAAAAGGGATCGTGTAACGTGGTTTCAAAAGCATCAGGACAGTTCAGTTAAAAAAGACTGAAAGCTTTCCCTTGGATCCTTCTACTTCAAGCCCATGAACCCCAAAAAACGACTCAGTCATTTCAAAACAAATTTGACAACCCAGAAATCGAGGCAGAAGACAATCAGCAGGCATTGACAATAAGACAATGCAAGGTGTTTTGTGTGGTTTGTGATTAAACTTCTATTTTCTTCTAACACAAAACAGTTTTGAGGAAGATGTTTGGGGAAAGACACACTCTTCCCAAACCTCAGACAGAAAAGCTAATTCAAACAGGAGTGCTTTTGGAAAAATTACTGTAAGCACACAGAACCAGGGTGATTTGGAACAAGTCAGCACAGACAACAGCGAAGGTGGGTAGTTGTGTTAAGGGGTCTCTCACCTGTAACGCTTACTATGAGCAATAAAGGATCTCTCTGATAAAGTGGGGCTGAACTCCTGACTGTTTTCACCTGTGTGAAAGAAAACAGGATCATCACATGTCTTCAATATCAGGCAAAGTCTCTCCTGGTAACAACTGGACTAAGAAACAACTCTACCAACTTGCTAAACCAAGCGGTGACCCAGACAAATCACCACACAGTCGTGCCACATCACCCACGCTACGTTCTTCCTCCCCCGGCATTCGACGGCTTCCCAGCACTGCGATCTCCTGATCCCCCGGCTCTTTCCCACCTGACAGCTCTATTTTGTTTTTCTTCTCTCTTCCCCCTTCTTTTAAAACACCTTTCAGAAGTCAGCCAAGAACAGATGACCCAGCAGGACACAGATTTATAGTCAAAGCAGCTAGGTGCAACGGCCACATGCTGTTCTGTTATTTATGCTTTCTTCACTGGATGCTGCCACATTATTAGGAGATTTCATGAGCTTCCTAAATAGAGACTGGGATGTGTCACCAACTCCACCCCACTTGGGATTACAAATAGATTTCAGCTCAGGTCTCCAGGAGTGCGAAGTGAGTGAAATCTCATACTGCATTACACATTCCTTTTTCTCAATGAAGAGCAGACCGCCCTGCTACTTACATTCTGCTTGGGCAATAATAGAAATTGATGCACAGCCTCCTTCTGTTTCTTCTTTTGCTGTTCCTTTGGTGATTACATCATTCAGGATTTTCCACTGACTGTGAAAGATGACCTTCTTTGAATCTTCTACTTTGCAAACGCTGCTCTGCTTTTCACTAACTGTCTCGTTCAGCCCCTTGGTAGCTGTGAGCTCCTTCTTGTGCTTGACGGCTGGATCAGGAGCTCCTTGGCATGTAATTCCCATCACTGCCATTTCACAGGTTCAGAGAGTCACTGAGTAAGAATAAAAAAACAAAGCACAGCACTTGTCAAAATACTTAACTTCTCAGGCAGAAGCAGCTTCAAGTTCATGAGAAATATCAGGAGGCTGCTGAAGGAATCAGATTACTAAATAATTTCAATCAAATCAAGGTCCTACCCAACCTCTGAGCATGGAGCTGAAAAAGAACCCAAGACTGCCAGCTCTCCAACCCTGACTTGTGCCACTGAAGATCTGAATAATCGATGTTATTCTCAGTACTAAAAATACGAGACCACACAGGTTTCAAAGGGAAATTTATTTCTTGGTATATTCCCTTAGCTTAAATACAAACAGTGAAACCATATAGAAGAGGGAACTCTTGTATCACTAAACAGGAAGAATATTCACCAATAAAAAAGAAAAAAAGAGAAGGCACGAAAAGATTTTCTCCTAGAGTGCACCTAGGAGACATTATGTTATGCTCTCACACCACATAAAATGGCCATAAAAGCCTGCTAATTGCTCTCTTCCTTGTACTCAGTCACCCTCAAATCCATGTCTCATTTTTCCTTCCAATGAAACAGGGCTAGACAATCAGCCTGCCCATGCATAACTCCTCCCTCGCTCCCCTTCCTTCCCCTTAATCACCAATAACTTTTGAAATCCTTGGTCAAGCCCGAAGAAAAGTAGAGCTCTTATGGTGTATCAGATTAACGCAGGTTGGTGTTGGATCGAGGACGGCGATGGCGCTGGAAAAGACGATCCCCTCGGCTTGGCAGCAGCTGGCGAGTCAATCAGCACGGGCTGCTCGCTGACCAGTTAGCGTAAATGTAGCTCCCAACAAGTCCCAGCACATGCCAAATCTTGGCCAGTTGGCAGCGCAGAGGAAGGTGGAAGGGAGCCAGGGGTGGAAAGGGAGAAGCATAAAGCAGCATGGAAGCAAGGCGCTGCGGGACAGGACGGGGGTATATCGTGGGGTGGCAGTCGGGAACGCGGGGAGTTAGGGGTTCCCTACAGCCACGCTGAACACAAGCCCACAGCAAATAAGGGCTTTGGTTTAGCCCCCGATGGGGGCTCACCGGGCCTCAAGCTCATCCAAGCCTCACCTTGGATTCCAGAAAAGTTAAAGCAACTGTTTTCTTTTAAACTGGAATATGCTCTGTTGCCCCTTCACCGTAGAGGTCACTTCCTCGTGCCAGCCAGTCCTCTCACGGCTCAAGTGCAAAAATCTCAAAATGAACATTTCTGTCACTAAACAATCCATGAAAATTCAGAAACCTTAGCAAACACTTACAGTTGTTAAGTACCACGAACCCAATATAAGACTATGAGGAGGGACTTTTGAACCGAGGCCAGCAAAAACAAGATCTCAGAACTATTACAGGAGCACATCTTTGAGGCTCATCAGTTTAAATCTGCACCAGGGATTTTCTTTTCCTTTTTTCTTTCCTTTCCACCCCCTCTGAACAGCTGCTTGGGGTGACAGGACATTTATTCTAACAGGCTCCTGGCAACACAGAGATCAATCAGGAAAATGACAAAACTAGTGGGTGCTGGGTGCCTAAAGGGCCGCCAAAGAAAGGGGAAGGGAGGCGTTTGGGAGCCAAGTGCATGAACCTTGGTGCGATGTGTAAATGAGTCACCTAACAACCTGGCAGGTATACAAGGCAAGTCAACAATGACCACATTCAGCGGCTAAACAGAGAACAGCTGCTGTGCAAAAGAAGTGCTGATGACAGTATCCCACTCATTACGCCCGACCCGCTCCCTCTCCTCTACAGAAATTATGTCAAATCTCAGTGCTGTAAAATAATCCCTTGGAGCAGCAGAAAGAGAGCCTGCCAGATGACTAACCCAAGCCACCAGTGACCAAACTGACAAGTTCAGAGCTATTTTTATCCTCACTCTCTCCTGATTTGCATTAACTCTGTCTCTCCTTGCCCTCCCCTCACCTTCAAGGACCTTCAAGGTCTGCAGCCCAAACCCATCCCCATCGCCAAAAAGTCTGTAATTCTACAAGTCGGTCCTCAGCTTAGTTAAAAGACAACAGAGGGAGGGGAGAAGCAAAATTGCAAGTCCTTGTCGCCCTCTGAAATGGAAAAGAATTAACAAGGAAACATTACTGAGATTAAAGTCAACAAAGCACATACTTCACTTGCCGACTGAAAGAGAAAAAAAGAAAAAAGAGGTAGCTATTGTAAGCAACGTCCTCTAACACCGCAGCCGCCAGCGCTCTGACAGTTTAATGTGTGACTCAGGTCTACAAGGCTGTGTAGGCACAGAAGCTGCGAGCCCAGCCCAGTTTAACTGTTGCCGCACAATTTTCAGGTCCTTATAACAATCAGAACCCCAACTATTTTTATGGCATGTACAACAAAGCATAGTTGGCAGAAGTTGTGATTAAAAAAAAAAAATCAGAACTTTTAACTTCTTGAAGCACAACTTCTCTTGAAGCTACATATTCAGAACTGAACAGGCCAGACTCACCTCCGTGCGCTTGGAGGGGGCGGCAACCCAGAGAGGTGCAAAGCATTCGTAAGCCCCGTTAATTTGGACGTAGGCACTCGGTCTCTCAGGCCCAGGCCCCGTGCGCAGCCCTGCTCAGGGAAGCTCTAGATAAAAGGGTGCCTTGGGAGCAGTAAATGGGCACCTGAGGTTCCACGGCAAGACCACTAAGAACAGGATTTACCCACATGAGACACGCTGGAGCTGCGGTTTCGGCTGCCTATTTACTTGCCACCGCTCCAGGATGAGCACAGCTTCCTGTACAGACATAAGTTATGTACGTGCAACACGAGGCGCTTCAAGTTATTGAGCTGGAAGGTGGCTGTTTCATACCCCAAACTGCTTCTCTGGTTTTCAAAACCTCCTCTCCCTCATCCAAGTCACTTAGATTCAACTGTAATTCTTGATTTCGATATCCCTGACTTTCTTCCTTCTGTAGACATGTGTATGGAGTCATTATTTTCAAGGAAGAAAGGGGAAGTCGGGTAATGATGCAGTAGATAAAAGTGAATACTACACCCCTAACCCACAATGGGCTTTTGCTAGCAGCGTTAAGGACCACTTGCTCCTTATCTTCACTAATGTTTTACGCTCACCTCTGTTTAACTAATGTTAGTTCTCACTGCTGTAAAAAAGAAAGTGCGTTTTTACAGAATGAAAGCCAAACACAGTATCAGTTGCGCTGTAGAGGCACTGGTCTGATGGCAGCGGCAGCTCCTCCCTCAAATAATGTTTGTGCTCCTGTGAGAAACTAATATACTGGATAAGGTCATCCGAGGCTTGCAGGGAGCCAGAACTAAGGAGACACTCAAACATTATTAATATAAGAGAGAACCATGTGCTTTCTGCTCCTTTAAAACCTCCTCCCTCCACCCTTCTCTAAAAAAGCGCCTAGTCACCCTCTTCAGCTCTTCCATCTCAACGGGAAGCTATTTGTAGCGGGGACCTTAAAAGAACATTTCTGTGTTTCGTGAAGTTACTATGGCTATAGAAAGAGAGACTCATAGCTGGAAAAAAGTAATGCAAATACCTCTCCAGCACTAAAACACTCTGCAGCACACCATAATACAGGGTCCTGCTTGGTCTGCCCGGGTCAAATCTCCCTTGCCAATGGCTTTTTGGAGAATTTCAGTTAACATTTTGTGGAGTAGCCCACAGATTCGGTTAAAAAAGACCGGGGAAAGAGTTTTAAAATATACATAATCAGCTTCAAAGTATGCAGATTTCTTCTCCTAGTCTGAGTGCGAACGTTCAGCAGCAGTTTCACATTGACATTTAGTTTGAAGAAAAAAAAAAAAAAAGAAGAAAAATCATGTTGTCTCAGTGAGGTTTCCCACTTCCTTATTGAGAAGAGTTTTATGAACAATGCATTAAGTTAGGTTAGCCTTCTCTTTTGCAGCTGCTACTGGTTTATTAAAACAACACAACTAGCATTTTAGCAATGTTGCTTTGCTGACCACTACAACAAAGCAGCAGCTGGGAAAAGCCAGGAATTTATGCATCGCTAGAGCAGGGAATGTCAACCGAGAAGCAGAACGTGCACCTTCTGGGGACCTTCCAGGCCTAACAACTGTCGGTAGGTACTCGACAAAGTGCCAAGTCTGCAGCCAAAAGAACCGATCCAGGGTATTAGCTACAAAATCATCACACAAAGACATCAAACCTTGTCAAAAACCACGTGTTTCACCAAAGGCAAAAAAAAAAAAAAATTATTACACTTGTTAAAAAAATGAATCACACTAAAGATCTGGTTTGGGCCCCAAGGAGTAGATATCTGTGTACGAGCCTTTCAAACCCCAGGCACCCTTTGTCCCTGCCTCCTCGCCGTTGTCCTTCTCTGCTTGGATGCTATCGATGAGCTTCCTTGCCTGCCCACGTTTCAGATGGAACTGAAATTAAGACGGTTCCGTTTTCGTCTGTGTCAGTTTAAGGCATATTATTGTAGCATGGGCCTGGGGTGGTTATTTAAACAAGCTCAGAGCTGTCAGCAAGGAGAAGTTTCAATTTGTGTCAGAAGGGACTTAAAAAAAAAAAAGAAAAAGTTGTAGCACTCCACACACACCCCTACCTTAAAACATACTTAAAGCCATTTTAAGTTAGCATGCTTAAGAGAAAAAAAAAAAGACTTCCCTTGCGTATCTAAGAGTTCCAAAGTAAAAATAAATAGAATGCCTGACTGATTAAAATACTGGTGAGTCAGATCACCAGTTGCTATTCCAGGATGCTCACAGCCTTCACCTCCTCTTCTTTAACCAGTGTTATCCGTTCGTCTGTAGAAGGGGCTCCTGTACAATCTTGTCTGGTTCCTCTCGGTCTCTCGCGTATTGTCAAGTCCTGCTGCACGCGGGTTTACCTGAAGATCACCAGGTAACGCTAAGCCTTCTACCTACACCACCACGGAACTGCCTGTGTGAAGGATTTCACTATCAGCCTTATGTTCATGAGTAAGTTATGTTACAAACGATAATAAATGTGTAAACATGTTCTTTAAAGTGGTTTGATAGTAAATGCTTCAAAATCCTGTTTCAGCCATTTGTACTGCTTACTGTAAACATCAGGATAATGAGCTTCAACTGTCTTTTTAGTTGCCAGACATTAGTATATTGCAATAGTTTGGTTACAAAGTCTGCAGGAAAATATTTGACTGGGTTTAACCATCAGCAGAATTTCTAAATGTATCTAAACACACCTATTTTCATTTCCTCAAGTACAAGCTTGGGTACAACTCACCCCTTAACAATTCTTTTCATGTTGTTGAACAAAGATACGAAGAACACCATTTGCCCAGAGTTTATAAACATCACCGCAACCTCATTCATTCACAGAAGTGGCTAATTTTTCCAAACTGCTTTGCAAACAAGTATAACAGAAAGCATCAGAACAAACTTCAACCTGATAAGGTTTTGCTTTCCGGCCTGGCTTAGCTGTTCCCACGCGGGCGTTCAGGACACTGCTTAACGACATCCTGATCTTTAAGACCCACTTGTAGAGTGATGCTATTTCCTAAATTATAACAAGATGATATAATAAAGCACCTAAATGGACAACTTCCAACAATAACCACAAGCACACATTAAAGTCAATTCTGCCCAAGCAGGCAGGACCGAGCGACTTTCACCAGTGATTACCACACATTGCTTTGCAGATTGAAATTTTTAATCACATTTATAAAATGCCATGCAAGCCTCCAAGGAAGCAGTAAGGCTGAAATGCCAGACAAACCCAAAAGTTTGAAAATATGAACTGAGCAGAGTAGTTTCTAACAGCCCATCCCGAGCAAACTCCCGTGAGACAAACTCTCTTATTAACTGCAAGAAGAGAACCGCAACTGCCTTCTAGACAAGACGAGGTCCATATTCTTCAGGGCCCAGGGCCCTGATGTCACTGAACTGTGACCAGCAAAGCCCAGTTTCCTACAGATTAAAGTCCCACATGTCTCGCCCTCATAGGCCTCCTTCTGGTCCTCCCATGCATCCTCTTGATCTCCCTTCCCCAGCATCTCCAGACCCTTTCCTAACTCAGGTCTCTTTTACCCCGAGCCAGCTGCTCTTCTTGGAAATTGGAGATTTTTCTCTCTTCCAGACCTCTAACCCTCTGTCCCCACTGACAGATTTTACTGACACTTGCCAGCAAACTTCAAAAGTCGCAGAAGGAAAGTTAAAGGTCCAGCATCGTCACATTTGCCTCTGTCCTCTTAGCGGCCAGCGTAATAGTTAGGCACCACATCACTGTTACAACAAAAGCTCAGCTCTACCTTCTCACATTTAACACTGAAATAACATTCAGGACAGACAGTGGCAAAGTTCTTTAACTCCAGCGATGTTGGATCAGGTCCCACAAATCCTTTAGGTTTTTTGGCTGTAACATGTCTGTTTGTTATATTCCTTCTTCACAGCATGCTATACAAAGATTCACTCTCTTATAGCAGTTAAAATTTAATAGTTAATAGCAAATGACTCATTCCAAAAGAATCTAGTGGCTGTGCCAATAACAGATTTTAACTTAGTTAAAATGCAATAAAGCAGCACACTACAGACACAAATTTCAAAGCCCGATTCGATTATTCTTATCACTAATGTCACAGCAAAGAAGGCGCGAGTTATTACTCACAAAAGAGTTCAGAAAGCCAGCTGAAAAAGAAATTTAGACGTTGTTTATGGATGCTACTTTCAGATTGCTGCTTCTTACATGTTGAAAGCACTGAACACATGTTTCTAATGTAACCGATTAAAGTAGACAGGAAGCATCTGAGATCAACCACAGCAGCAACTTATTAATCAGCAAAGAAGCATTTTAACCTTTTGCCAGAAAAAAAAAAAAAAAAAGTAGTAAAAAAGTCGCGTTAAAGAGAAGCGCTACGGCTCAATGTGCGAGGCGAGCAGACGGGCAGTTTAACTGAACTTCGGATCTTATTCAGCTGTATATTTTGATGAGCTGATCTCGGGCCTGCCTCCTCCTCGCCTCTCCGGGGCCAGGGATCGCTCTGGGACGCAGCGCCCAGCAACACCCCACGGCCACGGCTTCGCCTCTCCTCTCCGGCGGCTGCTCCGGGAGCGGCGCGGCTGGCAGGAACCGGGGAGCCCGCGGGCCGAGCAGAGGAGCTTCCCAGCAGCCAAGTGACAGCTACGCTTTCAAAAAACCCGACGGAGGGAGCCCCAGCGCCCTGCGGCGACGGGGGCAGTGCGCGCCGCCGCGGCGAGCGGGGCCCGGGAGGAGCCCGTTAGCCGGCAGGAACCGCCCGCCGCTCCCCGGTACTCCCGGGCGGCCGGGGCCCTTCCCGCGGCGGGCGCCGGCTGGGGGCGGGCTCCCCTCCCGCCGGGGCCGGGCGGCGAGCAGGGGGCTCCCTCACACCCCCGTCCCGGCGGCGGCCGCGGCAGCAGCGGCCCCCCCCCAGGCCCTACCGGAGGGACGCGCTCCACGGCTCCCGCCCCGAAGGCCCCCCCGGCTCCCGGCCCCGCGCCCCCCGAGCGGCCGCACCTACCGCAGCGGCCCGGCCCGGCGCGGCCCCTCAGGCCTCCTCCGCGGCGCCCCGCTCACTGACAGGCGGCGGCCAGCGCCGGCCCCGCCCCTCCCGCCGCCGCGCAGCCAATCGCCGCCCCCGCCGCGCCGCGTGACGACGCCCCGCTCCCGCCCGCCCCCGCCCCGCCCCGCCCCGCCGCCCGCGCGCGCCCAACCACCGCCCGGCCCCGCCCCGTCGGTTCCCCGGGAGCGGCGCGGCCCCGGCGGGCCGGGGAAGGCCGGGGGCGGGCGGCGAGCGGCCGGGGGCGGCCCGGGTTTCCCAGAAGCGGGCGGGGCTTCCTGCCAAGCATTCCCCGCCCTGCCCCGCTTCCTCCGGGCGCCGCCGCCGCGCCGCGCATGCGCCTACGGCCGGGTCGGGGGGGGGCGCCGCGGGGGCAGCGGCGCGGAGGCGCCCAGTGCGCAGGCGCGGGGGCAGGCGGGCGGGGCGCGTGCCCCGGGGGGCCGTTAAACGGCCGCCGGTCTCCTCACGATCGTTCCTCACGGTGGTCGCGCCGCGGCTTCGGCTTCTCGCTCCGCCGGCCGCGCTGCTGCCCGCCTCCCCGGGCCCCGCCGCCTCAGGAAGGGAGGCGGGCAGCGTCCCGAAGCGGCGCCGGGCAGGCCCCGGGGTTCGCGGCGCGGCTGCCCGCCCCGTCAGGAGCCGTCTCGCCGTGCTGCCCTGCGGGAAGGGCGCTGCTGTGAAGCTGTAGCGGCCGCACAGGCTTTCCCGAGGACGCTGAGGGAGTGGGACTTGCCTGTGCGGGTGCTACAGGAACGCGTGGCTCTGAACGAGGAGCCCAGGGCCGCTATGGAATAGCGTTCTGTCTGTCAGCTGCCTCTTTTGCGACTTACTTGACTTACAAATTAAACTCCTTTGGGCTCAAGAAGCTGAGACTTCCTATTGACTTTTGTTTTCTTTCCCCGTTCTAAGACTCCGTTACTTTTCACCAGTTAAATGCTAGGAGAAAGGCTGCAAGAAGGGATGTCTGCATCTGATGTCAGAGCTGCATCAAGGCCGTGGGAGAGAAGAGGATGAGCCTCCATCCCCAGCCACGGGGGAGGTGACGGGAAGGGTTTCAGTCCTGCTGTGGAGATAATATTTTTCAGTAGTGTGAGTTTGTGATAGCATTGATAGGGGTTTTTTTTTCTCCTCATTTAGTCGCTGATGCTCCCCAGTAAGTGACAGTTTATTCTTCAGATTCTAATTTGCCCAAGTAGCATTATTCTCTGCTTTCACACTAAAGGAAGGGGTCAGTTTAGGTGACTCCTCCTGGTCCTCGCCTCAGAGAGGTGACAGCCATGGAAAGTTAAATCATTTCAGAGGTCATGACTTCAGGAAAGGCCTCCGATATACTTGCTTAGTCCCTCTGGGTTTGCCCCCCTGGTGTGCTGTGCAATGCAGGAGGATGACTTGCAGTTGTGGCAGAGCCTGTGTATGACGGCCGCTGCGGCGGTGCTCTGAGCCGTCTTGAAAATCTGCAGTAGCAGGATCCCATATCCCTCACCTTCAGTGTGGGCGGGCTCCGTGCAGGTGCCTCTTCTGCTCAGGCTCTTCACGTAGTTTGGAGAGAGCTTTGCAGTCCTGAGAGCTCTTTCTGAAGCGAATAGAGCTGTATCGTGTTGCAGAAGAATATCCTGTTGCTCGGTTATAGTACAAAACCAGAGTGAAATGAACCTGTCGCAGTAGGTCGCTATCATACGTGGTGTGTTATAGTCAAGAGGCTGTTCTGCAGGTTACTCCAATACTTTCGGAATTGATTAAAGTGGAAATAGAGAATGCTGGGAGCGGGGCTGCTGTCATCAGGTCAGCTCTCGCAAGGAGATAGCCAGTAATTACAGGTGGTTTTCAGTCCTGGAGGAGCTGGGCCGTGGTCGGCTCCGAGTGGGGTGTACGCAGAGAATCGAGCTTCAGGGCCGGGTTCGCGGTCTGCGTGCTCCTGCGCTTAGGCAGCACGTGTTACGGTCACAGAACCCGAGATCCACCCGGTCTCTAAGGGAAGAATCGTCCTTGCTTTCAAGCAGTAGGAAAAGCTCAAGTGAGGAAGGCATTGCAAGGAGTTGTGCTAATGGCTGGTCACATCTTTTTCAACCTTTCTTGCTATCTTATGCTCGCTTAAAGAATGTGGGATGTCTGCTGGTTGAGATACAGAACAATTAGAGAAACTTTTACAAGGTGGTGCTTTTCAGAAGTTGAAGTAATTTGACAACAGTTCTGCCTTTAAATATCTGAGGGAGTCTTTGTTAGGTTATTTTTGCAAGAGTAGTTGAGGTGATCATAATGTTGCGTTTAGAGATATTTATGACCTTGACATTTTTATCACAGTGGAAAGAAGATCAAACAAAGCTTTTGACAAAATATAATGGGCCTTAATGCTGGTTTTGTGGGTGTTGGACAAGCCACACTTTCCATTGAAGCTGCGTTCTGTAATTGTCTGAGGAGGGGGGACAGGAGGTATACAGGGCTGAGTTTGCGAGGCACGTGTGGAACGTGTTACAAGCCCAGGTTCGATACTGAAATCCAGAATACTCTGCTTTTTCTTTTGTGGTTAAGGTATGTGAAATGAATCAGTGGTCTCAATCAGCTTACTGGTAGAGAAGTTTGTCGCTCTTGAAGCTGTAAAAAATGTCTTGAAATCACGAACACAAATTGTAAATAATGTCCTAATGACTGCTCCCGTAAGCAAGCAGTGCTCCTGGCCTACAGTAACGGCCCAAAGAGGCGCAGAGTCCATTTGTTGGAAATAGCAAGAGCACGTACTGATGTGTCGGAGCGCTTCTGACGCCTCTCCAGCAGAAAACGTGTCTTTGGAGAAGGCTGAGAACACGGCGCGTCCAACCCGCCAGCGCGGAAGCAACCTGGCTGGTGAAGGCAAGGCAGGGAGACGGGCACCGGCTGCCCGGCCCCTGCTCTGCCCCTGCTTTGTAGTTACAAGAGCACGTACGGCCGAGCGCCGGTTTCTATTGCAGCAATAAAACCCACAAGTAGTTATCACCGCGAGTACAAATGGAGCGAATGCAAATATAACTGCGTTCCTATTTATGTAAATTGCACAGGGTGTATCGGTTACTCGATTTGGAGAGGTAACACAAATAGCTGCATTAATAATTGGTGCAAAATATGCATAGCCCTTCCTTTGGCTGACCCACTAATGTCAAGACCTACTTCTCGGAATATGCGCTGTGATTATAGTTACAGCTCAGAGAGCACAGTTAGTTTGACAAAAGGCCTTTTGTTCCTGCCTGCCTTGATTACAGTGATCTACTCTGGGACCACTGATCAAAAAAAGCTTTTAACTTGGAGTTTTCAATCTGTTAGTCCATGTTTGGTGCTCGCTGCCTGCGCGTGAGCCAAGAGCAGCGTGTTACAAATAGGGAGTTGTGTAAGAATTTGAACGAGGCAAGCCTTTGGCAGCGCGAGCTCCAGTCCGGCTCTGGAGACGGGGACAGCTCATACCACCTTGGCCGATCTTCAGCCTCATCCCACCGACCCAGCTTCAGCCCCTGTGGCACGTCGCTGTTCTAACGAAGGAGAATTCTGACTGCTTTCCCTGCCCCCCAGCCATTTATCCACCACCCCCGGCTTTATGCGGCTATAGCCCGCGCTCTCTCATCCCAATCCCTCTTCTAGAAGCCTGCGTCCAGCCCTTGTGCGCTGCGGAGCTCGCAGTGGCAGTCACTGGTGCCTTAGGTTGCTGCTGGCTTTCCCAGAGTCGCTCTTCTTGGTTCAAGGTCTTGCCTGGAAACAAGGGCCACCTACTCCAGTTTGTGGTGAAGTTTGGTGTCTGGCCGTGGGCAGCTGCGCTGGAGAACCTGCGTGGAGGAGCTCGGGGGCTTGCGGGTGCTCAGCCAGCCGGCTCGCCAGGAGAACGGCATCCCCCGGGAGCTGCACGCCTGTCTGAGGGTGACCCGTACCTCGTGCATGGGAAGAGCTCCTCCAGCAGGTAGTGTGGGTTACGATGACGAAGCAGCGCTCTGTCCTCCGGCGGGGACACGGGGTTGATGTGTCAGCTGCAGGAACGCTCCTTTAGTGTGGAGACTGGAGCTTCTACACCCGAGGTAACCGGACTCAGACCCCGCTTGTTTCGCTGTAACTTTTGGAGCCAGCTAGAGCCAGAAAGTGTAAAATGGGGTTCTCAGCTGTTTCATTCTTCAGAACTTGAACCTGAAGCAACTGGTTGAAAACTTCACCATTAAAAAGTTTCACTTCCCAAATAGTGCTGTTCTATAAATACCCTGTGCAGTGGGATATGACATTTACTCCCACACATGAGACACAGCATGCTTTGTAACTCGCATACTCCGGGCCTTAACCCTTGAGCTGTCTGTGAGTAAATACAAGGCAAGGAACCCACCTCTTCTGCGGAACAGACTCACGTTGCAGCCTGCGAGCTGGTGCGGGTTGCTGTAAACGGGAGCAGAAGTGCACCCACAATTATTGCACTTAGCATGGAAAAACTCACTTCTTCAGGCTCTTTGGATATCACGTAGCTAAAGATGTTGCCTTAGGAATAACAGTGCTTTACACGCGCTCTTATCAACAGATCTCGGAGTGCTTTCCTGCCCAAACCAAAAGAAATACTTAAGGTAGTTTGCTTGAATTTCCGATTCCGCTACTGATTTATGATCCTTGACAAATTCCGTAGCTCCTTGCTTTCAGTCCCACGTCAAACAGATGATACTGCTTTTCTCTCATTCTTTATGAGTTGTGTAGGTTGTGTGTACATACTAGAAACTTAAACAGTAGGCTCTGTCCTGTGTAGGGTGCACTCAGGTACCGATGTTTTATAAATATCCTATATAAATAGAATCATAGAATCATCAAGGTTGGAAAAGACCCTTAAGATCATCGAGTCCAACCGTTAACCCAGCACTGCCAAGTCCATCTATACCATGTCCTCGAGCACCACGTCTATCCGTCCTTTAAATACCTCCAGGGATGGAGACTCAACCACTTCCCTGGGCAGCCTGGGCCAATGCTTGACCACTCTTTTGGTGAAGAAGTTTTTCCTAATATCCAACCCAAACCTCCCCTGGCGCAGCTTGAGGCCGTTCCCTCTCGTCCCATCGCTTGTTCCTGGGGAGAAGAGACCGACCCCCCCGGCTCCAGCCTCCTTTCAGGCCGTTGCAGAGAGCAATAAGGTCTCCCCTCAGCCTCCTCTTCTCCAGGCTACACAACCCCAGCTCCCCCAGCCGCTCCTCCCCAGCCTTGTGCTCCAGACCCTTCACCAACTTCGTTGCCCTTCTCTGGCCACGCTCCAGCACCTCGATGTCCTTGTAGTGAGGGGCCCAACACTGAACACAGGACTCGAGGTGCGGCCTCACCAGTGCCGAGTACTGGGGCACCATCACCTCGCGGGTCCTGCTGGCCACACTGTTCCTGATACAGGCCAGGATGCCTGTATATATGCACGCTCTCTCTCTCTCTCTTTCTCTCTCTCAGTGGAAGTAGGTTTGTAACATCCCTTTCTTATTGAGAAAGAGATGAAGACACCTAGCTTGGTAGATTTAAAAATTAATGGGTCATCTTACTTCATCCTCTTGCATAACATGACTTCGAGCAAGCCGCATATCGCAGCCGGACTTGAGCTTGAGCAAGGTTAGCAAAGCAGTCTACCGCTGCAGCGGTACCTCTGAGGGGAACGGAGCCCAGGAGTTTAAGAGCTCTGACCTGTATAATGTTGGCACGTGGCTGTTTCTCTGGTGTTAAAAGGCTGTGCAGAAGAGGTCCACGGAAATGAATCTTAACATTGGAAATGGGCTGGTTTTGTTCTCTGGCTGGGGTGGGAGAAATGAAAACAAACAGATTGAGGCCTTTGTGGAATGGGTCTGATCCTGATCTCGGTTACGCAAGGCTGATGTGATTCCTTTCAACTGAACGGCACATTCGTGGCTTGTGCCAGGGAGAAGTAAGACACAGCCTCAATGGCTTGCGAAAGTTTTTCATCAGCTCTTTGGAATACCAAGCAGTTCCAATTAATTGGAGTTGGGCCCCTGCAGGGAATACGCTTCTGTACAGCTTCCTCTTATCTTTGCCAAAATGTGATCAAATTGCTTGTCTTTTTGAACGAGTTCTGCTTTTGGCTCTGGTCTATCATCAGGAAACACATGTCGGCGTTTTAACAGCTGGGTGTCCTGTTGGGAATGAGCGCTCGCTCCGAGATGGGTGCGTACGGAGCAGGGCTAGGGCCAGCTATCGTTTGCTCATTTATGGTTAGGAGTATCGAGTAAACATTGATTTTGCCTCTCCGCTCTGGAGGTCATCCAAGGACTTCAGCACTTCACCAACCAACTTTCACGAGGCTGAATCTTCATCAGATTCTTCTGCAGAGGCACCAGCGCTAGCGTATGAAAAGAGGAAATGAGCACTGGAAAGATAAAGCCAAGATTATTAAAAGCAGCCCCTGATTTTGGGTCTTGGCTGCTCAGTTCGAGGAAATTTGAGCGTTCTTTTTCTTGTAGATCACAGGACTGCTCTGGTAGGGATGACTCCCTTTTGGGAGGGGGCTTAAAGGGTTTCCAAACTCTGCTCCCTAAAAATCACTTTTCTGAGAGTCACAGGCTGCATCAGAAGCAGAGATGCCACTCACCGAAGCCTTACAGCACCTCAGATACCAAAGGACATATTAGAAAATAAGCACAAAATCTTTGTCAGAATATCACAATATCCATGTGGGTTTTTTTTAAGCCCCAGCTCTGAGACTTAAGCAGTAAATGAAAAATTCAAATGCTGCTTTTTTAAAAAGAAATTCTTTATATGTAGTTTGGCGGGATCAAGCTCCTGATTTCTGAGAAGCTGAGAGGTTGACAGTACTGTTTTGATGGAATACTCTTTGCTTTAACCGGTAACTCCTTAACCCAAAATGAGCGACAGCTTCCTCCGAGGGAGCTGGCTGTAATTCAGCTCATTGTAGCCATTTGTCAAAAATACATCCCAGCTGCAGCTTTTATTCATTACCACGTAGATCTACATAGCCACGACGTTTTTTGGGGAAAAATTGTGCTGGATTTTCAGACTAGCTTCTAGAGGGACTTCATGGAGAAAGACCGATCTCTTCACATCAGGAACCGAGCGTTACTGGACGCCTGTCCCCAGCAGCTCACATGGAGACCAGGGCTGGATCCCTCAGCAGGAGGAGGAGCCAGAGTTGATATTCGCTCTGCAGGTTTTGCTTTGTGTAGAAAGAGGACTTTGTTCTTAGACAGCCGGTCTTGTCACATCCCACTGTAATTTCACTACGTGACACAATGCAGATAAAACAGTAATTATTTTTAGATCCCTGGCAGTTAATGTTATACACTCCCAAGCTAAGAAACGGTAGCCGGAGTCCAAAAGCCATGTTGACTTGCTGGATTTCCGAGCTGTGGTGCGCAGGTCATTCCAAAATAATACACGGCTTGTTGCAAGCATGACGCCTGGCGAAAAGAATTTGGCTTTGCCTTTCAGCCAAGCGACCTGGTGGCTTACCTTTCACTGCAGCGTTGCAGCAGCACTTTGCAGTGCTCCTCACATTTGAAAGCCTTGGTTATATTCCAGTAGACCTGCTGGCTTGCTCTTTCCCTGGGCCCCAGCAGAGCACACGTAGGCACAGGGTAGTCTGGGTGTGCGTGCATTCATTTACAAGAATTAATCTAGTTAGCGATTTTTAAAATCCATAGGATGTGGACAAAAACTGGTTGGCTTACTCAGGTTTCAAAGTTTCCAAATTGCAGTAGTCTATAAGTGACCATTTTTGTGTGCGTCACCCTCTCTCCTCAGCACGCGGGGAGGGTAGGAGGGGGCGCAGCATCGCGTCTGTGCTCCTACAGCCCAGACAAGATTTTGTCAGCGTCCCGGGACCGATCGCTGCTGGGCAATGAAGCCCAACGAGGCTGAGGAAACGATGCCCTTCTCTAAGGGTCGGGGCGCGCAGGGTTGGTGTGCTCCCTGGAGCAGAGCCGCTGAGGGACCGGGGGAGGCAGCGGTGGGCAGCGCGGTCAGGGGGATCGGGCACCGGAGCCAGGCCGCCTCTGGCAGGCAGGCGGGCGCGTGCCGCCACGTGCGGTGTCTTCAGGTGCCGTCACGAGAGGACGCTTCCCCTCTTACTGTACGCAGCGGTTTGTTTCCCCGGCAGGCTGAATACAGCCGGCACCCTCAGGGCTCGCTCTGGGGCCAGGGGCTTGGAAGCACCTCTGCTCCCAACACTACAGATGGAGGCTTTGGAACAAATGGGCAAACAGCGTGGGCCTGACCCCAAACTTCTGCCTCAGGCGTTTCCACTCTGCAGTCTCTGTCGAATGCCGTAATTTGGAATCTTGTTACGAAACATCCTGAGGTCTGTGTCTGCGAGGCAGCCAGGATTCCCCTGCCTCTGCACAGCCTCTTACCGTGTCGGGAAGACCTGCTCCGGCTTCCTGCGAGGCTGAAACGTTCGGAGCCATCACACCGACTGACGGTGGGAAGCGTGGACGCGCTGCCTGCGACAGCAAGGGATCCAGCGATGTGGTCCCGGAGCAGAGAGGAAATCCTGAGAGCGTCGGGACAGGGAGCCCTCGAGGAGACTCAGCTGTCGGCGGCTGCTGTTGGGCAGCCTCCCTTCTGGAATGTCCCCTTTCATCCCAGCCCCCGTCCTCCGCTTGAACCTTCAGAAAACCCGAGCGGTCGATAAGCTCTCTCCTCTTACAGGCATTCAGATGGTCTGAATTAAAAACCAGCAGCTGCTGCCTGCTCTGTTGCACTTCCACCTCGTTTCTGCAAAGCGGCCGTCCCCCTGCCTTGCAAGAAGGTCGGCATAGCTCCATGTTCACACCTCCTCCCAGCCCTCCCAGCAGCGACGGGGGGCTGCCACGCTCTGTATCCTTCTACCAGATTTCTTTGCCCGGCTGCCACATCCCGGTCCCCCATCCAGGTTCTCGCACCGCTCCGGACTGTCGTCCTGCCCCAACGCCCCTGCCGCCCACCCCGGGAGCTCCGCTGGCTGCTTTCAGTGCTGCTCTGGCACTAATTAACAAAACAACTCTGTGCAATTCTAATGCGACTTACTGATTTTCTCAGATTAGAAATAGGATAAAATGTTGGAAATATTCACATTTTTTCTCCTATTTCTCATATGTGGTGGGAAGGGCTACCGAGAAGCAGAAGAACAGAAGAGCAAAGGCGGTCAGCCACGGTCCAGCTGCAGACGTCTCGTCTCCAGTGCTTTACTCAGTTTTTACTCTGGGTATCCTCTCCCTCTCCTGGTGGCCCCAGCCTCCCACCCAGCTCCTCGGGCCAGTGCCGCTCCATGGGCATCCACGCTCTCCCCCACAGCTCTGCTGATCTCCTGCTTTCAAAATCTTCCTTCCACCCACCCACCCATCCCTTCAGCCCTTTATTTCCCAGTGAAAACCCTGCCCAGAAGATAAGATAACCCTCACAAAGCCCCGAGCTCTAACTCCCTCTTCGTGATACCTTTCATTTTTAACTTCCCAGGAGAAGGATGATCTCGGTGGAGGGAGCCGCGCTTGGCATGGGCTCCGTCCCTTCCTTCGTGTGTGAAGAGAGCTGGAGAGAAATACATACGGGGTTCCTTCTGCACGGCTTGTCCCCAGGGGTGAGCAGGCACGACTGCAGGGGGACCAACCGGCATGAAACAAGGTGCAGGCGCGTCCAAAGTCATCTCATCTGCAAGACCGTGCGAGAAGACGACATTCCTCCTCCTGAAACAAAATCCCTAAAGAGGAGGAAGATTTCTTTCACCAGGCTTGACAGCTAGATGGGGGGGTCACTAGCTAAGTATTTACGGACAGATCAATCAGGGTTTATTGTAGGCGGGCAGGCTGCAGCTAATATTAGGACCTGGCAAAACATGCAAAAACCAACACCCAGAGTATCTTTGCTTTCCTAACACAGAAAGTGCCCTTTACAAACTCAACCGCGAGCATACAGGCCCCATTTATCTGTGCCGATAAATGCAGGGCCTGTGGCTTTGCTCTCTGAGAGGATCCTTGAGCTTCTGTGCCAGTAAATGGGATTTCTTCAATGTACCCGGAGGAGGAAACAGGCAGTGCCCCTCGCCTCTGCTCTTCGCTCCAGCCTTGGAAATTCTGGTAGCAACAATTAGGCAGAATCCTCGTTAGGCAGACGGCAGGATGGAGCAGGGGCACAGCCCAGAGCTGGGCTTTCCACAGATCCCACACTTTCTGCCTTAAAGCAATCGTGCTCCAGCAAAAGCCGCTGGCTCAGTCTTTGCTTATGAAATTAATTATGCTAAATCCAAAGTGTCAGGGACTGGAATTTCTAATCAAATTAAACCAGTCTGTAAAAAAAACTATAAATGGAAATGGGTTAAAAATTCAATCAGACATTTGGTATTAATCTGACGGAAAAATGCATGCAATGCTTTAAAGTTAACTATGTATTAATCCGTTGCAAAATAACAGAAGCCCTTAAAGCATGCTGTAGGACAGAGATTTTGTTTTCAGGTATGATCCATCCACTAGATAAAAAGAGAATTCATAGCAGCTAAATGGCAGAGGCAACATCAAGCCATCACCCCCGTGCTTCCTCCCCCAGGACTGCCGGCCCGAGCTGCCGCAGCCGTTCCGCCGCGCGCGGGGCAGCGGGGCACAGCCCGAGCTGCGACAGCCCCGCGCCTCGTGCTCCCGCGCCGAGGCCGGTCGCTCACACTTCTGCAGCGCGGCCTGGCTGCCTCGGCCCGGGGCGGGAGGCAGCGCAGGGCACGGTCCGGCTCGCCCGTCCCCTGCGGATCGGGCTGTCCCGCGCCGTTTCGCCTGGCACCGTCAGTCCCAGAGCAGCAGAGGTGGCTCTGCTACGCTGGAGCCACCAATTTGCCACCTCGTGTGCTCCCAGCTTCGGCAGGAGCCAGAGCTTCTCCCTCCGCGCTGTCTCCCTCCCGTATATCCCATATAGCTCCCTGGAAGCATTCAAGGTCAGGTTGGAGGGGGCTCTGAGCAACCTGATCTAGCTGACGATGTCCCTGCCCATGGCAGGGGGTTGGACTGGGTGGCCTTTAGAGGTCCCTTCCCACCCAAACCCTTCTGTGATTCTGTGATACAGCCCGGGCACGTTTCAGCACGATCAGTACCTGCGAGGTGGGTGCAACAGCTCAGCCTTTGCAAACCTTTCAAGTTCCTCCTCTTGCTCTTTGGAGCACTGCTCACCGCGTGCCTAACCGTTCGTTTGTTGATGTTACTGGTGCGGGTTAGAGTTGGTGGTGAGATCAAAACGTGCTTGCTGCAAGGTTGCACCGGAGAGGTGGTT
The DNA here is from genome assembly GCF_965183815.1 of Platalea leucorodia. Lineage (NCBI taxonomy): Eukaryota > Metazoa > Chordata > Aves > Pelecaniformes > Threskiornithidae > Platalea > Platalea leucorodia. Next base: position 2,377,499 of record NC_138844.1, read on the forward strand.
CCATGACCTGTTCTGCTTTTCCCAGAGGAAGCTCGGGGCTGGTCATGCCTGCGGAGAACAGCCTGAAGGGTTAAAGCTGCAGCACGCCAGCCGGCCCCAAACACCCGGCCTCCAGACCTTAACCAGGGTAGCAGTCGTTGGTTTCCCACAGCGCACATGTGCGGATGGAGTGGCACATCGCTGTCTGTCGCTGGGTTTTGCGAAGCCGCGGTTCTCGCGTTCATGGGGCGTGCTATTCACTCGAGGAATCCAGTAGCAAGAGCAACAAAACAGTAATGGGTTTGAAAAACACAAGAAACACTGTGGTGAGGCTGCTGGATCTCCAAACAAATTCACGCTCTTCAGAGGACGTAGTATTAGCTCTAGGGCTAAACCAACCCATTCCCACACTGTTTCTGTTGTCCTAAACCCATGTCCTTCTGATTAGACTAACTTCTCCTGCCCAGGGGGTTCTTCGGTCATAAAAATGTTCCCCACAGGGCCGACTGTCATCCCAAGGCTGGCTGAGCTTGTTGGTCACTTAATAAATGCAGAAATGAGTCAGCTCAGACTGTTACGAATCAGAAGCCTTCCAGTAGTCCTAGACGTTTGTTATTGCCATACAGTTTTCTTTGGGAGTCCTTTTTCCAAGACCAATATTTGAAAAGAGGGTGAAGCCCTCACAGCAAACATTGCCGGTCTGTAGCGCGGGGAAGCGAAGTAGTACTGCTAGATTAAATTCCCTCAATCTCAGTGAAAGCATCCAGCATTTATCCATGCAATTCTCCAGGCAAAGTTTGGGAGCAGCGTTTGTATTTGATTCATTCCTGTCATAAGCTGGGCTTCCAAAGATTCAAGCTGAGCTTTAGGGAACCTCTCTGGAGGTCACCATAACTTCAAATTTTCCATCCAGTCCTTTGCAGGGTTTGATGTGACGCATCTACCGGGTGCAAAATCCTACTGCGCCGGCGAGGAGTGGAACAGAAACTCCCGCTGGGCTCTGGCTGATAGAGCTGGTCCTTCTCTGCCAGATGTGTATTTTCTGTTGATCAAACCAGAAGGAAGTTTTGGAGGAAAAGGAAACGGAGTCAACAAGGGCTTTCCGGCCAGCGGCACGCTCGTGGCCGAGCTCCTGCCTCGGCTCCAGCTGGGTTCCTGCCCCTACACTGTTTGGGTAGAGAAAGGCAGGTTCTTCTGGCAGGTGGGCTCAGGACCATGAAAGAGGCCAGGGTACGTTCGGTAATGAACTTCTGTTACTGTCAGATGCTTAAAACAACTTGAGCCTGACCCTTGAATATCATCAGAAGGGACTATCCAGACCTGGGCACGGGGTTGTTGGAACGCGGTGCAGGTCTCGTGCTGCCACTGCAAAAAACAAGTTGGGAAGGGTTCAGAAAGGCTTCCAAGAGTGGCTGAAGGTGGGACAAGCCCGCCTGACCGACTACAGCAACGCTATATTGAGTTTGTTTAACTAAGAAAAGGTTAAGGAGCGACTCGATCGCCGTTTCCAATGAAGATTCTGATGTTAGAAGATATTTATTTTAACAAATAAAAAAATAACAAGTGCCAACAGCCAGGAGGAGAAAGGAGGCAACTTCAGGCTAGCATGAAGAGCGGGAAAGGCTCGATGGATCCACTTTAACAGCTCTCCGTCAACGAAGGCCTGAAATCAAATCAAGTGTCTGTCTAAGCTGCAGGCTTGACCATCTCCTGCACTAATTCCTGCATTAAAATAAATGGGTCTTGCCACAACACGGAATTGCAACAAAAGATAAACTCATCATTATAGCTTGTCCCTGCCTTGTGTCATGTTACACTGTAAAGGAGTTGACTCAGAGACAAACTCTTTGGTTTGGCTCATAGCACACCAGATGCAAAAAGAGCCCTATTCATCGCCAGGATCCCAAGATGCTCTTGCGACAGACATCACGGGGAAGGGCTGGTGCATTGCCAAGTTTAGATGGGAGCCTAATTCTGTTCTCCGTATACGCAGGCTTAGACATGTCTTAACCGATCAAAGAATTATTATAGATAAGAGCAACAGCTCTCGTATTAGCTAGAAAGCAGCTTCTACCCTGTGAAGATGATAAATAGCTTCTTCTTTTTTAACATAAATGCACAACTTTAAAAAGTCGCTTCTAAAAAAAAAGAAACCAATGTCTTTCTTAAGAAAAACAGGTCTAAGGAGAATATAGCGCATCTCTCATCCCCTCCTACCCCCAGGACACTCATTCTCCCCCCTGCACTTGCATTCTCAGATAATTCTGGGTACAGGAGCCGGTGCTGCCGGCCAGGACAGGGCTGCGTCGCCTGGAGCCACACGTTGCCCCCGTTCCTCCAGCGGCAAGCGGCGTTTCTCTGCCTGTTTCACCAAAGGGCTGCATAGGCTATATTAAAAAATTCAAAGATCAGTTTTGTCAGTGATGCCATTTTTAGGACAGGTCCCTCTGCTCCTGGGCTTAGGAAACAGCGTCTCTGTTATCTGCTCTGTATTTATCCAGTTAAGAGTGCAGAGCTCGCCATGGCGGGCTCTATTCTCTTGCTGCCGCAAATGCGGCGTCGCTCACCTGGATTCGTTCAGTCCACGAGCTGGTCTGGGAGCCCGACGCTTGGATTGCGTGGAGTGCGTGGGCTGTGTCTGTCCCAGCCTGCGTGCACATGGCACAAGGACTTGTTCCAAGGTTGCCTCGAGTTTTTCTCAGAGAACTGTAGAGGATTTACCTTGCAGGGAAAGCGTAAGGAAGCTTGGGGCAGGATGGTGCTGGAAAGTCAGATGAGCTTCTGAGCTGGGCTCACTCCAGCTCCCAACCATGGGTCTTGAGCAAGCGGGGTTAATTCAGCTATTGCAGGGTTCATTTTGTGGCCTGGCTGTTGAGTTTCTGGTCACTGCAATGGCTCCAGGCTGGGGCAGAGAGGGGCTGAGGGATGGCAGATGGCCGGCCGGGCCATCCTTCCCCGTGCTGCCACTTTACAGCTCAGGCAGATGAGGACAAACCCATGGAATACCCCGGGGAACTGCGGACAGAGATGGATGGGAGGTTGCGCCCCAGTTCGTGTTCTTGGCTGTTAAAGATTAAAATGTTCCATTAATGAGGCAGATCGAAGATCCATCTGGCAAAGCGCCTTGTCACCAAGTGGTGTTGGAGCGAGGACTCTCCAGCAGTGCCTTCTGGAGCTGAAGGATGGGTTTGCTACAGCCGCTCCACATGTAACCTCCGGTACTGCTGTGCCGGGGGGAAAACCCTGAGCAGCGAACAGGGTACGTGGGAAGGAGCCCGAGGACAGGCCCTTTCCCAGCAAACCCGCCTGGTTTCCAGCAATCTGCAGCTTTGGGACTTTCTGCACTGGATGTTGTCTCCGGACTGGTGTTTATCAGCCCCCGTGGCAGCTCCCACTTTTGGAGACAAGCGCACAGGAGGAGACGGAGAGGTCTCTGTGACCCACGCCGAGGCATTCTCCGGCGTCGCTGCATGCACCAGCCGCTCTCGGCGGTTTCCCCTCCGCAGGAATTATTAATGCTGAAAATCGGCACTTGCATGTTTTCACCGGTGCGGCAGGGTCAGCCGGCTCTGCCGGGGGTGCCAGGAGGGGAGGCCAGGCTGGTCACGGTCACGCTGCCTGCCCTTCCCAGCGTCGGTGTGTGCCTGAAAAACAAACCAACCCAACCAGCGCTCAGGTCTCTTCCAAAAACAATTACATCATGTTGAAGCCATCAAGCATGTGATTTCCCAGCCCAGAAACTGAAAGGAGCCTCTCTCCAGGAAAGGGAGAAAAGGTGTGCAAGAGCCAGCTGGGATTGAGGAGGAAAGGCGGTATCCGCTCTCCAAGGAGGGGGGGTTCAAGCTGGACCCCTGCCAGAGGAGGTGGGACCCCTGAAGCACCACGCAGGAAGGCAGGGTGCAGCCTTCGACGAAGGAAAACACTTAAAACTTTTGATCTGTTTTTAGATTTTAAGCCCGTTTCCTGGGAAATTGGCTTATTTCTCTCGGAGCCATGAAAGTATTGATGCATGCTGCCAAAGAGGGAGTTTGAATGGGAGCAGAGTGGATGCACCTGCCTGGTTTAGGGGATGCAAGGACATCTCAGCTCGCTTAACCCCGTGCACCGTATAGCGCCTGGCTCCTACGGCAGCACGAGGCATACGGTGCCGCAGGATGAGGCTTTCTGCCGTGCCCGTGTTCTCGCCAACGCCACCGTTCCTTGTCCCATTTTCCGTCAGCCTCGTGATTGAGGGGAGGGAAGTGCAGGGGGTGGAGAGCAGCTCTGCTCGGGCGTTGAGTGCCTGGCCGGACTCGGGTCCCACGTGGACATCTCACAAGGATCCCCTTTGATCCGTGCACAGCGAGGAGGCTGCAGAAACAAGGACAGAGGCTACAAACGCTGCAGAATAACAAATCCAAGTGAGGAAACCTACTGGGAACTGTTGTCTGAGACAAATCCCAGTCTCGGGAGACTCAGGTGTGCTTCCCCAGCTGGGACAGGCAAGTTTGCAACTCGCAGAGCCTGGCTGGGAGCAAGGTTTCCTGAACCTTTTAAGATTCTCTTTCCTGAAAGCTCAGTCCTGCGGATTAGCAGATGTCTTTGTTGAAACCCTGGGCACCTGCCAAGGATTACTGTAAACACTTGGCAAGGTGCAGCCTCTTGGCACCGACGCTCGGTGTTGGAGAGGGGAGCCGCAGTTCACCTCGCCGAGTGGCAGTTTTGGTGTTCGCACTCACAAATAAGCCGTTAACTGGAAATGCCCTGGGCACGGGTAACGCATCTGCAGCAAAACCTCTCATCCCCGAAACATCAGGTGTGTGTTGTTTCTCCCACCTTTCTGACCAAGGAGGGGTAATTTCTGACCATTGACTGGGCACGGAGGCGGCTGTTCACAGACCTGTGAGGTCCCACGCGGTTGGACACAGTCCCACACGATGGCCAGCGTAAAGACAGCATCTGCGTGGTGCCAGGTGTCAAAAACAAGAAAAGAGCACGAGAGAAATTGATACATGATCTAGGGGCTAATCCAGGCCGGAGTGGCCGTGGCCAAGAGTTAGTGCCGCGGTGTTGGGAACAGCTCACGCTGCATAGCATCAGGCGAATGCTACGAGAGGAGACTTCACAGAGGCCTCTGCTGTCACTCGGTGAGGATCCCGCGTGCTTGCACCCCAGCGGGACTAAGGGAGAGGACAAGAGGACTCCCCCGCTTCGGGATGGAGTAAAGACCCGTGCAGCGCCTTTGTCCGCCTCATCACTGGAGGACGCTGTGCTTTCGGGCGTAACGCCCGCAGGCATCGCGTTCAGCTGTGATTCCCAAACACCAAAGGCCGCCCTTAAAGCCAGTGTTTAAACCCAGAAGGATTGACTCAGAAGAAGACACCTGGGTGATGCAGGACAGCCCTGAATTAACTCATGTTTGAAGAAAATAATTTTAAAGAAAACGTATGCAACCCTATTTCAGCCTGTCGGTGACTGAGCCTGCCAATACCTTAATGTGTGGCTCCAACAATTAATTACCTTCCCTGTTAAAAACGTGTGCTGTGTTTCCAGTCCCAATATGCCTCGGGTGGCTCGCAGCGCTGGCTTGCATTGTTCTTTTCTCTGCCAGACAGAAGAACCCTCCGGTGTCAAACTTCTGTTCCCCCACGGGAACTGCCAGAGATCAAGTCTTCCCTGAGCCGTGGGCAGCACCGCGGGTGTGGGATCCCAGTCCCGCTCCAGATTCCCCAGCCTGCTGATGGGAGCTCCCAGGCAGCCTGTGGTCCCTCATCCCACCTTCTAGATCCCGATTTCCCCATCCTACGTCACATTTACACAGTAACCCCCCATCCTGTAGGAACTCTGCACAGTGCTGGGCCCCACCGTTTAAGAAGGATGTGAAGGTGCTTGAACGCATCCAGAGGAGGGCAACCAAGCTGGTGCCGGGGCTGGAAGGCATGGCCATGGCCTGTGAGGACTCTGGGTTTGTCTGGTTTGGAGAAAAGGAGGCTGAGGGGAGACCTCATGGCTCTCTGCAGCTTCCCGAGGAGGGGACGTGGAGAAGGAGGTGCTGAGCTCTTCTCCCTGGGATCCAGTGATAGGATGTGTGGGAATGGTTCAAAGCTGCACCAGGGGAGGTTTAGGCTGGACATTAGGAAGCATTTATTTACCGAGAGGGTGGTCAAACCCTTCAACACGCTTCCTAGAGAGGTGGTCGATGCCCCACGCCTGTCAGTGTCTAAGAGGCATTTGGACATAATAACATGCTTGAACTTTTGGTCAGGCCTGAAATGGTCAGGCCGTTGGAATAGGTGATCATCGTAGGTCCCTTCCAACTGAAATGGTCTCGTCTATTCTGTTCTGTTCTGTTCTGTTCTGATCCGTTCTGATCCGTTCCATTCCATTCTGTTCCATTCCATCCTATCCTATCCTATCCTATCCTATCCTGTCCTGTCCTGTCCTGTCCTGTCCTGTCCTATCCTATCCTATCCTATCCTGTCCTGTCCTGTCCTGTCCTGTCCTATCCTGTCCTATCCTACATGGCCTTCATCTGTTCTTCTGAGCTACGCAAACTATACACGACCCTCTTACCTTCTCTTCATTCACATCCAGCTCCCTCAGTGATGGAGGTGGCACCGGCCTCATTTCCAACCTCCAGCCTCCTGCTGCCGTGTAGCACGCATCCAGACACGGTCCCTGGCGTCCCCGTCCCCAGGCGCCCTTCTCCCCGGGCCTGTCCCAGGCTGGGGGTGCAGGGGCTGGCGGGGGTGCTGCTGCCAGCAGCGGGGCCGCTTTCCCGATTGCGTGGCTCCATCTAGTGCTTGTCCCCACCGGGTGGGACAGCACCCGGCTCGTGGGTGGCCAAGCCGAGGACCTGGGTCAGGCCAGGACATGTTCAGCAGCTCGGCTCCTGGGCGTTATCCCCTCAAAACGGCCAAGTTCAGCTATCCGTGATTTATATCCCTGCAGGCATCACGGGGTGGCAGAGAGAGCCGGTGCCGAGGAAGAGGCTGCGTAAGCTTCTCCTGACTCTGTTAGTGAGGATGAAGGCTCCCAGCCGTGCGGCATGCTCCCCTGGGCTCCCTGAACACGGGAGAGTGTCAGAGGAGAGAGCAGAGCGCTGGGGAGCAGTGGAGGGGTCTGGGCCTTTGCTGGTCGCTGCTGCGTGGTGGTCGGACTGGTACCGGGAGAAAGCAGACAGGAGGAAGAAAGAAGTGTGGGGAGAAACTCTTACTTTGCGTTTTATATTGGGAATATTTTATATTCCTGTGCACTTTGGGTGGCGTTGCTGTGATCAGAGCGTGGCTGTAGGACAAGAACAGGTCCCCGAGTAGAAGGCAGTCAAGAGGGTTGGGGAACTGTCAGCTGGGAAGCAGACGCCTGTAGCAGGACCGAGGGCAGTGCGGCGTCACCCGTCTTGCCTGTCCTGCCAGCACAGCTCGACAGTTCCCAACCCTGTGACCCCAAACGGGAGTGGGAGTTGTGGTGGGGAGGCTGTGGGAGTTGCTGGCTGGGCGATGGTAAGACATTCACTGGCCACTCAGATGGTTCTGGCTGGTTTTGGAGCACAGCAACCCTGTACCCTCTTCCTGACTCCTACTGCCTTAAACGTTTTCCTCCTGCTCTTCCCTAGAGCTTCCTGCTGAGAAAATACCTTCAGTAATGATCTAGATGATGGGGCAGTGTTTACCGATGACACAAAACTGGGCGCGTGGCTGATGGACCAGAGGCTCGTGCTGCCATCCAGAGGGAGAAACGGGCTTACAGGAGCTTCATGCAGTTCAACATCTCTTTTCTCTTTTGTTTTTTCTCTGGCCCTCAGGTTCTTCTAGGTCAAACTCGCTGTCCTCGCATCCTTTCTGCACCAAATTTTATGTCCTTGCTTTGTCTTACGACAGCGAGCTCTGGCTGCCGGACCCATGCCCATGGAGGTGTCCGGGAGGCGGGCAAGTGGGCCCGGGCAGGCCGAGCCCAGCTCCCTTTCAAAGGGGCTCGCTGTGGCGGGCTAACAACAAGCCCTCAATCATTTCACTTCTTTAAATCCACAAAACTCTTCTCTGTCCAAGCCCATCACAGATTTGCTGGTCACAAATTCTGGTAGCCAGAAGTAAAGTCAGACAAGTCCAGGGAGCTCCAGGGTCCAGGGAAAGCTCTTTCATGCCGACTTGGTTGGAAACCACTGAGGTGCACATCCAGGACCTGTCTTTGGCTGCTGTATTTCTTTTGAATCTCTGCTAAGCTACACCCAGCTCTAGTCCTTGATTTTGGGGTTGGGGTTTTTTTTTCGGTTCTTCCACATAGCCACTCATAGCTTTCCCAGGAACTGGAGCACGGAGGAACTCGAGGTCATTGCTGCGCTTGGCCGCGTTTGACTCATGCCTGGGGCTGTTCTCCCACCGCCAGGAGAGCTCCGGGCTGGGGCTGCGGCGCTTGCCGGAGCTGGGAGGAAGCTCATTAACAGTTGCAACACGTTTTTTGATGACTGATTGGGAAAGTTCATGCCCTCGGGAGTCCTTTTGCTAGAGTGGCAAGATGTTTGGTGATGAATGGCTGACTGCCGTATTGAGTTGTGCTGGTACCATGCAGCTGAAGTCACGGTGCCAGTTTTTTGAAGATAAAGGGATTTTAAAGATTTTGAGATAAAGGGAAATACCTATGCAGATTTTTTACATTCTTTTGGCATTGGGAGCCCAGGTGTCTATGAGGGATCTTCCTGGGCATTTCGCTGCAGCTTAGATATCTGGAAACCTGCCCCTTAAATTAGAATTCCCACTTGGAAACTGTGTCCCATTGCAGCTGGGTTAACTTGAATGGGATGGAATGGGATGGAATGGTATGGAATGGGATGCAGTGGGATGCAATGAAATGGAATGGAATGGAATGGAATGGAATGGAATGGAATTAGAATAGAATAGAATAGAATAGAATAGAATAGAATAGAATAGAATAGAATAACTTCCAGGAAGAAAGCACTATAGGGAGATTGTAATTAGCCTTCAAAGCCTTTTTGATAGGTAAATTAGGAGCTGCTTTCTCTTAGGCTCAGGATGAGCAGCCCCAAATCAGGGACGACGGCGTGGCCTGGGCACCTCCTGCCTTTGCACGGAGGAGGGCAGGCCAAGCGGCTGCTGCTGCGGCTGCTGCTGCTGTGTCATTGCCCGAGACACCTGAGGAAGCGGGAGAGCTGACGGATAGAGAAGACCCAATATTTCACCTGTTTTCATGAAAGCAACCAAGTTCAGGATCTTTTAGGTCACATCGGTAGGGAGGAGAAATTCTGATGGAGCTGGATATTTATTTTGTGCAACCCTTTTGGTTTCTGAAGACTGGACAAAGGCGGTCGGTCCTTCCAAAACTCCTGCTTTGCTGCCTTTGCTTGCCGTACTGCCGGCTTCTCTCCTAGCCCCCTGCTCCTGCAATGCTCACACGATGACGGGTGAGTCTGCAATCCCTCGGCAGATCCCACGGCGAATCCACTAAACAAACCACAGCTCACGCCGCGTAAGCCGGCAGGCTTTCCTCACCTCCGCGGTCGGGGGACTTGCTCCTTACTACGACTGGTCCTGAAAAACCTTCCCTTTTTCTCTCACAGCAAGGATTAGCAGAAGTCTAGAAAATAGGATCTATGAGGGAAGAATGAAAGAATTGGGTTGTTTGGTCCAGAGCAGCGAAGGCTGGGGGAAGACGAGCCAGCTGTGGACTAGCTGACCTCCAGGCTCTCTTTCGGCAGCTGGCTTTCCTGCACTGCTGCGATCACGGTCCTCCAATAAATAAAAGCCTGCCATGAAGAGGAAGGGAATAAACTCTTCTCTCTGTCGGCCCAGAGAGGATGAGAAATCACGGGATGCAGCTGCGGTAGGAGAGCTTTAGTGAGGCATTTGGGGACTGACTAAATGTAAATAGAGCAATGCGCCAGGACAGATCGCCCGGTGTCAGCTCTCCAGTACTGGGAGTTTCAGGGCGGGGGGAAAAAAGAAAAATCACAGATTAGACAAACATCCGTCAGGAGGGCTTTAAGTTGTGCTTATCCTGCGTTGGAACAGGGGGATTAGACAATTTGTCAAGGCACCCCTCCGGCTCTGTTTTCTCTGCTTCTCTACTGTTTTCAACAGCCTCGCAGCTTCAGGCAGTCGCTTAACTGCAGCCAGCCTGGAACCAGATCCTTCTCTCCAAGAGCGGATTTTTGGACGAGGTGTTCGCTCCCGTCAACGTGACGACCCAGCCGCCTTGCTGCAGGGGAAGCGGTGCGACGCCGTGCGGCCGCAGGCCCGTGGTGGGGCAGGGGAAGGATGGAGAACTGCCCTGGGAGCATCGCGGAGGGACCATGGAGCCGGCTGAGCTTTGTCAAAGATCTCCGGACTCCAAAAAGCTTCTTTTTCTTTTTTTTTTTTTTTTTAAAGAGTTTTAATGGAAACCATTTGGCTGCCATACGATGGGGTAACAGGGTAACTAACCCCCCCGCACTGCCGAAGCCAGAGCACGGGAGCTGGGGGTTCCAGCGGTCAGCCTGGGGTTCCAGCACTTGTGTGCTCCTGAGGGCTGGTTCAGGCTCAGCACCCCGTCTCCGGGCAAGGAGGGATGACCTTTTCCTCCAGGCTGCTGCAAAATCTGCTGCAGTCATAACTGGTGAACATCTCAAGATGTTTCCCTTCGGTTCGGACGAGTCTGGTGGTTTTGGCTGGATTCCCACCTCGCGTCAGCTTGGGGAATCACAAACATGTATGTAGATACGACGTGGCTCATAGCGAAGCTTTTGCCATCGGGCAAGTTCCTTCCTCTCCAGGGAGGAGAAAATACAAATGTTGGATTCTGCTGAGGGACGAGGCGGTCCTGTAGCCCATCATGCTGCCTCCGGGTCCTCCACCCTCTCCTCCCAGGAGGAAAAACATCCTCAAGAGTGTTCTCAGGAACAGCTTTGGGAAAGGTTTCCCCTTATCAGAAGCAAAGGCGTTATGGACTCCGCTTTATCTGCTTTCCTTTACAGGACGTCTTGCTCTGTCGCAGTCTGTCCTGACAGGGGATGTTAATAATGTTCTCCCAGTATAAATCACTACGTATTTGTGCAACAGTCACATTAGAGACTTGGGAAGTCTCATTTCATAATATTTCCTGGAAAACTCCATAAAAGACAAGACAGTATCCACTTTATATAATTACAAGAAGCCTGGGAACTCAATATTTAGTTTTGTTTACAGTTTAACATCCTCCTCGGTGGCTAGAGACCATCACATTATTGTGTATGTGATAGACTGGAAATTTTGATGTGATGTGTAATTTTCTTTTCTACTTCCCTTTTTGAAAAACTAGAGAAGAGGGAACGGCATATGTTACCCACTCACAAATGGTTAATGCTGGGCAGGCCCACGGTGGCCATTTACCAGCAGGGAAATTGTAGAAAGGAGGAAGGTGACCTGAGTAATGAAATAGAAGAAGAAATGTCAGAGGAAACTAAAAAAGAAGAAATGAAGTATCGATACAATTTATCAAAAGCGAAACTCGTGCTTTTAAAAGGAGCCCAGGCAGATGATTAGTTAAAGCATCAGAGAACATCTTGCAGAGAAATCTCTGGATTTAAGTAATCATCTGTTTTGTCCTCAATTCCACCTCAGGGAGAAGCCAGGTTTCAGGGCAGTCTGTGCCCAGTCTCCGGTGTGCTCCAGGGATGCGATTTTGATGTGTCCAGACCCCCCCGGGTGGGCTTTAAGGCTGACGCCCCGGCTGAACTCAAGCGCAGGCGGGCACGCAGCTGCCATCGTGCGCTGGACGCGCACATCCCTGCGCTGGGCAGAGCTGCACGGCCCGAGCTCACCCCCGCTCAACCCGCGCCGGCCGCGTTCGGGGCGGATTCAAGGATGCTGGAGCCCCCACGACTGCTCGTCAGGGCACCGCGGTGACGGGGGACGTGGGTGCCCTGGCTGCACCTGGCTCCCGTCTCTTTTGCACGGGCAGAGCGGCATCAAGCCACATCCCTTTTGCTGTCCCCAGCAACCTGCCGGCCACGGCACGGCTCTTTGCCGGTGCCTGGAGCAGGCACACGACCGACACGCACCTCCCACGCCGACTCGCTCCGACTCCCGGAGCCCAAAGAAACCACAGCGCCAATCCTGCCCTGCTTCGTGTCTATGATTAGCTTAAACGCAATCAAATATCTAAAGGCGAACCATCAGATGGCTCTGATTCCCTGGCAGGTTCCTGCTCAGGCGCCGGGATGTGCTCCGAAGCCAATTTTCGGTTCATCACCGTGCAGCACCCCGGCGAGGGGAAGCGTGCTCGTCCCTCCTTACGCCTGGGACAAGGGGAAGCGACTTTTAATGGCTTTTCCCCGTCCTTTCACGCCGTGCTACGCTGGAGTGCGAAGCAGCCCCGCTGCTTGTTTTTCAAAAGCTGTTTGCTGCCGAATTTAGGATCGTCTGCTTAAAAATCTCCAGCCGGAGCTGTAAAACCCACAGCTGTGTTTTGCAGATGAGAGACTTGGGTTGGTTTCAGATCTTGTTTTTGGAAAGGCCACCGCGACGCTGAGCAAAGGCAACGCAAATGGCACGAGGCCATCCTTTGGAGTAGCAAACCGTGAGAGCCGTGGTCCTCCTTCAGAGCTCTTGAAGGACAGAAGACTTTCTCTGTTAATTTTGGATCTACAGACTGAAAAAGCACCTCTTTTATGTTTAACCCTTCCATTTCTTCAGTCTGCCTAGGTTTCTATCACCAACATAGTTAAAAATAGAAGACACTATCAAAAAAACCATCCTGAAAAGCCCTTTCAGGCCCAGTTACTTGGGGGTTCATCCTCCTGCTTCTACCAAAGCTGCTTTTTGGGGTGGCAGAGAGGATTTTTAATGGGTGTCCACGCGGTGCGTGCAGCCTCAACGGGGCGCTTCCCTCGAGGAATAAATCATGGCTCTCAATTTTTGAATCCAGGATTTTACATCCGGATGTTTCCCCATTAATAGATTGGAGGGAGGAAGTTGAAATTGAGAACAGAGAGCGCAAATGCAGAAGAAATAGCAAACATGGACTTTTATGTGTAGCTGGTGTGGTCTGGTACAGGGGGCCCGTGCCCGTGGGTGAACGTGGGCCAGGAGCTGCCCACGCCGGAGAAACTGCTGCTGCCACCGGAGCAGTGGAGCGCGTTTCCCTCTTCCCCCAACCCGGACCCTCCAGAAGGTTTTTTGGGAAGTCACTTGGTTCACCCTGGGCTTCAGGTCCCTATTTGTAACACAAGAACTCTCAATTCCAAAAGCAGGGTGGACTATAAGGAGAAAAATAAATGGAAAATAAGGAGAAAATAAAGAGGCTGAAGCACGGATCCTAGAGAGCCGAGGATCCACCACGTCAGCGGTGAGGCTGAGTGAGGTCAAGCGCTGGAGGCAGAGCCGCACTGCGGACGCCGTCCTGCGGCAGAGCTCCTCGCGCTGCTCTGGCCCTCCCCAGCGTGAAGCCGCCTTGATATCGGCATCTTGGAGCTGGATCTGCACTGGGGACGACATAGCTGCATCGGTGTCAACGACCTCGCTGGAGATGGGTCCAAGTTTCTATAGACCGGGGCCAAAAAGAAATGAGATGAGCAGGGCACCCAAGCACTAAACAGCAAAGGTGATGGAAACAAGGGGCCGGGGCGACGAATGATTAGCTCTAGCGGCTCCAGGCGCTAGTAGTTTTATTATATCTGCTCCCAGATTGTGCTGGAGCACAGCTCCACACGGGAGAGTCTTTGCTCGAGAGGAGATTTGGAAGCGACATTTGCTCCAAGGACAAAGCAATTTGAGCAGGGATTTGCACAGGGATTTGAGCGCTGATGGGGGGAACGCTGACCTTAATGCAACAGCCAGAGATGCTGGTAGCACATCTGAAGAATTTCCAAGGGCGATTGAGTATTGTGACAATTTCCAGTTGGTGCCTATTTTCAATCCACCCCTTGCACGAAGTCAAAGCTGAGCTGTGTTGGCCTTGGGCGGATTCACCCTGGGTCACATTTTGGCTCTCCAAAGCCCGGGTGAGCTATTGAGCTATAGGTTTTCAGTCAGGAAAAGACAACGTTGATAACATCTGCTCTCCTGACCTGCCCTGGCCAGGAACCTCCCCTGGTGATGTCTACTAGAGCTCCCCTGCTCCAGCTGCTTTCTGTGAGAGAGCTGGCAACGGCTCTAGGCTCAGTTTTACTTCCAGGCAGGAGTGATCATCTGCACAATTAGCGGAGGGGTTAAAAAAGTTAAACAGCAGCGCTGCAGAAGAGCGGCTCCATGTGTCAACATCACGCCGCCTGCGGTCTGCAGGACACCAGAAACTCTTCAGCAGCAGCCAGGGCTCCAGATACACAAATAAAGCAGAAGAGAAGAAAGAGAGCAAGTGGTTTGGGCTGTGAACGTTCAGCTCAGTTTTTCCTCTCTGGGACACAAGAGAAACACCCTGACAGGGGACGATGGAGCTCTGAACCAGACGGTAACAGAGGAGGAGGGTTCCACACCCCTGTGATGAGCTTTTGGGGCAGATTGAATAGACCTGGACCAGGAACGCTGCAGGTAAGGTCAGCATTGCCTGGGGCTGTGGGACAGCCTGGCTGTTTTTCTCAAGGTCACCTGCAGCTCTTACTTCTACAGGAGCTGGGACTCCCCTATAGGAGTTGACCCCAGATCCATGAATTGGAGCAAACTGTATTCTACCAAAAGAGTCGGGACTGCTAGAGCAAGGGTTGGGGCAAGCTGAAGCCTCTTGGCACGGGGATGACGATGAGGCAGCGCATCGCGTGCAGCAGAGACAGCAGGTGGGGCATCAAAAGTCAACCTTCTCCTGGGCAGCAGCTCCTGAACCCTCAGTCCTTGGGCAGGGCTTGCTCCTTGAAGGCAACCGTTATCCCGACGTTTACTGTGGAAACAGCCAAAGGCCGCTGGAGGTGACAGTCCGTCACGCTACACAGGTCTAAGATACACACAGGAGAATGGAGAGAGCAAACAGGAGCAGCTCGGGGACACAGCCAGAGCTACCGTCAGCCATAAGCACGAGCTGCTTTACACCAGTGACACCCGCTACCGTGCCTGCCACCACACGGTCCAGCAAGTCCCCCCAAACACCCATGGTGGCCCGGCAGCCGCAGGTGGTGGCTCAGAGACAGGTAGACCGGTCACCACCTCCCGCTGCAAACCCACTGAAGAGGCATTTCACAACCTTCAGCCCATGCCAGCATCACGAGCTGACGAGGGCCAGATCCCTTTGGAAGGATCTGTCCCTTTTCCAGCCTCCTGCCCACGATCCTGGGAGGAGAAGCTCAACAGCTGGAAAGGCTGATGCAGGGAGGTTGTTCCAGTACTGCCAGGAGCTGGCGGCACTTAGCTGGGACTGAGAGCCCCTACACGGGAAGGCGGGTGGCCAGGCACTGCCAGGCACCCCAGCCGTCCCCGTGGCTGGATTTGAAGGTGCGGGCAGGAGGCCGGAGAACCTGGAGGCATCCCTGTGCACGGCGGGGACCGGCATCCGCAGGGGCTCCATGGAGAGCCTGGGAACAAGTCACTCGGTGCCACCACCTAACACAGCATCACCGGGGGATCTGCTGCTCTCCAAGCTTGACATTTCCCCAGGACTTGGAATAACCACCGCCTTTCCTCCCCTTTCTTGGCCGAATCTGGTGCAGAGAGGTATCCAGCTGCCCAACAGCCCCCGGGCAGCCTGGGCTGTCACAGAGGCTTCCCTGGCTGGGCAGCGCCCTTTGGACCTCTGGGGACCGTTCACCCGCTGGCGGGGCTGCTCCGCAAATATTTATTGAGGTGGATGTGTGCGAGCACCCTCCCTCCCACACCCCTTCTCGGGGTATGCAGGTAACCAGACTACCAGCCCAGGTAGGAGGCTCTGTTAAACAATGCTAATAAATACTTTATTTACCAAAACCACATTAAAATACTCTTAAGACTGTCCTGTCTCACCAGGTCCCTTCAGTAGTGGCTCACAGCCTGAGGATCCCAGAGAAGGCTTGGAGAGCTCACGCAGCAGCACCAGCTTCATGGCCAGCAGGACCTCCCGGTGGCCGAGGTGGCTTCTTCTGCCGCAGCGGGACAGCCGGGCGGCCTCCAGCGCCACGTCCCCGAGCAGCCGGGGGCTGCCGAGCCAGGCAAGGGCAGCAGCCGCCAGGCAGGAGGCTCCAGTGGACCACGTCTGCAGGGAGGGCAACCATCAGAGCATGAGCACAGCCACCCACGGGGCAGCACGGCTGGAGGAGCTGCCCGCAGGCACAGGTCAGGCGGAGCTCCCCCAGCCCCATCCACCACCCCTTCGTTTTAAGTCAAAACCTTCCAGATTCAGCTAACACACGAGCATCCAGGCTTGGATACAGGGATGCCCAAGCTGAGCTTGGAAAGGCGGTGGTTGCACCCAAGCCCAATCAGGACATACCTGGTTTAGGAGCTTATGGATGTAGGAGGAATAAGCCACCTTCTTCTTCTGCCTGCGGGGACGGAGGCAGAGGAGGCTCTGCCAGGCCTGCCCGGCTGCTGCCTTCTTCCTCGGGAGGGCAGGGGGACCGGGCTCCATCGCTGCTGCCCGCACACGGAGCTGGTTTAACGCACGCTTGCTGCGGCCCCGACGCCTCTGCTGCAGGAGAGCAGAGCACCAGCAGCAGGGTCCTGCCTCCGCACCGGGGTCCTGCCTCCGCACCAGGCACCTCCACCTTACCCTGCATTTCCCAGGGCATTTACAGGCATTTAACTAGCATCATGCAAATTAGGCACTTGCAATAACACAAAAAATATTCAACATGTTGCATAAAACAAGACCAGAAAACATCCTCCCCACAGAGCCAAACACCCCAGAGAAGCAAAGCACAAATAAAGGTATTTTAGGGTATTCCGGGGTATTTTAGGGTTGTGGGGTTTATTTTTCCCCCCCAGCTCACCTCCAGGAGCTGCCGCTGCCCCAGCCCCAGCCTCCCCCAGGAGCAGGCAGGGAGCCAGGACCCACTGCCTATAAGCAGGGGGGTTCATTGCTTTCAGCTGGGGGCTGCAGCCCATCAGCACCCACCGGGCTGCAGGGACGGGGACGGGGACGGGGACGGGGACAAGGACAGGGATGGGGACAGGGATGGCCACGCTGCCTCGCACCCCCTGGCTCCTACACCCAAACCAGCAATCCTTGCCCAAATTGCTCTTTCGGGTGAGGCTGTGCCTGCTCCCCGGCCCCCCCTGCCCTTCTTGCCCTAATTAGTGCCATTAAGCTAATTAGCCGGGCTGGCCGCTCTGCCGTGGTACCCGCGTGTTCCGGGGGATTTTTTTGCGTGGTTTTATTCTGCATTTATTGGGGGGTGTCTGGGGGTTCTGTAAGCGCCACAGTGAGCAGGGTCTGGGGGGGCACCCAGGGGTGCTGGGGGCAGGATCTGGCCCTGCGTAGTGGGACCCTGGGATGGAGGGTCCCCAGGTGCAGGATCTGGCCCTGTGCTTTGGGATCTTGGGGTCAGAGTTCTCCTGGGTGCAGGATCTGTCCCTGCACAGGGGGTCCTGTGGTGGCTGGCTGTCCCCTGGTTTGCAGGATCGGGCCCTGCCCAGTGGGACCCTGGGGTGGGGGGGTCCCCAGGTGCAGGATCTGTCCCTGTGCTTGGGGATCTTGGGGTGGGGGTTCTCCTGGGTGCAGGATCAGGTCCTGCCCACTGGCACCCTGATGTGGGGGGTCCCCAGGTGCGGGATCTGTCCCTGCCCAGGGGGATCCTGTGGTGGCTGGGTGTCCTCTGACTTGCAGGATCGGGCCCTGTCCACTGGGATCCTGGGAGGGGTGTCCGCAGGTGCAGGATCTGGCCCTGCACTTTGGGGCCGTAGGGTGGGGGTTCTCCTGGGTGCAGGATCTGGCCCTGTGCTTTGGGATCTTGGGGTGGGGGGGTCCCCAGGTGCAGGATCTGGCCCTGCTCACTGGGATCCTGGGGTGGCTGGGTGTCCCCTGGTTTGCAGGAGCTGTCCCTGCCCAGTGGGGGGTCCTGGGATGGGGGTTCCCTGGGTGCAGGATCTGTCCCTGCCCAGTGACCCCCTAAGGTGGGGAGGGTCTCTGGGTGCAGGGCCATGTTCTGCGGCGCAAGGCGTTGGGCTACAGCAAAAGGGGGGGGGGCAATGGGTGCTGGCCCCATCCTGAGGGGGCTGAGTGTGTGTGGGGGGGGGGGGTCCCTGGGGTGCAGGATGAGGCCCCCCCCGATGCAGGGCGCGCCTCTCGCCGGCAGAGGGCGCCCTCGCTCCCGCCCGCCCTCAGCGAGGGGCGGGGCTGCGTCCTCCGGGTGGGCCAGCAGGGGGCGCTGCCCGGTGCCCGCCTCGCGCCCGCCGGCCCCGCCTCACCGCAGGTGAGGCGGGGCCCGGCGGGCGCGAGGCGGGCACCCCCCCCCCCCCCCCCCACCCCCCCCGGGGCAGCGCGAGCCCAACCGTCCCCGTCGCCGCCATGGCGGAGCAGGAGAGCTTGGAGTTCGGCAAAGCGGATTTTGTGTTGATGGACGCCGTCACCATGCCCGAGTTCATGGCTAACCTCCGGCTGCGGTGAGCGGGGCGGGGGGGGGGGGGGGGAACGGGCCGGTGTGAGGAGCGGGAAGGGCGGTGGAACACCCCACCCCCCCCACCCCCCCCCGCCTCGGGGTGTGTGAGGGGCTGTGAGGCTTCGTCTTCCCGCTTCTCTTCCCCCCCCCACCCCCCCGTCTTAATTTGGCTACGGGGTGTGGGGAGGGGGGTGCGCCGTGCCGGTTTAGTGAGCTGAACCGGCCCCGCGCTGAGGGAGGCGTCGCGGGCAGCGGCCCCCTCACCCTGCCTTCCCTTGGCCCCCTCACCCTGCCTTCCCTTGGCCCCCTCACCCTGCCTTCCCTTGGCCCCTGCCTGCCGGCTCCGCAGCGGAGCAAACCCAGCACGAAATAGGGGAATTTTCTATGAAATGGAGCTACTCGGGAGAGCCAGGTGAGTGTGAGGGTGCCCAGGGAGCACCAAGCCCTGCTTCTGGGTCCGTGAGGGCTTTCTGTCACCCCTTTGGAGAACCTCCCGCTTCTCCCGCTCATCAGACCTCATCTGCTTCACTCTCCACCTCGTACAGGTATCTCGCCTCCGCTGACACGCGTGCAAAGTTGAGATGGAAAAAAAACCCCAGCAGTAAAAGTCACCAAGTCCAAGGTTGCTCCAGCCCCGTAGGAGCATTACAGCCGTTCACCTGTGCAAACTCGCTGCGTTAACGTTTTGTGATCTTTATGGTTTTATTTCCCTTCTAGACGCAGTGGGCTTTGGGAAGTTCGGCATTTTCATTCCTGTTTCCTCTGTGAAGTACAACTAAATCCTGAGCAGCACTGATAGAGAGGACAGCCGGTGGGGGCCCTAAGTCTGCGGCTGTCTTTCACTTTCCGTTATAAAAGATTCATGTGAGCTCTTCCTGATAAACTCTTATGCCCCTGCTTGTGCAAGGATTTGATAATTACCAAAGGGAAGCCTTTGGGATAAAAATGTGACTTATTGGCTTCCCCCCCACGTTTTACTCAGGCTTTAAATACCGCACCTCTCCTGCCACTTGTGTTCTGGAGAAGACAGTTGAAGTCAGTAACTTGTCAGGCCCGTGCAGGTGTTGGATGCACCTGAGAGTGGCTCTGGCAGTAGCCAAGGGAAGAGAGGTGGGCTAAGCTTCCTCAGCTGGCATAAAACTACTGAGGAAGGAGAAAATTAAACTCTTTCAGGAAACTGTGTTGTCTCCTCTGGATGAAATCTGTAGATTTTGAGGTCTGGCTGCATCAGCTGCTGAGTGCTCAGGAATCGTTGTGCTACACAAGTGGCTACCAGGGTGAACCCGTCTTCTGTGGGGCTGCAAATTGAGGGCTCAGATATAATAACAACCAGCATATTTAATCTTATTTTTTATTTTATATTTTGGATTTCTATTTGGGTAGGGAGGGCATTTGTGTTTAAATGCTATGAAAAACATGAACAGTTGAGCTTTGAACATGGGGAAACGTCAGATTTAAATAAATTTTGCGGTGCCTCTAAAAGCTTGAATTTGTTTCTCATTTGTGCACACCATGACACTCTAATTGTATGACAAAGGGCTTACAAGCAAAGTCATTGTAATTAGCAGGAAACTTGCATGTAGCAGTTTGTTCTTGGGGTTTTTATTCTTTGGTTAATGTGTACTAGAAATTTAAATGAAGTATTGGAAACGGATTGCTAGATAACGTAAAGATCAATGTAGCATGTTGGTTGCGTTTCGGAATCAATTAATTGAGAGGTGCCTTGCACTGGTAGCCTTTGCTAATTTTGTATGAAAGAGGATGAGTAGAACAAGCTAGCAATTCTGGATCCTTACAACTGATATGTAGTTTGATTTTTTTTTTGTTGTTGTTGTTTATTTTTTTTTCTGTCCTGTTGCATGCTGATCGTGCCTAAGGACGTTGTCTGGACATCCCTGCTGTATCTGATACGCCATCAGGTGTCCCTTTAACTCCGATGCCTTGGTCACTGGTACTCAAGCACAGGCTTTTCCTTGTGACACCAATTCAAACTCCGGTTTCTTCTGCACGAGAACACATGCGTTGCTTCGGCCGTAATCTGCAGGCAGAGTTCTGCCTGCGCTTCAAGGTTGTCTTGTGTCTGTGCTGTGGGCAGAAGAACCTTTTGTTAAAAAAAAGTTGATACTGTTAATTTTTCTAACCTTGGTGCTATCATCGCCTGACTTTAGGCTTGTCTGCACTGGGACGTTTGGGAAAGCTGATCTGAATTTACCAAATGTGTGGCTTTTCAGTAAAATTGCTAAATTCTGCTAAGCCCTGATTGACGCTGCTGGTAGAGCGGTGGCCCTGGCCTGCTGACCCAGCTTCACCGCTGGTGTTATTACACTTCTCAAGCAACATTTGCTTCTCCTATTTTTACTGCTTTGGAGATGGTAATTAACTCTTGCTGCTGATACGTTTTAAATTATGTCAGACCCAAATTACACCTGAGATTCTGACCTGTTCAAGGGTTGATTATGTCACGTTGCGTTTTGTCACGTTGCGTAGATGGCACGAGTCACCTTTGTGCTCGTCACGCGCAGAACAGAATGGAGAAATTGTTGCTTCTCCATCATTAACTTCAAGTGGCGGGTTTGTTCGGCTTATGCTTGGATGGGCTCCACCCTAGTCCATAAATCCAGCTTTCTGCCAGAGCTATTTCTGTTCGGGGTCACTGGCTGACCCAAGACGGGTTGTGCTGGATTTAGTTCCCAAGTGAGCCCAGATGTGGGTGGAACTGAAGTCATACCAGTTTCGGTGCATGCAAGGATATTTCCCCAAGGATGTCTCTAGTGGGAAAAAGAGAAATGGTGAAGTTGCACTTTTTATTACTTTAATATTTGAATTTAGTGGTGTTGACATGGGCTGGATTAGCATGGCTGATGTCGATGTGAGTACCGGCCTGGGTAGCTGGATGGATGCAATGTGAATCTACTACCTCATTTTCCAATCCCTGTGCTTCATGCCCTGTTGTTTGTAGGTTTGTGTAGTGATTCAGCAAGGATCTCATAGTGTTAGTATTTTTTCATGGCCTTGTCTTACAGCTACTTAATAGGCCATTTCATGTGGACGCTCTGGCAGTCACTGCATGTTACACGTTAATTGTAAATAAAAGTCATCCAGTCCCTGAATTCCTTAGTGCTGTGTGGGCTCTGTACCAGTGTCTGGTTGTGATTCTTAGTCATCAGAATAATTAGGGGGAAAAAAAAAAAAGCAGGAGTATTGGAACAGTTAGTGTGGACTCAGTAGCTAGCTTTGTTTCGTTATAGAAAACCTCCAAAGCCTTAACAGATAATTGTTCTGTAAGTGCTCGTAAGTATGAATTATTATAAACAGCTGTATTTGAGCAGCTTGCACTTGAGCAGATAGCCTGGCACTCCCTTTAATCAGTTCCGTGTTGACCTTTGTGGGCAGGTTGATTATTCCAGTAGTCATTGGCATTTCAATTCCTATCAGAGGACCTAAGATTAATTGAAAGACTCCTTAAACCAGGGAATCTTTTTAATGTCAAACAGCTCTCGAGTCCTCTCACTGGCATTCAGGGGCTAGTATTTAGCTGTCCTCCGAGTGTTACCCGCCTGTAATCTAAGGGAGAACACCCTGCTCTGGACTTGTTGAAACACTTTCATTTCAGTGGGTGGTTTTGACTTAACGTGACTGTGACTATTCCACAGCAGGTGGAGCGAGACAGTGCTTGTGGAAAGGGAGCAGCGGTCTCGCAGGAGTTGCTAACGTTTTGCAGAAATTGTGGCGTAGATGAAACTTGCGGTGTGAACTTTTGGGTATGAGAAACGCAAAACTGTGCATCACCTCATTTTTCATCACGCCATAATGAAAATTTCAAGGGATAAAAGTTACCATTCTTAATTTACTTCCTTGTAAGGAAGAGGGCGAGAAGGTTATTTTTCACAAGTGTGAAATATTCTGGTTTATATATGATTTCTTGTATTCTCCTGCAAAGACTGCTCATTGTACTATGCTGTACAACTAGCATTTATCTTGATAAACAAATAAAAACTCAGAGCTTTAAAAACGGTATCTGCAGCATGCAAAGCGGTAGCTTGATTTCTTGAATTATCTGTTTTGCAGTCTTAGCGATAACTTCAGGAATAACTTCAGCTAGCTTCTCCTCACAAGGTCTCGAGGGCTTTGCAGGAGAGTAAGACGCGATCCCTGCCGTGCGAGGTGGCGAGATGATGTGGAGCCCCACTGTGGATAAACCCAACGCCTCTCAATCAACTGTAATTGGAAAGCCACGTTGAAAGGCAGGAAGAAAGCAGACTATTACGTATCGCAGCGGCAGGGTAGCAGTCGGGGTAGTCCCGTATGAGCTGTGTGCTCAAGGTCTTTCTGTTCTCACATCTAAGTCGTGAGCAGGTGCTGCTTGACTCATCTCTTCCTGATTTCTAGCGAGTTGCTCATTTTTCGTAAGCATTGTGCAAATCCCCTCCTGGGAATATAATAGATCTTTGTCGCGGTTATTAAAGAATTCAAGGACGCATGAAAGAAAGACTGTGAAAGCACATGGTAAGGTGTAATGATCATAAAATGAATTTTGGGTTGTTTTCCTCTTTTTTTAACTAGTTCCAGCCTGAAACCCGATGTGGAAAGCTGTACTTGCTGCTCAGATAGTTCCTGGTCATTCCAGCCCACCCGAGCCTGAGGATGTGATGCGAAGAACTACAGTTTAATAGTCCTTGTAGTTGTCTCCCTGGACACGTTGTTTTTGCTGACCTCTTAAAGCAGCACTTAATAAAAACACAGCTCTGCATTTAGTTAAAAATACGCAAAAGTGTTTTTTCTACTGTTTCTCAACTATGTCTTACAGTGCAAATCCCAGCATTTTCACAGCTATCCTATATTAAGGCAGCAGTTCTAAATTCGTATTTATTGCAGATACTTTTGAAAGACTGATAATATTAGTTATGATTAATATCATCTTTGGTATCAAGAACCTGTAAAGAAAATCTGGTTCTCTGAGAATTTTCTGTGTGTGTTTGCTGCTGAGGCGTGTTTGCTGTGCAAGCAAGGGTGAGGCATAGGCTGTAGTCCTGTAAAAAGGTTGTAGCAAACTGAAACAAGGAATTGGGTTTCCAATCCTGAAGAGGGATATCTTGAAGGGATTTTCTTGAGGCAGTTGTGTGTAGGCTATACCTTTTGGGCCTCTCTCTCAAAAAAAAAGACATCTTTTTCTTCCAGATGATGTAGTGGGTTGAGTCCGTAGTATCTGTCAGTCTTAAAAATGATCTGTTTTGTGTTTTGAATGACTCTGGTGTGATCAGCTGTTAGCCTCTTGGGTTTACAGCAGCTCCTTTGGAGGCCATTTTGGATACAAGAAGCTGAAGATGGTGCCGAAAATATATAGGCTTTGTAACTGCCCCAGTGACCTGAAAAGAAGCTATAATGCAGTTGTTTGCAGCCCCTTTCAGTAGGTGATACAAACGGGTGGTTTTTTGGTGTAACTACACAGATGTTCACTCATCCTACAGTTCTGAAAGGCCAAACGTTCTGCAATTTACTGTCCTCTGGATCTGCAGACGGGGTTATCTTCCTTTTATCTGTGCTCAACAGGTGTGGCAAAACATGCACAAGTTCTGGGGTGGACCGAACACTTTAACTTGTTCCCGTCTTCAGAGAATCAGAGTCCCCATAGATACATTAGCAACAATTGTTCCTCAGCAGGGATGTGGATCAGCGATAGCATTCAATTCTTCATCTGTATAGCACCTTCTCTGCTCCTCCGTTGACTTGGTCTTACGTAAAGAGCTGGAGCGAAAGTGTGCCGTCTGTATTGTATTGGGGTTTTTACACTGGCTTTCTTATCTTTCGAGCACCATCTTAAACATTCATATTTTTGGTTGAAGTTGTGGTGGGAGAGGTTTGGCTTCATGCTAGGTAGTAAAGTATCTTTAATCCTGGCAGAGGAAATATTATGTGAATGCTTGGTTTCATTCGTGCTTTTGGTAATGAAATATTCATGCTTAATAAACAAGCTTTTCATGCCTTTAAGCCATTTAATTTCCTCATTTTAAATAGATATGAATATTTGAATTGTTCATGTGGTGTTGAATTAAAAAGCTGCTGGGAGGAGTCTGCTTTGCTCCCGGAGAGGGGTGCCTGCCACCGCGGAGGCTGCGGGACGCTCGCTGCTGCTCGGACGGTCAGCAGTTAAGTCTCGTCAGCTCTTCTTGGCTTCTTCAGAACTGCTCAGCTTGCAGAGAGCTGTCTTGTGTCAGAATTCGGAATGAATGGAATGAAAATTCCCCTTAGTCCATCAAAATTTGACTTACGAGCTTGGACAGAGTCCAGCTTGATCTTCGTAGATGGAAAAGGCCATCGATCTCACTTAAAAAGCAAATCCTGACTACACAAGTAGCAAAAGGGAGGATCAAGGCCAGCTTTCCGATTTCTGCAGGGACTTAGGGAAACCAAGAGCTGCTACAGGTGGGCTCTGTGTTTCCTGACAGCGTTTGTATGACCGAAGCGTTGAATGAGATGATGTCCCGCGTGGAATTTGTTTTGCCTCCGTATGTGCTGAATTTATATAGTTTCACTGAATCTTCTTTTGCACATCTGTCCTCCCCTGACTTATGAATACCTTCTTTTCTCCGAGTGAAATTTTACAGTAGGCTTTTTATAGCACCGTGGGTGAGGTAGTGTTTAATAATGTTAACACATGGGTGTTGAATAATATACAAGGTCAGATTTATGAATGAGATTAGTCTTTCAGGGTACCTTACAGTTTTAATTCTTAGGCTGGTAATGCTGTGCACCGGACCTGCTGGTCCTGGCTTGCCAGCTGATGCCGAGCTGCGTGTATGGGACTTGCCAGAGCACAGATAACAAAATTTAATTGTAGGTCGCTAGCTAGCAGCAAGCTGGGGAGGGACATTCATGTCACATGGCGTCAGGTGTGAAGAAAAAGCCCTACGGAATCAGTTTGGCAACCAGAACTATTGTGAGCTAGCTCAGTAGGAGATGCTCCTTATTGCATCTTTTTTTAGTAAATTATTTTTTCTGCCGTTTACACAAAGGATATCTACAAAAAGTCAGCTGCTACTTTAGGAACTCCTCACCAGCCTTTTTGCTTTCCTCCTTGCCTCTTCTCTGCAATTATTTTGTAGATTCTGAGGAAGTGATATGGGTCCTGAAGACCCTCAGAGCGGGCAGTGCATCTGTTTGTGAGACTGTAAAGTAGAATCCTGTTCTTGTTTTTGACTACCACACGTTGGAGATGGCTTGTATAACCTGCATCCTCTTAACTGAAGTTATCATCACCTTCTGAACTTCATTAGCTAAAGGCTGGCTTTAAGATCTGGCAAATCCTTATAGTAAATATTAGCTAATATTTCCAATGAGTCTCGTGGTGTCCTTTAGTCAAGAGTCCTTTGTGTTGACTTCTGTTTGAAAATCTGCCTCTTTAGATGGTTTTACTGATCCACCGCCCCTTGCATTCCTTTTGGGCTGAGCAAGCTTTTACATACCTGAACGTTTCCCCTTTCGTCACACTTACTCAAATTCCTTTTATAGATGCAGATCTCGCTAGATATTTGACTGTTACCTCATCGCTCTTCTTTCTCAGTCCCTGGGTCATGATTGCACCTTTTTATGGAATGAAGAAATTCTGAGAGGGGGGAGAAGAAAGCAGATGTCTGAACACAGATTTGCCTGTTGCCTTTAAGTGTAAATAAGGAGCTGTGTGTCTCTCTGTGGCAAATGCTCATTTCCAGTTCTCAGAAGCAGAAATACAATTTGTGGAAGAAGATTTCTGTTCCTTTCAGGGCTTCTCAGTTAGATCCGATGAGATCTCAGCTCACACTACTGCTATCCTGTACGGGTGTTTCTGTCTCTGTTAAACAGACCAGGAGGGGAAGTCAGTTTTCATTGGGGGGCTTTCAAATGCTAAGAGAGCAGCTTGGATATGAGACTGTTCTGTCTTTGGGAGTAAAAAAGGGGCATTAGATAGCTTTAACCTGGTGAAAAGACTTTTTGTCTTCAAATCTAAACCATTAAACTGTTTCTCAGATAACCTCTATCTTTTGCTAGGAATGAGGTTTTTCTCGTTCCTGGGATTTGTTTCAGCTAGTGGTGTTCTCACCTGGCCTGCACGGCGCCCAGCTGCTGCAAGCTGACAGGGACAGCGGATGGTTCTGTTTGTGAGTAGTGGTTTAGATAGACAACAGAAGCTGAGGTAGGAGGAGGGGGTATCATGTAAAGACCTTTTAAATAAAGGTTAATGATAAGCCAGGGGACCCACCCCGTCATCATGGATGGTCTGGATGGTCTTGCGGTGCTCTACTTCTTCTCAGGCTCATCCATACAAGTGTGACTAGTGCTGGGGCATAACGAGCCCGTTCTTGCTTTAACTCTTGATGGTGATGGTACTTTCCATTCTGCCTCCCCCGCCCCCCAGTTTCGAAGTATTTATCTGTGCAAATTTTTAATTTTCTCCCTGAACAGTGTTGGAATATGCACGTCTCTCACCGCTATCGTGTTCTGCCCTACCTGTCTGCTGAAGCATTTCGCAGCACGCCTTTCCTGGTTGCTGTGATGTTGCTTGCCTTCCCTTCTAGATTTAGAAGTTGGCAGTGGTCTGCCCTGCTGCTGCCTTTTGCCCGCTTTGACCTGCCAGCCTTGAGATACATGAAACTTCAGAGAACAGTTAGTGTGTGACTGTTGGGCTGGTCTGATCCCGAGCATTCTTTCCAGAAAAATGTCCCGTTGGGTGAAAATATGGCATTAAACCAGTTAGGTGGTCCCTAGACAGCGGCTTACCTGCCGTGATGTCATTTCTTGTCCTTGAATGTTTCTTGCTGCACTCCAGGCTGCCAGTTGTTGACTCTCACTGTGCCTCCGAGAAGCGTTGTCCCACCTGACCCTTCCGTTCTCCTCTTGCTGGCCATGTTTTTATAATTGCAGTATCCTCTTGGTCATCCTTGGTGACTTCTCTCTCTCCTCTTGCCTTCAGTACCCTCTTTATACAGACGGACACCTCTGCCCAGCTTTCCCCCTTGCTGAAGCGTCTGTTCACGTGCCTTCAGCTCTCCCAGCGGCGGAGATGTCTTCTCTGATCTCGGTGGGATCTTTTCGGCCTTGCCAAGCGAGTCAGCTGGAGCTCCCTTAGGCTGGAGCGAGTGAGCTCTTCTGGACAGCAATCCACTCGTTGTGCCTGCACCATCTGACGCGGTCCTTTCTAGGCCTTTGCATTCAAAGCCAAACCTCCTTGCCTCCCCTGCAGTGTATCAGACCCAAACCTGAGCTATACGTAGAGCTAAATCTCTTGCCTAGAGTAATTTTCGCGCTGATTTTCGTGCTTGCTCCTTGTCTTACGCCTTGGCAAACCCCCCTTTCCCACATGCGCTTGTTCAAAATGTATCTACAGAGATTGTTTTTGCTTTCTGTTTTATCTGCTTCACCTATCTCTTCGCCTCTTTCCTGTTCGACCTCAGAAACACAGCTTATCTCCTTCCAATGTTTATCAGTTTTTCCCACAGCACTGATCTGTTAACATGACTGACTGAGAACTTTTTGACGAGCATTCGTGTATTTTTCCCTCAGTTGCTTCTTTTGGCACAGAAGAAACGCCATATAAATTTCAACAAAGACACCGCCTCCTCCTTTACATATCCAGTTTATGAAGCCTACACAAGCTTTGTCGTGGTAGGAGGCTTGGTATGCTGTAACTGCTGATTATCGTGTTGATCTGTTCAAGTAGTTTCCTGGTTCCATACTGGATCCATGCCTGGGGGAGTTCGTGTGCCCTTCGATTTGGACGGAGGCTGGTCCGACGCTATCCTATCTGAGATTGCTCAGGTAGAGAATAATTTGCTTATAGTATTGTGATCTGTTCCCATTTAAGGTTGATGTAAGTTAATTTGGGAAGCCTGAAGGCTCGCTACATCTTGCTGCGAAATAAAAATTGGAGATTTGTGGCAGGACTCAGTGCAATATGTGGTATATGATGTGCTGCAAGAGGCGAATGTTTAGTTTAGGGTAGTGTGTCCAACTCCATCTCCCAACAGAATGTTTTAAGTTTGTGTTTTTGTGCTTGCATGCAATCTTGCATGCTTTATTTAGATCAAGCCAACTTAAGCAGCGTTTCACTGGAGCTTCTGACGACCTTTGAATAAGTCGTCTTATCACGCGGCTCCTGATGAGAAGGTTCTCAGTCTCGTTCTGCTGTAGAGCAGGTATACGTGGCTGCCCTTCAAACGAAGTATACTTTGGGGCACCAGCTGGAGCTTTCCAAAAAGGTTCCCTTTTAATATCTGGCTCCCATTATAAGCATCAGACTGGCCAGTGCCTTCATCATTGTACTGGGTTTTATTTATGGTGCCCAGGACAAACTCGCAGTAGGGAAACTAAAGGGGGCTCGAGCAATTTACTGCATCGTTCTGTCCAGGGAGCAAACCAGCCAAGGAGTAATGAGAACCCGTATTTTAACAGCTTACTGGATGGCAGCAAAGGCTGTCTCACCATGAATAGCAAAGAAAAACAAACTAAAACAAAAAATTCTCTTTTCCCACTGTATGAACAGCACGGCTTTCTTTTGGGAGAGCTCTTCCATGCTATACTGAGGTGGTAAAATCTGGCGTGTCGGCTGCAAAAACTCTGGTGGTTGTAAAAGCCTTTCCATCACGGTTATCAAGAGCACAATGAAGCTTTCATGTGGCTAGACATCTTTTAGATGTTTACAGTAAAACTTTTGCTTTTATTCATATTGCTAAACTTCAGCTAAATAGGTTATTTTGTTTACAAGAATGAATGATGAAGTAGGTTTCACCTTCAAAGGAAAAATCCAGCTACTGTTGTTTGAAGGCCTCTCTTCCCATGCACTGTTTATAAAGCAACTGGACATCGAGTTTATAAACTTCCGAGGCTAGAAATAGTGCCTTCCACTTCTTCTTAATACCAGCTTTTTTGGCGTTTTGTTCCTTCTTGATCCTCGGCGTAAAGGCCAGGGGAACGAGTGAAAGAAAACTCAAAGAGCTGTAAGTACCATTTAGGCTTCCAGAAAAATCCCAGAATACGAGACCCTGAGCACCGGCAGTCTTTCAGTGAACTTGTTTAGAAAAATTGTTGCCCCCGCACACTGTGGAGAATATACTCGCTTTTGTTTGCTTCTCAAAATATCGGAAAGATGCCGTGCTGCTTTTCTTTTTGCTTGCAGGGACATAAGTACCTCGGTATTCTTTTAAAGCTGGATGTAAACAGCTCCTTGGAACAGTAGCTATTAAACTTTGTTGAAAAGTGCTTAGCAATGACAAAAAAATGTTATTTCCGAAAGGATTTCTGTAGCACTGAGGGTTTTTTTTTTTGCAAATCAAAATCCAAATTTACCACAAAAATGTCCCTGTAACCTCTTGTAATTCAAAACATATTACTTGCTTTTCAAAAGCACAGGCAAATTACCAGGGAGACTTTCTAAAATAAGACCGAGGGTTAGATGTATAACTTTGTGGACAATGCTTCGTGATAATAAAGTGTTTCCTTTTTTGAGTTTCGTCTGTGTCGCAGTAAGAAAGTAACTTTGCTTTATGTGGTTTATGTGCTGACCTCTTTTAGGTGAAGAGAACACTAATGACGACGTGTGCCTGCAGGCATCGGTAGATAACAAGGAGTATATTCGTTTCCCTTTTTTTTCCTGTTAAATGTAGCATTTATGTCTCTAGCAAAACAAACAATAGAAATCTTGTCTTTGTTGGTTCTTAACTTGTTTTTTGGGCCGTAGTGTATCCTGGCTTTCAAGGATGCAGACATTCCTAAGCTAGACATCTCCAGTCTCTGGCAGCTAATTCTCTGAATCTTTATTAGTTACACTGAACTTAAACCCCTTTGAGGAAACGCCAAGAAAAAGTAGATACGTGTAAACCTTTTTAAACCTGGTATAAAACTACACAAGCCAGACTTGATAGGAAACGGAAGGCAAGATGAACAGTTTTGAAATAATTGGGAATATTTTGCTTAATTTTTCCGATCAGTTGATAGCAAACATGTTTCCCATTAAGGGCTTACATTTTTGGAGACTTAAAGGGGGGCTGCTTATTGTCAAAACGAGTCTTGTTTTTAACTAAAACATTTTGGCTGCCTTCTTTCTTTTTAGGTACTGTCACTCCATTCCTGTGGGTAGTGGAGGGGTGGCCGGTGCAGTCGGTCACCCCGAATGCCTGAAGCGATGGGTGTTGTGGGGTTTGGATGCTCAGTGCTCCTGCCCTGAGGAGGAGAGGAGTGCAGCTGGTAGGTAGGAGCATGAAAGCCAGGCAAGCGTGATGGTGGACACCCATCTTTTAAAAGATGCTATGTGTAGCATCCCCCCTCATGCAGGAAGCAAGCAGCAATGTAAATCTCAACGTTTTCATTTAGTTAAAGAATGCCTGATTATTTTTTTTCCTGCTTCTGTTGGGTTTCTGGATCTTTGATCTTCTCATCGAGGAGCCAGGGTGGCACCTGCTGCTCACTGTACAAAGGAACAGTTGAAGCAGCTGGCTTAGAGCAGATAGATCTTTACTGTTTCCATGATTTCTCCAAAGTGATGACATTGTTTTGGGGCTCTGGTGACACACCATAGGCCGTGATTAACTTCAGAGGCCAGTCCAGATTTGTTGCTACTGAATTTGGGGAAAAAACTCTTTAGTCGATCTTGGTCTCCTCCCAGGAGTTTTTTTTTCCATAGTTGACTTGTACCTGGCAATTCAGCTGCTTTGCTGAGAGGCTGTTTACTGAAGTTAGTGAGTAGACCCCGTACAGATAGACAGATCAGAGTAATTTCACTTGTTTTATTGTACAAACTAGCTTGGGAGCAGTAAAAATGTATTGTGTAGCAAACGTAGTTGAATCATGGAAGCTGTTGAATTGGGTCATAATCTTTCAAAATGTTAAACTCCATCTGATACGACATTTTAACCTTCTGCCTTTCCTGTATTGTCCTTGTATCTGGAAAAAATTTAACAAAAGTTAAATACAGTAAACTTAGTGAATTTTGAAGACATTTTGTAGCACCTTGACTAAACTGAAGGAAAAATTTGCTAGGGTTACTAACGTACACTATTAGTGTACTAATGTACACTGTTAAACCAAAACAAATTGCAGGATGGCACAAATCACCAGGTTCTTACAGAAAGACTGGCTTGGTCGGTCGGTCTGGTTTATGTTGTACTAGGGATGTGGGAAGACCTCGGAGAGCTCAAACATTTAAATAGCCAGGATCAGTATCGTGGCTTATTTTTATCCAGACACTTTTGCTGCCTTTTAGAAGGCTCCTCCGTACATGTACGTCAGTTATGTGTCAGAAATCTTGTTCTAATAGTAATTCCCACACCACTTTCACATCCTTTGTGCAGTGCCAAAGTATTTTTCACCTTAAGTGCCAATTCTTGTCTCTCTTGATGAGCACTGTAAGCCCCATAGCCAATCTGGGAAAGCTTTCAGGGGAAAAAAAACCCCAACCCTCTAACCTTTCATATGTAGATGTATTGGCTTGTCTTAGCCCAAAACAGTTTAAGACAAATGAGCAGCCTCTGTTTATCCTAATGAGGCGTTTGATGTAGAAGCTGATAGCACTAATGGCCAGATCCCAAGTAATTTTCTGTGTAACAGCCTGTAGGAAAATTGCACGATTGTGCCCACCCATCTGGTCATCACCGGGTGCCCGCATGGATAGCGGAGCCTTTGACACTCTCACTTTATCGTTCTCCAGGTAATAGAGTGCAGTGGGTATTTTGCAAACTAAAAATTCCTGTCACTGAAGACAGCAATTTCTTTGTAGTTTTGACCTGGGTTTTGGTACTCTTTGTATGCTCCAGTGCTATGAGTGCCAAATACTCCCTTTTTTTTTAATGTGAGGAGGAAATAACATGAAAAAGCACCCTATCCTATATCATGAACAAGCCATCCACCTATCCGTAAGGACACGCACTGTGTGTAAGTGGTGAGTGAGCAGCACTGACAAACTCAACCATTCACAGATTTTGTTTTCTGCTTTCTGACACTTAAGCCTTTGGGATATGCTGTGGTTGCTTTCAAAATGTTCTTTGCAGTGACGAAAGCTAAAAACCTCTCTTAGAGTGAAGATGGTTGTATTCATTTTACTCTAGGAGGATGTATTAAAAAAAAAATAGTTATCATGAGACCCATGAAATAAATCACAAGTGCCAGTGCTGAATATTATTCCTCAGTCTGTAATCTTGCCTTGTGTTTACCTCCCTGCTCAGTGCTGCTGTCACCGCCACCGACCCCTTGGGTTGTCCGGCATTAACTTGTCCTGCCTTAGAGTTATCGCATCAGGGACTTTGCCTTTGAAATTACATCTTTAGCTCAGAGTGGAAGAGTGGAGTAGTTTTCAGTCTCACAGAAATTTTGTGCGAACACAGAGAAGGTACCGGCAACCGAAGGACTTTGTGGAGCAGGTAATGTCAGAATTCACTTTCATGGGAACTTTAACGGGATGCAAGAACTGAGGGCTTTCAGTGGGGATGTCCCTGCCCTTAGGTGCTTTCAGGTGCTGGTGCTAATGCCTGGGAACTGATTTGGCTGGAAAAAGGATCTGTTGCTTCTCTGCTCAGGATCCCCAAGAGCCTTCCAGGGTGGGAACCGGTGGCACAAGGTGATGCTGGGGGTCCTGGGACTCCTGCTCGCTCGGGGTGACAGACCTCCTCCTTCCCTTACCCTTTCCTCAGCATTCGATGCCCACCGTCTGCTCGCTGACCCCCCTGCTCCAGCCTGCCCCATCAGAGAGCTCGGAGAAGGTGTCCATTGACATGCTCTTTGCAGAGCATATTTGTGTGAAGTTTTTCTTTCTGGCATAGTTACCTTACCTGTCAGTCCTCAGAAGTGTTCTCAAGGGCCTTGCCGTTTAGTCAGCACTTGGCCCTCTGGAAGCCACCGAAGCATCGCTCATCTTACCCTGGTGCAAAGTCTTTGCTGCTACGTTGTGGAATTATGCACACTATTAATAATTTTCTGGTGCTTCTGTATCCCACTGCAGTGTTTGTCACTCTTTTCCTTTCAGATTTCACATTTGCAGAGTGTAACTAGCCATTCTTCATGTGGCTTGCGTTTTTCTTGCTATTGCCTTGAATTACATCACAGAGAAGAAGTTGAAATAGTAATAATAAATCACCTTCCTATTAAGTAGATAGCATCTACTTGTCTTGGTTTGACTTGCTTTCTTACCAAGTGTATTTTGGGATCTCATAAAAACTTATTTATTAGATCATACTTGTGAAGATGGTGTCTGAGATTGTTCTTCTTATTCCAAATATAACCGTCCTGTGATCTTAATCAACGTCTGCTTTAAAATTGTCCAGCCGGCAGTTCCCTGACAAATTTGGCCAACACCAGTGTTGATGGGGAGGTGGCTTTTTTTTGTTATGGACGTAGTCCCTTCTTTTCTGTCTGCAGCTATGACCGTGCTAGCAGAGCAGTTTGGGGTTTCCTCCAAAGATGACTCATATTTGCCAGATCCACATATAGCAAAAATAGGATGCACCCTTACAATGCGTATCATTTAGGCTACTTCATATTTTGTCCAGTAGTCACTGAACTTTACCTGGTAGCCTTTATCTGTGAGCTTGCTTTTTCTTCCCCCACTTGTCTACTTAAGCCAAACAAAAACCCCAGGTGAAGTTGGAGTGTGTCTCCATGAATATTTTTCCTGCTACCCTCCCCTCCCATCTGCCTTGGTTTTATAACTGGGAGTGGAAATTGCCGGAGGTCATCCCTCGGAAAGCAATAACGTGCTGTTCCTGCCGTTGACTCTACCTCTTGGCTGGTTTCTGGAGACCTCAGACTCCTGCTTGCTGCAGCCTGTGGGAGTGCTGGTGGTTAATTACCGTGAGCCACACCAGTCCCGGTTTTTAATTTCCTAGACAGTGCCTGGGTAATCTCCATTTCAATGATAGTTTCGCTGTTGCAAAACTACAGCTGCAGCAAGGGCCTGGTTTTGTATTGGTGAACTGCTGTGTAGTTGCATTTCGCAGGGGCTGTGCAGATCTCAGAGCTGATGGGATGGGGCATGAGAGAACTGGGGAAAAACACTTTTAATCCTGCACTGTGCTGTGCGGATTCCCCAGGGAGCAAGCAACTGGTCTGATCAGGTACAGAAACCAGTACCCCAGCTACTAGCGTTGTGATCTCTTCTGAGAGCGTCATCTACTGAAACATCCAGAAGGAAGGTGAAAGTTCCTAATGCTTTATCCAAAGCAAGATCTTCCTGCCAGAAAATTTATCACCAATAGCAGCGTCTGCAGGTGAGTCTTGTGTGGCAGTTCTCAAATACTGGTGTGATGAACTCGAACACACAACTGGAATAGAAGAAGTTAAAAAGATTTGTAGTTTCAGGTTTTTCATCTGCTCAAGACACTCTTTCCCATTCTTTTCCATTCCCCAGCGTTTTGTTGCTAACATCTTTGTCCTCTGGCCTGTCTTCTCCTTTATAAACAGTTCGTTTGGAGCCAGGAGCAGTCATCTCTGCTGTGTGTGTATCAGACAGGTGTTCAAAGAAGAATTGCCTTTGAAATTAATGAGAAGGTTAAATGGGAGGCAATTGTCTCCACTTATGGATTAAATGAGTGAAGCTAAACACTAGGCCCTAAATAAAAGTGCGAGCTATGTATTTCCAGACTGAAGTTAGCCTTGTTAGGATCCTTCTTCTGGGGTTCCATAATTTACAGACCTACTTCCTAATATTTACAGATATTACTTCCTAAAAGGAGATTGTTATCAATGGTGTAGTGCTCCCTCAGGGCTTCGACAACAGGGTGACCTGTAGGAAACCTAAACGGGTTCATTCTTCTCAATTTAAATTCCTTCTGTCAAAATGGGAGTAACTCTTTGGCTAGGGAAGTGGTTTTAGCAGGATCCTGTCTGCCCAGCGGTGGCCCAGCTTCACTGGATTCAGGTCGGTTGTGTCACGGGCAGGGATGGTGCCGGTCAGCCCTGTGATCAGTAGGTACACTCCACCCCGAAAGCTCCCACTCCTTTTGCTGCCCTTCCCTTGGTGGCTGGCACGGGCTACGGTTACACCAGAGCCTTGGCACGGCCCGCGGTTGCATAACGTACTGCGGCGGGCTAACCAGCTTTAGCAAAACAGTCATCTTGGACAGATGTTGCAGTGAAGCAATGATTAATTGGGGAAAAATTTTAACAGCCTTAAATGGCAGTAAATTTATTTTGGCAGGTGGAGACTGAGAAAGTCATTGCTGCCATGTAGTGGAGTGTTACTCTGACGAGTTAGAATCGCATTTTATCTGCTCTGACACTTTCTCATGCTGTCTCCTGTCGCAAACTTTTACTGGAGCGAGAGTTTCAGTACTGAAATCTCCTTTTTACAGGTATCTTTCTAACATGTTTGCCGTCCATGTGAGAATGTGGAATGATGTTTTTTCAGACCCTCACTAAACATCAGAAGTACCATTGCTTCTTTCTTCAGAGAATGCAATGTACATACTCACGGATAAGGAATAAAATATCCTTCGGAGGTGACATGGTGACAGCTATAGCTTTATTCTGAAGTTTCTCTTCTGAAGGCATATGAACTGGCATTGCAAATAACTCTGAATGTCCTCTGTGAGACTGGAGGGGATACGGTGATGTATCAGCCTGCCAGACTGAATTTTTTGACTATTCTTGTAATAACCTTTCTGAAAGTGAAAAAGTAACTGGGTTTATTGGAGAGATTTCTGTAAGAGTGTTCCGGGTTAAAATTTGAGCTTTTTAGATTTAGTGAGACAGTAACACACGTTTAAAAGATCCTCGAGAAGCGCGTGATAAGGGAGAATCGATTACTGTGATAATTTTAGCAATATCTGAGACGTGAATTATTTTTGGTTGAAAAGCTCCGAATTCTCAGCAGCTCTACTGTTGTATTTTATTTTGAACAGGAATTTAGTTTTAACTACAGGAGCGGGTTGCTGGCATTTCTCTTTTTTTTTAATCTGTCCTGTCGGCCAACAAGAGTTACTGTTGGTGCATCCCTAAATTTCATGGAAGTTTGTTTATTTTACTGAAGCTCTGTTCAGGGCAGAAAGCACTTACCTGAACCTAAATTTTACATGCTCTAGCAAACTTTCGGCCTCTCTCTCAGATTGTAATGGTTAGGTAGGAGGACTAAACATGACTGTTGAATGTTTATACAACATTGGTACTGCCTGAGATGCAAGATGTATGCGACCTGCAGGCACAGTGACGGCACTATTTTTGGTTATGGTGACGTCCCGTGCTCTTAATTCTTTCTTTAACCGGCAGAAGTGGTGCGATGTATGCTGTTTTCTTACCAATGCTGTACTGAAAGGAAACGTAGTCAGTGGACAGGGAACAGCCGCTGAAGACTGTGTGTTAGAGTGTTTTCCTTGTAAAAAAAATAATAGCATATGTTTCATACAGTCAGTCTTTCTGCAAACAGGCGAGTTGTTGGTCTGGCAGGATGTAATTCCATTTTCCTTAGTAGTTTGGTTTCCTTTTGGCTTGTGTGTGCTTAAGCTCATCACTAGCCTTGTGCTGAATTGAGCTTGACTCTAAGGTACTTTTTTGAGTAATTCAAGGGAAGGTTCTTTGTGAAAAAATTGTGATTTGCTTTTTATCTACAGTAAATGCAGGCCATCACGAGAACTTAAAAATACTAAAAGTGTAGGCCCATCTGTACATAATTTTCCAAGTCACATTTTATGGCCACATACGATAGTTGTGGTTCCTAGTGCGAAGAACCAGCTGGCAGGCTCTTTTACTTGTTTTTTTAATAAGGTATTAAGGCATATCATACGTCTGAAACAGCTGAGAGATTGGTATGGCTTAAAGAGTTTATTTAGTTTACTTAAAAAACTTAAAGCAACTCTAATTTAAGACATGTTGATTTCTTCAGAAAGCTTTTGTTAGTTTGGATACAGGCCATATTATGTAATTATTTGGCATCAACGTAGTGATTTTAACAAGGAAAGAGTTTAAAGCTTGCTGTGGCCTCCGTTGTGGCAGCAACATTCGAAGTGTCCGTGCATCCAGGAATAAGACCCAGGTGAGGTGTGTTTACAAAGGCACAGTTTCCTTACTTACTGTATCACAATAGCTGTGTCTCATTTCCCTCCAGTTACCTCGCTGATGGGTGACTGTCCCGAGTGCCAGCAGTCAGGAAAATGAGAAAACAATCAGAAAAGCTTTCTGTTTTCATGTTATCCAAAGCGCTCTGAGGCTGCAGCTTGCAGCTCCCGTGTGTCTTGTTCTTGTGGAAGAACCGGGAGGTGCGGCGCGGTCAGGGCGGTGCAGCCCACGGGGATGTTTTGTGTGGCTTCACCCGGGATGAGGTGGGGTCAAGCCTGCCATCAGAGGTGTGTTCAGAGGATCAAGAGGGCTAGTACTGCTGGCTCAGTAGCCACAGCTGAGGTGATTTTAAATCCTTTTTCCTGATACTGAAGAGAATTGTTAAGAACCTCCTTAAATTCCTTTTAACCAGCTACTTCATTTTCCTTGGGTTTTTTCTTTGCCCTAAATGGAGTGAAGGCAGTCTGGAATAATGTGTGTGGAATCAACAGGCCATTTTTTGTTGCACACAGTTTTCCTTTGAGATGACCTTTAAGCCTTAATGTTAGTTGCATTTCCATTTAGGGAATCCTTAAACTATTTGATATTATTGGGGGGGGGAGGCTTAGATACAATCAGAATTTTGAATGTTTGTTTGCTGATAGTAAATTGCCTTCTTGTGTGTCCTCCAAAACTGTACACAGAAAGTACTATAAACTGGACTGCTTTCAGAGAGACGACGGCAGAGACGGCAGCAGAAGCAGCTTTGGGGCGAGAAGGTCCGTGGGCAGAGCGGGGACGTTCCCAGCACAGCGGCAGGTGACTCCTAAGGGCTAGCGCCCTGCTCGCCTCCTGCTCAGCTCCAGCAGGAGAGAAGAGAAAGGGTCTGGCGCCGAAAATGCTCCGTGTTCCCTGAAGTACGCTGGAGACGCAGGATTTCCCAAGATCCTGGACACATTTTAAGATCTGGAGAAACTGTGCCTTAGTGCAGCACCAGGGAAGGTTCTGGAGAGCAGCTCCTCATTGGGTCATTCCTGACCCCTTCCTCGCACATTCGAATTCTGGGAAAGCAAAGCTGGACGAGAACTAGATTGTGTCAGGAGCAGCTAAGGCTGGGCCTGCGCTCACGAATGCATCCTGGAGTTTCACATTAGTGTCTAATCCTGTTTTGGCAACTTACTTCCTTTTCCCCCTCTTAACTCATTTTATGATTTGTACAAACTGTTCGGATGATGTTTCACTACTGCGCTGAACGTAAACTTTGGTTTCCTCTGAGCTCTCCAGCGTTCATGTCCCTATCAGTGAACAGGGATTGAAGGCGGTCCTGGGGCTCAGGTCTGCTCTCTCGGCAGCCGTGGGCATCTGCACAGGAGGCACAAACCTTGGACAGCCTGGCTGAGGGGCTGATTTTCAAAGTTATGTCTGTTTTACTGAAGGTACCAGCCTGGCACAGACTTATTTTGCTATGGAGGAAGGTACAGGTCTTTCTGCTGGAGGGTTTGTGGTCCACAGGTCACTGGAACTAGTTTACAGCTATTTTTATTGTATTCGTTTCCTTCAGATCTATACAGGATGTTCTTTTAATGTCCTACTTCTTATTATGATTATAGATTGTGAGTGCCAGCTGTGAAGGAGGCAATGCCTGTAAGTGCAATTCTGCCTGGGAGTGCCTGGCAGCATGTGTCCTTCTATAATGTCCGACTTTTTTACTTGAGACAGACTTTTGTTTGGATGCCTCACTGAACGATCTGTCAATAGCTGAAATAAAACCTTGATCCTAGAGTACGTGGTGCTGCCAGAAATCCTGCTTGCTTGTCTGGCTGCCTCCATGGTCACAGCTAATAAACTGGCTTTGCTCACGCTGCAGCTCGTTTTGCTCCCCAGTTGCCCTTTCCGCTATAGATCTGCGTGTGCTGGCTGAATTGGGTTGGTTACCGGTTAATGTAATGTATACAAACAACTGCTTGCTCTGCTGTTCTGAACCCAAGGCTGTCTACGCTTGGGGTTATCTCATTCCTCCAGTGCTCCTTGTGAACCTGTGAGCTTCCAGGGGGATTTAACAACGGGAACGCCAGTGCAGACCACCTGCCTGACTTCTGGCTGACCACAGCGAAGAATCATAGCCTAGCTGGACTTCTCTTTCCGTTGCTTGCAGTTGTGGCATGAAGACAGTTGTGTCTAACGATTTTCTCTCTCTCTCTCTTTTTTTTTTTTTTTTAATTAAGGTTGGGTACAATGTGAGGGGGAGAGAGGAACATGAGGGCGCCATGAACCGATTCCAGGGTTCATGAAGCAGCAATAAAGATGCTATTATAAATGAGCAATGGCTTGTAAAGGCTTGCAATCTGCTAATGTAGGTTACGGGGTTGATACCATTGATTGAATAACGGCTCTGTAATCTGTTTAGATATTTTGACAGTCCTTTCAGTTTGATGATGAGGAATTGGTCCCTTGAGAATTTTTGATTATTTCTCTGGGTCATTTTAATAGTTGCGAAAGCTGTCAAGGAACAGTCAGCTGCACAGCACACTGCTGTTTCTGATCAAACTGATGATAACAGCCTCAGTAATTGCAGTGGTGTTGAAGTGATTGTCATCCAACAAGCTGCCATTTGAAAATGGGTCCCACTGCTTGGCCAATGTGGTGGTACAGCTTAGCAGCTTTTAAAATTCTACCTTTGATACCTTCGTTTTGTTATATACTGCTTATATCTGCTTAGCATGTGATGAAAACATCACGCGTGCCCATCTTCTTAGCCTTTGCGTTGTAATTACACCTTTACAAAGCAATCAATGCTGTGGAGAAACTGCGAAGTGCAGCAAGAGCCTGCGTTTAAATAGCCAGATCTGCAGTTTTTGAACGTGCCCTGTGGTGCGTGAGGTATGTGATGTCTGGTAGTTTGTGTACTAACAGGTGGTCCGTGTATTCTGCAGCCTATGGTACCATGATTGTCTTAGTTGACCCTACAGAGGCTGCTGTTAACAAGAAGAAAGGACCGTCTGTGTACGCACCTTTGAAGAAGGCAGTGTGTTAGGCAGGCAGTGCGGTGTCACCTTGCTGCTCGTACCCGTGGAGCTCAGTTACGTGTTCTGCTTTGCCATCTCTTTGGAAACAGAGTTAAAGCAGATGAGGGACTTCAGGAGCAAAGCAATCCGAACCAACCCGGTTAAAACAGGAATATGAATACTGCCCTTCTTTGGGAGGGGGTGATCTGTAGGTAAGGAGGCCGGCGATAAATGATCAAAAAGAATCCAAATTTCTGTATGTCTCCCTAGTTTGTGGACGTAATGTTTTATGTTATGTATACTGTTACACTGTTTGAAAGGGAAATGGTGCTTTACGTTGTCAGTAACGCCTGGGTGTTAGCACCATCTTCTTTCCCTACTTAATGAGGGACATCGGGGGGCTTAAAAACAAGATAGTCAAGCAGCAGGAAGTTAATGTTCCATTTTAGTAATACCTGTTTTATTTCCTGCACATCCTCAGTTGCCCTGGAGTGGATGATCTGGTTGCAGATTAACCACACCATTGATAAAGGCCTACGTGAGCTCCAGCCTGGCACAGCACAGCAGCCCAGGCGTGGTGCTGGGAGAAGGCGCCTGTGCTGCTTTCGGGCTGGGGAGTCGTATTGCTGTTTTCTCACCCCGTGGAGCTCCAGCGAACAAAGCTGCAGGGCCGAGGTGGCTCTGTGCAGAGCTGGCTTTTGCCCTTTGCCACCGTATTCTCAGAGCAGGGATCCCAGGGAAGAAGCTGCAGAGATCTCTGAGCAGGAGGTGAACCCCACTTACGCAACGTGGACACCATACGGGACCTAGTGGTGTTAAGATCTCTTTTATATAGTCAGTGGAGACCTGGTTAGTGATGTTGATGAATAAACCCCAAAATTTCACCTGCCTGAACACAGGTATCTAGTGGAAGGCTTGTGGCAGTGTGCTGGTTAACCCAGGTGCAGGGCTGGCAGGCTGAAAAAGCAAGTGCTGCTCTCTGCAGGGGTTTGGCAAGCTGGCTTTGTCCTGCAGAGCTGCTCAAATGAAAAAAATGTAACCTGGCCTACGTTAAGGTGCCCTGTGGGAGCAGCCATGGGGCGTGGTGCAGAATGAGGTCTGCTGGAGAGCTCTGGCAGCGTATGTGCAAAGACCTGTTGAGAAAGATCCCCACGCTGCTGGAGGTGCTGGGCAGTGTGGCTGGCAAAACGGCTGCTTGACAAGGAGCTGGCAAGGACGCTGTGCATCAACTGGCCTGCGGAACAGGAATCTCCCCGCAGCGGGTCACAAAGCTGGTACAGATATTGCTGAGGTCGTCTTTGTGTAACAGCAAGATTCATAACATTAGTGATGGCACGAATGGGGGAGATGGCGGTGCTCCTCCTGAAGGTGCCTGGATCGCCTCGTGGATGAAATCCAATTATACAAAATGCTGAGCCATTCATTTACAGATGAGTAATGTGCTGCAAATTGCAAGGTCATGGATCGGTGGCAGAGGAGGATTAGAGGACACTACATGCGCTGGGTGACACCAGCCACCAGTTCAGGGTGCTTCTGGAAAACACTCATGAGGCCCAAGGATGTAGTGGGAGGAGATGCAGTCAGGAAGGACAAGGAAATGTTGGTATGACTTCATAAAATATTAGCAGGCTTTTGTTTTCATAACTATAAACAGGTTTGTTTCTCTGTATTTAAAGTAGGAAAAATGGGAAGAGAGAGAGATGGTTATTGTGATGAAGAGTTGGTTACCAGTGGTTTGTGGAAGGAGAGTAAATAAAGTTTGACTTGTTTAAACTAAAAGTGGAAACAAACCCCCAAACCTGAGCTGATGGAATTACACTTTCCCTGTTACCTCCTCTCCCTCCAGCCTTCCTTCTCTCCTCGCCTCTCCTCACTCCCCCCTATTCCCACCAAAAAAAGGGAAAGAAAGAATTTAAGGAATAACAGCAGGTTAAACAGCAGGTAAAGCAGCACTAGGTGGTGGAGGGGAAATCGTGAGTTACGGTTGCTGGCTGGTTGCACAGGTTGGTTTGTTCGCTTGAACCCATTGATCCCGTGTTTTTGGGCTTCCACTTAGCGTTTGCAGAGCAGGAATCCTTGGTCCTGGCACGCTGCTTTGGCTGGTGGCTATCTATTGTTCTCTTCTCCAGAATCGGATGAGCTGCAGCCCGGATGAGATATTTTCAGGGTGAACC
Organism: Platalea leucorodia; assembly: GCF_965183815.1. NCBI lineage: Eukaryota > Metazoa > Chordata > Aves > Pelecaniformes > Threskiornithidae > Platalea > Platalea leucorodia. The sequence continues at coordinate 2,420,089 of NC_138844.1, forward strand.
GACGCTTCGAGCGGTGTTAAACTGTTTCGGATCCCTGGTCTGTCTTGCTTGAGGTTACATCAACAAATTTGGACTAAGGAAAAGATTTTTCTTGTATCAGGTTACTGGACAGTTTAGAAGGGTTTTTGCGTGGCCTGTTTCCTAGAACCGTTGGCATTTTTGCTGCTGAACTGTAATTCTTTTAGGACTGAGACAGAATTTCACTACGCAAGCAAGTAGCTTCAAAAGACGAAGCTTGCTTGCAGGAGAGAGAAGTCGAAAAAATAATTAGCTGGTTTTTATCTACTCTGACCTGGTACTTTGAGAGAAGTGAAGATATGGACTGTCCTTAGTTCCTGGTGTTTGCTTATCAGCGTTAACGACCTGTGCACCGTAGCAGCAACTTATCAAAGCTTGTGATTTTTCTATATGTAGGGCCATTTCCTTAACTGTTAAGGCAAGCCTGTACTCCAGCTAAAAGGCCAAAGAATGGGTGCTTAAGATGAGTGTAGATATGAAGTGTCAAATTCCTTTGTTCCCTTTCTCAAAGGACAAAGATGCGAACAGGAAATAACTAAGCTTTATTTCTTTTCCTGTAAGTCTCTCTTGAATATATTTAGGAGGAAAAGAGTCATTTCATAAATACATTCCACTCTCCTTTTGACAAAACCAGGATTTGTAGTCATTCTGTTGGCACTGCATGAAAGTGCTGTGAATGAAACGCTTGAACCCTGTCCTTATTTGCAAGTCCCTCAAACCGTTTCATTGTATCCCAAAGCTATAGATGCATTTTCTTACTGGATTTTATTAGTGATTATTTTATTCATCAGATTCAGTTAGAAGCAGGCCAGAAGAATGTGTGCGATATTTGCTAGGAGGAGCCTTGTGTAAATATAAACCTTAATGGTTAGTTTATATATATTTTTATATATATATATATAAAAAATGAAAATACTATGCATGCTGTATGTACACACAGAGTAACGTAGTAGTGACTACATCACGATACATCAAATATTTAAAATGCAAGTAATAAGGGTTGTATGTGTTGTGGGTTTAAATTCTTTCGTTAATAGGTGTGAAGAGTGTTATGCTCGAGCCAGATCTGAACAGAATTTCATTAGATAAGAAAAGGCCACTTTGGGGTGAGGATGGCAGCTTTGCTGCCACTTCTCATTGGAGAAGGGTGCGTTTTACGTGGGTTTTACAGAACTGGAGGCACGATGTGTGTGACTTCATATATATATATGATGGTTGACGGTTGTATTCCACTATGGATTGCTAGCAGACACCTGTATGTATGGATTGCTAATGCTTTCCGAGTAAGAACGCAAAATATTTTGAGAAACTTGAAGCGCTCTGTTGTTTTCAGGAGTCCTTGGAAAACTGGCAATGGATCCATTTCCCTCATTTGTTATTGCCTGCTGGAAGATGATCGCTAAGGGTGCCGTTGAGCTGATACGTGAACATGTCTGGTTATTTATTAGCAATCTAGTACGATCTATGTTATTCCAACTGTGCAAGTATTGATGAGATATCCCTGCTGCGGAAGAGACGATTTCATGAATGTGGGAAGGGTAATACAAACCTCTTAACTTAAAAAACATAGGAAAAATAATATAGAAAAGAATTTGTCCACTAATAGATAATTTCATATATATTTTTAAAGGTTTAAAGAGATTGACAGTTTGTGACTGCCAGACTTCTTGATTCAGAGTGTATTTCCTTGTGTTTCGTTGCAGCATGTTGCTGTTCTGCAAGGGCTCAGCAGCTGGTTGCTCACAGGAGGAGAAGAGAACCATAGCTGCATTTGGAGGAGGATATGTCATAGCTCTGAACTGTTAATTAAACTGATTTCTAAAAAAAAAAAAAGGTTAATCTAAATAGGGCCAATAGCAAATTTAATTTGAAAATCTGTGCTGCTATTATTGGAAATAACAATTACTTTCAGCCGTTATTGGAAGCTGCGACATATATGCCATAGCCGTGCAGTAATGTTGTTGGGAAGGGACCAGTGGAGGTCATTTTATCTGGCACCCTGCTTTAAACTGGGCCGACTGCTTTGTTAGACCTGTCAAAAATGAACGTGATAATCCTGGAAATAACCAGCGGTGCAGGTTTCCTCTGTGCTGCTGGTTTTGGGTGTGTAATTACATCTGCCAAAGCTGAGAGTATGCACTTGACCCTCTCTAGGCTAAAATTGTGCTTTCAGTAAATAATTAGTGGCGGAAAACTTTGTTATTAACCTTTTTGATGAACAGTGTAGCGTTGCTCTGACTTTTGGTGATTGTCACTAACTAATGCTCATTACCTAACAAATGATACTCTACAGAAGTAGGAGCCTGCCTGAATTCTTGGGCTGATACGTCATCTTAAAAGATCCCGTTTTAAATCATTTCACTAGCTCTGAATTCCACTGGCCTAGAATTAAAAATGCGCCGGTGTGGCCAAAGTCATCTTGGCTTGTGGAAGATGAGTTGTGGATATTTTACAGGTTTTCTGCCTATTAATTCCGAGTGGTGGTTGTGCTGTCTCACAGTGTTACGTGAATAGGCTTTCAGCTTCTGAGTGGGAGCTATTTTGACAGAAAAAATATGTAAAATCTAAAGGAAGTAAATGAACACAATCTTTCCGGTGATAATTTAAAACGATAAAACAAGCGGCATGTAAATCAAGTAATCTGTTTTAATAATCAAACCATTTAAGTACTTTTCCGTATTGCTAATGTTCCCCTTGCATTATCATTGTTTAACAGCTCAGTACAGTTGGCATTTAGAAATTCACTCCTTTTGCAATGAATGATGAATGCATAAATAACAGCTCTCCTACTGCTCGGATGTTTTTCCATTCAAAGAATGGAAAGTGAAGTACTCAAGACTGTTGTGCGAATTCATTTGCTTATCTTGCCTGTCCTACCCTGCACTTCCATATCCACAAGGATATTTGAAGACGTCTCTGGACCTTTCCTTTTTTCCTTCCCTTTTTGAAGTTGTCCTTTCAGCGAGAGGGGATTGGATCTGCCAGGTCAGTCACACTCATGGCTTCGACTGAAAGCACTACCCTTGGTTGTAGTAAAAAACCCCTTTATTTCTAAACCAAGCTTTCTGTACAATATTACTCGCTCTTTAATTGGAAGAACAAACCCTGTGTATTTACTAGGCCTTTTCAGCACTGATACGCATATTTAATCTCGTTTCTGTAGGGCTGGAGGGTTTGTCTTCAGGGCACCTGCTGCTCGATTCTTGCTAATGGGGGAGAGTCTGAAAGATGAAGGGGGGATTTCACTGCCATTCTGGTTCAGATTGCCGTTACGTGACATGACGTTTTTCCAATACAAAACAGAAAATACAAGAAAAAATCCAACAAGAACCTGAGCTAAATCTATGACCAAGAAGGGGAAGCTTTTCCTAAATAGACATGCTTTCAAGGAAGCACGAGGAGAAGTCCGTCCTTTCAACCTGAGTAGTTAATGGACATATTGTGGTGAAACGTATTTGCTTTGTGGTTTGCAAACTCAGTTTCCCCCTCCATTGCTCATGGCTCGCTCTTTACGTTAGCTGGCTGAAGGTGTCGGTGTCTGTCCCACAGGGAACGGTGTCAGCGATGATCTGGACGTGGGGTGGCTGAGATCCCGGCTGTCCATCGCTGTCCCTTCAGCAGACGTGGCAGAAGGGAATCTTTGGCAAAGGAGCTGGATGGGCAGCTGGAGGTGGAACATCTTCATCTGCTGCTTTGAGACTCAGCAGTTTGTCTGCCGAAGCCCTTAGTTGGTAATCTGATGTGCTGCTAGGACAGTTCACGAGCCAAAACCACAAGAGCTGTGTTAAGTCACACTATGCTGTAAAACACATAAAGGCCTAAGGAAGCCTGCCTGGTTTCATGGCCAGAAAACAAACAGTCCTGTTTAAGGACTACATACTCAATATTTGGTTTTAGGTGAGATGGTGCAGATCGCCGTAACAACTCTACATGAAACCCTAATTATGCAGAAACATAAGCCATATTTGTGCACTATTTGCATATTTTGCATTATTATTTTTGCATGATTTGCATGGCCTGCGTTAGTGTAAATAAGGCATCTCGTTTTATTTTAGATCTAGTGTTACCAAAGGACTAAGCAAGCCTTTTGGAGCACTTACGGATGGTGTACTGTATCTTAATACTGGAAGATGATTCTTGGGTGTTTTGAGCCCTGTATCAAAACAATGCTGTATTCAGGAGACTCCAGCAGCATTCGCAGATCAGCACTGGGCATGAGCTTGACAAATGCAGAATATTCCTTTGCAGCAGAACAATGAGGCATCTGAACATCAGCATCTCATGGCCAGCTGACTGCAAAAGGAGTCTCCAAGCATCTACAAAGAAAACCTGTGAAATACTGTGTACCTCGGCACCTAGACTTGTGGAATAAATAGAGGTGTAGTTAGACATCGGTACAAAGTTCTGGTGATTGTGCAGTGTATACAGAAAATTGGGGAGGCGGTATAGCATAGGAAAGAGATGGCTTAGAAAATAAGGTTGGAAGTCGTCATCAGGACAGCTGCTGATGTGGCTTTAGGTTCTGTTTGTGTATACAAGGATGCTGCTGCGTCAGGGTCGTCAGCAGCGACGTGACTGGTTTTTGTTTCCTGAAGTTACCGGAGAAGTTCGGAGGAAGTAACGGTATCAGTCACGGTCTTTGTTTTTCTGCGTATTTCTTGATCTTTCTGTTGGGTTGTAGGATTTTATAGTTCCTTCAGCATCCCTTGAAAGAACGGGCGCTGTTCAGAAGTGTAAGCTAGTCCTTGCCTGGACACCGTTCAGACAAACCGACCGCTGCGGAATGCATGCACCACTGAACCAGCGAGATGAAATCAGACGGCATCTTCCGCACGATGCAAATCTCTCCAGCCACCAGGCATTGGTCTGGTTTTTGCCTTTTGTGGTGCAGTTTTGTCTGCTGATCCATTTGAAGGTAGCATACCCTTTTAACACAGTGGTGTACAATCCGATTAACAAAGCTGAATTCCCCAAATGGAAGGCTGAGATAGTCGTGGTGCGGCAGGTTACAGTTAATATGGACAGAGGGTTTGGAAAGGGGAGGAGGTGAAGGAAGGTAAAGCGTCTTTTTTGAAGTACCTGAATGCTGTAACATCAGAGTGGAAGGAACGTAATGGATCGTGAAGTCAGTCGCTGGTCAGTGCAGGAGGTCAAATCTTCTGAACACATCTATAGAATAAGTTCCGCAATGTCCAGCGGGGCTCACTCGTCCTTTCTGCCTCTATTGAAATGCTCTTCCAGCACTCTGCTCCCTTGACAGCGAGCTTTTAGTTTCAAGCCTACATTGGCCAAGGTGAGCACGTTCCCTTTCTTTTTTTTTTTTTTTTTGTATGGGCCTGTGTAGGTTTTTTGTGTAATTAGTTCTTCTGGCTACCTGGCAAGATGATATTCATGTACCGACGTATTTATAGAGTGATTGCTTTCACCTTTCCTACTCCTCAGTAGTTTTATGACTCTTACGCATTTAAGTTCGCTCCCTAGGCTCTTCTGCACACGTGCTCCAGTTGACTTCACGTGCGATGGGAGCAGATAGAAGAACCTACCTGACTTCTGAGCTTTCTTTTTCTCTTTACTATCCTTTTATATATTATGTGCTTTTTATTTGACAGATTAAAAAGTTAGAGATGATAGGTAGATGTCAGTCACTTGTTTGTTGCTATCCCAAGCCTGTTCTACTCTTTCCTAGATACAGGATCACAGGATAATTCGGCCTCAGGAGGTCGTTGAGGGCAACCTCCTGCTCGGAGCAGAGTGATGTGATTACTGCATTAGGATTTTACAGACTTTTCACACGGAAAGTGGCAGTGTGTTTTGCTGCTCTACACAGAGCCATCAGGAGCAAGCTGCTTTTCCTCTACCTGTGCTCAACAGCAACTTTCTCCTGTGTGGATTGGAAAAAAACCACAAAGCATTATGTTGTCCCTGGAAGCTTTTCAGAGAACTTCCTTTTGTCTCATTATCTGCTTCAAGTCTGCTCGCGCCTTCTGCTACGCTTCTGGATATGTGAAAAGAGTCGGCAGTGCTTCCCTGCTGTAGGAGAGACAGCTCAGCCTGTCTGACGCAAATAGAAATGAAAGTTCAGTGACTCCTATGTTTAGTGGTTTGGCATTTTTTCAGTGCAAGGTTAGTAATTTAACTTCATGTTTAAGGAGAGGGATTTTAATATTATTCCAGTTTCTAGCTAGCCAGCTACATTTCACAGTTTTAGCCTTTATTCAGCATTCATTAGAGCTGGATTAGCATCCATCTTCCGTTTTCCTTTCCCCTGGCCTTACCTAGTGGGTCTGCAGAGCTGGGTAGATGGCCCAAGGGTCGGCTGTGTTGGAGCTGAATCAGCCTTGTCAAATTACAGTCACTTTGCTTAAATGTTGGTTTGTTGGGGAAGATGTGGCACCAGTCACTCCTAGTTTACTATTTTCTTTTGAAAAAAATGACATCATTACAAAGGACTCTTTTAACCTCATTTCCAAAGCTGACTGTGAAAATTGCAGATGAATGAAGTATTCCTCACCCTGCCCTTTCTGCTCCCTCCGCACAGGAAAGGAGTGGTGCAGAACGCGCGCTGAATGGCATTTCCTATTTTGTTAAACTGGCAGCATCTGAAAACTGAGTCCATGCAGGACAACTGCAAGCAAAAATTTCACCTGCACATTAAATGAACTTAAATTCCAGTTTTTCTGGCTCTCAGGATGGATCAAAACGTTGTAGACATGCATATTCAGAATCGCGACAGACTTGGATTGTTTTCCTACCGCGGGGAGGTAATACTGACTGGACAGTTTTTGGTCTGTTTTTCCAAGCGCAGCAAGAATATTTTAGCTATACTTCTGCCAACGCAAATCCTGTTTATCTGAGTTGTCTTGTGATGAGGAGGATTTGCTATAATACAGTTTATGAGCAATTTACTGAAAGACTTGAAAGTCATTCTTTCCTGCTTGACAGCTGAGTTTATTTTGAGATTTACCTGAAATAAAGTCTTTTAAGTAGCAGTAGAGAGACCTGCTATCACATATAAAAGGCACAATTGTCTGACACGCACAGGGTGAAGTGTGCTTAAGCAAAGTCATCCTACTGCCCAAAGCATTGGAAGAATAGCTGTTCCTTTGCGTCAGCGCAGCTGGCTATACGTTCTTGCGTTTAAAAACAGGTGAGTACGATTTCGCTGCCGGAAGTCTACTTAAATTCCCTTCCTGAGTGAACGCATCCTAAAGGCCCATCCTTGACTATCCATGTACATCTCTTCATGAACACGAGTTTTAATTAACGTTTTCCTGTGTGTTTGCAATGAGAATGGAGTCAAAGCCTGCAGTAATGGATTTTTAACGTATATATTTGGTGGGAAGAAATAACTAAGAACTGCGACCCCCTTTGGGGAATAACCCAAATCACACAGGGTGTTTGCAACAGGAAAAGGATTTGTCCCTCTTGTGCGTGCCAGAGAGGTGTGCGGCTGCTAGATCGTTCTTCTTCCCGTGCACAGAGGAGGAAGAAAAAGCAGTATGCTCATGCTAAATATTTCAGTTTGATTTGTGCTTTGGAGTTAACGAGTAAGTTGGAAATAGGTAACAGTTTGAAACCATCAGCTTTTATTCTTTTCCCCTTCGGTGGTACTAGGTTAGCTGTTGACTATCTAGTGCAGGCCGATGCATCTGTAGTGCTCCCGTACCTGTCCTGAATGATTTGCTTTTGCCTTTTTTGTTAAGGTTTCCTTCGCTTTAAGCCACTGCTGCACAGTTACACTGAAAGCGCGTCTTCAGTCGATGGCTGTGCTGTGACTTCTTGCCGTGAAGACGTTGTGTTTCTGGAGCATCGGTGTAGCACCAGGGAGCAGGAGGGGGCGAGAGCAAGGAGCTTTACCGAGCACCTGCTAACGTGGGAAAGCTTTAGTGTGTCTGCGTCTATGTGGAGCAGAATACGACGTCAGGCTGTGATCAGTGGTGAGAAAGGAGTAGTTCCGGATGAGAGAGAGCTCCCTGGGAGAAAATAATCCGGAGTATCAATAGCTACACTGCAGCTCTCATAAAGTAACAGAAAATGAGACGACTGGTGACTTGACATGGTTTTTCCAGCACTTGCTCTTCTCCTCAGATATTAGACAGATGGAGGGAAAGGCTGGCAAAATGTGTTTCTGAGGCGCCGTTTCACACCCCAGCGCAGCCCAGCCCGTGATCTCGCTGCGGACAGTCCCTGGAAGCTGGCGTGGGTTATCTCGGCGAGGGTGCTGGGTTCTGGAAATAGCAGCGAGCCTGCGGAGTGCTGCCTGCTGCCTGTGATGCCAGCAAGTTTCTGTTTATCTTTCGGTACAGAGGAATTGCCATGTAAATGATTAATTAGAAATTCCCTTTATAATTTGAATTGCAGCATTTGGAGTGGAGTTTGCATGGTAGGGTGCCTTTGTTTAACGGTCTGCATTCTGCAGATGTTGTTTTGGAGTATGGGTTCCAAGTCTTGCCAACTAACTCTTTTCTTTATTTGTACTGAGTGCATTTGAAGTTGCATCATTTCCTCGGTAAGAACAGTTTTATTTTTGCCTGGAGTGTTTGTCAGGTGGGAGAAATCCTAAATGTGAGTGCTCTCTGGTGGCGAAGATTTCTGCTTTAGTCTTCCGAATTCTGCAGTATATTTTCCAATGGGAATTGCATGTGAACATAGGACGTCTGGACGTAAGGATGTATTTATTTTCAACTCCCTAAAAATAAAAACTGCTAAACAAAGTCTTGGCAGTCGTCTTCTCTAGACAATCATTTCTATCCCTTTAAGTGATTTATATTCTGTGACCTACTGGTTTATATTTTCTCACTATCAATCCGTGTTTTAACAAGGTAATAAAAACGAGTGTAAAAACTTCTCCTGAAAGAGCTGATGTTCTTCATCAAAATAACACACAAAGATTAAATACTGTGACTTTTTCTTTTTGGCTGCTGAGCTAGATTTCAGATGCCAAAGTAATACGTGGAAAATTCAGAAGACAGTGATACAGAAATTATTCAAATAGCATCATTACGGGGAAATCTTTTCTCCTCCGTATTGCAGCACGAGGTGATGTGATTTTCATACACACACGACGAGGTTTGACCGCGGGGGTGTCGAGCCCCAGGAGCAGGTACAGGGGTTCCTTTTATCAAGTGTGCTCTAGATGGCTTTTAATACCCAAAATCCGCTCCTATGTGTTATACGTGGGGTACTGAAACGATTACACCGGCCTCTCCGTTGATGAGCTTTCCCTTGATGGAGCGCGTGCCCTGACTGATGAGCCTTTCCGAAAAGCGCCGGAGAGCCTCCTTGTCTGGTTTTGGGACCTGGCCTTGCAGCAGAACAGTGCATTTAACACAGCTTGTACCTCCCAGTCCGGACTGCCGTCATTGGTTGTTTTCTTAAGTTTTCATGAGTTCTTCTTGGGCAAGGCAAACCAAGAATCTCACAGCGAAGCAATGCAGCTAGGAAAACAGCCACTGCTGTTCTTGGCCTGCGGCTGGGCTGAGCCGCGCTGCCTGATGAAAAGAGGCTTTATCAGCAAAGAGGGGCGAGGAGCGACGGCTCCGTTTAGGAACATCTAAGCACAGCTCTGGAATGTAACTCTGGTGCTAAGAAGTAAAAAAAAAAAAAATTTAACAGAGAGGTAAACGGGGATGTCAGTTGTTCATAACCTCCGTATCCTTGAAGCCAAGCTTGAGAGAGGCCTGTTTGTCAAGCCCGGAGCTGGATCCTTCTCCCTTGTCTCCATCTGCCTTTTGCTGCAGAGATGGAAGACACAACTTGTCAGCCTAGTGAAACCTTTTAAAACTTGACTTGGAGGCCAAATGCGAGATCTGTGGTCTAAGCCCGGGGCTGCCGGGGAAGCAGGCAGGCAGTACGGCGAGCTGCTGCGTGCCAGCGTCGGGGCCGAGCTGCGCCCCGGCCGGGGGCTGCTCCGGAGTGGTGAGCTCCGAAGGGCCGGCGGTGGGCAATCCCGAGGTTCTGCTTACGAGGCAGCCAGGGATGCCGAACTGTCAAGGGAGGAAACTTAAACTGTGCTCTGCTACTGAAAGTTTACATAATTCATTACTTAAGGAAGAGGTCAGGGTGTTGGGTCCTGTGATGGTGACTTGGCACCACACTCCAGTGGGGATGTCCCTTTTTTTTTTTCTTTCTTTCTTTTTTCTCTGCAGCTAAAAGAAACCCCCTTAACCTCTCTGTGCTGAACATGAACCCTCCGGCCGTGCGTCTGGCAGTACGGCGGGGCTTAAAACCTCCTCCAGAAACTGCTGTATCTTTATTTTTATCATTAATAGTGCCTTTAGCGGTGGCTACATGCGGTGACTTTTGGAGAGCAGTCTATATATTCTCCATTGGGCAACTTACCTTTTCGGATGGCCCGGCTCCAAATAGATGGGACAGATGCGGCTGATTCTGATGTTCTTGTAATGGTTCCCATTGCATATGTATGTCCCAGAGTGATTTGATCTCCTTCACTGAAACAGCGGTGCGTGTGTGTGGTTTGCCTTAAGCTCTCCTAGGTAGGCATGGAGTCCCTCCTGTGCTCCTGAGAGCCGAGGACCAGCAGCCTGGGGGTATGCGATCTCTGCACCCACGAGCCTCTCGTGTGTTTAGTATCTTCCAAATACCACAATCCCCAGCTGCTTTGTGCTTCAAAGAATTAAATGAGGGGTGGCAAATGATGGGGACTCGGTGTGTGAGGCTTCCTGCGTACCTAAGTCTGGCCTAAGAATTAGGCTGGGATTCTGTGTTTCGTACCAGGCTTGTGTGCCCATTTTAGTGTTGTTGCCGACGTCTTATCCATCATTTTTGTTGCAACAGTTCGCTGCTGAGCTGTAGTTGGTATTGCTGATTATAATGGCCTTATATTTTCTAAAACATTTTTGGTAGCTTTCAAACAGCATATATCTCTAAAATAGAAAATATCTTTGCATTTTAAGCTCGCTGTTGTTTTGGGAAATGCATGTCAGGACTACCTTCAGTTAAAACTGAACGCAGGAACAAAAAGACGTTTTGCTATTCTTGTGTCCTTTTAGCGAAGTATTTCTGGAGGAAGCTGGAATTAGAGGCAAAATGGCTTTTAGAAAGTGGAACGCTGGTTGCTAGATTATATTTCTTGAGTTTTATTACACCTGCTAAAAACTACCACTGCCAAGATGCTGCAGAAAATTCTCAAATGAACAATAGAAAATGTCAAGCCTGTCACCACATGGGGGTGGTAATAAATTCAATAAAGTAATGCTAGAATTTGTGCCGGCGTCCATCGAGGATCGGGGAGGCCCGGTGCTCGGCAGAGGTGTTAGGGTGCCATCTAATGTTGTAAGACTTAAAGACAGGGTGCAGGCAGGTATTTAATGGTAGAGATGCCGTAGTTGCGCGTTGATCTCTGCATCTGCTGTCATCCTTTCTCCCGAGAAGCAAATGCTGTGTGAATTCTTCAGCTGTTAAACTGAAATGCCTCCTGTGCTCTTCTGCCAGATAACTTTCGATAAAACGTGAATTTCTTTGGAAACATCTTTTAACTTAAACACTTTTTTTTTTCTTTTTTAAACAAACATGAAGTTATTTTCTGTCTTGTTTGCAGAAAGAATACTAAGGACCGGGTAGGGTTTAGGAAAGGTGTAGCGTAGGGCTGGTTTCACACGTTCTTAAAAAGCTCCTGGTTTAGCAGCGGTGATGATACCAAAGTGCCTTCGGCGAAAAGGATGGAGTGGGAGCTAAGTGCTAGAGCTGAAAGGCTGTAAGGTGCTCCGTGGCTTGTATCTTTGCTTACTTTCTTGCAAATGTGATTAGACCTTTAAGTGAGTGGCTTCAAAACTTCTGCTTCTCTGGCCTGCACTGGGCTACGGACAACTGCAGAACGGGAAAAAAGAATCTGCTTTTAAATCCCCTTTATGAAGCAGGTCATATAAGCTCACCACAAACGCATGTGTACGTATTGTTGATTGTCAAAACAGTAAATTATATTAACTTAAATCTTGCTAAAGAATTTCTTAGAAACATTTGTTTCTGGCAGCATGTTAACGGCAGCAGAAATACCTGAATGTGCAGAAAGCCGGCTTGATTGCATCGGCACAGCACAAGTTTGCTCTAGTCAGAAACGCAGTCGGTGTCTGTACCTCAGTACTCTGATCGGGCATGCCTCCGTGCGTCAAGTGGCAGTCGAAACTTCCTTTGTAGGTGGTGAGATTCAAAGCTAGCCCTAGCTCTTAGTCCTTGTAGCATCAGGTCTCCACGTGATGTGCTAACGTGCCACCCGGGCCACGCTGGTCAGATCACGTCCGTAGTCAATGTTTTATTATAACGTTTCGGTACAGTGATGGATTGAAGACTTCACCCGATGAAAGGGGCAGCTTGCTTGGAAGGCGTATTCTGAAGCTCTACGTTTGACTAATTCCCTTTCTCCCTTTTGTCTCATTCCGGGTAGGTTTGAAAAAGGCCGAATTTACACGTTTATTGGGGAGGTGGTCGTTTCCATGAATCCTTACAAAAACTTGAACATCTATGGGCGTGACATGATCGAGCAGTACAAAGGAAGGGAATTGTACGAGAGGCCTCCTCACCTCTTTGCAATTGCTGATGCCGCTTACAAAGCGATGAAGAGGCGATCAAAAGACACCTGTATTGTAATATCAGGTAAGCTGAAAGAGCTTTTCATTATGATGAACACTTGATCTTTGTGAAATTTTAGGCAGAAGAAGAAGAATGATTTGGCTAATGACAGCATTTTATAAAAGAAAACTTCATTAATCTTAAAACTGCTTATTTGCATTTGAATCCGTGTGTGGAGACCTTAACAATTATTTCTTATCTAATTCAAGAGCTGGTGTCAGTCATTCGCTTACTGTGTGCGTGCAGAGTGATAACGTGAGTCCTCCGCTTGCTGCGCCTGGTGAATGGCGATGGGTGAGGACAGGGTTCCTGTCTCCCTTCGCAGAGCTGCTGATTTTTGTCCCTTAGATGACTGGCCAACGTTTTGTTCTCTGTTTCGATGGCCGGACTGATGGCTTGTCGTGGCTCTGACAGTGGGAGCGGGGCTTGTACCATGAACGGTCGCTATCTGGACCCTGGCACTTCGTTTCCTTGATGTTCCCGTGCTTTAGCAGCTCTGAAAAGCGAGAGACCCGAGCTGGTGTGCTGAACAGTAGCCTCTTGTGTTGCAGTTCCCGGCACTGCTGCTAGCTAAGCCTCTGCATGCCAGTCTTTCTCCCCTAACAATATTCCTTTTGATCCTCTGTGTGCCAGGCCTTTACCGACCTGTGAAATCTTACATCATAACTGCTTCTAACTCAGCAGCAGCAACCAGGCAGGGTTATGGCTCTGTTTAGAAAACGTTCAAAGTGCACACAAATAAGATTGCTGTAGAAAAACAATAATAAAAACCCCAAACGCTGTGGGGTAGGATTAAAATATGCTATTCGGTGATTTGCTTTGCTTTTTTTGATCTGTTGTGTCATCTTTGTATTTATGCCCTCAGGTGAAAGCGGGGCTGGGAAAACTGAGGCCAGTAAATATATTATGCAGTACATAGCAGCCATTACCAACCCCGGTCAGAGAGCAGAGGTGGAAAGGTAAGGGCTTTGCAGGGAAAAAAAGTGAAATTGTGTTGTTTCTGGCTCTCTGTCTGTGCACTGTGCAGCACCGTGTTATTAGATGGTCTCTTGTGCTAAGTGCGTGCTGATTTTACAGCATTGACCTAACTCTTCAGCTACTGCTTTTACTCTGGGAATTTTGCAATATTGATTGCTAAATTCACATAGAAAAAACTTAGGAAAAACTCAAGCTTTCAAACTTTGAAAATAAAAGGCCCGTCAGCCTTAGAGTAAAAGTTTTTTGAGCAAAGAATGTGGCTTTCTGCTGAAACAGACCTAGTGCCTACCCAGCAAAAATGTTGAAAATTACTTGCAAAAGCGTTCAAGAAATTGATTTCAAAACTTATATCTGTAAAGGAACTGATTTTGTGATGTCTTTTTCAGTGGGGGGGGGATCTGGTCTTTGGTTCCCATTTGCTCGGCTGTAAGGAACGTTACCGAAAGCTCCCAGCTGATTTCCCATGGGATTGCTAATGTCGTACACATCTGCCCAAATATGTCATCAACGAGCATCTCTGCTGTTACTCACTTCTTCTCGAGAAATGCCTGCGAAAAACATTTTAATGGTTTGAGTATGCGAGTCTGGACTTACGCTGTTCTCTTTTCCATTTATCTGTATTACAGAGTGAAGAACATACTGCTGAAATCCAACTGTGTGTTAGAGGCCTTTGGCAATGCCAAAACAAACCGTAATGACAATTCCAGCAGGTTTGGAAAATATATGGATATCAACTTTGATTTTAAAGGAGACCCGATAGGCGGGCACATCAATAATTACTTACTAGAAAAGGTAAGCCACGCTCGCTTTCAGTTAGAGGCTTTTGTGTAGTTACTTTTGTAATATGTGCTTTCCCAATAGAAAATTTTCCTTTCAAATGTGGTATGTCGTTACGTTACGTATGAGGGCACGGAACCTCATTGAAACCCAGGGCTTTGTTCTTCTCCAAGAATTACTGTAAGTAACTGAAATGCTGCTGGCGCTGCCCTCTTACTTTACCACCACTGCTTTCAGAGCTCGCCGTGTCAGGGAGCAGTGTTACGCAAAAGCTTATGAGCATCTACGTGTATGAACTTTGTATCCAGAATAAAAGCTGAGATTAATTTAACTCTGTAAAACTCCTTCTTTATAAGTTCCCGCCTTGAGATCTCACTGGTGAATAAAAGGAGAAGATGTCTAGGTCTGTAAGTAGCAACGGTATGCTTGAGAAGTGTTATTCTGGAATAATGGCACGGCCTTGTGTGATCTTTTAGTAACTTTGTTTTTATATGTTCCAAGTGATCCTAAGTGTAATTTTTTTTTTTTTCATGTCATTAAGTGGTGGCTGAAAACATTGAAATATGTAAAACTCTGTGGAGAAACTGGGCTCGATCCATTAACAGTTCTTGTTATGTGTGAGACACACGTCTGGCTTTAATTTGTGTTTGACCACATCTGCTAACATGCTTTTTTGTTTGTGTTTTTTTTACTTTTCCCATTATTTCCCTGAAGTCTATTTTCAGAATAAACACTTTATTTTAAAAAACAAAACAACAAACCCAAACATTTCACATGTGATACTTTCATGCAAAAAAGGGGTGGGGCTGCAGCTGCTGTGACTTAAATCCTGATAATTTATTTCATGTTCTTGAATTCTACCAAGTTAAATTTGTTTCCATTTTGAAAGCAGTTGAGGTTCTGGCCTGAACACAAGCAGTTAACACACAGCGACTTTGCCCTGCAGCAGGAACGCATGCCTCCTCGCTCTGCATAGTTCAACCTTGTAGCATAAAACAAGCCTACGTTGCTTGTTGACTGAATTTCTGCTGCATTTAACTTTATTTTTTGTGCTGTTTCGCACTGATTTGGAATGAGTGCTCTGAAGATGGAGCTGTCGCTTGCTCCCTAAAACAATGCCCTTGTGTTAGCGCAGAGCGTTCGCTTGTAGAGTGGCTGGGTGCTGTCGGTCAGCCTCTCCTGGGGTTGTCCAAGTGGTTACCGAGGGGCCCTAACTGTGGCCTGTGGATCATTTTTTTGTAGTCACACAGTCCTGCTTTTCATTTCCAGCGATTAAATAACTCTTAAACGAAAATGACGTTTTATTTGACTCTTCCATGAAAGCAATTCTGTAGTTGCTGCATGGGATTCCTGGTTGGAAGTAGGATATTGCAGCTGTTAGGCAAGCTGGTCTTTTTGACGATAGACTTCAAACTCCATGCTCGTGCCTAGCTAATAACGTTCATAACAGACGGATTGTAAGATAAGATTAGTCTGGAGGTGTCCTAGCAGCGGTGGACTGATGCATCAGTGTCTAAGGGGAGGTGCTGGGGAAGCAGGCCGTCCACATCCACAAATACCTATCTTTGTATTTTGTTTCCCCACAGTCTCGTGTGATTGTGCAACAGCCGGGAGAACGAAGCTTTCATTCTTTTTACCAGGTTTGTATTCGTTTGCTAAAATAAATGACTTTTCTCAAGTTTCCCAGACACGATAGGAGAAATGTCTAAAGCTTCCACCCTCTCGTGTGTTTTGCAAGGGGTTCCCTTGTTGTTGCATCTTGGGTGATCTCAGGTTCTTCAGTTCTTTGACTAGGCCTGGTCTGGGGAAGGAGCATGGGAAGATTTATTTTTTTCTGTCCTCCAGTCCCATATTAACACATTTGTAAACTTAAAAGGAGGCTAACTAAACAAATATGGTAGAATATTGGACTTTGACTCACTGTTTTATTTGTAATAAGTCTAATCCATCTATATTCTCTTGAGGCCCGTAGTCCATATGGAAGTAATTTTATGACACCGAGTTGATTTTCTTTTTTCCTTTGGGTTCTTTTTAATGTCTTCCATGTTGTATGGTGGTTCCCTTGTGCGTCCTCTGGGGGAAATGGTCAGCTTATTAGTATAACCTTTATTCTCAGTTTTGCGGTGAGGGAAACGTCGGTTTGTTTATTTTTTTCCCACTTGCGCAGTACTCCATGATGGCACGTTCGCACCTTTCTCGTGAACGTGTCATTTCCTACTGGAAAGTCTCTGTGTACAGCGGAGAAGGTAAATGCGCTTGCCAAGACACATCTGTGGCACGTCACAGATGTAAACATGTCTGGGCTGTGAAGAGGTTCAGCCTTGTTTTCTAAACAGCTGTGTCACCCAACAGGACAGTCATTTAGGTAACCTCTTCCTGCGGCTCAGAGCCCTGCAACGATGCAGACTCTGTGTTTTGCACGTCTTGTGCTTGCGGCTCCAGATACTGTCGCTGATTCTTCTGTAGCAGTAATTGAATGCTTTTATGATTTTGCTTGTCAAGCAGATGAGTAAGAAACAGAAGAAGGAAGGATTTTATTTTTTTCATTCGCTGTTTCTTAAAATACTCTTTGTGCAGCTCCTCCAGGGGGGTTCTGACCAGATGTTACGTTCTCTACATCTTCAGAAGGATGCATCTGCGTACAACTATATCTGTCCTGGAGCACAGATAAAGGTGAGGGGGGTGTTAGTCAGTTAGAGGTAACTTGTCTTAAAATTGTAAATGCTTCTTGAAATACTTAAAGTACTGCTGAGCTAGCAGAAGCTGAGACCAATATTTACAGGATGAATATGGAAAGGTGACACCAATGTGCTGTTTTTAATGGAGTTTCTGGCCCTAGAAGACAAGCATATGTGTACTTGCGCCTACTACATTTGTGTCTGCTTATAAAAAACAATCAAACGTAGTAGGAGAGACATCACCTTTGTTAATAAATGCAGGCATAGATATTTCACCCATTACCAGTGACAGACTTCTCATGCTTCATGATGGGTAACTTTAGCTGCTTTCTGGACCAAAAAGCCGTAAGGACTAATTTTTTTTTTTTACAGTAGGAGCATTTAAGTTACTGAAGCATTCATTCTTCATATCTGACTTATCCTCAAGGGGGCCTCTGGGCAGGAAAGAAGGGAACAAACCCATAAAGTTTTTAGGACAATAAGATCCTGAACACTTTAAATATGTCTGGAGTCGTCCCTAGTGTTGTCCCCCTGAAGCAGGGTCCAGCCAAAAGGCTCCCAGATTTCCTAATTGCTTTCTCGAGATGCTCTTTGGCAAACAAACCCACGGGCCTTCTCAGACACCTTTATCGGCTTCTCTAGAAATCTGCAGTGAAAACAAACCCAGGTGGTCAGGAGGGGAGGGGGGCAGAGGCTCATCCTGGGAAAGATGGTGACCAGAAATTCACTGCCGGTGCTCTGCAGCTTCACCTCGGAGGGTCTGTGACCGCGCTACTTGTAACTGTTGTTCTGATTTTTTTTTTTATGAATCGCTTCTACTCTTTCACAAGAAATTCCACTGGGAAAGTACTGAACTATTTAGTCGTGCTGTGGCGGGTTTCTGTATCTCATTGCTGCTAGCATACGTGTGTGCCCAACGCGGGGTTCGGCGTACAAGCGTACGGTATGGCATTAGAATAAGTTGAGAAATCTCACGACAGTGTCTTGCATCTGAAGAATAGCGAAGTACATATCTATTTCCCACGGGCTTGCAAAATCTTTGCTTTCTCACAGTTGACTTCCATTAAGTCCCTCATGTCCCAAACATCTCTTTCCCATCAGTGTTCCATCAACGATGGTGCCGAGTTCAAAGCAGTAGCTGATGCCATGAAAGTGATAGGCTTCAAGCAAGAGGAGATTCAGACTGTCTACAAAATTGTGGCAGCCATTCTTCACTTGGTAAGCGCTCTGCCCGCGGGTATGAGTAGGCTGTTCTTCAGGAGGGGTCACGTACACTGGTACTTCCAGCAGCTCTAATTTTCTTGCTGCAAAAGCAGTTGGAAGATCTGCTGGCTGGAAAAGTGAATACAGTTTACGACTTCCAGTGGTGAGTGAAAATCCTTGGTAAAATAGGACACTGCAGTAACGATGGAAGATCACATTTATTCCTGCGTATTCCAGATCCCAAAACAGACATACCACAGACTACTGGGAGCTGTTAAATGTTCTGAACGGGAATGGTTTGGGTTTGGCAGTGAGAGGGTCGGGAGCTCTCACCTCGCCATCCTTCTGTCCGCTTTTAGCCTCACACTCACCATCTCCGCTGTGGGTTTGCTGGAGGGATGGTACTTCACTTCATGGTGGAGGCTTGAGCACAGCCTGGTACGGGAGGCCTCTTACTTTCTGTATTCTGATGCTAAGGAAATCCTTCCTTCACCCATATTCTCTCTCAGGAGTCTCCTCCCCTGCGCAGCGTCCTTGTACCTCACATCTTATGTTTCCTTGAGAAGAGAGGCGCCGCAGGTGGGCAGGAGGAAGGTGGCAAAGAAAACGGTAGCTTTTCTCCAATTTTTTCCCCTCCGTGGAGTAGTTGTGCGCCAGTGCTGGGGAAGGGAACGGAGGCAGAGCCAGGCTGTGCACACAGGGCGTGAGACCACTCCTGCAAACAGTGCAGTCGTGCTGCTGCTTAATCCTGGCACTGCAGGTGTTCAGTAGCAAAGCCGTCGAGGCGCCGCGCTGTCAGTCCAGCCCCGTTAGCAGTGCTGGCTTCTCAGCTTCCCCGGAACATTCACATTACCTGTGCGGGCAGTAGCGTTACAGTCGGAACTGCAGCCTAGCGCTTTTGTGGCGAGCTGCAGCGAAGATGAAATGCTACAACCAGTGTTTCTATGCTTGATGTCATTACCCACCACTAGACTCTGAATCTTGAGACAGTGTTTGATTAAACCTCTGGAAGTGTTTGATGTAATTTTTTTCCAAAAGCTGAGCTGAACACTGAGCAGGAATGCTTTTCTTTGAGTCGGGCTTTGCTGCTTCCACTGATGTGAGAGCTTCGTGGGTATGTGGATATGCACGGCCCGCCCTTCTAAGGTGTTAGGAGCTTTACTGACTTGAACAGCAGGTGGAATATGGACGAACTTGGGGTGTAATGATTCATATGAATAAAAGACAGATTGAGAAATCTAGTTTCTTGCTACTTATTGCAGGGGAACTTGAAGTTTTTTGTGGATGGTGATACGCCTGTAATAGAAAATGGCAAGGTTGTGTCGATCATCGCAGACTTGCTGTCAACAAAATCTGACATGGTGGAGAAGGCTCTGTTGTTTCGAACTGTAGCTACGGGTCGGGATGTCATCGACAAGCAACATACCGAACAAGAAGCCACCTACGGCAGAGATGCCTTTGCAAAAGTGAGTTTGAATTTCCTTTCTCTGCATCTGATTTTGTACGTGATGGTAACTGATGCGTTTCTCTTGCCTTTCGGTTGAGCTGTACTTGGCGCAGCAAAGCACGGTGGTGCCCGAGGAAGGCCTTCAGTATTGAATGGCCTTCATAATTGCCCATGTTTCAATGCCCAGGTCCCGGTA
The DNA here is from genome assembly GCF_965183815.1 of Platalea leucorodia. Taxonomy (NCBI): domain Eukaryota; kingdom Metazoa; phylum Chordata; class Aves; order Pelecaniformes; family Threskiornithidae; genus Platalea; species Platalea leucorodia. The sequence continues at coordinate 2,439,974 of NC_138844.1, forward strand.
GGATTCCTGGGTGGATCAGTAAGTATAGTGCTTCCTGAGACACGGGAAGGCCGTACTTCACGTGGATTTACTTCTGAATGGATGCACTCCTGCGTTCTACAGGGGCGTTGCAGAGCAGCACCGTCCCTACCCCTCCCCGGCTGCGACACAGCGCGCACCACCGCCAGCAGCGCTTGCAGCACGCGGGCGAGGGGAGGGAGCTGCAAGCCTGGCTTGCTGGCATCTGCAAAAGGAATACAGTGTACAGGGCTGAATATTTTGCAAAAAGCAATTCTTGACTTCGTTTAGCAGTTGAATTCAAAGAGTAGAGAGTGGAACTGTAACATCTAGAGCTCGGGTTGGAAACCCAAAGTGCTGTCTGGCTTTTGGAAAGGTGGATACTGATGACTGAAGGAATGACAATTGTCCTTCCTTTGACAAGAAATCAAATGACAAGGGAAGAACAGATTAAGTTACCGAGTTTATTAACTTGACTTTTTTTTTTCTAAGGTTATCTGTTTGCACAGCTTCGTGGTACAGTTTGAACATGCAGACTGCGAAGACACCTATGCCTACAGAACATTTTCTTTTTGAAAAGCGATCAGGAATATTTTACTGCCGTTGTGTTCGGTTGTTAGGTTTCTGTAACTGAACTCTCACTTGCTCTTCAGTGTTGTTGAATTGTTCTCAGGTCTGGAAGTTATTAGGCAGCTGAAAAGCAGACGGGAATCAAATGAGGGGAACCACTGTACCTAGTGACCTCACTAGGATTTAGACTTTGTGGAAATGAGTTTTGGAAGAAAGAAAAATAATATTTTCGTAGAATATTTTCTTCTTGTCAGTAGCTGTTCGCTTTTAGCAGACTGTTCTCTGTAGCTTTTGTTTAGTTAGGGCAGCATCTTGAATGAAGCTTTGCAGCACCATGTGTTGCATTTACCAGAAAGAACTGAGACAGATGCAGGCGAAATTCCTCAGCATTTGTCTCCTGGCAGGCTATATACGAGCGCCTCTTCTGCTGGATTGTGACACACATCAATGATGTGATTGAAGTGAAGAACTATGACACTACAATACATGGGAAAAACACTGTCATTGGCGTCCTGGATATCTATGGCTTTGAAATATTTGACAATAACAGGTGAGCCATGTTGTTTAAGCACCGTGTTAAAGCCGCCTCCTTTCCCAGAAAACTCATCCCCTTTTTTTCTTACGTTTTTGCAGTTTTGAGCAATTTTGCATTAATTACTGCAATGAAAAGCTACAGCAGCTCTTTATTCAGCTGGTTCTAAAGCAGGAGCAGGAGGAGTACCAGCGAGAGGGAATTCCCTGGAAGCATGTGAGTGATTTGGCAGGGAGGGAGAGGTCGCTTTGAGGTCAGTGTACCAAAATAAGTCCCAGATCTAAAGTTGCTCCACATGTATGCTCCTGTCGAAGTCGATAGGACATCTGTGTCCGCGCCAGCTGTACTGTCAGACTTGCTGTCTGGGAATCAGGCTGTGGAAGAAGCTAACCATTCATCTCACATTTCTATATTTGCCATGGTTTGGGAAAATAAGTGACTCCAGGTCTGAGTTAAAACATATTGTGGCGTCTCTGTGATGCCACACACATCGCTGTGTGTTGCTGCTGAGAGCTTCCGTATTTTGTCTAGTTGTATATTCAAGTATAAAAATCTTGAGTTCTCCCGTTCAAATTCCTTTCATAACGCTGAGGACAAGATGCGCAGTTTTAACTGTGGTGACTGTGCGCAGTTGAATTTTAAAAGACATTTTAAAGTGCGTTCTGTAGCCGTTGATTTTTAGCAGAGTTCTCGAGATTTATGTGAGGTGTTTGAAAGATCACCGTCTCCGCTGTTTAGTGGTAGAAGAGGAGCCTGCTTAATTTTGAGTTAGCGATCGACATATTAAAAGCTGATTGCTTCTGCTGTGAATGGTGGGCCCCGTTCTCTCTGTCAGACGCAGGGTACTGTTCATCAGTGGCCAGCACTGGTACTCCTCTCTTTCACTCGCCAAAGTCACAAATATACCTGTTTTTTTGTTTTTTACAGATTGATTACTTTAACAATCAGGTCATCGTCGACCTGGTGGAGCAGCAGCACAAAGGGATCATTGCCATTCTGGACGATGCCTGCATGAATGTTGGAAAAGTTACAGACGAGATGTTCCTTGAGGCTCTTAATAACAAGCTAGGGAAGCACGCTCATTTCTCCAGCAGAAAGGTAACGTGCTCCTCTGTCTCCTCAAAACTTGCCTCCCTTCCTGTGTGATGCCTTTTCTATTTTTGTTAGACTTAACAGAGTAAGGAAAAAGACTTGCTGGCGTTGGAATCATGACCAGCGAGTACGAAATGAAATGCCTAGGCGCAGCAGCAGCTCCTAACCACAGAACAGGCCGTCTGGTCTGGGTTTAGGTCGCGCCTGGGGCGGCCCCGTATCCGGCAGAGGGAGCTGCAGTATGTCCAACGCGAGATCAGTTTTATTCCAGGCATAAAAGAAGCCTGAGCTCGTGCCTTGACATATCATGATGTCATCTGTAACCAATCGACGCGCGGTTTCAACCCACGTGACGTTCTTCCCAGGCTGCTCTAATACATAGTGACAGTGAAATTATTCACACTTCTGCTTTATTACAGCACTGTGATTTTTTTTTTTTTTTAATCGTCATTGGCTACAGAACATGTTCATCTCAGATTGTACCTATGATCATCCAGGCCCCTCGACTCGCTTTGTTTTCGGTACACTGTACGAATTAAAAGGCTTTATTTATTCCTCACTTGGCAGCATATTGAAAACACGGTCACCAGCCTGATTAATTTGAGAATCTTCCACACTGAGTAATCAAATATGGGCCTTTAATTTATTGATGTCTCTCTACTGAGAAATGTGGTTTGAAATACATCGCTCAGAATGCCGGTTCCCCTCTTCTCCCTCCCACCCCAGTACAATATTTTATGTAGGTCAGAAATACAAAATTAGCATGGTTGTATAAGATATGTGCTAAAGGCTGCCTCCAGGGAGGCTGGATATAAACAATAGATCTGGATGTGGCTTGTTTGGGTAGAGGCTAGGATGAAAATAACATAACCACTTTTTCCTCCCAGATGTGGCTTTCCTTAAGTGCCCTTTAGCTGCAGCACATCTGTCATCTCATCTGCCACATGCACCCTAGCTGAGGGAGGGCAACGGGGAGCCCTGCTCTCCTCCTCAACCCAGCAGATGCATAGCACAGTCAGAGTAAACTCACCTGAAAACAAGTATTTTCATGAAGCCTGGTCTGAGTTTCTACATTTTAATGCAAATTGCTTCCTTTAGTAGTACTAATGATTGTGAGCAGTGAAGCCTGGGGGGATGGAGTCTGAAATCCTCTGCAGTGGGGCAGTGTGGGAAGTGGGCCAGAAGCCGGCTGGTCAATAGACATGAGCTGGTGGAGAAAGGAGTTCCCGTCCTGTCCTTGGTCCTGCGTCTGCTCAGGTGGCGTGGATCCATCACCGAGGGAGCAGGTGGTACTTTGATACACCGGGGAAGAGCCCTGAGTTTCATAAAGTATATGGGAGGCTATAAAATGAAAATTAAAGGAAAAAAAAAAAATCTGTTTGAGCCCTTACCTTCAGGAGTCCCTTCACAGCATAGGAAACATTAAAAGAAAATATTGCCGGTTGCAGCGTTCCTCAGTAGGGGGTGGCATTGTCAGAAAGCTGTTTGCACAGGCTAGGATGGAAACAAGGAATACTGCTATAAATAATGTTTATGGAGGGTATGATGTATCTTCCTGGCTTGCTAATTTCTAGTTTAAATCAATGTAGCCTTGAAAAAATTGACCCATAAAACTCTCAGCATCATAATTATTTTTTTCTCCCTCTCGCGTGTTTGCAGATGTCCTTTACCAGTATCTAAGATATCTTTCTCAGTCCCATCTAGAACTGCTGTAGGAAACCGGAGCTTTCTAAGCCAGCCTCTTCTGGCTTGAAGGAAAACAAAGGACTTGATTTCATTTCATAACTTGCTTTTGTAGACTGCCGTAGTTCTGTCCAGATACTAGAAAGTTCAGCATAGATCGAAGCTGTTCCTAAAGAGTTAAAGTATATGTGCTATGTTATGGGGACAGCTCCCATCTTTCAGCCTGAGTTAATGCTTCACGGCTCCCCTGTAGAGCAGGTTGCACACTGGCTCCGTGTGGATAAGCTCTAAGGGGCTGCCGTGCCCTAAATAGTAGTGTCCTCGTTTGTGTACTGCATGTCTGATCTGCTGCTGCCTGCTTGGTTGTCCTGCTGAAAGCCAAACCAACCAGGAAAAAGACTGGCAAACGCTTCCCCCATGAGCGTTTGTGGCAAAATTTTATGTTCCCAGAGCATGGGTCGGCCTTCTCTGAATTGTCTAATGCTAATCTAGATCTGTAGACACGCTAACTATTCTGACAGTACTTCTCAACATCACAGGTTCATTTTCTTAACCTTTTTGAGTTCTGATTTTTTTCAGTTGATCTTATACTTTTGAAGGATCAAGTGCAGTGATAGTCTAAGAATTCCTGAATCTTCAAATAGTGGCAAGTTGTCATTAGTGTCAATCTCAACAAAGTGCTTGTGAAGGGAAGAGCATTAGAAGGTCCATTCTGGTCAGCCTGACGTAGCGTCTTCCAAGACAGTAGGCAATAGTGAAGGTCTAAGTGACAGAGGAATATGGGACAAATGCGTAATGATAATTTGATATGCTCCCAGTCTCCAGTGATCTGCAGTCCGGGAACCTCCTGAAGCAGGGCTGGTGTCCTTCACAGGTTTTTTTGTTGTTGTTTTTTTTGTTTTGTTTTTTTTTTTTAAATTGACAAAGAATTCCACGGCTTAGATACTCGCGTGAAGAGCTCCTCCTTCCCGTTTTCCTCCCTTCTCCCTTTTCCCTTTTAGGTTACATCCGTTGCCTCCTAGTTCTTGAACAGCAAAAACCACAGTTCACTGTGTCTTCCAGTACAGCTTCTCCATGTCGTTCGCCATCGTCTCCTGGCATTTCTTTCTTCACCTGAAGAGGCTTAGTTCACTTGGCCCTTCCTCCTGTAGCAGTCAGTCAGTACTTGATTGGTTTTGCCCTTCATCAAGCCTCTTCCAGTTCTGTGTCCTTCTTGAGATGGAGGGTAGTGAAGATACTTGCTGGGTTGGGAATGGACAGTTTGGGGCCCGTCATTTGCTATGAACTTTGGCTTTTTTCTGGGTGTATCGCTGTATTTATGGTGAATTTCCTTTGCTCTTCTTTGCCATTCCTTTAGCCTCCCATGTCTTCCTGCAGTTCTTCACAGCCAGCCCTTGTCTTTGCTTCCCTGAATAATTGAGTACCACCACCGGGCCTGATCCCCTTCCGATCACCCTCAGATCATGGCTCCTTTAAGGTGATGTTAACAGCGTAGACCTCAGCCCAGGCCCCTGCAGGACTCCTGTTTCCCATCTTTCCAGCAGTTATCTCTGTGAAGAGCCTTGCTCTTATCTTTCATAGCAGCTTAAATTCTTTGAGTTGTTAGTGAGGAACCTTGTGAAAAGGCTCAGAGAAATCCAAGCAGGCTATCAACTGTATCAAAACACTTGCTAGTCTTTTTTTTTTTTTTTTTTTAATAATTTCAACTGATTTGCCCAGTAGACACAAAGTTCAGAGAGAATCAATCCTTTAAAAAAACAAACAAGCAAACAAACAACCTGGCATCATGTTAAGCCGCCTTCCAGTCTCTCTGGTGCTGGATGAGTTTTAAGCCAGAAGCTCGTGCAGCCGTGTCCCGTCTGGTAGCAGCAGTTGCTTCGTTTCATTATGGTTTTGCTTGTCTTGTACCTCTTCTATTGACACGTTGGTTTGAGATGTGTGTTTTGGGTGGCTGAAAAAAGGCATCGCGTCCTCCATAGCCCCTTGCTGGTGAATAGAGCTGCAAAAAGAAAAATGACTTTCTTTTCCTGGCATGGCCTCGTTTCTTCATTTTGTCTGTGTTCCTTCTACGCCTCGGTCATCTCTCCGCTCTGCAGCCCCCGGCGTGCCTCCTGCTCCCGCTCTGCTGGGCCGCTCGTACCTGTGTAACTTTGTGTGCACTCTGTTACTCAGACTGTTTGGTTTTCTCCTTCTGATTTTTTTTTTTAAATATATTTTATTTTTTTTACATCTGTTCTGTCAGTTTGAGCCAATCTATTTTCTACTCCTGGACACAGGTAGTTTTTTGGAGGATATCTTTCTGCTTCTAATAACCTCTCCTGCCCTGCAGATTAACCGTGCTAATTTCCTCTTTCATTTTCCCAAGACTTGTGGTGGGGAGTAGATACTTGCTCGTAGCCCTCGGTGTTTTTAAATGGTGCCCATGCTTCCTGCAAAGCCTTAATTCATCTACCTGCCCCTTTTGGCTTTAACAAAAATCCTCATTTTTACCTCGTTCTCCTTTTTTAATTAAGCTGAGCCTGATGGATTTTTTTTTTTTGGCTGCTGTTATTCCTGAAGGGATGAGCGTATGACGGCCGCTGCTACTGAACGGCTGCCGCGCGGGCACTTGGCATCTCCGCCGTCGCGAGGGAATGAGCGGAGAGCGGAGGGCCGGAGCTGTGAGCGCCCCGGGGGGATCTGCAGGGGCCGTCCCTCTTTGAGGGGTCTTGGCTGATCTGGAGTGATTTGGGACAGAACAAGCGTTGCTCTTCTAAGTGTCATGTTCTGATTGCTTCATTTCTTTGCCGAGGAGGGATACTGCAAAGGGAAAAGAAAGAAAGGAAGACTTTAAAAAAAAAGAAGGTCATAAATTGACTCTTAGGTGCAATGTTTCTCTACATGTGCAAATGTTCTTTTTGCGTAATGGTGTTTTTGAGATAGTATCAATTTTTTGAAAAAGCTATAGACTCTTGCAACTTGATTTTTGTACAAATATATGTTCTTATAATGCATCCATGAAAAAATATTATAAAGCAATGTTATAACTGGATTTCACATCTACACATGCATATATAAAGTGGAATAACTATAGTTTCCATTTCTGTTTCCAATGCATATTGCTCTTCCATGAAACTTGGAAGGCCACAGGTGATGTTTTAATGTATGTGAATTTATTTTAGCTTTGTGCGACTGACAAAACGCTGGAGTTTGACAGAGACTTTCGAATCAAGCACTACGCCGGAGATGTGATGTAAGTCTCTTTCAGAAATAAAGTTGCACCTTCTATTTTTGTCTTTTAGCCAGCTTTGAAGTGGTACAATATTCTGCTTTAATGCTGCTTCTGGTACAAACCAGAATAGCTGTCATACAGAATTACAGAGTGCAGCAGTTGCTTATCAATTAGATCTTATGCTGGTTACTTGCTATACAGCATATGATTTTGTGCTTGGAATTGAAACCAAAGGAGAATATGGGGAGGGGGGCTGAGGGCAGAGCCGTGCTTCAGGAAAAAAAGGAGAGAAAAAAAAAACCAGCACCGTTTGTGCAAGAAAGCTATACTGAGCTAATAAAATCTGGTTTAGACATCTGTTTAGTATTATTATATAACTCCCTGGCTTTAAATGCTCAAATCGATTTGAGCAAAAATACAAGGGTAGTGTTACACTGAAGTGAGCATCAGTGCAAGAAGCCTTCCCCGTTCCGGTTGAAAAGTTTTCCGTACCTGAAGCCTACAAAGATGCCTCCAGTATGTGACAGTAATATGAAGGAAGATGAAGTGGGAGTGAAAGATGCCCATATGTTAGAAACTGTTCACTGGGAAAACTGCTGTCTGGAATATCACTGGAGTCATTTAATGGTTTTGGATCTGTGTAACTCCCCGTGCCAGCAGAATCTAAAGGGAGTTAATGAGGAAATAATTTAGGATTTCTTTTACCTTGAGTTTAAATTTACCCTTAATTTATAGGGGCAACCAGTGTGATCATACTGGAGCCCATTCCGCGCAGCTAGGTTTTGTTCTGGAGTCTTTGCTGAGCGATGGCTGATAGACATCCCTGATTTCAAAGCGTTTTGCCAAGGAGGAGAAAATAGAAGGTGCCATATTAGTGGTTGAACCTTCTGCGCCGCCAGTGGCTGAAAAATCCGGTAAAAGAAAACTGAAATGTGGAAATGTTTGCAGATAATATTTCAGCCTGAACTGTGTGGAGGGGGTGGCCCCGTGCAGGGATCTGGATGTTGTTGGGCTCTGGATCCCAGCGCCTGCGGTTTAGGTGCAGGCTTCCCGGGGGGATCTGGAGCTCAGGAAGCAACTGAGTGGGAGTCACTGAATGGGGAGATTTTGGACCTTTTCTTTGAGAACAGAGCACTGTCTGTCTCGAGTCTTGGAGAAGAGATGAAACTCTGAAACGATAATCTTTCAGGGTGGCATTTCTGTGGGAAGAGAGGAAGGAAGGAGTCCAAAGTTGATTTCCAGGAGAGTTCTGTAGTCACTGGGTCGAGGCTGCTCTTGATTTCAGGCACTCTCCCACTAGAGAATCTTCCTTGACACCCAGAGAGGGACAGACTAGACATATTGAAAAAGAAAATTTCTGTAGGATGTAACACGAACACATGCTCTGAATTTGGAGGCAGAAGTCATGAGTGGGACTCTGGAATTTGGGCCGTCTGCAGCTTGCTGAAGTCCTGCTAGGTGTCTCAGCCCTCATGCTCTTCACCTGCATAGTTCAAATAGCTTTCTAAAACTAGATGTATGTTGTTCCTGCGCTGGAGGTGGAAAGCTGGGCAGAAGGATCGAAGTCTCACGCAGTGCTTGTGCAGCAAATTAGTGATAGGTTGGGAAACAGAGCTGGGTTCCGGATTAGCATCTGCTGTGTCTGTAGGAGTGCAAGGATGCTGATTCCACACTGATACCAGCAGCTCGGAGAAGGACTTTGCTGCTTTGCAATTAACTCTATTTTCCTTTTTTTTAGTTACTCAGTCACTGGATTTATTGACAAAAACAAGGACACTTTATTTCAAGACTTCAAGCGCCTCATGTACAACAGGTAGGAATAAAAATATTAATGAAGTGAATTTCAATCTGACTTGTCAGAATCCTTTCTTATAGAGTGGATGCTAGAAGAGATGTTTTCACTGAGCTATCTTTACTGTGTGTGCAGTGCTCGTGAATAAACACATTGCTTTGGGATTTGATCTTTGTATATCTGCCGCGACCTGAAGGCTGTTAGTTTGATTTTTCAGGATAAAGTCCTTACTCTGTATATGTTGTTTTTGTTCTGATATAACCTTTAATTTAACTAAATTTAAAGTGTTTGTTTGAACCCAACTCATTGTGCAACCAAGATAGCTGTGCAGAGATTACCTGTGCTGCTTGATTTGTCATTAACTAGGTTTTTGGACCAGTTGCAAACGTACCATTACTGATCTCTCTTTAATCAATGCTGAAGAGGCTGAGTAGCATTTGGTCAACAACAGATATCACCGGCCCCAGCCAGAAGTCCTTGTTCTGGCAGAAAGTTTAGGGGTGATGGGTAAAATGGGCAAATAGATTTGAATCCTTTTCATACGTGCACGATGTGAAAAATTTAAACCATGTAGTCAAGTGTTATAAATACTAATTAGGCAAGTACAAGTTGCCTTTGATGAGGAAATTTGAAATCCTATCAAAATGTGCGTGTATGTGTAAGTGCCCCGCAAAGCTGTTTTCCTTGAAGGCTGGCATTAACCGTGTTCTAATTCATTCGTAACTGTGGCCTGTCTCAACCTTTCAGAGACTTTGCTCGGAGGTGGAAGTCAGAAAAAAAATAGCCTGCAGCTGCTTGGACAACTTTGTTTGCCTGGCTGAAAAGCTAGTACAGCTATTAACTTAGTTTACACTCCTGTGATGTTTACTCAGTACTCCCTTCAACAGCCTTGCTGTTCATGTTTTCAAAACTTCACATTAACCAAAAACCTGCAAAATATTTGCTGTACGGAGGTTTTATTAAATTTAGCCTCTGTTTTCTGTTAAATCTCTGGTAAAGACTGTTCACACAGGCCGCTTACAGCATATTAAAGCATGTGACAGACTGGCTATTAGATTGCTGTAACTGCTTTCAGCTTTTGTCTCTTCCAGAGCTCTTACCATCCATCATGGCCATTTTACCTCGCCTTCAACCCTTCACAAAAATGTAGGCTGAAATATATAAATTATTTTATATTGAAGAATGGTGCAGAAATACACCTTCAAATCAGATAGCAAGTTTCAAGGGAGGATGTTGTAGGCTATGGCCTTACTGTTCTCTGTTTTGATTAAATTCTTTATGTTTGTGTCAGTAAGGCAGACCCTGCTTTTGGTAGATCAGTTCTGCAGGTTTTTTACTATCCCATTACTGCACATCTTATCAGAAGAGGAGAACGCGCTTGTCAGTTTTCCAGAATATTTGGTTGTACGCTTGAACAGTATATTGCTCAAGACCAAGACGTATTTTGCCCAGGAATGTCATGTTGGTTTGGCTGATACATTTTGAGCTGAAAACACCAGTAGATCTGGACAGAAGCAAGCTGTTAAAATTTAAATTTAATGGAACTGCTGTTAGGCTGTGCAATTAAAGAGACTGTCTTTTAGCTCTAACCCTGTGTTGAAGATGATGTGGCCTGAAGGTAAACTGAGCATCACTGAGGTAACCAAGCGACCTCTGACAGCTGCTACTCTTTTCAAGAACTCCATGATTGCACTAGTGGACAACCTGGCATCAAAGGTAAATACTTCTGTTTCAAAATTGACTCCAACTTCTGATGAGTAGGGTATAGCTTCCCCATGGAGAGACTCCCACCTTCCTATCGCTGCAATCAGTCGGAAAGCCGAGCTGATCAATGGCAGGTGAGCTTTGGTCGTGACAATGGGCAGCTGTGAAGATCTCGTAGGAGACTTACCTGCCATCCCCGCGTGAAGAAGGTGGATTTTTGTTTCCTCTGTGACCAGTGTATCTTTTGCTTGTAGGAAAGCCAGTCTCTCTTAGGTAATAATTATTATATCAAATAAATAATCATCTCTAACAAAGCTTTTTTGGCAGAGGGCCCAGAGGATGTAGTTTCATGGTGGAGAGATTCTCTCTTTCTGGCCTTCAATGCCAAATGACTTCTGTGAAAAAGAGTAGTTGGGGAAGGCAAAAGATTCTGATTGATGCCACTTGTTGTTAATGCAGATCTCTGTCGTACGGAGCAGTCACGTTATCTCTTCCCAGCCAAACGGGTAGGGAACCTGACGCACTGCAGTGCGGTGTTTCAAGCAATACAGACAGAAACTGCTGGGGGGTTGTAGTGGAGGGCTGTGGTCAAGGGGGAATAGCAGGGAGCTGTTGGTGGGGAGGTTCGGCAAGCGTTCCTGGAAAAACTTCATTTGCTTGTTTATTGGAAAAATTATTCTAGGCCACCTGGTATTTATAAAAATGGAATAGTCAGGAGAATGCCGTGCACTGTGGTGGTTTGAACAATTCCTGCAACTCACAGCAGGAGATGAAGAGTTTAAATCGCACATTATCCATCTTGAGTCAGTAGGTACCAAAACTCATCATCGAAGGCTGGCTGGCTTATGTGAAATGAGGTAGTTTCATTCCATTTATCATCAGTATCTCTACCACAAATGTCGGCCTTTTCCAAGGATAGGCCGTGTTCAGGATAGCTCGTGAATTCACTGGGGAGCTCCTATGTGCGCCGCAGTACGCACCTTTCCCGTTCTTAACCTTTCCTAAATTTTCATGGAGAAACTTGCATTGAAGATGTTGGGGTTTTCCTGATTTTCTGTTGAATAGCAATGGAGAAAATTGTCTTAGAGCATTGTATTTCCCAGAGTTACGGATCCCAGCGAAGGGAAGGCTCTCATGAAACAGGCGTGTTTGTCAGGGCTTAACAAGGGCTCTTGCCAAGCAGGAAGGAGCCAAGGGCTGTCTTGGTTGCGCAGTGTTTTATGGCCAACCTTTAGCGTGACGGAGGGCTGGGACGAAGGGGGTGAAAATCGCACTTTGGAGTCTGGTGTTTAAAAGTTTATGTGGCTAACGCTCCCAGCAGAACAGTGTTTGTAGGTACTTAAGCTTGCAAACTAAGTTATGTAGTTGAGCTTTAGCTATTTTTAGTGGAGACCCTGGCTGCTATACGTCTTAAAAAACCCCAAATTTGGTGAGACCCATCCTGAAATCAAGCTTATGTTACTTTAAAGGGTCTAAATTTTGGTGTGTCCTAGGAAGAAGGGGTTGCTTAGATCAGGGTCCTGAACACAGTCATTGTGTACGGCAAGCGGTAAAACAGAGTGCTGAGATACAGTGCTTCTGTTTGGCCGTTCTGCCCTGAAGATCACCTCGAGATGACTTTTCCGATAGTTAATAATATGTGCATGCGATTAGCAAGCTAATAACTGGGCATTCAAGCTATGCTTTGTTAGATGTTGGTTATGCGCAAATAAATGGGATGCTCTGCCTCTGAGTCATTGCCAGTTTGGATACTTGTCTCGGCTCTCTCACTTCTGCTGGGGGCTGGAGAGCGGGTGACGAGTTGCTGTTCCGGGGCTGGTAAAACCACCGTCTCTTTTGGGGACACCACTCACTGCAGTTACGGGTACCGTAATTCTTCCCTTGGGTTGTGTTACTCATTTTTCCCATGCTTAACTTGGGACCGGAGTTGCACTTCTGGGGATCAACAGTCACAACGTCTATGTGTCTGACTGCGGTTTGGACCCTGCAGGACTTTTTTTGGGAAGGCTGTGGTAACAGCTGATGAAATCAGCTCTCTGAAAACAGCGTTGCACAAGTGGTGTTAGCTGCTGTGGTCTACGGATGTCAGAGGAATAAGGTTCCGTAGGGAGAGGTAATACCAGTTCATGTTTTTCTCAGCTGTTTCTCAAAAAACCAAGATGAAGATACGCTTGAATTTTGTTGCAGTTTGAGCTGGTGATTTATTAACGTTACCGGAGCGTGCCCAGTATAGAAGTGCACTCAGTGCTGCTTTTCCCATCCTGGCCTCCCATTCCACCTGGGCTGTTCTTGCTTGTTAAATGGTTCTCCGTAAAGTGCTTTAAACCATATTTATGTGCTCTGTGTCTACAGTCCTTGAACAGAATGGCAGTCCCAGAGCTCTTCTTCATTGATGCTCATTTGCCTTTCTCGAAAAGCTGCAGATTTTTTGGCAGTATCAACAGTATCTTTAAACCTGGCTTTTGTGGGCATAGTCTCAAAAATGCTGATTTGGTGGGCAGGAATAATAATAATACCAGAAACAAAGCTCAAAGTCTGTGAGTACAGTACCTACAGCATTAGTTGGGTTTTTTAACTTTTCTGGTATTTAAAATAACCACCTTTAAAATTCTGTTTTGTTGGTTTATTCTGGTTTATATCTGGAATTTGGTGATAAAGCAGAGTTCTGCGTTTCCCGAGAGGAAGGGGCCGGCGGTGTGATTCGGGTGTCAGTGGCTTCCATTAGGGTCGGTAGCATAAAAGTGGTGTTAACACCGCAGGAGCTGTTCACAAATACGGTTTTAACTTCAGCCTGTGTATACGCATGTCCGTACAAGTATGAAGACTCAGGAAATATGTTTTTGGAGGATGCTGAGTTGAAGTGGCGCTTATCAGTACCGGTATCTCAATAATACTGTAATCCTCCAGACTTACACTGAGCGTCTTTTGGGCTGAAACCTCTGGTAGGTAGAAAAAAGTGCTTTTTTTCAAAAAACAAACCAACCAAAACAAAAACCAGCTTTCCAGAGTTGCCCTGTAACATTTCTGAAGCACGTGTTTTACTGCCCATGCTGTTCTCTTGAGGATTTGGTCTTTGTGTGATGGAGTACTTTGGGTGGCTTTTCTTTTAAATGCTGACACGGGAAATCCTTTGGCTGACACGACTGTAAATGATGAGCTTCTCTAGGAACTCTCTCTGGACATGCATCTCTCTTATTTTTATTTTTATTTCCTTTTTTCCCCCCTCCTTCTCTGCAGCTCCTTTTGTCTGACTCTTCTTTCTTCTGTACCTCTCCTCTCCTATCCAGGTTGACAGGCTTCATCTCTAGTAAGTTATAATGTCATCGCTGTGACTGACTGGACATAGCCAGCACAAATTTGTCAGTCCTGTGTCCTATCCCTTCCTCATCTAACAAGCTATAAACTATGGAAAAGGAATCTCTCAAGGAGGAGTTTGTTTAGGGTGCAATGACTTTAAATTGGTTTGTTTTCTTTTTAATACTTAAAAATCTACAAATCGCTCAGCTTGATTTAAAGAGAAAAAATACTTGCGATTAGGCATCTAAACAGCTTTCAGAACTGGGGCCTTTGTGTCTCTGTATTTCAGTTCTTCCATTTATAAAATGCAGCTCCCAGGCTTGACAGCCTCATGGTGCAATAATGGGAGCTGCATAATTATCCCCCTGAAGAGCTGAGGCTGGTGGGATTGTACGCATGGAATAATCTACTTTAGAATTTACCCTAGTAGCTGTCGTTGCTGAGAGGCTTTAATTACACTGTAATTACACTGATAGATGATCTCCTGTCTGTGCAGGAACTTCCTATTTCTGTTTTCCAAAAGGAAAGCAGCGTCTTGACTTCTGCCTTTTGTATCAAAAGCAGATACAGTCACTCCTCTTTGTGCTGGCCTTGAAGGCACAGATTTTTTGCATCGAGGTTTGTTGCGTTTTTGAACGGCAAAGACGTGAATGACACCGCGAGCAGCCAGCTTTGCGGTGGTGAGGGGAGTTTATGTGTTAGCAATAATGAGTCGCTGTGAACTGGTCGCTGTAAAGTCGGTAATGAACAAGTGACACCGCTTCCCTTGAGGCAGAGGGGTGGGATGCGCTTTCTTGACTTCATGCTCCTAACGACTTCTTTAATTTGGTTCCTGTGTTCTCAAGATGTTGCAGTTCTGTGGATCAAATGTGGAATATTTGTGATATCAGTCTCATCAAAGGATTTATATTCATCTCGACATCAGATGCAGCACAACGGTATTGAGGGCAGATCCAGCACGGTCTGGCATCGTTCTGATGTTAGTGACCCTGTTGGTAACACCGGGATAGGTCTGTGATGGGGAGAACTGCAGACCATTCACCTTCACAACTGCAGACTCTTCACAGCCTCTAAGTTCAGGTGTAATTCAGGGAGTTCTCTGTATAGCCTGCCTTTTCCCTAAATAACTTATTTCCAGTCATATAGGAGACTCGTTCTAGCAGATGAATGACCTGGCCTTCATTTCTTGCCATACAACTGAGCGATTACAATACAGAGCTTATAAATTGCAAGCATCAGGTCCAGCAAACTCCTACTCCTCATCAGTCATAGCTGCCATGACCATGTCAAACCTACTTCAACACTGATTTGAAGTTTAGAAAGGGCTGCTTCCACCTTCATAGTTTGACACACAATGTCTGAGAGAGCGTGAAGAGCGCCGATGACAGCTGCGTTCCCATGGCACAGCCGAGCTCTACGACTGAGGGGAAAATCATCACCCACGCAGATTGCAAGTTCGGAGAGCTGGTAGGAGACTGTCGAGTGAATAAAGACCCCTGTAAACCTTACCTTCAGTGCAGAGAGAATTTTCAGGAGAAAGCCAAAAAAGTTAATATGTAAATCTCTTAAAACTCTTTGAATTGTACCAGCACGTTATATTTCACCATTCTCTCCTTAAAAAAAGGAGAACAGATAGAATAGGGATGGGTTGTGTTGAGTTACTGTGGGAGAAGAACGTGCTCAGCGTGACCTTGGTAGAAGACGCCACGCAGAACAGAGCTGTCGCTCGGCTGCCTGGTGTCCTGGGGAAGCTGTGTCTGTTTGTCCTTTTTTTGAGCCCACCGTGCTCTGAGGATGTGAAAAGAAGAGCAGGATGAAGAGAGCACTGCCCTACCAGGGGGCTCAGCCGGTTATTTGGAAGCGGGGCAGTTTTCTCCGCTGCGTGCAGCTTTGTCTCAGTCTCCCTGGTAAGGAAAGGAGCCAAACAAGACCGTGAAAGAGCTATCCCTGATGCGCTTCATGGGGAGAGATGACGTCACGAGGGGAGAAGGGAGATGATGTAAGAACGGATATTGCCCACACGTCCCTCTGTTGACCCACGCACTCCCCGTACCTACTTACGCACTCGTGGGTTGCTGCATGGAGGGCAGGCAGCACAGCGATGCTGCCAGCTCTTGGATGGGTGGTTGGCTTACATTTTGCTCGCTCTCCTCGGTGCCGTATATTCCTACCCCAGGGAGAGCCCTCCAGGAGAAAAGCACAGCCTGATGCTACCGACTGCATGCTTAAGAAAGCAGGGAAACGTTCCAGTCCAACACCTTCCCCAGAAGATCCGGTGGCTTGTATCGGTTTCTAGGATACCAGTCTCTGCTTTTCCAAGGCCTCCGTATTTTAGCCTGTTCATTACTCGTATTCAGCCTATTCGTATCGGTGAGTGGAAGCTCCGTGTGCCTGTCGTTACTGCTGCGTACCTCCAGGTTACGTCAGGACTAGCCAGGATAGTCAAGGATGATCCTGTTTGTTCAATATTACTGAAGGAAAAATGGCAATTTTGGGCCTTTCATATTACCCTGAGATTAGGTAAGTGACCTAAAATCAGAGAAAATAGGGCTAAATCATAGACAAATCATAGAAAATAGGGCTAAAGAGGACCTTGGGAGTGCACCTAATTCTCTCCTGTTTGAGGACACCTCTGCCTCTATCTTCTCTTTGCAGCTGCTTGTTCAGGTTATTCCTCTCCAGTGCTGGAGGTTCCCCTCCTTTCTGCAGGCGTTCTGCTCCCGTTCCCTGTTCTCCTCATGCCTAATTTGAATTTTTATACTGTAGTCAAAGCCAGTGCTTCTTTGTCCTAAAACTGAATATTTACTTTTCTTCATATCTACCCTTTAAGTGTATGAAATCTGACATCGGGATGGTTATGTGGCTCCTCAGTCCTTCAAGACTAAACCCATATTTCCTCTGAGTCACATTTTCTGGATTTTTGATCTTTCTTGTTCTTCCCTGAACTGACTCACTGCCGTTTGCATCCCACTTGAACTGCAGTGCCCCAAACTGAATGTAATGTTCAGATAAGTAGAAATCTGTTGGGTTTTTTTGTCTTACAGTTTTCCTGTTCCTGTGCCCCTTCCTTAGCGAAACATGAACTTGACTCATGTTCAGCTGGAACTACTAGATCTTTTTTTAGCACTAGTGTCAAATCAGTTTTTCATTCTTTTATTACACAATTATTTCTGCCTAAATGTGGAACTTTGCATTTGTCCTCACTAAATTAATCCCTTTTTCTTTTTTTCCAGACCATTTCTCCCATTTGTTAACATTGTGGGCTCTTGCACTCTGAAACTTTATAGTGCCTGCAGATT
Organism: Platalea leucorodia; assembly: GCF_965183815.1. Lineage (NCBI taxonomy): Eukaryota > Metazoa > Chordata > Aves > Pelecaniformes > Threskiornithidae > Platalea > Platalea leucorodia. The sequence goes on from NC_138844.1 coordinate 2,457,151, forward strand.
TAGTACCCACATTGTGCTCCCTTATTCAACTCACTGTTGAAACCAGCCGGTAGTACTGGAACAGAGCAGACTCCTTTGGAGAACCCTTGGGGTTTCCCTTTTGAGAAGGGGCCTCTGGTTACGTCTGGGGGAAAGTTGCTGAAATTTCATTCTTAATTACTGGTTGTGATTATGAAAATTGGCATCTTCTAATGTTAAGATTTCAGCCAGGCTGCTTATCTCCCGTTATCATAACGTTAGCATTGCTGTAAACTGATTTTTGAAATGCTGCAGTTGAGGTGCCTCTTTGACACGTCCTCTGAAGCAAGGCTCTGGACATACTGTGACCTTCTGAGCGGACTGGGATCCTCTTTGGAGTTCTCTCCTTGGCTAGCGATGAGGCTTGGTGGGCAGTAGGCTCTGCCAGCCTGCAGAGTATGCCACTCCTTTTGCAAGGGCTACTTAAAAAAATAATATATATAAATGTTATAAGAATACAATTTTACCTTGAAAAACCAAGGTGGGCCTTCATGACGCTTATTAATTGCTTTTCCCCCCACCAATGAAGTTAAAAGTGGGAGAGCAAGGGCTAACAATGAAGAGAAAGAAATGAACAGACTTCAAACCCCAGTGTGATGAAAGGACATGAGTTTAAAAGACTTATAGCCACCCCTTACAAGTTGGTGCTAGCGATAGACCATGTTGGCCTAAATGAAAGTTGCCTTTCATCTCACAAAACCAAAAGTAAACACCAAAACAGTCTAGCAGGGCTGTATATGGGGCTCATCTCACGGGTGCAGGCTGGCAGGGAAGGGTGTGAGACCCTCACCTGGGCATCCAGGGCCAACCTGGCCAGCTCGGGGCTGGACCACCCGGGCTCTGCCACCAGTCCCCGTGCAGCGATCGCTGCCGCCTGCGAGTCCAAGGTGGTGCAGAAAGGGGAACTCGGGTGCTGGTGGCTTGTGTTTGTCCTGTGGAAGGTGGTGAACTGGGATGGAAGGTGGTGAACTGGGATGGAAGGTGGTGAACTGGGATGGAAGGTGGCTGGGTACCCCCTGCACAGGGTAGCGTTCAGTGGTTTCCATCATTCAAGCATGTTGCTACAGGCTTTAGAGGACTTGATTCAGCATAGTTTAAATATTATGGAGTAATCCGTGCTGCTTTTAGATGTCGATACTGGAAAAGCCATATCCAACAGTCAGGGCAGTGAATTACATTGTTTATTCTGTCTTTTATGGAGACTGTTTTTGTTATCGTCAAAGTCTGTAGAGAAGGGGGATGTGGAACTGGTTCCGATATACAGCAAAGCACAGTCGAACTCAAACGAGTAACACGTTGACCCTGTAACACGTTGTTGCTGGGTGTTAAGGGGAGGAAGGAGTTATGTGCCACTTTGTCTATTCTAACCTTGTAACTCCTGTTAAGCAACTAAAGCTCATTCGGATGACTGGGGTGGGCTGGCACCGCAATGTTTTCATGAGGAGGAAACAGTTGTGTCTACATGGACCTTTTTCTTTCTGAGTGAAACTCGGTTTGATTTGTCCCCTTAGGAACCCTATTATGTCCGTTGCATTAAGCCCAACGATAAGAAGTCACCACAGCTTTTTGATGAGGAGCGTTGCAGGCATCAGGTTGAATACCTTGGCCTTTTGGAGAACGTGAGAGTCCGCCGAGCAGGCTTTGCCTACCGCCAAACGTACGAGAAGTTTCTTCACAGGTAAGAAGGTGCTGGCAAGTGACTCGGTTCAGCTCCTCGCAGGACAGCTCGGACCTTGGAGCGAGGTGTGTGATTTGGCTGGCTCCCCTTGAGCGAAGAGTAAGTCTTAAGTCCTCTGGGCTTGTGGTCCTCGTTCTTGAGCACGAGCGGTGGTGCGTTTGGTTTGATGTCTGCTGTTGGGTATGATAAAACACAAGTCTAACAGGGACTCTGGTTGCTCTCTCGTTTTGTGGCAGCAGATGTGTTTAGAGGTGCGCACGTGGCACTCAGGCTCCACTTCTTTGTGCTAAAATTCATTTGTCGTATTACTCTGCAGCAGGAACATGTAATGAGGTTCTTCCCCAGAGCATAACCCTAAAACCAGAACTAATTAACTTCTGTTTTCTCTCTGAACATTGTCTAATTGTTGCCGTGAGAGAGTCAGACAGACATCGTGTGTCTTGGGAAGTGCTTGATGGCACGCAGTGACGTTACGCGTGTGCAGGAGGAAACCTCTGAACTTTAAATCCAGACGTCTGAAAACGGGATAGGAACATGACCCCATTAAAACATGGGTTTGATACTACTTGCCCTCTTAATTCCTACCAGACTTGTGACAAATTAAATGTTTTAGATTGAAATTTGTCTTACGGCTTCGGTAAATTAGCATGGGTACTAAGAATTCAACCTCTTGCTGATGAAATAGTGAATTGATTTTTACTTCTGTTACTGAATCAGGTAAGGAAAAGGCCCTGAGGGTAGAAAAAAATTAAACTATTCAAGCAGGTGGGATGTCATGCGTTAGAAACAAAGCGCTGTTGAAAGATCTTTTGCTGTTCACAGTGAAGATTTGCCTGAGTATTTCAGGACACCTGAAGTGGAATGAAAGGGTCTGGCTTACTAAATGCAGCCTTCAGTGTTGTCTATCAGTTTTGTTAAACATTATGCAGTGGTTAGAGTGTGCTTCTGCCCTCACATGTGGAATTCATTACCATTTACTCTTAAGATTTGTGTAATTACTATTAATATAAACAGCTGCTTTGTTTTTAATGAATGTTTGATGAGCTCCTGTAAGCTTAAGACCAGAAGTGGTGTTTACAGCCCGTAAACCAAATTAGCACATGGCAACTGGTAGAGCTTTCAGGCTATCGTAACATTTGTTCTGCCAGACCCTGGAGTAGGATTAAACACCTACAGTGTAAGGTATCAGACCCTGTATTTGCATACCACACTATTGCTTCGAGTCCAGACTACGCTGACTTTTCTGAATTAAAAAAAAAAAAATCTTCCAGTCTGGATATTGTTTTTATTTTTTCCAAAATTCTTTGTTCCTTGTCTTTGGGTGAGACGTACCCCTCTTAAAGGGGCTGGGGGATATGATTTGTGGTACAAGGCGCACGGTTTTTGCGTGGTTTTTCAACAGGGATCACAAGGGATTTGTGTTCCTTTCTATTTAACAGGGTTACTGGGAGACTGGGAGCATGGAGGAGGCTCCGGGCCCTTCAGCTCTGGACTTCTGCGCTGCGTGTGGGGCTCGTTTGAAGGCAGATCCAGAGTAACTCAGTGAGAGGCCGTTTGGGGGCATAACTTTGTCATCTGTTTGCTTACATTTGCAAAAGACGCTGTAAAAGCTCAGTCCCACAAACAGATGTTTAACTCCCTCGCAGGCCCCTGAAGCTTTCAGATTTTCTGAGCCCAGAACAGATACCTGGGTTTCCTCTTGCTGATCCCTCTTAGAGGGGACAGGAGAGAGATATCAGGATATATAGAGATACGTATACATATATATATGCGCATATATCTATGTGAGTGCATGTATGCCTATTTCTTTATATATGCGTATGTACGTGTGTATATAAAAACGTATAAAGAATAGCTTTCCTTTCTGTGGGAAAAGAGTTTGTTGCTATTTAGCCCTAAAATACTATAAGGTAGTTGATATCTCATATCTACCAGTAGGAAATGAAAAAGCACAGTTAAGACCATTAATAAATGTCCTTTTCCTTGAAGTTAAGAAAACTTTTATTTGAGCTCTGTGCAAACCAGTCTGCCCTTACCAAGCTGTAGAAAGTAAAATCTAAATATCTTTTTGCTGGACCAAGAGATGTGCATTCACTTGGTAACTGCATCTTCCAATTGCGCGAAATGCATGTCAGGACCATGTATCTTAAACAGATGCGATGCATTCTTTTGTTTTAAGATATAACTTACTATCAAAAAAAAGCCGATTGGATTTCGCAAAGGGGTATGTGCGCGGGGCAGGGGGAAGAACGGCGCCTGCGAGGCATCTGCAGGCATGGCCGCGTGTGAGCGTAATCCAACACTTCACCATGAAGGCATCCACATGCCTATTCCCGGGCAACGTTAAACATAGCGTGTAACCGACACCGATAGCTGGGAACCGCACAGTGCCACGAGAAAAGTATGACCCTGCTTCACGTGCAGACCTGATATTTTTCATTAAAGCTTCATAATTTCGTGGCTTGCAAAAATCTGGGTTCTTAGGAGAGCATACCGAGAACTGGGAGCTCTAGGAGCAACCTGATGTGTGCCGGGTGTTTCTACAGCTAAGTACGGAGAAGAAGGAGAAAGAAAGGTGGTGTAGAAATGGATGCTTAACGTATAAGTGACCTTGAAAGCTGTCAAGGTCTCCAGGCAGGAGAGGGGCAGGGTTGTGGTGTCAGTGAGCAGGTTTATTTTGGGTTCTGCCTCACTATGGTTAGCAGCGAGGCTGGGCTTCTGACTTGCTGTGGCGTCCAGGTCGCGCTCTCCGCTGCGGGGAGGGAGTTCGTGGCGTCGCGCTGCACGTGCCACGGGAGGAGCAAAAGGATGCCGGGATATTCCACCGCCGGTCCCGCCACCTGTGGGCTAGGAGGGAGGTGGTCCGTTTGCCTCGGGATGCCTTTAAACACCATAGCCCTGTTTTTGTGGTAAAGGAGGAAGAAAATTTAACATTTCTTTTGGGCAGGTTTCCAGTTCTCTGACATCTTATCCCTTTTTTTTTTTTTCCTGGCCCCATCAGTGGAGCAGGGCTGTTTAATAACACATGGGTTTGCACTGCCACTCTGGTTGTCTTTTTTTTTTTTTCCTAATGTAAATGTCTCAAGGTAGAAGATTTTCCCAGTGAATTAATTATTGCAGAACATTTTCCTGATGAGAATAGGAAAGAGAAACCAGTGTAAAATATTTATGTCCTGTGTGTACGTGTATTTGAGAGAAGGAATGCTTTTGCCAGCCAAGTATAAATGCAAAATCTTTTTTTTTTGTGAGCCTGAAGAGGGTTTTTTCAATATAGCTCTTTTATTTATCAGCCAGATCCCTTGTCTGCATGCTGTAGCCCTCCTGCTGATGGTGTTCCCTGCTCAGACACTGTGTGCACCTCCATTTTTTCCCCTCAGCTTATTCGGAAAGGCTAATTTGATGAATGAAAGCGATGGTGTGATGTATTTCCATTCAGGCTTATTTTAGTCTGTTTAGTAACTCCTGCAGTGCACCCACTCCCCAGTAAAAAGGTTTATTGCTGCATCCATTTAATAGTAGCTGAAAATTCTGAATGTCTAAAACATTGAGATTGATGCTTGACTTGGATCGTGGGCTTTTAAATAGAGAAGTGGTTAAGATTGCTGCATGCTTGTTTCATTTAGAACCTGAATGCGGGTACTATTACAGTGAAAATGTCTATTACGGTTTTGATTATGTCCATAAATCTTATGCAGAAAATTCATTGTTGCTTTTTGCAAATGGCTATTCACCTCATCAGCACTTTGCAAGGACGTAAATCTCACAGAGAGCAGAGTCTGATGCCGTTATTTTTGTGTTTGATTTGTAGTTGTCTTAGTTCCAATCTGCGTTTTCTCTTTAGTATAAAAAAAGTTTGGAGAGTAAGGATGGGAGGCGATGATTGAAGAATGATTGCAGGCAGTAGTGGTGTTTGCACGAACTGTGGCAGTCAACTATCTGCTACTTTGGTAAATAATAAAATGTGTTAGAAATGGCTACCAAAATGATGAACAAGAGCATTATTTGCAGAATTTTTAAATCTAGGTTTTCTGACTAAACAATTGCTTACAGTTGGCTTCTTATGCAGAATGGGAGCAAACCAAAGCTTTTCTTCCTCACAAAAAAAAATTAAAATCGAATGCTGAAAGCGTGAATAATGGAACTGCCAAATCTGCAGGAAGGCAATGGTGGGGTTTGTTGTGTTGCATCAGTTTGGCGTTGAAGTGAGCTTCTCACTGTATCTCACTATATTTTTTTTTTTTCCAGCGTCTCACAAAATCATGCCTCTCATATTAATTTTCCTTGAATTTTGAGGATTGTGATTCCTACATAGGATGTCTTGAGGCTCTTCTGTCTGTAATCTAAGAATTTAGATCATAATTATTTTTAAAATGTGTTGAAGGTTGGCCTTCTTGAGAACCTAGATGACAAGTTTACATTTGTAACTTGTACCTTGTAATTCCAGGTACAAGATGATCTCGGAATTCACTTGGCCAAACCATGACCTCCCTTCGGACAAAGATGCTGTGAAGAAGCTCATAGAGTGTCATGGATTTCAGCACGACGTTGCTTATGGCAAGACTAAGATTTTCATCCGCACGCCTCGAACTCTGTTCACCTTGGAGGACCTGCATGCCAAGATGCTTGTGAGGATTGTCCTCTTCCTACAGAAGGTAAAGCTTAGTTTACTGCATTAAAAACTGAGTTCAAGTTCCTTAAAACACCTTTGCTGCCTTTTCAGGCTCACTTGCAAAAGTGACACATCTGCACAAATTCTGGAATACTGCAATTTGGTTACTGCTTGATTTTTTTTTTAAAGCTCTTTCAGTAGCGCTCCCTGTAGCTGCATCGAAGTCTTGATGTGGTGTGATGTACCGTGAGCTGTAGGACCTATAAGGTTATTGGATGCTGGTTAAAAAACTTGCTCTTCGCTCAGTGAAAGCAGGCTACCTAGAAATTTAGAGGAACTTTTATGGGTGAATGTGTAAGTGATGCACAATGGATGTTGAGACAGGCTTACATGCATAAAAGTTTGTTAGTGGATCCGTAGCTGATGGCATACATCAACTCGAATGGTAGAACTCCTCGGGGTGCAGGGAAAGGCGTGAGAGGGGAAGACAGAGTGAGAAAAGGGACAGGGAAAACTCTCCCCAGTGGCCAGCTAGGAAGAGAAAGGACAGGATCCCCAATGAGCATCCTCCCAGAGCGTCCTTTCTGGTGCAGCACGTGATCTGCCTCATCTTACTATTCCATTAATAATTATTGAGGTTTTGTCAGGACCTGAGCGAAATCCCTGTTGTTTTTTCTTATGATTAGTGCTGACTGGAGCATACAAGGACTGGGGTCAGATGCTCGTGCATATTCGTTTATTAAGCTTTGAGCATCCATATTACCGAGTCTCCTAATGTAAACCAAAAAATATAGCCGAGGGGTACAGAAAGAAGGGGTGTTTCGGACACTAGTGGCAATCACTCCCCTTAAGAAGCTGCTATAACATGCAATGTTGGGGTTTGTAGGTGCAAGCCTAGGAGAGTTACAGCGCAGGAACAAGGGCAAAGGCTGCTGCAGAGGCTCTGGAGAACGCTGCCCCAGCAGCTTGGGTGACAGGGTAACAGAGGGAAAGGCAGTCTACCCAGCAGAAAACAGAAGGTCCTTAGCATGACAAAGGGTAGGACACCTAAGGCACTGTGCAGCAGGACCTGTGCACTTGTCTTTCCTCTCTGAACATGGGATTTGAGCTCGAGATCTTTCTGGTTTTACCCTTAGGATAAATAATTTTACATTCTGTGACTTCAGGGCAAACGCATTCTCAGACTTTGCTTACGGAGGTACTCGGGTAAGCCCTGGGAGTTTGTTGTGACTTGGCTGGCTTCTAAATCATTTAGGTGCTTTTTGGGGCCACAACACCACAATAGAAGGTGGTTTCGTAACCTCAAAAGCAACATACACCAGAGGGGAAAAAATACAAGAGCTGGTTTTAGTACTTGCTGAAAGCTGTGTTCTGTAAGAGCATGATCTGTCTAGCAAGAGAGCAACGACTTCTGACTTGCGCAGCCACAGAAGTGGTGGAACTGACAGGATTGTCGGCTAGTTCAAGATTTTTAGAAATGTATTTCTTAAAACACATTTTTCCTTTGTCATTCTTGGAACTTGGGAAACAACAGAACTTCTGAAACCCTTTTTGCCTGTCAGAAATAGAAACTGCTGACAGATGGGTATAAAAACTTCACAGAGAAAAAGCCTGCTCTAAAGCGATGCAGTTAACAGAAGTTTGCACAAACTTCCTAAACCTGGTGGAGTTTTGGTGAAGAGTAAGACCCTGAAGGAAAAGTTACCCACTGCAAGCCGTAATAGTTTTGCGAAGCGTTCACGTTTCTTGTGTTTCCAATGCGTTTGATCTGATTCCCTTTCTGGAAAGCGAAACAATTTGACCGGTATGGAAGGAGAAAGCGTCAAGTCCAGGGTTGCATCTCTTGGTATTTGCTGTGCCAGATTGCATGGTTTATCTTTAGTAAGGAATTTTGTAACTTTTGTGTGTGTGTGTGTGTGTGTATATATGTGTGTGTGTGTGTTTGTGTGTGTATATATGTGTGTGTGTGATTAGTTTTTCTGGAAATGCAAAGCTCGAGCTGCTTAAAGGATGCAGGACCTGTCTGTTTCTGAGCTTTGTGGTTCAGTCTTTTCTTTCCTTTTCTTTAGCAGTATTCTGCTTGCCCTGCTGATGAGCTTCACAGCAGCTTTCTCGGGCTACTCATCGTCTTCTTCTAGGTCTTTTCCCTGGAAGTGACAGCATACTTTTCCAAAAGCGCATTCCGGCTTACTCTCTCGGAGTGAAACAGGGCTGATCTGCGGGGCCCCTCTCATATACCTCTAATAACGTTTTTCTGGATTATTAGTTGCGCTTCCACCGTGCTCGCTCTGGTTTCTGGGGAGGAGTTCCCCAGTCTGCAGCCACTTTTCCAAGCACGTTGGTCTTATTTGGTGCATTCAGCAAGTTCCCTGGGTCATGCCGTTCATCTGGAGTCTCTCTTTCTTCCCGTAGTGGTATGAGGCAAGCTAATGAGTTCCTTGTTGGATAAAGCAGCGGGGGGACACCTTGCTCCCAGGTGACCCCAGTTTTCATATTAAATGTCTGAGGAATTGAGAGGTGACCTTTTTTGAAATTGAAAGGTGCAGTTCCTGAAGATTAATTTAAAAGACCCGGCCTGTCTGTGCTGTGGAAACAGATGATGTCTCACTGCAAGGTGAGCACTGAAGCTCCTCCTTCAGATAAAATCCAGCAAACAGTGTGAGGCACCATTTTGACAGCAACATGTCAGTTTTTGTGAGTTTGCTGGCCTTTGCTTTAGATGGAGACTTCAGAATTATATAGCCTGGGCTGTGATCTGGACTGGGCTCAACAACCTTGGAGAAGAGCAGGGCTAAAGACTTTTTGCCTCTAGAAGGTAAGTCCCTGGTTAGGAATAACGGATCAACTCCCTGGCTCCGTGAGGGATTTTGCTTGGATGGTTTTGTGTGGCATCAGGTATGCTGGGTTAGATAGAGAATAACTGTAGCGCTTTTGGGGCTTCTCTTACTGCGACAATCAGCCAAAGTGACAAAAGTTAAATTCCCGGTGCACGTTGTCCTGTGGCTTCACAAACCTCCCTCCCCTATTTTCTCCTCTCCCTGGAGTGGAGAGGGACTAATATACATCTACATGGAGATCTCTTTCTCTTCTGCACAAAGTATCGAAACAGGGCAGGGAGAGTCATCTTTTTGTTATTTCGCTCTGGGAAATCTCTAGTGAGATTCTGCTTTACCTAATAAAAGATTTGTGGGGAAGAGGCAAGCTCCTCCTCAAGTCCTCAAGGTACTGAAGACTTTGAAGAAAACCGGATGGCCAGAGCTCCTTTTCTGTAGCTTAACCCCGCTGTGGTTCACCTGTACCCCTGGTTATTCTTTGTGGATGTTCTTCAGCCAGGCTCTAAAATGCTTGCAGAGTGACGGAGAGGAGCTCTTCAGAGCCCTGGAACTTGCAGCTAAAGGCAAGAAACACTAATGAATCTAAATGCTTACTAAACAGCTCGCCCACAGAAGAGCAGGTGTTGGGCTGATGTCTGTAGGTATGTAATTAGATACCTCGTACAGGGTTAAATCTGTCTGGCAAATGCTTGAGTCTTTCTTCCATTTTCTGTATTTCTCTTGTTTCACCGTTAGATCTCATTCTCTGCTCTGTGTCAGATCACTCCTGCGTTCGTGCACCAGCCCTGCTCTGCTGCCAGTAGATGGGGCAGCTGGAGACGGGCAGTGCTGAAAAAGGAGCAATCAACACAATACAAAAGAAAACCCGAGTAAGGATCTGAAGAGGCCTTCTCTGTACTCTGAAAACATCAAGGCAATTTTGCCTGTATCTTAATTTCTGTTCTCAACTTGCTTTCAACTGTTCATGAAAAACTCACACGAAAATGTAATTCTTGCTGCGTTTTCCTTACTTCAGCTTTGCCTATAAGAATCAAAGGCTGAGTAAGGCAAACTGTGATACTTCTGAGAGTCACAAGATTATATCTAAAAGGAAAGAGAGAGATTAACTTGATTTAAAAAAAAATAATTGAGCCTTCTGTTGCATTGGAGTTCCTCAAATTTGAATTAAGGGGGAGACAACTGGAGGTAAAATGTGTTGTTGTGACAATAGGCGCTTGTGTGATAAAAACTGAGGGGAAATGTAAGGCGTAGCCCTAAGAGCGGCTGATCACATCCTGGGGTCCAGTAACGTTTTCCTTTGCACAGGAATGCTTTTAAATGAAAGACGGATCTGCATATAATGCATACAGCAGTTCTGGCTCTTGGTAGTTTTAAATGTACATCTTCATTTCTAATGATATATATTATGCGGTTTCTTGCTCTCCTACAAATCACAAGACTTTCAAAAAGAGATTCAGTAATTATCTTAAGAGCTTTGTCATGTGAGTAACCCTTAACCCTTAAAATAATGCTGGTTCCTTTGTTTAGCAACGATAAGAATTTGCTTCATATGAGTTTGGTTAAGCTGAATTAAAACTGACTTCCAGTTCAAGTAGATAATTTTACTTTCTTTTGTTCCACGTCTCCTGGATGTCGTCTCCTTTAGCTTTATCTTCAACGCTCCTTTTTCTTCTGTGATAAAACGCTAGTGGGATTCCAGGCTGTGATTTTACTTCAGACTGAAACAAGTCGGTAAGCAGACGTGATGTGATTTAACCGTGGCAACTTGCTGGCTCCAGCAGAATTTAGCAAGTGAGAGCTGTCCGGTATTAGAAAACCCATACGGCAGTGGAGACATCGCTGTCGGAGTCAACTCCAGTGGTCATTTTAGGAGCACCAGCTGAGAACACCACTGTGTTTTATGTGGTGCATTTGAGTTTATTTACTATACCTGTGGTTTTGCCATCTATATGATTGTCTTCGTGAATGCAAATGGAGCAGCTCTAATGTTAATAATAAAAATAAAAAATAAAATTAGAAAAGCTGCCATAAAACCCGGTTGCTTTTTCTGCCCTTGGAAGCATTCCCACATATTCATTAGCTTTGCAGAACAGTGCTTTGTTCAAGAAAAAAAGCCCAGCCAGCCAGCACGTGCGGTATGCAAAGATGATGTATCTTGTCAATATAATTTAGTGCACTATTTCAGTGTAATTTTATCAGACCAGTACAGCTGCATATGGTAATCACTTCACTAAATCTTCACTGCCTAATGCAGAGGAAGCAAGAATTGGCCTCGCGTTGCAGCCCAGCACCTCCACGGACAAAAATCCTTGTGCGCAGAAGCCCTCTGAGCCCAGGAGGTCGGCGCGGCTGGAAGGACGCGGCGCTGGCCGTGGCGCGATGCCGTGGGTGTCGCAACGCGTCCTCGTGGCGCGGCTGAGCGTCCCCTCCGCGCCCGTCCTCCGGCAGCGTGCCGCCGGCCGCGGGCGCTGGGCTTTGCGGAGGCTGCTCTCGGGAGAGCTGTGGCTCGCAGCCCCGCAGCTGCAGTCACCATGGCAACGTTCCCCGAACCCCGGCGGGGAAGAGCAGAAAAAGAGAACCACGGCTGACTTCTCATAATTTAATGTTTCACCTTCCCTTTCTTCTCCATCCCCACGAGCCCTTGAAGCACGGCGTGCTGGGAAGCATTAACCGCAAAGGGAAGCTTTCGCTCTGACAAAGGCGGCGTTTTCATGTCAGATTATGGACGGGCAGTGGTAATCTGATGAGGGCTTCTGTTCGGTGACCCAAATAAAAGGTGATGCAACGCCTTTGCCATCCGGGCTCAAGGCATTTACCATCTTGAAGGGAATGTGTTTGTGAAGTTTTGAATATAAGTGGAAATAGGTATCTAATTACATGTGGATTTGGACCATCAACTGAGGCTTTGATCTTGAGAGGCTTTGGCAGGGAGAAGCTGTGGAAGGAGATGCTGTAGCTCCCTCCAAAGGAGCAGCACACGGGTGCTGTGAAGGACCAAGGAAAATGAAGAATTGGATGTGTCCGCTGTGTTGACAGTGCCGCTTGCCGGTACGGCCAGGCTGATCTCTTAGCGGCCCGATCCGACCGCTTCTCCCGGGCTGCTTGCCTCCCTTGTGCCAGTGACATCGCTCGTCTGCTTCCAGTGCAGGCGTCAGGGCATCTCAAACTCAAAAAACCCCACCACCCCCCAAAAATACCAAAACAACAACAAAGCCCCAACTTCTGCCAAAAAAAAAGAAAAGAGAAGAGGCTCTTTTCTGCCAGTTTAGCGCCACAACCAGCTCCCCTTCCTTCAGATGAACGTTCACGCTGGTAGAAAGGCGAGTCAGGGACGTGCCCGTGGGGGAGAGCACAGAGGGGCGAGTTGGATCCTGCCCTTTCAGTAGCAGGCACAGTGGGGCTCTGGATGCTTGCTTATCTTTGTCCTCCTCCAGGACACGCTGTGAAAACGTGCTCTAATCTAAATAAATGTAAATCCCCATTTATTCTCGAGCAAGGGAGGAGGAGAGAGGATATGGTGTATGTGCATCACTAATCATAAATATGGTCCAGCAACGTACGGATGGCAGGGCAACTGCCAGGGCTCTTGTGTCCCGGCTGTGAGACCTCGAGCCTCGTGGCTGTTAGAGTCACCCTGAAACTTGGTTTGTTAACTCCCGTGCACGTGGGGAAAAACACTAACAAAAAAATAAACCCAAACCCTTCCCCAAGCCTGTCGCCAGCATCACAGGGAACGCGTTTGTGCGTTGGTGAGCGCATGAAGGGCTTCAGTAAGCCCAGCCAGAAGCCAAGCGCCCAGCGGCAGAGCAGGCGACTGCCCGGGTCCGTCAACGCTTCGTCTCGCTCTCCTGCTTTTTGCAGCGCTGCTTGTAAATTCTCATCGACGGCGACTGCAAAGGCAGCTGCAGAGCCGGTGTGAACGCTGCCCGCCGCTCGCCCCGTCCTGCTTGTGCAGGCTTGGCTTTACCCGATTTCAGTTTGCAGGACCTGTCGGAAGGACTTTAAAAAGAATCTAAATTGATTTCCCTAATGGATCGGAGGAATTGGGGAATGCTGCGTCCCCGTGTCCCTCTGGAAATCCTAGTCTCAAACGTGGCTTTTTTCCTCCTCTTGGATGGGCTTCTTTTAGCGCACGTCTCTGCAGTCCCTTGTTTGTTACACAAACTTTTTGTAGTTCTGACCTTGTAAATTGAGTATTTCAGGTTCTAACTCTGGCCTTTCATGGTTTGGGTTGGGGTTTTTTCATGCTCATTCATGTGTATCACGGACAAATTGGGAAGACCAGATTCTGCAACCATTGCTACTGATGCTTCCTTGCTGTTTTCATGGAAGGGAATTATTTTTTGTTGTGCCTGAGCATTTCATTTTTGAAAAGGTCCTGATCTGGCGCACCCCAAGATGCCTTTAAGCCTTGTTTGAAGGGTAAGCACGCTGCCAGTGTGGTGTAAAGCAAAGCAAGCACAAATAGCGTTCAGCAGCCTTAACTTGGGAAAGGTCTTAATTTAACGTGATAGTAAAAATACCAGGATCACGTGAACTGTGCCCGTAATAAGGCAGCGATGCACAGACGAGTCCCGTGCCTATCTTCTTTCCCAACGGGACACTGCAGTATAAATCACAGGCCCTGTGAGGGGGTTTGCCGCTCTTTCATGGGGATGGGTAGCGAGCTACTCACACTGGTTCTGTGGCTTTGGGGCAAAAATAAGCGTACAGTGATTGAGCTGTGCGTGCTGAAATATTTCTGGATATATTTTTTTTTTTCCCCCACCATGATTAAAACTGTCTTCCCTAGCAGAAATGCAGGTTTTATTGGTATTTGTGACCTTTAGACAAAGGTAAGTAACATTTTCTAGGTATTTGCATGGCTCTATTTTCCCCGTATCTGCTCTTTGGTCCAGAAAGGCAGAACGTTGCTGTCGCAACTTCAGAAACTCAGCTGGAGCTTAACCCTCAGCCGCTTCACTGACGAGATGTAGGTTTTACACTGCAGCTGCTGCCGTGCCGTGTCAGCCTAAAGGTCCGTCGGGACCGCAGTCGTGTCTCCAGGAGATGCCTGGGGAGGACAGCAGCAGGGCGAGTGTGCATCGTGCCTCTCCGTAACGCTTTCCCAGTCCCTTCAGACGTTTGGACTTGGGCTGACCTAAGCTGGGCACGGGGTTTTTTTGTATTCAGTAGCACCTACTGGATTTCTTTTCCCTGAACTTGTCCTCAAACATGTGCCACCAGCTTTTAGGTTTTGTAGCCTCCTTTGGGGAGCTCAGTTAACCGCTGCATGGAGAGATCATACTTCGTTTGGGTCCTTGCTTCACTTGCTGCCCACTCGCTCCCGTACCGACAAGGCGGGACTCTGCTCAGGACTCTGTGAACGGCTGTCACATCCCCTCTCGCTCCTCTTTTCCCCCAGAGAAGTGTCCTAGCTTATTTAACTTCTCCATGTTGGGAGATTGTTCTGTGCTTCTGGTTGTCCTTGCAGTCTTTACCAGCAATAAAACATTGAAGATCGGGAAATGACCTGTATTTTATATCTTCAGCAAGAAAAACTCTTACCTTGAATTTTCATGGGACGAGAGAAGGTTCCTGCCTTCTTCTAATGGCAGCAACCTTGTTCTGGTGATTGCAAACTTCTCTGCTTCCTTAACACAGGAGCTTTGGCAGTTCTCCTCATCTGCTCCTATAAACTTATCTCCCTTCCCCCAGCACCTCCCTTCCCTGCTCAGCACCAGAGGCAGGAAATTCTGGAGCATGGCAGCAGGATGGAGCGATAGGATGCCCTGTGTCAGGGCAGCGGGGCGCTGCCAACGGGGCGCTGCTGTGGGCACCAAACGGACCTAGCGGCTCCTTAGGACAAGGGTGGCAAAGAGCCTTCGTGAGGCTTTCGGGCTGAACCGCAGCGGCTCAGGCTCGGCCTCGAAGGAAGATGGGTGCAGGAGTCCGACATCGCTGCAGCCGTTGCTGAGCAGCAGAACGAGCTGCAGGAGAAGCCCAGACCAGCTCTGGCAGGGCTCTGCAGCCCGCGCGCCGTCTGTGCGTGCCTGAGCCTCACCTGCGCGACTTGCTTATAACCACTCTGCCTTTGATAATGGTTACGTTTATTATTGGACACGATCCTATTAGTACAATCTAATTAATCTCCGGGTGGGACCCTTCTCTCTTCCCTAGCTCGTGCAATATTGTTTCTATTAAGCAGGGCGATAGAATGAATACTGTTCAGCTGACTCATGTGAAAAGAGAAAATAGCATTTAGTAAATTAAGCAGCTCTTCCCACTCGCCGTTTATATGCTCTGTAATGTGATCTGTTAGAATGGGGAGGCTTTGATTTAAAACCGTTTGCCTCCAACCTTCTGTGGGACCTGAATTTACTTGAACTGGGAAAACGCAGATCACAGATTGTGTGTGCAAGTGCCCGGTGGGTGCTGCGTGTGGATATTAGCCACTGTCATAGCTGTGCTCTGCAAGGCGATGACCCCTTTCAAAAGCAATCAGGAATAGTATCATTAAAGCTCGCTGCAGATTGGAGCGTTTATTCAAACTGCAGTGCCTCCGAGGACCCCGTGGCAGAACTGCACGCCGCTTCTGCGCTGCACTAGCGACTTAAATATTTAATAACCTTTCCCGTTTGAGATCCTTTAAAGCTGTGCAGGAAGGTTCATGCCTGTGTGAATTTCTAGCTAGGTTTTGTTTTATTCTTTTCAGTTTGGATGCCTGGAGGGCAGCTTGTGCTAGGGCAGCATGAAATATTGATCACGAAGCAGTTCAGGCTAGTGCGAAGGAGGCGTGGTGGGAGGAGGTGAGCTGTGTTACAGCAAGCATGAAATGGTTTTCCAAGGTTTAGTTAGTTGCAGAACTGCTCAAAAATACACCACTGGTGTTTTAATTTAGACGAGCCCGGTTTGTTTGCTGAATTCCGAGCATTTGTTTGCTTGCTCATATGTTTAGATTGTATGCTGTGTGCGTTTTCTTCCACATTCGCAGAGATTGCGGCATCTAGGTCAAATCTAGATTATCCCTTTTTCCATGGAAGAACTACAGGCGAGAGGCGATCCCGGCATTCTGGGTCCGCCCTGTCTGGTTTGCTGGTTTGCCCTGTGCTCTGCAGGGCCCATTTGATTGTTTTCCTTTCTTTCTTCCTTGTTTTTGTTTTTCCAAGGGAAATTCTGAGCTTGGAAGGAGACTGCTGTCTGCAGACGAGCCTGTAATACATAGATAGATATACAGGATTTTCTGCTAAGGTGATGGACTCGGTCTGTGTTAGGTTGCTTTAATCTTAGAAACTTTGCTAGAAGCTCACCGAGGTTTTTAGGCTGATTCTAAAGGCATGTCCAGATCTCCTTTTCCATTCATATGATGTTTAAGTTATTAAATTTTAATCAAAAGACATGTGAATTAAACATACGTCAGAAAAGATTTCAGTAATTCCCGTAAGATAAGACATGGCTGGTGGTTTGGGTGAATGCTCTGCTTCTTTTTGTGCAAGTCCCAGTTTCAGAAGCTGCCAAAGCAGCTGCTGTGCTGGGAGGAGGGGGACCACGGATGGGGTCACCGAGCACCCAGAGCAGGGTGGATCTCTCTTGGTCTGGAGCTTTTCATGGTCCCAGTGGTCATTTCCACCTCTCTGGCCATAACTGAAGGAGTAAAAGGGACTGCGGTAAAGGAAACAGCAAGGAGCTCTCTTCACTGGAAGCAACTGTAGAAATATATGTGCTTTCTAATGTTCAAGAGTTTTGACTGAATTTCTTGTGTTGTTCAGACTTTGTTTTCCAACCTTTTCCTTTCTCTCTATCCATCCTCCTAGCCCTTTACTCATAATTTCACTCGCGCTCTTAATTTTTTTTCACCTGACCTTTAGGAGGACAAAGCGTAGAGGAGAAGGCAGAAGTATTGAAAGAGATGGGGAGAGACCATGGGTGGGGAGTGGATGGGGGAAATGTTGCTTCTTTGTTTTCTTTTTTTTAAAAAGCCTAGAAACTCCCTTTTCTTTCCCTTCTCGACATAACCATAGTTACAGGTCTCTGCTCTTGAGTCCTTAATTTGCTCGTGGTCCCCTTCCCTGCGTACACGCGTTGTGGAGCCAACACATGCTGCTGGTTATTCCCCTTCCTGTGCCCTGCCCTGCCTTGTCTCCCTGGGCAGCCCTTCTCGTAGAGGACAATCTATGCCGTAGCGTGTCCTGCACGATGTCTCTTGCTCTTGCTTGGTTACTAGGCACTGCACTAATTGATGACAAAATCGATTGCTTTGGAGTCTGCTCTTCGGTGTGTCCCTTTGAAAACTGTCATCAAACAAGGTTTTCTGCGAGCCTGGCTTCCTATGGGTTTGTCCTACGCTGCTGACACCCCGCGATGACGACAATCGGTTTTCTTCTTGTGACCCATCACTGCCAGTACTCTCCAGCCTTCCTCATCATACCCTCCGCTCCTTCCCTTGTGTCCTGCACACACCTCCACCTTCTCATCCCCCTGAAATACTGCCAGATCCTCCCGGTATCCTCTCCCTGCTTGGCTTGGCACGCAGTCTCGTGTGGCTGTGCCTGGCTAGGAGCTTCGCGTGCGCTGGTTGGGATTTGGAGATCAAGGCAGGCAGATGGCTCTTGAGCTCATTCTGAAGCGTTTCCAGCAATGTCACTCTAATTTGAGGCGCTCTCTATGCTGCTGTTGAATTTTCCTGAAAGATGTATGGACTTGCCTCTTTGATTCTTCTGTTCCTCCGTCAGATTTGGTTGAAGCTGGCTAGAGATTGAGAAGATATCAGGGCAATCTCAAGAGGTCAGATGGGGACAGGGTTGTCTTTAGTCTCATTTCTATGAGAAGCCAGCTTAACCAGAAGTGAAAGCCACAGAAAGGTGGCAAAGGAAGGATCATTTTATTCTTGCCCGTAGGAGGAATGATACGGGGCACTGCGATTCTCAGGCTTGTTCACCCTGTCCTTGCAAGATTTGCTAAATGCAAGTGCTGAAGCGACCAGCTTGCTGGCGTGTAGCTTGGGTTTAAGTTCAAGCTGAAAGCTGCTTGCTGGTTGTCGAGTTTCAGAAAGGAGATGCATGTGAGCTGTTGAATCCTTTCTGAACTAGGTACGAAAATGACTTGGACAGTATCTTGCGTGCAGAGGGCCTAAAGAAGGAAGGAGAATCCCGGTTGCACAGGTCGTCTTTCTGTTGAGTTTTGGTATGCTGGTCTCCCGTATTTGGCCATGGCTCTACCATGGCCCTCCAGCATGTAACTGAAAAGGAGCTTTTGCAAGATGAGAATCTGTTAAATGCCGTGGTAAACTTAGCTCTGGCAATTTGATTTTTTTATTTCGTTTTACAGTGCTTAATGTTCTTGAGTTATGAACTGGAGGTGGGGGGAAGAATTGGAAAGGTACGTTGGGAGAGGTGGTGCTTGCCAGTAGTCAAGTCTGAGAAAGGTGTGTGCTGGTGGGAAGCGCTCCAGCATCCTCGTTTGTCTTGTCTCTGGTTCTGACCCATTGCTCACAGCTACACAACACAGAGTACACAAAGCGGCTGCCGAACGAGGAGTTGTTGCTTTGACAGCCTCCTCCTCTTTGTAGGTTTGAAGGGTCCATGTTTCTGGAAGAGGCTGCTAGGCCATCAGGCAGTCAGCTTGCCTCAGCAGTTCAACATTACTGATGGACTGCTTTGAGCAGCACTGAGCCCTGGGGTTGAAAAGAAAAATGCCGAGCCAGAAAAACAATTAATTTAAAGAATATTTGTACCCCGTTCCCTGGGAGAAGTTTGTTCCTATCTTTGGCTTTCCCCTCACGGCTGGGAGGAGCTGCCGTTGTGGCTATTAGGAAGGTCCTTACTAGGAGTGAGGTTATCCAGTTATGACAACTTGATTTGAGGACATGCTTTTCATTAATAGTTTACTGCTTGCCTTAGCCAAGGGGCATGCCTCGGCTGGATAATTGGATTTGGAAGGCTAGTGTTTGTAGCAAGTGTGACACTTCTTGCTGCGAAGCCAATTTCTGCAGCGATGCAGCTGATACAACATCGGGGCAATCTGTTACAGCGCCTTTGTTCCACGGATGTCTGACTGGTGTAAAAAATAACCACAGCAAGAGACTTTCCTCAAGAGCGTGCCTACTTCAAGCACAAGGAAGCAAAATCAAGACCTTGTTCTGTATCTAAAAACAATTCAAAATCTTTTTGGGAAAAACCGACAGAAGGGGAGCGCTACAAAGTCTTGAGCAGCTTACACAAATTTACCGTGCATGTTCTTTTCTTGAGATCCTTTATAACGTTCAGAAGGCTGTTTAGCTGCGGCCTGGAACCCTTTGTTTCTCATTTCTATTCTTATTAAATTCAAAAATGAGAAGTTAGCATGGGGTTTTACCCAGTTTATCTTGCTTACTGTCCATACATTCCTTGCAGATACATTTTGTGACACTCAGTCTATGTTTAAATGTCTCAAGCAATCCAAGTCCTCTTCACTTCTCTTTATAAAAGGGCACAAATTACTTCAGTACTCTTTAGATGCTCAATTATTTTATCCTAGTTGCTGATTCTGTCAAATTCATACAGTTTCTGAATCTGATATGCCCTCAGACATGGAAATGCTAGGTTTAAATCAGCCTTACACACTTTGGGTGAAATCCAGGTCCTGTGCAAGTCGGTTTTAGCTTGTGGCTTCAGGAGACCCCGAGCTTCTCCGGAGCCCTGATGCCCTTTCTATAGCGATGTTCTTGTATCTCTTTGTGATATGCAGGTTATGTAGAACTAAAACTACAATTATAACTGAGTGCGCTAAAAGTGACTACTAAGAACAGCATATGTGATGCAGAGGATGCTGCTTTCCCTCAATCTGTCTAATGATTTCAAAGAATAAATAAGGGAAGTGTTATATATGATTTTATATGCATGCAGCGTTGAGATTTTCAGTACCAGTCCGCTGTTCACCGGTTAACGGGCGCTTTCTCTTCCCGCCAGCTTTGCTCGTCAGGTCAGTACAGCAGCGCGGATTTTCTGCCGTGGTTGCAGGGACTGCTTCTTGTGCTTCTCGCTCTTACCTTTCCCTTCGCTGTCCCGTCTCATGCCTCGCTTCCCCAGCTCCTCCTTGCGTTCTCCAAAACAGTCTCTAGGAGGGTGGCTCCTGGCAGGGCCTGGGGTCTGGCGAGGAGCCCGTTGCCTTCGGTCACCTTGCGTGTTGGGTTGTTCCCCTGGTTCTTCGCTGTGCTTCGTTTTCCTACGCTTTGCTGTCCAGCATCATTTCCCTCCTCCTCTTCCTACCAACAACGTACAGCGTACGAGTGAGCTGGGCTCCAGCTGCTTCTCAGCCGTACGGGACTTAGCTGCAGTTTGGTCTTCACCATGCTGCATGATCCACAGAAAGGGGTAGGGTGTAGGGTGATTTCATGCTGTTTCGAGGACCGGTTTCTATCTTGGAAGCAAGTGTTGGAGGTTGTAGGCTTACAGTCAGTTTGACATGCTAAAATACAAGTTGAGGGATGGATTGGCTCAGCCTTACTGTGAGATCTTTGGGCAGCATTGCACAGGGCCTTGACTCTCTTCTGGCGTGCTAGAACACAGATGTGCTTTATGGAGCATCAAATGCACCAGTGAAGTGGTGGGTGCTCAAGCAACTGCCCAGGCTCTGCCAGAGCGACGTGGATCATGTCTGTCGTGAACGGGAGATATCCCATGCAAGGACGGTGAGGCCAAAGGAGAATGAGGAGGGGTTACTCTGACAGAGGTTGAAAGAAGAGAGTCCTCTGCTTTTGAGGGGTTTGGGACCCAAAAATCTCTATTTCCTCTTTGAATGTTGAATTTATAGAGAAGAGCAGCCCCTCCCATCTGCTCTACTGCTTGCTACAGATAGTTTTTTTTGGCCACATATCAGGATTATCAGTAAAGCTGTCAAGAGAACCTTTGACATCAGCTTCATAAAGCGAGTATCATGTTGGAAATTGCCTCAGGTAATTAATTAATTCTTCTGTAAATAGAAGGCTTGATATGCATCAACGGTGCTATGGGATGTTTCTCAAGAGGGAAATAAACTCTCCAGCAGGGCCCATAGTGAGCAGTGAAGAACTCTTTGTATGCAGGAGACTCATTATCCTTCCAGTTTAATTCTACAAGGAAACAAAAATACAATCTTCATCTTGGTGGATTATATTAGAGGGAAAGTACAGCCGTTGACGAATCCCTCGGGGACGCGCGCGTCAGCTTGAGAGCGCTCAGGTGAATAGGCATTGCTCTGGTTCCAGGACAGAATCAGCACGGCCACCCAGCCTGGCCGAGCGCTGCCGTGCCTCGTCGCGCAGCGGGTCTTCGCGCTAGGCGCTGGTAGCACTGTGCCGTCACGTCGGCACTGCAGGCGGTATTACCACGCTCAGTCCCAGAGTGCCTCTTCGCACGGGCTGTCAGAAGGAGAAGTCCAGAACATGGCGTGTCTCCCGCCTGCGGTGCTGGCGGAGCTGGCCTCCCGTCCGGCAAGTTGGGAGGGTATCATTTGTATGGCATATTTACTTGCTTTTCAGCACATGGCCTGAATAGATATTCCCCAAACTATTTTCAAAGCAATCTTTTTTTAATCAGTGTTAAAATTGGTAAAACTGGTAAACATAGTGGTTTTCTTCAGTGATGTTTTAATTGTATTTGATTGGCACAGAGAAGTCACTTCCTTTAAAGTAAAACTAATATTTTTATGGATTTGAGCAATATAGAAGGAGTACAGGAAAAAAATATCCTGCTTTTTATTGCTAAAACTGTCTCTTCCACTGACTTTTAGGTTTGGAGGGGCACTTTGGCTCGCCTTCGCTACAAGAGGACAAAGGCTGCCCTCACGATACTCAAGTATTACCGCCGCTACAAAGTGAAGGCCTACATCCATGAGGTTGCCCGGCGCTTTCACAACGTGAGGCTAATGAAGGATTATGGCAAGCACATCCAATGGCCCACTCCACCGAAAGTGCTGCACCGATTTGAAGAGGCACTCCAGACCATTTACCATAGGTACAAAGAAAACCTCTTGTCTTCTCAGTCTAACCTAGAAGAGTGAACAGCTACTGCTTGTTCCATAAAAGTTGGAAAAACGACTGAAGAACATGAACTGGACATCATAGGTGAAGATGTTCGTGCCTTTTGGTACCCTTGTTCAGGCAAATAATTATTCTGTTTCAAAGAGCTAGTCAGGACGGACGTTGTATTTCCTTCCTTGGCCCCTTTCTGGTTGGTTTCAAAAGAAAAGAGCAGCTGCTGTTAGACTGGGGGGAGCGACTTTTTCCATTTCGTTCACTTTTCTGCAATAGAATAAGCAATGCTCTGCCATCTACCCATATTCTGTGTGCAGAAGAGGTATTTTATACCTTTATTACAACCTCCTAATATCTAAAAGCTAGTGACTTTTTCTCTGGTAAGTTGTAGACAAAGAAGTTACAATTCCAATTTGAAAAATGGCTGCACAAGGAAATGTTGGCTGGATAGGGCCTCTAGAGATCTCCAGTCCGGCCATCTGCTTGAAGGGGGATTACCACCAGCACTAGATCAAGTCAGCCTTGGTTTTTTCCCCAGCTGTCTCTTGAAAGCCATCCACAACCTATCTGGGTAGAGAGTCCTGCTTTCTGAATAAGCTCAATTATCATAACTACAAAATTTTGGTTGCCAAAAGACTTTTCATAGCATTAATCTTGGAGACCTGGTGTTGCTGCTGAAGGCTGGAGTGTGGTGTGCAGTACTGGATGGGCTGCCCTGCCCTGCTTCATGTTACAGTTGGTTAGGTTTCAGTTGTAGGGCCAAATTTAGCTGTTAAAGGAGAATGATATTGTAAATGAGCCAAAAAAAGGGCTTGCAAAAACGTTATTGCAAACAGATGTGCCAGTAGTTGGCTTCTGGGAACGGGACGGGGAGTATACCAGCCAAACCTGTTAGGAGTCAGAGATGATATGTGACTTTAAAATGATAACTGACGTTTCCAGCTTTATGAATGCAGTGGAAGGACTTCTTTTTCCCCTGCCATTTATAGTCTAGGGGTGTCCTTGTCGTGCTGATCTGGCAGAATTAGTCCTCATAGTGCGTGGTACAGAGCGTGGAACTGATTCAGGTGTTTTGCGGCAGGTGGAGAGCAGGTGAACTCATCCGGAGCGTCCCACCAGAAGTCCTCCCGCAGCTGAGGGCCAAGGTGGCTGCCATGGAAGTGCTGAAGGGTCACAGAGCTGATATTGGCCTACAAAGAGCGTGGGAGGGGAATTACATCGCACTGGTGAGTACGAGGGAAGTGATCACTGCGAGGGCTGGGGCTTAGGATGCTGAAAGGGTGGAAATTTGAAAAAGTGACTGATGGTTTCTGGGGGGGGGGGGAGTGCTTTGAAATTTCCTCTGTAAATGGGTTTATACAGTTTCAGTGTCTTTGACTTCTACTGCACTAGGAGTGATTTTTCTGAATACTAGGCCTAGCTTAAGCATGGCAAGCAGCATTAAAAGATAATGAGTAGTGCCATCGGCTGGCTCTTCAAATGGCCAAAGCTAGGACAAAAGTCGATGTAAAACTAAAATTCTAGATATAATGGGATGTTAAGAAATAGCATAAAATGAAAAAGAACAAAGAAATTCTCTCTAGGCAAGTTGCATTGCTTCCTTTTACTCTGTCCTTCCTTTAAGCATTTTGTTTTGTTAAGGCTTTTTTTTCAGAAAGCATTTAAAACTCCAGATGCTCTGCCGCTCTTCAACGAGGCAGAGACTGGAGGAAGCCTTCGGATGAGGTGGTGCCGCTGCCGTCCTCTCTGGCCCGCCGTGACGCAATGCAATTACTTTCTTCAGTAAGCAAGAAGAGTTATCTGCCTGTCTTTGCTCTTTCAGAAACCAGATAACCCTCAGACCACGGGCTCTTTCATCCCCGTTGCCAATGAGCTGAAACGGAAAGACAAGTACATGAACGTTCTCTTCTCCTGTCACGTCCGCAAGGTAACCGGCGTGTGCGTGCTCTGCAGACCCACGGGCTGCGGGGGGAAACCTCTTGCGGTCGAGGTGAAATCTTGGGAAGCCGAGGGCGAGGAGAGAATCCGGGAGAGGCTTTAACAGAGGGCGGTTCAAAGCCGTCCTGTCTCAGTATCGGTGATTTTTTGACGGATACGTAACTCAAGCTATCGCACCAAAGGGTGCTTGGTTTGAGTGGCTTCTGTGGCCTCTTCGTGTTGGAGGCGTGAATGAATTGACTGGATTCTGTGTAACTGGTTTGGGTCTGACTTTTTTCATAGTAGAATGGTTTTTTTGTTAAATTGGTTGGAAGGTTTAAAAAACGAATTAGAAAAATGTGCTTGCATAATTTTTTATGGGTAGTTCATAATGATCTAAATGATGCTGGTTTTAAATGTCTGTCAGGAGAGGATATTTTGAATTTTACAAAGCCAACAGATAAAACCAATTTCAATGGCAGGCCGGGGCTGCTGATGTTCAAGTGTTTTTAAGAAGCTGTATATTCTTTTTATTTCTAAAAATGTGCTATTGCAGTCGGTCTCCGCTTGCCAGAAGTGGAACATGTGCATGATTGTTGTTTATGATTCTGCAAATATTATATTTAACAGTAACAAAAAAAATTCATTTTGCAGCATAAAATCTCACTTTATAACAAAACTTCTTTGCTAGTGGTAGTGAGTTATATTATTTATTCAACAGTGATTTGTGTATATAAAAATAGAAATCTCTTCTTGCTTTCCAAACAAAAGTATTTCAGTGGAGTATTCTGTTGCTTTTAACATGTTCTCTTTGAGAGCATGGTTTGCTGGTTGAATGAGTGGTTTGAGTGAATATTGCTTTATATTGTTAGGATTAAAGGAGGATCGGGTGATTCTGGATCCAAACCTCCTCTTCACAATCTTGCAGCAGTTTGGCTGGAATCTCCGTTAGGGACAAGGAGAAAGAGGAGAATTTCCCCCTGGCTTTTTTCACTTTAGGCTGAAAACAAAATAATTCCTCCTCTAATTCATTTAATGAACCAGTTCCAAATTGTCGCTGTTTCTAGCTAAACTGGATTAATTGTAAAAATACAATATTCAGTTCTTAAAGATGTGATTATAGGAATTGTTGTTTTGAATGGGAATGACGGTGAGAGGAGTCACTCGGGGTGCGGAGGGTGCATATTGTGTGTATACCCGTGTAGGAGTTTCATTTGCTCGCTGTGACGCAACTTTTAAGCTTTGAAGTCCTTGTGTTCCTCTCGCTTGCTCCCGATTCAGCTTTGAAGGACAATCTCCTGTGCAAGCACGGGGGAAAGCAGATTTCGGAAACACAGATCCATACCTTACCCGGTTCAGCGACTGCAAGCGCAGAGCTCCTTCCTTTAGGCAAGTGTCTGAGCCGTCCTTTTTTGTTTATGGTGTACGAAGAAATCCTTGGGCGTACGAGCAGGCCTTGTTTCTGTACATCCTGGTACTGTGTTTACTTGCTGGAAAAATCCATTTTCTGCTGGGGTTTGTTGCATTGGTGTCCCAGCACTTCAGTGCTAAGAGCAGTCTGGAGATGGAGGAGGGGTTACCTATCCGAACGAGGATTTCTTCCTGAGCCTGGAAGGTTACTGTCAGTGCTTTCAGCTTTAGCTTACCCTGGGTGCTTAAAAAAGGCAGCTCAGCTGAAATCGGAAAATACTGCAGAGCCTGCGAGGTTATAGACTTGCAGTCTTGTGGTTTTGAAATGACCTTGTAACTTTTTTGATCTTTTTAAAGGTTAAATTGTTGGTCGCTTTCTTCTATCGGAGAGGTCAGGCTTAGTCCTCCGCTTGCCTGCTTAGTTAGGGATACCTTTGCGTGGCTTTTGAAGTCACCAGTCACGGAAGCACACACGAGCGTGGCAGTGGAATATGTACGTGCAGAGAGAGCGGGGCTGAGACGAGCGACCTGCGGCTGCCCACGGAGGAATGCGCCCAAAGCCACGGCGATGGGTCAGCTGGCGCGGGGGGGCTGCTACTCACCCACAACCCGGCTGCGCCCGAGTCTTTGAGGGCGTTAATGCTGTTTCTGGTCTTCATTCTTAAGGATCTGTGTTAGAAAAAATATAGCTAAATTTAGTGAAAACGCAGCATCTCCTTTAGGAAAACGATGGTCTTAAGCAAATTGGAGCACCTCTCCTCCGACAAATGGATAAAATCATTTCAGCATTGCTGTTGAGGACGAGACTGCAACTTTGTAGGATCTTTAATGATGTGTGTAAGCCTGGCGATTTCAGTACACCTCCATGTTTAAACTCAAAAGCAAACGACCCCTTTCAAGTCCATGCTTGGATGTGGTATCTTTTTGAGTGAACCGTTTGTCTTCCTTCTTGTATGGAGAAGAAACATCCAGGCAAGCCTAAGGTGAGCAAAGGAGAGAAGACAAACAATCCTGAACTTTGAAAGCTAACGAGACAAAGATTTGACATTTCAAGATTTACCGTTTCGCTTTCCAACCAATGCACTCCTTCAGGTAATCTGTTACGCCTTAAATTTGGACATCGGATTTGCAGACTAAGCAATAGTGAAAACTGTTGTGGAGCCTGTAAGCAGCTCCCTGTTTTGACTGCAAGAACGGTCTTTACCCTGAAAACAGCATTAGCCGCCTTTTACTCTTCACATAAAACAATTTATATCCTAAGCTGTCTTTTAAAAAGAAAGGTGTTTCTCTTCTCAAAAATGCAAGCTATAGCATCCTGCCTCTTACCCAAAAAGTAACAGCGGCCTGAGCGTCAGCCTTCAGTGCTATGCGGTGGGGGGAATTTCTTCTGATTGCTACCTTCTTCCCTTTTCTTTAAAAAAAAATAAATAAATCTTAAAGTGTCTTCCTATTAGCCCTTCTTTAACTCCCCCATGTCATACCAAATGTTATTTGCACAAGCGTGGCACTTGGCATTAGCACATGCAGGCTCTCGTGGCGGTCAGAGCATTTGAAACGAAGCGACTTTCACCGCAGGGAGGTTTGTCAAATTTCTGCTGCTAAACCTGGTTTGTGGTGGGTTTGCAAATTTGTTTCTCAGCTGAAATTTGGTTCACGTGAAGCTTTAGCAGGGGACTGAAGAGTGAGTTGTAGAAATGAAAATGTAATTAATTATCAGGTGATTTCTTTGCTTCCCTTATATAGCGCTCCTTATCAAAGCATCAGTCCACAGAATAAGGTTGCTCAACTTCGTTCGTGGTATATTTTCATGATTCAGCTTATTTGAGGATTCTTGAGCAAAAAATACGCTGTTAGGGCTGGTGCCGTAGGCAGAAAGGTGGTACTGGTAAGGAGAGCGTGCTTTGGTGAGCTGGGGTGAATGTTTTACTTCTGGAGCGGCGTCGGGCTGCCTTTGCGGCGTTCAGTAAGGTACCGAATCATCACGCCGCGTGTGACGTAGTTCTTGACTGGCAACAGCAATGTTAGGTGTCTGCTCTTTAAAATTTTCAGATGATTGCAGTCTAATACACTTCTTCCCTTGGAAAGAAAAGAAATAAGAAGGATAAGTACCGGGCAACTTGAATAGACACAAGCTAAGCCTGGAGTTCGTGTATTTTAAAAAGTTTATGTGTAGAATATATCTTATGACCTGGAAGATATTTGCTAACCGTTAAATTCTTTGAGACAGGTTTTTTTTAGCTGATGATTGACATCGTTCTAGTGAAGTAATAGCGGCTCTCACCAGCCAGGGAGCTGCTCTTGAAGTATTGATAACTGCTGGTAAAGTTTTCTTTAGCTTGAGTGCGTGGGGTCTTAATTTCAACAGCTTGAGATGAATAATAACGGGTGAATCTGTTTGGACCGAAGCTTTTATAGATCTTTTTGTGGAAGGTCTCTGAAGAAACTTTGAATTCTCGCTGACGGGAGGTGCACGTGCTTGCTTTCTCGCAGTAGGTATGGGTAGAAGCAGGTCATTTCTGCCTATGGGAAAATACATCTTTTCTGAGCATTGTGGGGCTCTTCATTTTTTCAAAGGGAAGTTTCAAGTTTTTTGCCTTGGGAGAAAACTTCACGCATACCACCAGGTTTTGTTGTATCACCTAGGAAACAACAGTTGCTTTTTTTCCTTTTTTTTTTTTTTTAGAATAAGGCTTTCCTTCGCACTTTCTACCTTGTCATTTGTGGCACCAGGCTCCCTTGCGAGGACCATCTCTTCCAAAGGCTGGTGCCCCGCGGTGTCTAGAGGCCCCTGGCAGAGACCTGAAAAGCTCATTTGAAGGTTGTTCTGCTATAGGCTAGACTTTCATTTTTCCCCATAAGCTAGTCCAGAAGCTAAATTAAGACTGATTCACATTTGGATCAACAAAGATATAAATAAAAAGTGCCCAGAAGGTGCAGAGAACACAATGCTAGGAAGGGCTGTTCTCCGGGAGGGTATAAGCTGTATCTGAGAACATAAGGCCTGTCTCTACTCCTACAAAATCAAAAGAACAGTGGCATTTGCAACAGTGCTGGCATTTGCCTGGTTCTCTTCTGTGCGTGCTTCCCAATGTGACAGTTTACTTCTAAAAACACAGCATGTATTATTTACATAAATATGCCATAGATGCATGAGACACCTGAAGCAAAGCGATTGCTTGGAAAGAGCTGAAAAGGACGAGTTCCAGGGCAGCGAGAATTTGCTTCTCACATAAGATAAGCTGCTGGACTTCCCCTTCAGTACGTCTCTTTAGCTGCTCAGCTGAATTTGTTGTTCAGTGTGAACGCTAAAACCAGTGGGTAACCACAAGGAAGAAGTGGAGTTTAAAACACGCTTGTAGACCTCCTACAATATTATATTGCCTTGCGAAAGCTGGGCGCGCTTCCCGTCCCTGCTCTCGGGGCGGCGGCTGCGGGACCTTCTGCGGTGGGGTGGCTCTGGCCGCGCGGCTCGGGGAGCTCCGCTCCCTTTGCCACCGTGGGCTCCGCGCTGGAGGTGGGCACGGACCGCGGGGAGGACGTTGAGACGGCAGCAGCGAGCAGGATCGTGGCAGCGAACAGGTGGTGTTGTCAGACTCTTTAAAAAAAATTACAATAAATCAAGAAGACGTGTTTGGGAACCGTGGCCACGCAGCATCAGGTCTGGGGTCTGTGTGGGGCAGGTGACAGCCCAGCAGACTGCAGAAGCCTTTGCTTGAGCTCCCAGGACATGGAGCGTGGTTTGCTGTAAGCTGCACGGCCAAATTACGGTTTGAGGAGCCTGTGCTCCTCTGCTCAAACAGCTCAACGCGAGGCACCAGGCACTCCTAACCTACTTTCTCTGGGCCATTCAGTGTTTCAGAGCCTTTTTTTTTTTTTTTTTCCCATTCATCTGCTTCCTAAAATAATCCCAGTTACTCAGCATCTCGTCCTGTGAGATTTTCCAGGCCCTCGATCATTTTCTTTACGTTCTCTGAACCATTACAGTCTCCACGTTCGCCGTCCCAGTGCTTCGCACTATGCCATGGGAGACCGTGGCACCCAGGACGTTATTCCCCATGCCAGTCTTTACCGCATGCTAATGCCTTGCTTGTTTTCAGCTGCCTCGCCTGTTTGTGCCAAGATCTATCCAGAGCTGTCTAAAATCATCTTCAGTTACTTTTTCTGAGTTGGTGCTGTTAATTTAAAGCTGTCACAGAGCTCTCCAATTTGCATTTTTTTGCCTTTATCTGCTCTGAACTTTGCCACTCTGCTGCCTGTTGACTGAGAATATTGAAGTTCTCCCGTTGTCTCCTGGCTTCACCTAGGAAAATCCTATTTATGTCCATACGCCTCATCATGTCTCGCCCTTGTCTGCCCTCCTCAGTTGATTAATAAATATCTCCGTGACTGTGATACACCGATGACTCCGGTTTTGCCTTAATGAAAAATACTTTCTACTTTGTGTCCTACTTTCTCACTTGTTTTTGACAAAACTTTGCATCTTGCCTGGTGGCTGTTTAGTACCCAGCCTCTTGGGGCACCTGAAAGTCTAGATGGCATCAGATGTCCTCCTTTGGGGTGGTATTTCTTGGACAAATTAATTGTAATGCTAGCGAGACGCGTGTTTCTCTGGGAAAACCCCACTTGCTGGAGCCTAACGTTACCAGCAGCCTAGAGGAATATTTGTGATGAATTGCGGTGGGATGGGGGGAAATTAAAATGATCTGTGTTTAGAAAGGCGATATGAATAAGGGCATGATCCCAGGGTATAAAACACTTCTCCAGAGAAAATATAATTTTGTCTCCTGCCGTTACGTGATCCTCCCACTTCGGTTTTTGTAAGCAATCACACTAATTCCATAAGGTGTGGAATAGTGATTTATTGTCTACAGTCTTCCTGGATCTTGCCCGATCAGATGTTACCGTGAAGGTACAACATTTAGTAGCTTGTATCCTTTGAATGAGTACATTTTTAATAAACAGTTGCATATTTTTACAATAATTTTCCAGACAATAATTTTCCAGAGGTGCTTGTGTGGCATTTGACAGCAGTTTTGGTGATTTAATTTGTCAGGTACTGGAAGGATGCTGTTGCTGGAAATCTCTTTGGTGGCCAAAAATAGACATTAATTCAGAATGCCAGAATACCTAGAATTAAGAGAAATTATGTGACTCTATATGCGCTGTCCGTGGCTTGCTGCCGGGCCGTGTCTGTTACTTCACATCGTTGGCTGGTGCTTAATTAACCTGCGCTCCCGTCGCTACGTGGAAACTGGGTGCATGAAGCGCAACACAATACTGGGCTGCGGGGCTGCGCGCTTGGCTGTTCTCGACTGCGCTTGCCGAGGGCTTCCCATATTGCCATCTTCCAACAGTTCATTTTTACCTTATGAGAGCTGTTACGTGAAATTGGTATTTTTTAAAAAAAAAAAAAAAAGTTTTAGGGTTGATCCATACAAAAAACATAAGTACACTACAAGACAGAGCTTATTTTCCCCGTACACTGAGTGCCTGGTTATGCAAACAAGGTGGATAGTATTTTGAGTTCAAATTGAAGTGAACCAACTTCTTGAGCGTGCCTAAGATTACTGCGTGAGGGTTGGGACATACATATACAGATAATCTCTGCTGCTGTTGACTGCCAGGGAGATTACAGGTGATAATATAGTGGTTTGCCTCAGCAGGCAACTAATGGTTCTTCACTGAATTATGGCATGTATTTGTAATTGGTCTTAAATTTACAACTGTAGAGCCCAGTGACAACATTAAGATATTAATGTTTCCCAGTGGCGACACTGAGCTGTGTTTGCTGAACTACTAGAAACTGTCAGAATATTTCAGATCCCGTGAAGTCTCTTTTCTTGGTCGCGTAGGGGCTGATGAAATCCCGAATGGTTTAGGTGGGAAGGGAGCCCTGGAGGTCTGCGGTCCCACCTCCTGCTCTGAGCAGGGCTAGCCGCAGAGCTGGGGAGGTTGCTCGGACCCCCAGTCAGCTGAGGTTCGAAATTCCCGGCGGATGAGGCTTACACGGCCTCGCTGAGCCCCGTCCCAGGGCTGCCACCCGCCGGGGCAGATTTTTTCCCCTTACGTCCAGTTGG
The DNA here is from genome assembly GCF_965183815.1 of Platalea leucorodia. Lineage (NCBI taxonomy): Eukaryota > Metazoa > Chordata > Aves > Pelecaniformes > Threskiornithidae > Platalea > Platalea leucorodia. The sequence continues at coordinate 2,488,664 of NC_138844.1, forward strand.
ACTTTCTGCTCCTGCATCCTCTGCCCGTTGCCTCTTCTCCTTTTGCTGTACTTCGAGAAGTTTAGCTCCATCTCTGTACCCTACCTTTGTCAGAGGATACAGTCATTTGGAGATTAAAACACCTTTGCCTCTTTTTGGAAGCCGTATTAAAGTTGTTTGAAGTGCAGTGTGATTTTCTTAGTAGTAAGGACCTCACAGGAGTGGAGTAGGAGTCAGGAGACCGGAGTCCGGATTCAGAATAACCTGAGAACGGTACAAGCATTTAACAAAAACCAAACCAAACCAATCTCGCTCCGTGGTCAGTTAACCTCAGAGGTGCACAGATGCCTCTGGGTGCTTTCTTGTTTGGTCTAGAAGTTTGCTGGATGCTGTAGCTCTGCTCAGCGTGTTCCCAGGATAGCCCCAGACGGCGTAGCTGAGCAGCGAGCTCCTGTTCAAAGCATTTCTTTTGAGGAGCTTGAGCCCACCAGTGATCTTTAGACGACCTTGCCTTGAATACCATGTCCTTAACAGAACACAAAGTCAAGTTAAAATATGGGTTGAGTGATGAAAAATAGAAGAATCTATAGAAGGATCTGCTGCACTCCCAGTACAGGTCTGGCACAGCTGAACTGGTCTCATAGCTTGCTGCCACGGAGCAGAGCCGTCCTGTGCCTTCCCCTGTTTCTCACTACCCGGAGCCTCACCTTCTTCCCCTTGCCCCAGCTCTGATGCTCGTTGTGCCCTTCCCTCGCCAAGGGCAGGTTTTGCTCAGGCTAGGGAATTGAGAGCACTGATGGGCACCAGAGCTGCCTCGGGCATGGGGTCGGACCTCCTGGAAGGGGCGACAGGACGCTGTTCTCGGTGGCAGTGAGCCTTTAGACCAGACGGGTTGTGTTCTTGCTCTCTCTCTCTTGCTTAGGAATGGCGAGGGGGTGTTCAATACTGCCTGCCGCCTGAGGGCACCCAGCTTGGGTCTTCTGCGTGCCAAGAGACAACCTTGCCCTCCTCCCACCAGCTGGTTGCCCAGGTCCCAGCGTACAGGCTTGGCTCTCCCGGGCTCCGTCGGGCCCATGCAGTCTCTTTTTCCTTCTTGCAGAATGGCACAACTTCAGCAAAAGCGGTGGAGCGTGCCCGTACTCGGCTGACACATCCCCTAATGGGCAGGGGAAGGGTGGGTGTCCAGGTTTTCCACTTCTTGGGCAAGTTGCTGAGCTACGTCCAGGGCACAGATGTTTTAAAAGAGGGAAATGGGACCCGCTCCAATTTAGGATGGGCCAAAGCATCTGCTGTCAAATGCCTGAGGTCTGGACTGTCACAGATGCTGGTGGCACCTCATTTGGCTCTGCGGGGCAGGTATTCTGCCCCGTGCTTTAGGGGTGACGAAGACACGTACATAAGGTAGGAACAACAGCCATCTGCCTTGGGCTCGGTGTCTGCCAGTGGAGAGGGGCGTGGGTTGGGTGTTGCTAGAGGAAAGCATCTCGCCTTTCTTTGATTGAGGCCGTGGACTTTCCCAGCTTGCCCCAGCCCTGCTGGATAACTCTGCTTCTCTGAGACTCTGCATTTCTCTGTTTCTAAAATGGGATTACGGGGTCCATCTTCCCTTTTCACTCTTTCAAGATCTGCGGAGAAAACCTGTCTAAGAGCTATGTGAGTTTTGCCTGTTTGCTATGTGAGTTTTGCATATTTACTGCTGCAAAGTTTTATTCTGCATGTTCTTGCGGTGATTAGTGGGACTGAAAATTTGCTTCTTTACAGGTCAATCGCTTTAATAAGGTGGAGGACAGAGCAATCTTCATTACTGATCGACACCTTTATAAGATGGACCCCATGAAGCAGTACAAAGTGATGAAGACCATCCCCCTCTATAATGTAAGTACAAGGCAGGGGAATCTCATCTTGGGCTGTCTTAGTCATGGGCAGTGCATCTGCTGTTTAGCTCCGTTTTCGTATCCATACAATGGAAAAAGACCTTGGTTTACAATTTTTAATATATTTAATGTCCTTAAAACAGTTGTAGTACAGTTATCTACAACAGTGATGCATCACGTTAGCTTTTAATTTCAGTGCATAAAATAAAAGCTAAAAACCAAACCGCTTATCACGCTCTCTTCTGCTCCTTCTTCTATTTTGTTTTTTATTTGCTGTGCGCCGCAAGATCTTGGCCCCGTAAGGGGGTTAGCATTTCACAGCAGCTGATGACACAATTTCTGTGTCTCTGGGGGTTTGTTTGATCCCTCGTGTCATGTTTGAATTTTTTTTTATATGTGTTCCTGTTTAATGTAAATCTTATCAAAGCTAAATTCGGAATTTATAGCGAGGTATCTGGCCTTTGGGGTAGCGGAGTTTAGCTGCCAGTGACAAAGCAGCAGATTATCGCTGGTAGGAAGGAGGATGGGGGGAAAACCTCGTTTTAGCTCTTCAGCATCCTGGAGTGTGGATTCAACTGCTTGTTTGTTTTCCTCAGCCTGAGGTAACAGCGCTACGGTTATCTTACACCTCCAGAACCTGGCTGGGTTGCTTGGAAATGTCGTACGCAAATTTGTTGGGTCGTTTGCATCTGGAGAAATAACATATCTGGCAGCCCCATATTGCTAAAACAGCAGAGATGGGATTACGGTGGCGGTAAAATCTAATCTGCAAATGTGGAGCGAACGATTAGCTCAGACTGCAGCCGTAACGTCGGTTGTATAGCTCCTCTGCTAACCTCCTTGCTGGCCATCCACCGAAGCTGCGCCCCGACCGCCCGCCGCAGCGTGCGTGGGGCAACGCGCTCGCCTGCCTCGGTTGCTTGCCCTGCTGAGAACGTTTGCTGTAGCAAAGCGGCGTCTCCGTGGCGGTGCCTCTTCTTCTGAAAAGGCGTTACTGCCAGGGAGTTAGCAGCTGCAGGTCGTTTTCCTCAGCTGATGTTCTCTTCTACTGACATTCCCTCTTAATTGTGCAAAATGAAATTGTCAGCAGATTCGCTGCTAAATGGCTGACTCCTGCTTGTGCAAACCGGCTTGTTCAAATACACAGAGACTCTAAGCAGAGTGTTTTTCCTAGACGGGCGGGTTTTTGTGAAGTATCAAGGTGAACTCAGGCAGACGAGGGGGGATTTTGTCTATCACAATTTCTTATTATTAGTTTTCTGCACTCTTACCTTATACAAAATGGCTAGGCCACTTCAATTCACTTACTACATTAGTAAGTACAGGTAAATCTGTATTTATCACAGCTTTAGAAAAGCGTCTGCTTTACCTGTGTGTCTGATGGGTTTAAAGGTGGAGCTTCTCCATTCAGGTCACAGCGTGAGACCAGGTCAGTGTGGTGGTAGCCTGAACGTTTTCCTCTGAAACCCTTAATGCCTTGTGAATTAAAGGAGGCGAACAAGTCGGGTGCAATTTGTAGGTTGCCTATAGAATACCTGTTACTTAGAAATGTTAGCAATTATTGTTTTTACACAAAACACGGATGTCTAAAATAGAGCATCCATTCATACAGAGTGCTGTAGCGCAGGCTGTATGTTGGCTGTCCGCTTTGCGTTCCCTCTGGCAGCAAAACAGTTTGTGGTCTATGCATATAGGTCTCTTGCCCTTAGAATATGTAAATTTCTGTAGATACAAATCAGTTTTATTTGTAGATCTGCGATTATTCCCGTTAGCAACGTACCACAAGGCTTCTTGACTGAACAGTTGGCTTGACCTGAGCACCTGTGAAGTGGTCCTGGAATACTTCGCAGAGGAAGAAGGGGTCCAAAAGAGCCTTCGCTGACTCATACGGGGTCAGAATCATATTCCCGAGTGGAAATGGGATGGAAGCTATCTTCAGTAAATGCTGTAGTGATAAATTTCTGCTCTGTTGGCTACAGCCTCTCCTTTTACCTGCTTTTCCTGCACCGTGGTGCTGGGGAACAGTAGAAAATCTCTGTGTACCCACCGGGATTGCATGGCGGTGCCAGGGCACGCTCGCTGATCCTCTTGATTTACTGCTGACCCCTCTCCGCGCCGCAGGAGGAGGGGAGACGAGGAGAGGGTTTGGAAATGTATTTGGTTCATACCCAGCACGGGAAATATTTGTATTTCTTTTTGCCAGGATTTCTTAAATTGAACTCTGGCAAATGGCTGATGCTGGGATGCAGTTGTTTTTTCCTTTTCGTAGTTACGTTTTATATTTTGTTACTTAGCGATTTGAATACGCGTTGTCGCTCACCTCGTGAGCTGCCTTGCACGCTCACGCTCGGTTTTCCGCATGCCTGATCCCTTCTTGTGTGGAAGCCCTGTTACAGCGCACAGGGAGGCGGCGTGAGTGCCGGTTAGCGATACAGAGATTCCTGTCCTTTCGGGGAACGAACAAGTGTTTGAACCGATAGGAAGATTTGTGGGAAGCAAATAGATAATAATTACACCAGTCGTGATGTATATCGGTGTATCGAGCCTGTCCTGCTAGAAAGATGCGCATTCACTGGGGAAGACGGATTGCCCTTCCGATGCGTAAAGGTGAACGCAGCGGAAATTCGCCGGCCGGTTAGCCGTGCTGCTCGCTAGCAGCGTCTCGAAAGCACCCTGTCAACACGGCAGCATCCTTAGGGATGGGGTTTCCATGGAAATCTCGTTGGAGGCAGTCAGCTGATGTCTGTTACCACCATAAACTTGTTTGCAGCTGAAGAAATCACACTACAGTTCCCTATCTCCTTTAACTGTGTTTACATGTAAATGGTTGAAGCCTGGCCCGTAGCGCTTGCCTGCTCGGGTCCCGGGCTCGGCAGTCTGTCCTGTCCCAGGAATCCGTAATTCCGTGCAAACGAGGACAAAGCAATAACTTTCCTCTCAACCCTGACTGTTTCACTGGCTTGAGATGATCCTTTGGGGGATTTTCTGTGTGCAGGCGTTCTGGCAGTTGCCTCAGAAGTACCGATATACAATTATCTTTTTGTTCTTACCTGGAGAGAAAATAAACTGATAATGGCAGCAAGGAATTAAAAGGCGACTGAGCAGCAGAAAGGATCTTGCAACTCCCTTTCCCAGTACAGTGGTGAACACAATAAAGGATGTTCTGTGGATGCTGAGAATCTTCTCCTGATCTTCAAGCAGAGCTAATAATATTAGTGTTTGTAAATCCTGAGATAAGCACCTTCTCTAAAATTATTTCTTTTGTGTTATATTTATTTGTTCATAGTCTTATGGGGAGGGGTGAAATAGGAAAATTTTGAAAGGCTCTTGGGCTTCTAACATGGTTCTGTTGAATAATTAATGTTTAAATAGGCTTTTCAAATCCAGATATTTCAACTTGTTCATCTTTCACACTCGGTGCACATTTAAAACCTTGATGGCAGTAGTCCCTGTGGTGCTATTGTGCTCTCAGGATGTTATTTAAGCATGCAAATTAATTTTAAGGGACGCTATAAACCCCGGCAGCTGTTAATGTCTGTGCATGAAGTGTGGCTTGTTTTTAAAGTATTTCACAACCTCAAAACAGCGTGAACGGCAGAGAATAAACTCCACCTGTGTTGGGTGTATGCAACTGGTAGCAGGAGGTCTCTGCTCGGTGTTTAAAATATCAGCAGTTGCAGTGGCGCAGGCAGGCTGTGGTACTGTGATAATGAGCCGACAAAATATGAGTGATTCTAAACCGGTGTAGTGTTTTATCCAGAAAACGGGGCATAGACCGCACTGCTGTATGTTGGCCGCGGCGTGCGTTTCTGGGACGCTGCTGCTGTCAGGGATGTGGTAGACATCCAGGGCTGGAACAGGTTTCTTGGAAGTAATGCGTTGTGACTGCTGAACCAAAGACGCGGATCCAGGCTGTTTCTGAACCTGATTCATGCTTCTGAAGGGAGTGAGTAGTCTCCAGCTCCATTTGTGCTAATACCCTTCCCGACACAGGCCGTGGGGTTACGCAGACGGCTTTTTTCTTTAAGAAGGGAATTATGAGACTTTCATTTCCACAAAATGGTGTATCGGTGCCTCGCACTTTTAGGAGAACGTGGCTTCTCTCTGGGAATCTCTGGATGACTCAAAGGAGCCGTGTGGTCCTTTGGTGGACGGGGCAGGACTGCTGCATTCGCTCTCTGTACTCATTCTTTTGCCTTTCTCTTTTTTTTTTAATTTTATTTTTTAGCACTGGTTTGTTAAATGTACTTGCCTCTTGATGTTTCTTTTGCCATCCTTATATTTTGTTTCCCCAGCACAGATTCATTTTTTGCTTTTTCTAGTATTAATCTGAATAGCCTGTGTACCCAGATTGCCACTCCTAAAAATATCCTGCTTCTGCTTTGTGAGACGATGAGGACAAAGCTTTTAATGTGCCAAGCAGCAGTTACTTAACAGACAAAAAAACCCAAAACCCAACACCTTTCTATTTTGTCAGGACAGCAAGACCTTAATCCATGCCTAAATACTGGAATCATCATGGCTTTGCGGGGTTTGCAACTTATATTATTCATCAAGATGTTTAGGCTTTCAGTAAAAAACATCATTCTTACGTTATCTGCCTATCCTTGCGTTCCCAGCGCTGCGTATGTGAATTTGAAGATGGTTGTTGGCCAGACTCAGGATTACTGTTGGATTCCTTTGAAAAGGAAAAAAAAGCAGGCTGGTGGCTCTGCCGCTGAGCGATGTGGTGTCAGCCAGCGTGAGGCTCCGGGGCCAGCACGCTTCGGCTGTTGGCCATCGGGCCGGTGCGCTCTTCGGTGGGTGGTGGTACCGGACAGGCAGAAGGGCACTGCAGTAACAGGGGCTCTGCTGCTTCTGGCGAGGGTTGCTCAGGGTGAACCCAGGTAAAATTTCCTCGCACCTTTGAGACTGTTAACTTCAAAAAAACCCCTCTTGTTTCACCTTGACGTTTTCAGCCTGCGGGAGGACCTGCACGCTGCCATCGCCCTGAGCTCTCTGGTAGAGGCAGACGTTGAGAGGGAGCGTGGCATCCTGGAGAGGACAGAACTAGCCTGGCGAGTAGCAAAGATATATCAACGTGCGTAACGTTGTTCTTGCTTTCTCTTCACAGTTGATAGGATTGAGTGTCTCCAATGGAAAGGACCAGCTCGTGGTCTTCCACACGAAAGACAGCAAGGATCTCATTGTCTGTCTCTTCAGTAAAGAGCCCTCTAACGACAGCAGGATTGGAGAGCTGGTGGGAGTCCTGGCCAACCACTTCAAGAGGTCAGTGATGGGGATGGATTTTGTTGAAAACTCAGTCAAGCGTGCCAAATCAGAAGCTTCCCCTGAAGTCATTTTGATGCCAGTCTTGAGCTTTATCTGTGTTACTTCACCATATCACTTGGATACCAGAGCAACATTTTTTTCCTTGTGTTTTTGGGACATGGCGTTTAGCTACAACACTTTGCTTGCCCCTTTTACCTTCCCTGTGTGTGTGTTAGAGCATGGGTGTTTGGGGACAGATATCACCGAAGATGCATTTTGAGTGCGTCGCAATGTCTCCTGACCGCTTCTTACAGTCAAACTCTTAATGTGTAAAATTAAGATATAGCTCTTCCTTTCCCCAGTTGCTCCTTCTGCCTCCGGTATCAGTCGATGATTTATTGCTTGAGTTGTAAAATGTCATCTCTGTTTCCTGAAAATTCTCTCTCTTGTAAATCAATGTGCAAAAGCTGTTTTATCGGTGGACTCAACACTTAAGTGGTTATCTTGCATTGAGCTTCTTGTTTTGTAGCTGAACTAGCAATAATCACCTTGATACCAGAGAGCAAGTTTGGGACTGTCCAGACAAGCATCACAGCAGTGACTGCATTGCAGGCAAGCACGTAAAAGTCACTCTGTGGAGAAATGGTGTGTGGAGTGAACAGACCTTCAGAGCTCTTCCCTTACTCCTCCAGAACCAATTCTCATGAGGACTGATGTTCAGCATCACATGGATCGTTGGCTTTTGCCATTCACAATATCATGCTCCATTTATGACCCATAAAGAGGGGTCTTTATGGGTAAATATTCATACAGACCTACAAGTGGCAGGACAATGAGGGTGGGTTTAGGTTACATTAGGTCCCTGGGTAATTTTTTTCATGAATTCAGGAGGAGCATGCCGGTTTAGCCACTTCTCACCACTGCTGGAGGTAGGTGCTGAGTTCATTTGAAATTAAATCTCAGTATCGGCATAACTTGTTTGGGGAAATTCAATGCTGAAAAGCAACAGAAAACATTCCCTGGTTTTGCTTTTACCTGAATGTAGTTTAATTTCAAAGATAGCTACTCTTGAAGGCTCAGGAGATATGGGTATTGTACAGCAACACACTTCGTTTCGGGCAGCCTGTGAAGCAGCTGGAGTTCTTTCATGTCTGGCGTGTTTTGAACACAGGTGACATCTTCTTCAGGCAGCTGATGCTCCTCAGTGCCTTAACAAGTCTGTAACGTTGGGAAGAGCTGTGAAACGGTTGATTACGCTCCAGAGTCTGTGTGTTCAGCGTTCAGACTGCCCTGGTTTGCTGTTCCTGTTGCTCGGACGTTACTCCGAAGTACCCAGCCTTTTTGTCACGGATCCGGTATAGCTCAGTCTGAGGCACATGTTTTTCATTTTAAAGAAAGTCTATTGTGTGGCCGTCAGTCTGAAATACTGCACCTTTCATACAAGGGTATAAACTATTGATTTTCAATTTCTTATACTGATTTAACAATGACATTTTTATCTTTAAAAAGAATTAGTTTTTATCTAATCACTGTAGTAGAATGACAGTTCAATACTTTTATATGCTGTTTAATCTTCACTTAACGCAATATTAGCATTTTTTTACTGCTTCAGATGACAGCTCTCAGCACAACGGGTTAAATGGGAGAGCTGGTCTAAAAGCCTCTTTTTCTCCGGCATCTCATAAAAGTTACTGGTTTAACGGTAATGTACAGGAACAGCTCACGTTTAATTTTCCAAATATCCAAATGTCACGGTTTCCCTCTTCAAAGCAATATCTGTAAATCAAAATTAAGGAAATATTATTGTTTTCATCCACTTTCCATTTTCTAAAAGGAAAAAAATCCTGTCAGTGAATGGGATTAGCTGACCCCTTGCTTGAGAGGCACTTTGGGAATTCCTCATTAAATGGGATTAGCTGAAAGTCGCCGTGTGCCTGATGGCAAGTGTCAGGTTTCTCTGTCCTGCCTGTCCCAAGGTGGTTGCTGTGAAAAGAAAGTGGATCCAGCAGTAAAATCTTGAGCCTTGAAAGTTCAATCGCCGGGTGACCCCGTAATGGGACTTCAGAGCTCTGCTCCGCCTGGGACCTGGGGAGCGGCTTCCTTGGGTTACGGCGGGGGCTCACGTCAGGTCCTAACTAATTGCCAGCCATCTTGATACCAGTCCTAAAACCCCTGTTAAGAGGTTTTAGCAAGGGTAAGGTTGCACAGCTGCCCTTGGTTACGTGTAGCATAGTAGGTAATGGTATTGTGTAATAAAATCGTGTAAAATTCTATGCCATTCTGTGTTAGCGCGTAGGAAAGATGAGGAGGAGGCTGGCGGGGACATCCATGCTGAGGATACCTAAACCTTCTCATTCGGATGCTTTGTTGCAGGTTTTATTATTTTTCCAAACCGGAAACTTCAATGCTGACACATCTTGCATTGGGAATTTTGGAAATTTTCAGCAAGAAATAGTTTAGACATTTTAGAAAAAGTTTTGAGCTAATGTCTTTAGATGCTGTATTCTGGCAGCTGCTTTTGGAGAAGTTACACTGGTCCTCTTCCCAGGCGCAAAGGCTTCGATTTTGGGAACGTATCGCTTGAGTTCACATCTTTTCCCTTCGCCAATGAAAATCTGTCTGAAACTGTGTCTTTTCAAAATTATTCCTAGTAGGAGTTTTCTTACTTTCAGATTGTGGTCACAAATTAGTATTTATATAGCATAAAACTAACGTGATGCTTCTATGAGCTATAAAATTTTGGAGTAGCAGCTCTGCTGGTTAAGATAGTGAATTGAATATAGTCGAGTTAACGGGTGTTTGAGTCATATTTCTAATATATCAGCTAGATTATATTTTTTTTAACAATACAATTATTTAGGTAACGAATTCCCACCAGAAATGACGGGAAAGCCGGCTGAGATGCTGAAGTAAGGGCCACAGTAAGTTCGTGCCTGCCTGCAGCACAGCGTGTAGACGTGTCCGTGACCTTGAGTTCGCCTGGGTTTTCCTTGCTGTTCTGCGGCCGTGGCTGTCGCAGAGCCCCCGTGCGTGCCAGGTGAGAAGAGCTGCGATTAAGCAGAGCGCATGAAACAGCAGGGAAAATCCTCTAGCAGCTCAGCGCGTTGGGTCGTCCCTTGTAGGAGCAGGCGTGTGAAATTTGGATCGCGTGGCTCTCTTACGCTGCTTGGCAGGAGGAGAAGCTGCTCTGAAGGGACGAGGGTAGCAGGTTGCTCTCGTCGTTGGTTTGCCAGAGCTCTTGCTTACCGTGCAGGGGACGCAGCTCTCGGAAGCTGTGGCCACAGCATCCCTTCAAGTGTTGGAGCCCGTGTCCAGGAGAAAGGGACCTGAGGAGCTCTTGGAGGAGTGAGGGTGGACATGAAAGGGGAAGGTTATCAGCCAGGAAAGGACTTAGCCTTTCCATCTTTTGCCACCCCCATTGCTTCGTGGTCCTTAAGCCTCTAGAAGATGTTTCAACTGATCACTCCAACATATTGAGGACTCTTTCTGGATGTGCTTCAGAGCTGTACTGCACCAGAGAAGACCTGATCCTAGCCGGTTTCCAAAGCTCTGGTTGCTTTTACTCTTGTCCTCGCATGGCGCTCACACTGTGTGTGTCACCTCCGTGCCCGCTCCTCCCTGCAGCGTGCAAGTGTCGCGATCTAAACACCGCGGACTGTAAAGGCAGCTCAGCTGTCGTCACCGGCGGTGGCCGAGACCCATCCTTTCTTTCCACGCACGGTGTTCCATTCTGCAGCACACCCTAACTTAAAGAATTCATTTTTTGTTGTCTGTTAAAACACACTGTCTGTCTGTCTGACCCACGCAGTTCAGATCAGCGTGTATCAGTGGCCTGCTCATCGATGCTTTCTGTTCCCCTAATCCCCATATTGTCTGCAACCACAGTTGCTGGTTTTCTTCCAGGATTGCTGAAGGGAAGGGAGAGTTAAAAGAACAGTAAAAAGCAATCCTTGCAGAACTCCAGCAGAAAATCACTTGCCTAAGGATAATTTTGTATTTTCCATTGCGCTTTGAGACCTGTCAGCCAACTTTAATCATTAGTGTGCACTGGATTAATTTTCTTTAGTTCTGGGTTCTTAAACTGGCATGCCTTAGAGCCAGTTGTATTGGCACTGCCACAGTATTGACCAAGCAGTAATTCATAAAAATGGGTCTCAAACTAATACGATGGGCTGTAGGCTCCATTAAAACCCCTTACCCTGCTCTTATTCCACGCCGGGCTCTCTCGGCTTGGCACGAAGGTGTCTTTAGGAAGACTGCGTTCCTCGGCTTTCCCTTTTACGTGCCTTATGTATTGTCATTTTGCTCCATCTGTGCGTTGCATTGCGTTAGCTGAGATGGTAGCAAGGTATTTGATCGTGGAAGCGGAGAGGTTTGGTTATTGGACTTGGTGTCACGGGCACGTGTATCGTCTGTATGTAATACGGGAGGGTGAGTGGGTGTGTATAATTTATACATACATAAGTAAAAAATGGGGGAAAATACATGTGTACACATATACTTATATATGCATATATGTAAAAATTGGAGAAAATATATGTGTATATATGTATCTAGGTAAAAATGTGGAAAGTATATGTATATATACATATATGTAAAAAAAATGGGGGGAAAATCTGTGCCATCAGCCCTTCAAAACAAACCGAACTAGAAACACGTTTGGTGTAAGGTGCAGAGCTTGCCCAGGCTTCCGCATCGAGCAAGGGCTGCGTGGGGAAGCGCGTCCTCACAAACCGCACCTTTCTCTGCCTGCCGTCAGCAGTGCGGCGGCCCGCAGGCGACGGGCCTGGGCTTAAAGCGTTATTGTGCTAAATACGATAAACAGAGGGATCCTGGCCCAAAGGGTTCATGGGCTCAGGGAGCGGCGGCACCCGTGGGCTGCAGCACGCCCGGCCTAGGGCGACCGCTCGTCTTCGCCCTGCTTTAGGGCATTCAGAAAAGCCTTTCTTTGGGGAAAAGAGACTTCTGACTGCTTTGCTGGTATTCAAAGCTTTAGCCATAAACACTGGTTTCACTAGAATTGCTTAAAAATGTGAATGAGTGCAGTATGCCCCTAATCCCCCTGAATGACATAAATCGAGTATCAGAATAAAACCTAAGAATTGCAGGCAATTTGGGGAGATTAAATATATTTGGTACCAATAGAAGAACTCACAAATGTGGTTTTGGGTTTTTTGCTCTTTGCAACAGTTCGTATTGTGACAAACAAAGCTTCCCGCAAACACGTTTAAGTGAAAGATTTTAAAATTCGCCGTTATCTAAATAGCGGTGGTTAAGGTTAAGCTCCAGGAGTGCTGCCTGCTGGGTGATTTTTGTTAATAGGATGAATGCTGAGATGTTTGTCAGCTAGATGGAAGGAAACAGTCTGTAAATACACATTTTCAATCCATTGTGCATGGGTGAGGACAAGCATTTTACATGTTTTTGATGCTGTCCGTAAAAAAAGACAGAGGAGATTCAACATGATTTCATTTTTCTTCTTTAGGAGAAAATCCTCAGCTCAATTACGAGCACGGTCTGGAACACAAATCATTAAGTAGGGGAGCCCAGTTTGATTGAAATCGATTCAATTTTTTTTTTTTATTTGAATTTTTTCCACTGATAGGAAGAAGCAGACCTTCCAGCTCTGGCCCAGGTATCGTGCGAGAGGTTAAAAACACTTCAGTTTGTCAGAAAGATGCTCTGTCATAACAAAGCTGCGCTGATTTTAATCAGTTTTAAATTGTTCCTTTCTTTTAAAGCTGTTTACCTTTCTCTTGTAGAAACCTTGATTAACTGCTGAGACTAATAGATTTACACGCGAGTTAAAACAGAAGTTTGTCTGTAGTCAGCAACAATCTGGAGGAGACGATGGGGATTCATACTCTTGGGTTTGGGGGACAAAGAGAGGAAGAGGAGCCCAAACTGGTATTTGGAACCACAAGCGTGATGGTGCGCTGCTCCCAAAGCGGCCTTCCTCCGAGGAAATAACCCTCTCGTAAGGCAGAAAGCCTCCGCACAAAGGAGGGGTGTTACAGCCGCTGGTATCAAATTAATCTGTCACTTAAGCTTTGTGAACGCTATGAAAATTATCCTTGAACTGACAATGGGCGTCAGCAGCGCCGGCAGCCGGGCCGGTGATGAGCGCTCTTTAACTGGAAGTTTCCATCGATGCTGGTGATTTCTTGTAGGCTGGATGAGATCAAAAGGAGTTGAGCGCTGCTTCGGAAAAGCGGGCTGGAAACAAACTGCTTCTAAATTGCTATTTAATACGATTTGTCCTTTGTCACCACTGCCAGCTAACCCGTGTTTAGTTCTGATTCAGCCGTGCCAGTGGCTGACACCATTGTTAGCGGCGGCTGGAGCCTGACAAAGGACCAGACTTTATTCATATCAGACTCTTCCCTAACGTTTCTTTCAGTGCTTGAGCTTTGTTTTTATACAGCATTTCTATTCCTAATGAATTTTTAGTAAAATTCTGCTGTGTTTTGGGGGGAGCCCTAACCTACAGTTAGCTGTCAGCTTTTAAGCACCAGGTACTCAGCCCTGCGGAAGGGTGGTGGCAAAAGGAAAAATAGTTTCCTTGTACAAAATAAATTTTAAAAAATACGTAAACTGGAAAAATTGGCTTAATTCTCTTAGCTTGTCTTAGTGACTTAAAAAATTTTCCTAGGATTTAGCTAAGATTTACCTTTGGCTAATTTGTGATCTTTATAATCATCTCTGGTAATTCCTGTGTAGGTTTGTCGACCTCACAGTTGTAGCTTGGCTTAAGAAATGACAGTTTTCCTTTGGAAAATACGTTGCACACATTGAGGATTTGTTGCTTTCGGTGACTCCAGGGCCTGAACCAGAGGAGCACTAGCACCCCAATGACACACACCCTCTTTTTGAATTCTTTTGTATTTTGGAAAACGTTTCTTCAGCTGTTGATGCAGCTGAGCTCTTCCCAGCACTTGTCCTGCTGGAAGGGAGCTCATTACGGAGCTCGGGAAAGGATCGGTTCCTGTCTTACGACTCATCTTCCCGACGCTGCTGCGACTGCGGAGTTCGTTCGCCGTCTCTGCAGTGGGTCCTGAACCCCCTGGCCAGGGAAGCCTCCCCCATCTCACGTTCCAGTGGCAAAGGAGCTTTTTGATACACTTCTCAATATATTCCTGGCATGGAAAAAAGCTTTTGTCTCCTGCAGTCCTGGATTTGTAATATTGAGAATAAAATGAGCTCTGGAGAGGGGCTTGGGCTTTCAAGAGGCTGAGTTTAATTTTTGCAGCAAAATTGTGAATCCTTTACTTGAGTACTTGCCCTCTACATCTAAAAGTCAATTCTTTTGTCTGAGAATGTGAATAGTAGCAATTGATTGTATTTTATGGCTTTCCTTTGCGTATGAAGAGGTTTACTGCTCAGTCGTTCCTTCCCTAGCCTGCCCGTGTCCTACTCCCATTGTCAGCACGAATTCTGTCTAAAATCCCCTGGAAAGAGGACTCTGCTGTGGCTGAAACACATTCCAGTTACCTTGTACCAGCGTCTCCCTGTAACTTGGATGCTTTCCGCTCTGCAAGCAGCACCTAGGGGCTGAAGCTCCGTGCAAATGTTCGGGGTCCTCCTGGGATGGAGATCTTGGTGGAAACGAGAAGTTACTGGAGCTTGATGTGCTGTGAAGGAGATTGACTTTTCTGATGGTTAAGTTGCTTGGGGTTTTCTGAAATTGTTTTGTATTTGGGAAGGCTTATTGGGGCACTTAAAAAAGCATTGATTACTTTGAAAATTTAGAACCAGGTTTCCACAGTAACTATTATTCCTATGAAAAAGGTCCTCTCCAGCCCACCACGCCGGTGTGATGTGTTACTAACACATCATGTTTTGTTTTATTGGCCTTTTGCAAAGCGTTATTTGAGTTGCCCGCTTCGTTCCCTGTCGCCAGCTAGTGAATTTACTGGGCTGAAACAGGTGAATCCTGTTCTTGGACAGTCTACAGCAGCAGTGTGAAACTGGAAGGATTATTTGTGGTCTGGGGGAAAAAAAATAGCATTTAGACTGTCAGCAGCTGTGATACGTGTTTTGCAGTGTCCTAGAATAGAAAATTCAAACCCATCCTCCTCCTCCTCCTCCTCTCTAGGTGTTACAGAAGCCATCAAACTTAGAAGTATGAGCATTTTAATATCTTAGAGCACTTAACATTTTCTGTGCCCTTTTATGAGGCTCCGTCCAGCTCCCGCCTGTCCTTGAGAAATTGATGATTAGAATATAAAAACATGAAAGAAATCACACCTGAGCCGTGGCTGTGGTGCAGCGACGGGGAGTTTCTGCGTTCCCCAGCTACCGCGCCAGCCTTCCCCATCCAGCTTCCCTTTTGGTGCTGCGTGCTGTGGATTTTCCCCAGAGGAGGTATTATTGTGGGAACAGGGGGATGGGAATGTTTCCTCTTACAAAAATGCTTCTGATGGGCTATCTGCTATATTCAGTGTATTCATTAGCACACCTTTCTGACCCTAGTACTATTTTCAGTCTTGAACTACAGCTCTTGGCATTCATTCAAGACCGCGAGAGTTTGACACGAGCCATCCCCTTGCCCGCTGTTAACAAACTGACATAAGCAGAAAGCGTCTTCTAGAGAGCCTTCGGTGGTACAAACCATAGCGCAAAAATCCCAAGCCGCGTCTTGAAACGGAGCGCGGCGCCGCAGGAGCAGTCCGACGTGGCAGAGTTACGCTGCCAGCTGTACGTATGTGCTTGCACAAGTAAAGGTTGTAAATACTGATGATCTTGCTGGTGGTTTAATTCTCAACCAAAGCATTGGCTACCTGCTGTTCCAAGAGCCTTTCCTCTCCAGTAAACAGATGGCCCCACGTTGGCTGGCCTTACCAGGGCTTAGTCGCACCAGCAAGTCGGTATTATCAAGCTGTCAAAGGACCCATCTGCCCCGAGCAGCTGTCCTGGCATCCGCCGGCCTGTGCGCTGGGAACCTCCCTGCTTCGCAAATCTCAGCCATATAAAACTTTTATATTTTTGTTTTAATTTGGGGAGGGGGTTGTAATTCATGCCATCTGCCTCATGTGCTTAAGCGAGGGGATATTACCTTTGAAAACAAGCTACTCGAGAGAAGTAATCTTTTACGCTCCCCTCGTAGTCTGTGGTCTGCCATAACTATACCAGCAAGTTTTAAAACATACAGGTTTGGCCTCAGAATGGATGCAGATACATTTTTGGCGTCAACACATAACTTCAGACTTGTTCAAATTCGGGTGTGTTTAGTGCCTGCTCTTCCAGCTGTGTAACCTCTTCCTTCCCTGGAACGTGGGATGCTGCTGCCGACGGCGCCGGTCGGGGTCGTCAGCACCCGCGAGCTACTGGTTACAAACCTTCGGAGACTAAAAATGTCTCATAGGTGATGCTTAAGTACTAGCACAAGTTGATGCGTTCCCCATTTGTTTATAGTGAGTCACTCACAGGGTGGTTTTCCTACCTGGAGTCTCGTTATTTCTGATTAACGGTGCTTCGTGGCTGCTGTTCCTCAGCTCTGTGGGCCCCAGCCCAGATCCAAGCTTCTGCCCAGCTCTGTCTGTATACTACGCACGTTTAGTTTTGCGGAGAGCTGCTAAATATCAACAAAGGTGTTTTTGTAAAGAGGAGGACAATTATTTTTAAGGCTTTAATATTTTTGAAGAGATAAAAAATTAATAAAATAAATAGGCTCACTACATTTCTCTTATGTTTGAAACAATGAGGAAATATATGCATTTTTCTCTCGAAGTCTTTGGGTATTTGAGAAGCCTCATCAGAAATACTTCTGCTACTTTGTACATTCTTACGTAAAACAAAGTATCGTAAAAGTACCCGTTAACGAAACTTCCCTTGTGGTTTTCTGCTTTATAGCATCTTCAGCAGAGCCAAAATTTTGTCTTTTAAGCTTGCTTTCCTTCCTTTTATCTCTTGCCCAGTTCATTTCATCTTGTGAACTCAATATTTGAATTGTTCTCAAAAAGGCACTTGATGTTTCCGAGACGGCTCTTTCAAAAGTCATTGGTGACTTCTGTGCATAACTGGAATTCAATGCTGAGAGGGTAGGTTTGGTTTTGTTTTTTCTGGAAAGTGTGGAGCATCTAGCTGCTAAAATATGGATGTGGTAAAGACCCCTAGCTTGGTGCTTGACTTTGATGGAAATGGCTAAGGAACTCTGGTTTTAAATAGAGACTAAATATTTGGTACAAATATTGGGTCCCAACAATTCCTTCTGAAGCCAAGGTCAAATAAATTGGTATTTAAATGTGGCTGTAGTAACCTGACTTTGCGAAAAAACCCAAACCAAAGACCAAACCTTTTCTTTCTTGACAGGCTTTATAGCTTTTATTTTGCCTTTTTACAACGGATCCAGAATTTAATGTCTGAGCTCAAGTTTTAAAGCTCACGCTAAAAAGCAGTCTGGAAAAAGAAAAGCCAGTCTGTGGAATCAAGCGCACAGTATAAAATTGAAGTATATCTACTTAATACATTGAGCCTGGTGTCTTGCTCTCCTTACAAATTCTCCTTTGCCAGCCTGTAATTCTGCTGCTGTGTTTCTTACCCCAATATCTGAGTGAAAGAAGGGCTCGCATGTTTTGTCCGTGGCTCTCCTCTTTCCCCTGTAGCGTGCCAAATCCCTAAATAAAGCTGTGTTGGGTTTTTTATGTAATATGAAAAAGATTTGCATAAGCGTAGTTATGATAATTTTTGTGGTTAGTTTTAATGTGTTGGCTTCATTTCAGTCCTTCAGATCCCTAAATCAGTTTTGATTTGCTATTGCTTAAACATTGCTTTTTTCCCCTTTTTCAAAACAGATGCGTTGAGAACGATCCAAGGCGAATTTCCCTGTAAATCTGCTTTGTTCATAAAGTCGGGCTGAAACCGTTTGCTCCTGCTCGTAGCTCGGTAGTTACGTGTAATAATTTATTATCCAAATAGGATGTTTTAATGCTAAATTAAGTGAGGAAAAATAAAAAGAGGAGAGTGCTGGTGTGGATTCCTCAATTTATATCTCTTACCCAGCACTCGTGCGGGAGCCTCCAACACACGTAACCCTGCTGATGTGTCCAGCCCCGCACGCGGGAAGACCGATGGCCGGTGCCGTCCCGCTCCCCCGCGACCTGTCCCCTCTTGCGGCTCTCCGCAGCGCGGCTCCGAGGGCTCCCGTGTCCTGCGACCCGCTCTGCCAGTGGTAACTCGTGTCGGGGGTGGTTTGTAACCTGCTGTCGGGGCGCAGGGTGAAGCTGCCGTGCTGGAATTGGGGATTTCCAGGCACAGACCATCAACTGATGCCTAACTGGTTTTGCAGATGACACCAAACTGAGTGGGGAAGTAGACGCTCTAGGGGAGAGCCACCCTGCAGGAAGATCTGGATAGGCTGGAAGAGTGGGCTAACAAGAACCTTAAGAAGTTTAACAAGGCCAAGTGTAAGGTCTTGCACGTGGGAGAACATAATCCAGGAGTGCAGCACAGACTGGGATCCACCTGGCTGGAGAGCAGCTCCGTGGAAAGGGACCTGGGGGTCCTGGTGGGCAGGAGGCTCAATGTGAGTGAGCAGGGTGCTGCTGCAGCCGAGAGGCCGACAGGAGGCTGGGCTGCATCAAAAAGGGCATCACCAGCAGAGATAAAGAAGTCATTATCCCACTCTACTCGGCGCTTGTCAGGCCACAGCTGGAATACTGTGTACAGTTCTGGTCCCTGTTGTACAAAAAAGACGTGGGCAGGCTGGAGGGGTCCAGAGAAGGGCCACCAAGATGGTCAAGGGTCCGGGCAGCCTGCCGTGTGAGGATAGGCTGAGAGAGCTGGGCTTGTTCAGCCTTGAGAAAAGGAGGTCTAGAGGTGATCTCATCACCATGTACCAGTGCTTAAAGAGGAGCTAAAAAGAAGATGGAGACTCTCTTTTTACCAGGAGTCCCATGGTGAGGACAAGGCTTGATGGGTACAAGTTAATCCCAGGGAGATGCTGACTGGACACGAGAGGTAAATTTTTCACGATGAGAACAGTCAACCATTGGAATAATCTCCCTAGGGAAGGGGTTGACTCCGCTACGCTGAGCACGTTTAAGACTCAGCTGGACATGGTGCTGGGCCATCTCGGCTAGACTGGGCTGGAAAGGTTGGACCAGATGATCCTTGTGGTCCCTTCCAACCTGGGATTCTGTGATTCTATGAACCGTGTCCGGGGATAAGTGGCATCCATCAGGAGATCAGATCATGCCCCAGATGGCTTCTCCCTCGGTAATACAGGGTTTCTGTAATACAGCACTGCTAAGGACAGGCTCTCAGCAAAGCCCCTTCCAGTTTTACCTCTTAGAAAGTAGAATTTCCTCCTTTTTGCGATGCCATTTTTGACACCCTGAAGAGAGCGGTGTGAGATTTGGGACTGCTTCAAGGGTTTCTCCTTCAGCACTGGGCATTACCACGGCTTTCCAGTGCTCTTCATCATCTTCCAGTAGAGTCATGTGTGTGCTGTGTATAAATGCGTACGGTTCGATTTGCATCTTCAGAGTACGCGGCATCCCGAGGAGTTCGTGTGTCCGGGATAAATCTCCGTTCAGCGGAGCCAGCTGGAGTCGAGACTTCTCTCCCCGCCAGGTGCGATGGCTGGATCATGCCTTTGTGCATCACAGGCTCCAAAGGATAACACTGACGGGAGCTGTGTTGTTCCCGATTTCTGCGCCACGCTGCGCTATGAGCTGTGTTATCGCTTTGAGGCGCTTTCAAAAAAAAAGAAAAATTCCACGTTAGAAAATGTCACCTTAAAGAATCTGGCCTCAAAAAGTGCTGCTGGTACCAGGCTAATGGGGCAGGTCAGACTTAGAGCTGTAAAGCCTGGAAATGATCAACGTGACATGCTGGTTTGCCTTAAAACCCAGGTTTTTTGAGGCAGAACATCAAGTAATTGGAGATGCGTGTGTGGGGAGAGGTGGCAGGCGACACCCAGCACAACTGCTGCTTTCCTTTCGAGGGACTAAATGAGCTCAAACCTGAGCAGTGGTATTTGAACTGTTGCAAGGAGGATCTGCCATAATAATCCTTTCATTTAATGCTTCAGTCAGTGGCTCTGGCACTTACCTTGCCACCCAGCTCCAGCCTAATCGCGCTGTAGCTGGCTCTGAGGCAGCTCCGCGGTGTCCTTCGGGCACGCTAGAGCAACCTGTCTTTTCTTGGGAGTTCACGTGGGAGTGCCGGCAATTATAGATGCCTTCGGCATCTCTGCGGTGTTCAGCCAACAGCTATTACCGAGAGAAAAACAATGAACCATTTTCCTCAAGCGACGCTCGCTGGTTTGATAAATAGTTGGCAAAAGGCGCTTCGTGTGATGGGTTTGTTACCCATGTAGGCAAGGGGAGAAGTCGAACGCATGATGAGGGGGTGGCTTGTGCTCCTTCATTACAGCGAGCTTCCTTCAAGGGTTTCATTTAGCTGCAGCGCTGAGAGGGAAAAAAAAAAAACAAGGTAAGTTAGGAAAAGCCCAAATAGCACCGGCTGCTTCCACCTTCAGATCCCATCCGACGTTGCGCTCTGCCTCGAAGCTGTAGGAGCTTGTCTGTTTTCGTTGGCCTTTTTTTTTCCCACGCGGGGAAAGTTGCGGTAGAAGGAGCTCCAGGTCCAGGCTGGGCATTGGGAACAGCCAGATATTCCTCCAGGAACAGAAGACTCCTGAAGTGCTGAAACTTTCTAGGAGCATCGTATTCTAAAACGTCCATCTCTGCTTAGATCCCTGAGGATCTCGAGGAAACCAGCATTCTGCTCTCAGACTACTCAGCAACCGAGGTTTAGAAACAACGTGCTGGTTTGTTTTTTAAAAGGCAGAATTGAGTAGGATATAAACTTGGGTTTGAAATAGCATTAAAACAGCATTACTGCTGTGCCTCTGACAGTGAACCCGAGCTAGTCCCTTCTTCCTGCTCATGCAACAACAATCCTGGTTTTGTGCAATATTTGGGAATATTTTTTTCCCCTTTATTTTCTCCTCTCTCCCCTCTCGAAGCTCCCTCTCCGGCTGAGCCGTGTCGGTGCCAGTCAGCCCGCGCAGGCTGGCAGAGCGCGGTATCCCTGTGCCGGAGGGGAAGCGGTCACGCGAGCATGGAACCCGAGCAGCTTGCGGCGGTGGTCGTGCTTTGAAGCCGGCGGGATCCTGTGCCAAACACGGCAGCGTCTTAGGTCCTGCGTGTGCTGCGCTTGGACCTCGGTGCGAGCGACGCAGGCTGCTCTGCGGCGCAGTCAGAAGACGGCAGATGATGCGGCTTTGCTTGATGGGTTTTCGTCCTTCTTCTGGGGTTTGT
The DNA here is from genome assembly GCF_965183815.1 of Platalea leucorodia. Classification (NCBI taxonomy): domain Eukaryota; kingdom Metazoa; phylum Chordata; class Aves; order Pelecaniformes; family Threskiornithidae; genus Platalea; species Platalea leucorodia. The sequence continues at coordinate 2,510,034 of NC_138844.1, forward strand.
GGCCGCCGCAGTTTGGGCCTCTGTCCATGTGGTGAAGCTGCTCTTCTGGCCCGGGCATGTCCCTCCGTTGGCCCTGCTGGCCTTGGCTGCCCGGCACGGCGGCATCGCGAGGAGGCAGCCGCTGCCATGGGCATCCTCCCGCTCCTTTTCCCATCCCTCCTCTGTCCCATCTTTATGCAAACACACGGTGATCCCCAGAGCTCGTGGAACAAAGGGAGAGTTTGGTTTTCTTCCCAATTCTCTCTTTTTTTTTCCTCCCGAAATCACACTGTAGAACTGGGCAGGGAGGGGACTGGGGCAGGGAGGAGCGCTTTGAGGTTGATTTCCTCAGCACAAGAAACCTGAGAGGTGGGAAAAGAAATCAGAAAGGAAAGAGCATAATGCTCGGATTCCATTAAACCCCCTTGGCATAAAATCACAACCTGCGTTTCCCCACATTCCTCAGCAGCAGCTACCGCGGAGTACCCATTTCCATGCTCGGAGAGCTCGCGCTCTGTTTCTCTGCCCGGCGAGCGGTGCTGGGGATGGGCGTGCGGCTCCGAGCGAGCTCGTCTCGGAAGGCTCGCCCGTGGCAGAGCTACGAGGCTGGTTTCAGAAAGGTAACACGCGTTCTCCTCTGGATACGCTGCCCGCCTTGCTGCTGTTGCACGAATCCTTTTCTTCTCCGGCATTTTTCTCAAATAAGGACTCCAGTGGCTGACAGCAAACAAAAACAACAGCAGAAAAAGATCCATCATGATCATATTTACTGGTGACCTACTTAAAATCCTCTTTCCTCATCCTCATTTGGTGTGTGTGCTAAAATGCTTGCAGTCTCCAAGGAATTGCTAGCAGAATGATAATGAATGCAAAATGTGGCCCCTCGTTTGTTTAACGGTAGTTTCTGAAAAGACGTGTTTTATTTTCTTATTGCATCATTTAGACTTTTTTTCCTTGTGATGTATTATTCCCATTTTTGGTCTTGCTGCTCAGAAACCTTTGTGGTCTGAATGCAGGCAGTGCTGCTGTTTGAAGAGATGCCACTAAATCACGGCATGCCTTACTCTTGAATTTTGTTTGGGGAGAATGAGGCTTCTAGCTCCATGCCGGAGAGCCTGGGCTGTGTTGTCAAAGGCCTGTGTTGAGCATCATTTTCTTTCTGGTGAAAATGATCCAACAGAAGTGATTGATTAACACATGCTTTATACCTACTCTGGTATATTTTTGTAGGGTTATTACAAATGGGTTTGCAGGCCAGGGTAGAAAGTCATCAGCATTGTGCATACTGCAGCTCTCAAGTTTTCTTCTTCCTAGTTTTTCTCTTCACAAATTCATTTAGAGGAAGGTTTGGGTGTTCCTGCCTGCTCACCCCTGCACCAGAGCAGTGCTGGTAGACGGAAGGAACGTAGTTACACTGGCACGGACACGTGTCTGCGTGGATCCTGTGATTAAACTGTCCGTTTTGGATGCTCGTGATTGAATGCATACGTGGTATGGATAAATTGATCCTACCTTTACCAAGAATATCAACAGCCCGGTGCAGACATCCACCGAAACACGTGTAGAAGGGATCACACCTGAAGTGTTCGTTTCTACTCAAGAATCCTTCTGGTTTATAACGTCAGGCGCATAAAGCACGCCATGTTTTCATGCCAGCCTGAATTCCCTTATCTCTAATCAAAAGAGAATTTCTAAGCAGGTGTATAAAAACACAACATGAAAAAAATGACCGCTGGGTGGCTTCTGTGTTTCTTGGCGCCTAATAACTTTGCGTTACTGCTGTCTTTAGGCACATATAATAAATTCGACTTCTTCCAGTCCAGATAATTCTCATTTTCTCACCAAACGCTTTTGCCCCGGGGGTTATTTCCGTGCGCTGTCTGGTGTATCTGAGATGCTAAGGGAGCATTTACCATCTCCTCCCAGCCAGTGCTGGGTTACTGCTGTGTGCTGCATCGGGTAGGACGTTGCTTCTGCGCTGTCCCTCCAGGAGGTGACAGTCCTAATGGAGATGGGGAGAAGAGGTAATTAGCACCACTATACTGGTAAAACCACTCAGTATCTATGGAAATTAATTCAGTTTCTGGCTCCAGGGCGCTAGCTTAAAATTAGACTGTAAGTAATGTTTTGTTCCCTTTTAAGTAATGAGGAGGAGCTGGTCAGGACGGAGCACAAACATGAGAACAGTTTTGTGCTGCTGGAGTTGCAGACTGCTGATTCAGGAGGAGGAACCTCATCTCCTGGTGCGACTCCTTAGTCAGCCGCTGCCCGTGGCTGCCGTGCCCTGTCCTTCGGGTGGAATAACTCAGGAGCCATGACTGCTCTTTGTGACGTGAGTAAGAAGCCTTTGGAGTGGGTGTCGCTGCCTCGTTAGGGAAATCGGGGTGCATGTGCCTGTTTCCAGGCACGAAGAGCACGGCATGGGAGTCCTCGTCGCTCTTCCCCGTGGCACTCACAAGCCGGCAGGCAATAAATAGGGATTGACTGCAAGAGCTGCCAGAAAACTTCTTGCCACAGAACGTGGCTCGCTGGAAGGAAGAAAAATCCAGATTACAGTGAGGAATATGGTCTGCCTGGGTCTGCGGCCACAGGAGTGACTCTGGGCAGATGAAATGGAGTATTTAAAAGCATACAGAGCAAGCAGCCGGCAAAGCGGGCGGAAGGAAACAGCTTCGGTGTTGGTGACTGGAGAGTCTTTGTTACTACCAGCAGGGTTTTAATATCTTCATATATACCAGCTGACCTTACGGCTGCGTAGGCTCTGATGGCTGATTTCACCTTAAAATGCACACGGAGCATGTTCCTCGTTAAGAAGCATTGATCAGCAGTAGTGTCTTATCTCCTTATCTTCTTTAATTTCACTTAATCTTCCAGAGCCCGTGATATAAATTAATATCGCTAGTCCACAGGGTGCCTTGCATAAAGCATTTTTACATATAAATGGCGCAATATATCCTGTAACAGAGATGTGATTCATAGGCTATTACATGTTAAATCTTAGGTGGAAGCCAGCTAACTAATTTATACAAAGTAATTAGATTCTGAATTAAATGCACAAAAGATTTTTTTTTTTTTTTTCCTTCTCGCGTTTCCTTGCGTGAACTCGGAAGATGAGCTGATAGTGGAGAAGGGGACGTGTTCTTCCCTCTCCATCACCCGTCCTGGTAGCTGCGCGGCCGTCGCCTGGGGCAGGCTACGGGCAGATTTATAGGGACGGCTCCGTCCTTCCGCCGCCCTGCGGGGACTGCTCGCCGAGCGGGCTCCCTTCCAGAAATTGCTGATTTGCAGCCGGGCCTCGGGGGGACCGTTCCTGCTCGCAGAAATATGTTATGCTTGTGTTTGCGTGGATCACTTTGACAGTATAAGATGTTTCGTTGATGTACAGGTAGAGAACAGCCAAAAGCAATAAAATAAAGCCCCCGTCCATGCTCTTCTCCCCCCTCAGTCCGCCCCAGCCCCGATCCCCTGGAGCACGTTCGTTCCTTCGCTCGTCTCGGTGTGGAGGTGCCGATGGGAAGAGAGTTGCGACAGCTCAGCGGCCCTCGGCTGACACCACCTCCGCGCCGCGGGGACGGGTCCCCCCGCCGAGCCGCTGGCGATGCGCGCCGTCACCGCTGAGCTGCACAGCTCGCGGCCAGGTTGGTCTCAGCCGTCACCCCCCACTGCACGCACGCTGGAAGCTGAGCCCAGGCTGAAGATGGTTTTAAACCAGGCTCTGTCCCCCAGCGTGGCTTTGCAGATCGGAGGCCACCCGCTGCTCTGGGGTGGCAGAGAGGCTGCTGGCTGGAAGGGCCGAGCTCCTCCCGCGCTGGGGAGGGAGGTCAGCCTTCGGCACCATGACCGCGTGTTAGGCAGGGGACAGCAGTGTTGTACACTGGCGTCTTTAGCATTCAGGGTCAGAAATGCAGATATTTAACCCCCAGTGCTATCTTGTCCTAGCTGCAATTTCAAAAACTCCAGACCAGTCTCCCCAGCCAGCCAGCCCGGCTATTTTTAGCTTGGTTTCCCAGGGAAACATGGTTTTATGTGGCTGCTGTATCCTCAGATTTGACAGTGCGGGAGAGAGGTAGCAAAGATCAGTCTCTCTAAGTTTCATGAAAATCACTCATTCTGATCAAAGAGACAAACTCTCAAACCTCTGTGCAGCCAAAGGCGGGGGAGTTCAGCCGTCTCCGTCCCGGCGGGGAGCTGCTGGCCTGCCGCTTCCTCAGCCCACCAAGGAAAAGCAGCATCGGAGCATGGAAGTGCAACGCCGGGTGCGAGGGCAGGGTGCTGAGGGACAAGGCGGCGGTGCGAGGAGTGCCAGCCCTGTTTTGTTGGGGTTTTGTTTTTGAGGAAAGCAGGCTGTAGTCGTCCCTCCGCTCATAGAGCATCTTGCTTGATGGTTTTAATGGAAGCACAAAAGATGTTTTTGGGGTGCCCTCCAGCCATGTGCAGGACATCGCAGCATCTGCTGAATGGATCCTTTTTTTTCTTTTTTTAATGTAAGGAAAGGGGAAAGGAAAGAGATTTTGGTGCCTGAACCCAGTGGCCCTGGGCTGCTGCAAACTTTTCAGCTACGTGTGAGATAGACACGCAGGCGCTGGGGGGCTTGGTGTTAGCGCCCAAATCCAAGCAGTGCTGCTTCCTCCCAGGAACTTTCGTAGAGGGTAAAACGGGTGAGTAAAACACAGAATTATAAATTTGGCACATCAGCAGCCGGCACACGTTCTGTTTTGCCGTGCTGAGAGCGTCGGTTTGAGGGTGATACAGGAGAGGGAGGATCTTGTTTTCCAGAGTCAGTCCACGTAAGGTGCATCCCCACCACGGGCACGAGCTGTCGTGTCTCGACTCAAGCGTGAAGCGGGGGTTTGAAGTAGACTGAACTAGTAAATGGGAGTGGAATTAATTTACCTAAGCAGGGATGTTCAGCGCCATTTTTAAAGGCCTTGTGGCATGTCAGGAATCTGCATAGGGCTGGCAGGTGGGAGACAGGACCTAAAGGAGACTCGTGCCTTTCCGCAGTGGCAGCTGGAGGCAAGGGGGTGTACCCCAGCCTCTCTAAAACAGCACTGGAAGCCTGCCTTTAGGACCTTAATGCCACCACCCATCTTCAAATCTGGGCAGAAGATGTCTCCACCAGTTTTAACTGGTGCTGCTTTGGGGCCAGTGGGCTGGTGATGCCATTTCCCAAAGCGTTCATCAGCTCCTTATATTTGCTTTAGTTGTACGCTTGCAGTTTGGAGGCATATGTGTTTGCCCAGCTGCTGGTCCGGGTTGAGTTTGGCTCAGACTGGAATTCATTTGCTTTATAACAAGGATTTACATAAAGACTTTTGAATGTTGATAGTCCTCTTGTGTCTCTGCTACAGTTCCACTGGTACTGTATCTTGCAAATTGGCCTGGAGAAACTATGCATAACAAGACGAAGGAACAGGACAGAAAAAACAACGTGGAGGGAGTGTGCTCTAAGGAAAGGTTAGACTAGTCCCGTCCTGACACCTCAGTGTGACTAAAGTGGGACTTAAGGGCCCCAGCTTAATTCCACACTGTGCTCACGTACGCATTTGCACGCAGTAGATGTTGGGGATCTGTCACGTCGTGCTTGACGGTGAATAACCAGGATCTCCCACTGGTGTGAAGATACCTGCTGCAGCTGGAGGTTGAGTAGCTGAGTAATTGCAGGGTGAATGATTAGCGCTGGTGACTCCTCTCGGTGCTGGGGGCTTCAACTTCACTTTTCTTGTGTGCCGGCTAAGCTGAAAAGGAGTGCTGCCGGTAGCTGCAGCTCGGCAGGAAAATCTGCCTCTCCGGACTGCCAGCAGCGCCTGTGTGCTGGGACCTGCAGGACCCGCAGGGGAAGCGAGGCAGGGCGAGGTGGAGATCGAAGGGCGCGAGGCCTCGGGAGCCCCGGTGCGGGCGTACGGGAAGCGGCAGGACTCGTTTCAATGCTGGTTTAGGGAGCCGTGGGACACGCAAGAGGAAAAGGGAGGTGTGTGTTTTCTGTGGCTGTGCCCAGTCTGAGGCAGAGCCGGGGGCTGCTGCCGTCGCTGCCTACGAGCGGCGTTGGTGGGGTGCAAGATGGGAGAAGCCTTGATGCAGATAATGAGGTGAACAAGGCAAGGTCATCGCTGTTATTCCTCTCTAGGCTGTTGCCACATATTTACCTTAAATAAATGGAAGTGCTTTTTTATTTATGAAATTTGAGGTGCCTGGTGTGATTAATGACTTGGAGGTTACACCCAAAACTCTGCTGCCACCTCTTTTAGCTGTGACTGCCAGGCCTGAGCTGCTTCTCACCCTTCCACCTGGCCACGAGCACGTTACAACCACCAAGCAAATCTCCTTCTCTTAACGACCTTGCTGCTCGTAACCCTCTGCAGATGTGCAGTGCTGTACCGCGCTAGTGTGTGCTCGAGGGAGGACGGGGAGGAGCCAGTAAGTGATAGGAGATGTGCGGCTTTAAAGATGTTAAATGCCGGTATTCTTGTGGGCCTCCAATATTTCATCTTCAGAGCCAGGTAGCTGTAAATGTGGGTGCGTGTGCTCCCACCGTACCTGCAAGTTAGGGAGTTTTGCTGCTGAACTCACATTTGAACCATTTATCTTGTCCACGGGATTAGAGGTGTGTTTTGTTCATATTTACGTCGAGAAAAATAGCCAAATTAACGAACGTTATCTGAACACAGAGGAGGTTAGTGCTGATGGCTCAGTGTTTATAAATTCCCTGGAACTCTGGATTCATCGTATAGGGTAGACTGTTCGTGAAAGTCGCATGTCAGTTATGATCACACATCTTCTATAGCTAATAGCAATGTATTCGCTTTGTTGTGTGCTAGTAGTTACAGCTAAATATAGCGTGTGAAATGGCAGGATGGCCAACACTGACCTAGTTTTTGGGGTTGGTGGTTTGGTTGGTGGTTTTTTTTTTAAGACTGAGTAAAAGAGATAAAAGCTGTCTGCCTGTCAACTTAGCCTCTAAGGGATGCTCTACTTGCAGGAGGGTGTTCCCTGATAAGCCAGCTTCCTTTGGGTTTGGTTAAAGGATTCAACCAAATGTAGCTGAGTGCAAACTTGACTGCAGATTGGAAGGAAATTTGTAAGAAGTTCAGCAATCCTCTGTTCATTGTAGAGTTCACCCAGTGGTTTTCTTCCTGTATGTGTAAATCAGCTTAAAGCCTTCGTCTGAAGAAGGAACCTAAAGTATTTGTGTGTGTTACACAGTTCACTCAGGTGGTTGGTGCCAAGGTCTGGCGGCTTGCATTCAGCCTAGCCCAGGTGCAAGAGTTTCTGTAGCAAAACCCGAGATCGTTTACTGCGCTTGCACAGTTTCTCCCCTTAAACCTGTCATAGCCCGTGTTTTGCTTTGCTGTAGCTGCTGGGGAGGTTACGGGGCTGCTCGGGGACGGCCCCCCGAGCGCGGACACACAAAGCCCCCGTCGATACCCGAGCGAGCCAGGGCGCGGAGCACCTGAGGTGGGGTGCTGGGCCGCCGGGGTCTGCTCACGCAGGGAGCGTTGGATGCATGGAAATGAATTCACTTCTAGCTTCAAAGCTTATTAACCCAGAGCAAAAACATCTTCAGTCCTGGGTCAGAGGTGGTTTATGAACAGTAAGGAGAGAAGGGATTAAGATGTAAGCCTGAAAAAGGCACATTACAGGTTAACGTTGCGTTTGGTTTTTTACTTACGGAGGCTGTGCTTTTTAACAGAGGCATCCATCACTCCCAGCAGTGGAACAGATAAAAGCAGGTTGCCTAAGGATTGGGTCCTTCTCTTCCAAATACCACCACTGTTGGCATAACAGCTGATTCCTCCTCTCTCTGCTCGTCCTCCCACGGCAGCCTCCCAGGCCAGAGACGGCGCGTTACGTGGCCAGCGCAGAGAAATACATGTGCTTGCTTGACAGCAGCCAGCAAAAAGGACGTGGAAGGGCTGAGTTTGACTTGCCTTTCCGTCAGGAAGGTATTTACTTGGGTATCTCCAGCAGTTAACTTTTCACCTAGTTTATTTATTAGTCTTCTCTCTCTCTGTCAGACTTGGGGGCGGAGTGGGAACAGACAGACGGACAGGCAAGCGCGATCGTACCAGCAAAGGTAACCAGGCTGGAATGCACCTTCTTTTTCAAAAGACAAAATTGTATTTCCTCTTTCACTCCCAAGCCATCCAAATATCAAATGTCAGTGGAGGGGAGTTTGGGAAGGAAAAGGTTAAATATACAACAGCTTTTGGGGTTTGGTTTTTTTTTTTTGTCAAGAGCTTATTTTTAACCATAAACTTTCAGGGGAAAGTTCCTGAGTTTCCTCTGCACTTCTAAAAGGTCAGCTCCCCCCGCAAGCAGTCCTCTGCGCGAATCTCTGCTGTGAAGTCCTGCTTCCAGTCTGAGCCTTCGCCAGCCACGTGCGCTCCGCGGTCCGCTGCACCCTCGCCCTTCCCGGGGCCGCCTCCTGGTGAATCGCGATGGCTCAGTCGGAATGCCTGCCTTTTCGGTCTTGGGCTGCTGCATAACTTGCCCTGTTGTTCGAATAGATCGTCGCTGCCAGCCGCTTATCTCCATTTCTCAGAGCAGTGACCGGACCTGGGGACCTGGGCGTCCAGGCTGGGATCTCAAATGACTCGGCAGGTATAAATCTCAGGGGAGATGGAGGCTTGAAGCTTTGTGGAGTGGAAGGGACTTGCTGTGAAGGGGACAGCGTCCAGCTCCCCAAGGGCTTTGTGCCCTTTATTTATGTGGACAACTGTCCTGAACATCACATTTCCCTCCTCCATGCCAAAAAAGCTGTGCCAGTACAGCTGTGTCTATAGAAAACGTATTTTTTCAGCACCGCGTCAGTCACTTTGTGCATCTTCCCACCTCTTGCTGACAGCTGTTCCTGGGTAGGTTTGTATTTAGTCTAAGCCTTACTGAACTGGATGCCTCCACAGGGTTTGCACCGGGTTAGCTAAATAGGTTTAATTAAAACGGAGTTCCTTTGTGTCTAGACAGGTTGTGAATGCAGGTGGGTTTCATTGTGCAGCCAGTTAGTGAGAGATCTTCAGCCATAGCTTGGCTTGGGATGACGCGCTTGCCCCGTCTCGTGTGAGGTGTGCCGTGCTTTACCCAGACGCTGTTGAAAGAGGGCTAATGGGCTTTGTTTCGTTGTTTCATCTGAAGCTCTGTCATCCTCCTTGTTTTGTTTCCAGCAGGCTCAGAACTGCTTTTTCAAGGTACTTGCCCAGCTGGAATATCCCTAAATATGCATAAAGTCCCAAGTCACGTCTTCACAGATTCCCATAAGCGAAGCACACCAGAATGTTTAAGCAGGGGCTGTATAAATTTTTAAGCAAAGGTAACAAGCCAAGGAAGAGGTGGTAGGTGATGAAACGAAGGTGAGGAAAGAAGCAAATTAGATCCCTGATGTGTAGCTGCCCTTTCTCCAGCTTCTGAGGCATCCTCACTGCTAATGAGTTTGATTGCTTTGGCTGTGTCAGCTGAAACGCCTTTGGCTGGCCGGTGTCAGCGGGTGTTGTCGCTGTTGATGGTAGCAATGACTAGGAAGAGAGCGGGTTGTTTTCAGACCGCAGGTATGTACGTGTGATTATGCATAGCAGTGTCTGCTGATTTTTCCAAGTCATGAATTTCAAAAAGAGAAATGAAGAGGTTTTTTCTACAGAGCAGTTGAAAGGCAGAAGGCTTTCTCCACCCACGTTCTCCCTTCGTGCCCCCATCTTGCTGGCACCTCTGAGACAGTGGCCATTTATCATATGGAGCGAGCCGCAACCGGCTTTCATCCTGCCGCCCAGCAGGAGGTCACACCAAGTGATGCTTGCCTGTCTTAGGCTTGAGGACCAATGTCTGATTCCATTTCTTTTCCTAAGATGCAGGAGAGTTTGATCGTCAGCTTGGGTTCCTGTTCATCTGCGTTACCTGATTCATACCAGATGGGCACGAGGACAATGGTATAGGGAGGAATTTTATTCACGGTTATGGTGCGTCTTTAAACAGTATATTGTTGATCTTACCCTGTCTTGTAGGTAAGGATACAAAATATCAATAAATCTGTTAAATTCACAAGTTCTTTTCTAAGGAGAGAGGAGGAGAGGCAAAGGCCAGTGCCTGGAACGCAGGGTTCGTGCAAGGTTCCCCGTGTCGGCAGCCTCTCCGGCAGACCGACGTGGGGTCAGCGCTCCCCACGTTTTGCTTCGCTCGCCCGTGTGTAGGCTGGGAAGTTCTGACATCATCGGCTTGTCTCTCTCCAGCTCGCCCGGGACCCGTCCCTTTTGGCATCCCTGGGAGGTTGGTTGCCAATGATGTGTTATTGCATCTCCTGCTTGAGTTCAAAGGAATTGGGTTAATGAGCATAAAGCAGCCAGCAGAAAGTCAGCCGTCAAATTGTATTGGCACTTGTTTGCTACCTACTAAATTTCCCACTTCATCCGTCTTTGATCCTTGTGATGCAGGCAATTAAATACAGCAGCGATAAACATAGAAAAAACGACAGCGACCTTACAAGCTAAATTTAGTCCTTTTCTTTTGTATAACATGGTCTTCAGATGGGGCTAGAAGCTGTATGAGAATGAGAAGGTTGGGCAGGGAGGAGACCCAAAATGAGTGGAAAGCCTTTTGTCTGGGGAAACGAAATGGATATGGAGAGAGGCTGTAATATCCTAAAATCCTCGGGTACTTCAGCAGGCTCGGAAGAGAGTCAGCAGCAGAGTCTGTCAGAGGAGCAGCGGCTCGGGAAAGCGGCTCGGAAGGACAGCTAAATCAGAAGTAATTGTAATTGACGGCTTCGGCTTTCACGCTGCTGAGCCAGATCCTGAACCGGGGCTCACACAAGATGCTGCTTTTGTCTGGAAGAGCGGGATCAGGGAAGCGGCATCGGAGCCCCGCTGGCGGACAAATAAGGCTCGAAAAAGGAGCTTCTCTCGACTGCTGCTATCGCGTCGTGCGGATGATGGCACAGGCCTTTGGAACAGAAAAGGGATGCTCTCTCCATCTGTTGCTGGAATAATATGCGCGATAGTACAGACCTGACCCGAGAATCAATCCTTTGCATTCAAGGTGTTTAAATATTCATTTGAAGAGTGTCCTCTACCAGGAACGGAGAGAGAGGCACAAATATATCCGGGAGTTTCAGGACAGCAGCCAGCGGCAGCATCCTCCAGCAAACTGCCCTGCAGCATTTCTGCCCAGGCCGTAAGCAATACTGTGCTGCAGGCTTGGCCCCGGGAGTGTTTAGCGAAGGAGTGCCAAAAAACGCTGTGCGCAGAAAAAGCCAGGGAGGCGAGGCTGCTCGTCAGCAGGAGACACGCTGCCCTTGCTGACAGGCTGCCTTTCAGCTCCCCTGCTTGGCTTGGAAAGGGCTTTCACCAGCACGCGGAAAGTAGCACGTTAAAGCTGTGCCACGTCAAATTTTAAAATTCGCTTCTGAAGAGAAACGTCTGACGAACTTCTGGTGGGGGGTTTTCATTTCGCGCTGCTGACGGCGTCCGCGTCCTGTGTTTGGTTTTGCTATGTGTTGTCAGTCGAGCTCGAGAGAGTAGGAATTAGAGGTCAAGGTCTGACTGAAAGTAAGAATTACGGTTGAGGGCATCTTAATTGCGACTCCTGACTTATTCTTTTTTAGCATCATTAAAAATATTCAGGGAGCTTGTGGAGTCGAGCACATCCTGTAAGTGCATGTGTTGGGAAAATATCTTTTTGCAAAGAAAGGCTGTTCTGTTCTCCCATGACTCAGGCGTGGTGATTTAGAGCACAAATAGAAATGATACAGCAGGGAGAGGATGTTTCCTTGGGAAGGAAGGTGGCGGTGGGGGCGTGCTGCAGTTTCATCTCCTTGCACGTTAAAGTATAAAATTTTTAGCTTATGCAAATGTTTCACTTCCTCCTCACATGGCAGTGGTAACTTAACCGATCCCAACACCGGAGATGATACTATCATAAACTCCTCTGATCTAGTCACCAGAAGCTGGGCTCTGCAGACTGGGTGAGGAGCTCTGGGTAAGGAGCTGCTGCCTGTCCTGCCTGCAGTCTGCCTGTCCTGCCTGCAGTCGGCCTGTCTCCGTCTCCTCTGTAGCATAAGCATTACAGCATTTGTCCTTTCTGCCTGTCTGCAGGGATGTGTTGGTATGTCCGATGCATTCCACTGCAGTGCTCGCTGTGCTCAGTTCCATTTAGATGAGCGTGAATTAAGGTACACTTAAATGTAAATACAAACTCAAGCTGTGGGGTTTTTTTTAAAAAACCCTCAATTTTGTAGAATATGTTAATCAGCTTTATTAACTCTGCAAACACAGGACTTCACTCCCTGCCAGTCCAACCTTGGCAAGGAATATTTTTCTCCAAATAGCCTGGTGGGTCGGACGGCTGCTGCCTGCCTTGGGAGCGATCCCCATCGCCGCGGCCCACCCCAGGAGGGGAGCAGCCCCCCGGCATCTCCCGCGGGGCGCCGCGGGGAGAGGGGGCAAGGCCGAGGAGAAGCAACACCTTGCAAGGATCTCCTTGCGACGCAGCCAGAGCGTCTTTTGTTTCATCCTTTCTAGGAAACCGCTGGAGCAGAGCCAGCGAGGACGGGATGGGAAGGGGGACGGGACGGGGGGAAAGCCTGGGCTGGGAATACAGATGTGCCCAGGGGCTCCCCCGGCGAAGAGGAGGGGAAAATGGCGATCCTTTGTACGCTGGCCGCCGGCCGGCACCGCGCTGGATTGGGGGTGACAGTAATTACGGGGCGAGCGAGGTCCCCTGAGCGGGGGACGGTTACCATGGCTACAGCAGCAGCATCTCAGCCACTCGCTGTCACACCGCGCTGGTGATTTAATGAGTTCCTTACCAAATCCTCAAAAATAATAATATGAAAATGGCTCGGCGGCAGCAGCGGGGCTCACGAAGCCCCCGGTCGGCGGCAGAGGGGCCGTGGGGTCGCCGCTGCCCCTTTCTCCGTGCAGAAGCCGCGCTCGGGTTTCCCGGAGCAGGGATGGGGAGGAGGAAGAGGAGGGCGGTGAAGGTAACCCGCCTGCGTCCTCGTGGGCTGGGAGGGAGGGCATTTTCTCTTATTTTTAGCACTGTGTGCTTCAGAACGGTGTGCCGGATAGAAACCCTTAACATGAAAATTACTCAGTGCTTTGAAAACTCCCCCTCATCATACGCCGCTGCAGTGAGTTGATGGAGGCTCTTCAGACCGTACAGAAATGGGGAACTAGCACCAAAAAGCCCATTTCTCACAAGTACCACGAATTTGGTGGTTTCTTCCGCAGCGTGTGATCTAACGACAAAAGTTGTCTTGCTTCTCAGACTACAGCCAAGCTTTAGCCATGGCTGTAAGTCTGTCCAGCACCATATGATGTGATAACGTATAGAGTAATTTTCCATCCTGAGCCTTACCACGGGCTTAAAGTGTCCTTTCCAATTATTGCAATATTTCTCTGCCTTCCCCTCCTGTAATATTTTGTCTCCCTTAGTGGCCAGAGCTAGAGCAGGGGAGACAAATCTCTTTCTGCATATATAAAGGTTAAATTTTTATAGACAACTAAATGTTTTAACACATGGAGACAATAACACTATTTTGTTAAAAATAAGCAAACTCCTCCGCCTTAGTGATGTGGCAATTACAGAAAAAATACACGTACTGGAGCACTCGGCTGCAATTTAAAAGTAAAATTAAAATTTAGTTCTGTTTGTCTGGTTTGACAAGATTTATTGAGATCTTTCATTATGCGGCAGGTTCAAGAAAGCCTCTCTCCAAAGTACACATACAATTTAGAAAATGAAAGCCTGAAACAGTTTATTATTAGAAGGTGGGTTGGACTTTGTAAGGCTCCTACAAGAACATATATAATCTTGTACGTTTTAGATATTTTTTGCTGAAGCCATTAAACTCCTGGCATACAAACCTATTATTAAAACAGTGATTTAGTCTAAGACAGGAGAAATACTTTGAAGTCTATTTAATTGACTTATTTCACTTCAGAATTCAATCTCAGGCCTAAGACTTAATTTTAAAGAATTGTAAAGAATTTAATTCACAAATTTTCCCTTCTGCCTGTTAGCATGCGCCTGCTTCTCGAGCGGCGGGGAGCTTTAGGAAGGGTCCCCGCGGGGGGGTCTGGTACCCGGCAGAGTCGCAGCACCCAGCAGCAGTGGGACCAGCAGGTTGCAGTGTGAGAGTATTTCTCTTTTTCTCTTGCACTCTAAGCTTTGAAGTGGAAATGTTTTACTGCCTGCCTGCTTCCGCTGCATCTCATTCTGTGTGATATTCGTGTTGTGGAAACGCAGAGTATTCTCTGCCTTGCTTCATGTTACGTCTTCATTGAGGGTTTCGCTCAAGAAATAAATGTGAGCTCCGTGTCCACGTTTGCGTTCAGCTAATACGTCTGCTAAGGGGAAATCGCTGCTCAGATATAAATTCCAATCTATTTTTAAACAGTCCATATTACGTTTTTATTGTCCTGTCATTTTTTTTTTCCTTCTGTTCATGTTACCATGTCTGTCTGCATTATTTTCACATCTGATGACAGATATGCCTATGCTTTTCAGACCTGGCGAAATACTATGTTTTTCCTAGGTGATTTTCTCTGTCCCTGCAATTAACTTAGCGTGTTTGATTTGACCTGCGAGTAAAACTACGTGCTGAGATGAAAGCAGGTGGCGTGTTTGTCAGAAGTGATGCACTTCGGATGCATCATAGCTCCTCTCTGAAACACTTGCAGTTGCAAGTTTGAGCACGTCACGTGTCGGCGCGGTAAGACACGGTACAGGTAGCGCTGGTCGGACTGGGCTGCCTAAATAAATAGCCCCGGTAGCCTTTTGGATAGGCCAGTGCCAAGGAACATCTCTTGGTGGAAGGTACTTCCCCAGCAAAGTTTCCTGTGCTGCCTGAGGTGATGCCAAATTCTCTTTTTTTTCATTTTTTTTCTCCACTTTTGGATAGTGCTCAATCTCTTTGCGTTATTGTCGTGCCCGGCTTTGGGGTCTTTTTTTTTTCCAGAAGAAGATTTTGGTAGGACTGCACTGCGTGCTCCAGCTGGTTTGCAGCCTCCTTCCTGGCACCCTCTGGGGTTTGCTCCCGAGACATTCGGCGCGGGATGAGCCGTAGAGGCTTACCCTGTGCGTGACGAGCTCCAGGAGTCATCCCGTCGTGTTTCAGAGCAAAATGGCGCCTTGGAGTAAACCCCCGAAACGAAGGTTTTGAGAGATCAGTGGCCAAAATCTGTTTGGTTGCCTGCCAGGGTCTGGTTTAAGTAGAGTAGAGCTTAAGAACACGCAGTAGATGGTTTTACCTTGGGTATTTAGGCATTTCTTAGCAATATCTTGCATGAATATGTAAAAATGACCGAACGTCCATTTGTTGATGCAAACTGAAGGTCAGCTGCTCAGAGCGGGATCCTGAACAGCCCAGAGGAGGCCTGTTCACACTCCCCCCTTCCCCAAAATACTACACGTAGGAGCTGGGGAAGTACGGTGCTCACAGCTAGTATCAGTTAGGTAAGAAAAGACTGAAAAGTATTTCATGTTGTTGTTTTTAAATTCCTGCTGGACAGAAGAATACTGTTTTGCGTGTACACAAAAGTACGTGCAGGATACCCCCGTTGAGTTTGATTTGGCAGCGTTGGCTTTGCCACATGACATGGATCAAGGTCGGATCTTTTCTTTTCCCTGGTGAAATGTAAACCCACGTGGATGATCACTGATATCCTCAGGGTAATCCCGCAGGGAGCTGCGGCCGACGCGGTCGACACTGATAGAAAAACCTTGGCTCCTGGAATTTGAGCCGGTTGTTTGAACTGAAGCATAATATGGCATATAGGTTCTCTGCATTAATATGATAGATGTTAATTGTCAGCATCAAACAAAAAGATGGGATAATGTAGAGTCCCCGTTTCTAATCCCTCAGCGTTAGGAAAGGCATGTTGAGGAAATGGTTTCTTCTCTCCAGCATCTTCGTACGTTCTTAGGTAACTAAGTGGTATCTTTGGGGTAATATAAATTGAAATACAGCAAGACTTCGTGGCAGAGCCGTGAGCTTGGTGAGCTGTTCCTGACAGCGCAATCAGTGCAGCTTTTGTGGTACAAAACTTCCTGGCAAATTAGGAGTCAAAAGTAAAAAACCAGCTTGGCTGTGAATGGCGTGAGGTTTGGGGGCTTTTTGTTCCTGGCGCTGCTGCTCTTTTCAAACAAATGTTAATGCTCTGATATTAGACTGCCAGTGTTTCCACTGTGAGTTATTCCTTCAGCATCCCGACCCCGAAAAAAGAAATGGGTTAGGGCCACTTGAGAAACGGCTGGGGTTGGAGAAGGCCTCAAGCTGCGCCAGGGAGGTTTAGGTTTAGGTTGGATATTAGGAAAAACTTCTTCACCGAAAGGGTGGTCAAGCATTGGCACAGGCTGCCCAGGGCAGGGGTTGAGTCTCCATCCCTGGAGGTACTTAAAGAACGGATAGATGTGGTGCTCGAGGACATGGTATAGTGATGGACTTGGCAGTGCTGGGTTAACGGTTGGACTCGATGATCTTAAGGGTCTTTTCCAACCTTGACGATTCTATGAAGTGTTTGCTGCAAACTTGGCCGTGAAGCCGTGTGTTGGAAAAACCTCTCCAGACTCCTTTGCCTCCAGAGTCACAACCGCGGGCTCCTGGGCTGCTTCAGGACTGAGCTTTCACAATTTCACTTTTCAGCTAAATTCTTTTCTTTGGAGGCATCGACTTCTTTTTATCAGAAGAAAATATGGAGGCGGCCCCGTAGCCAGCAAAGCTGTGAATCAGCAGCAGGAGAAAGCAGCCGAATCCCTCTCACCATCACAGGGTCCCAGGCACAGAGAAGTTGTGGCTGTCCCATCATCGGCAGGGTCTCACAGCTGTCTTTCAGGTGGGAAAATCTGCTCCCAGTCCGCATTGCAAAGACCCGTGCTGAGGCGGCGAAGGCTGCCGGAGGTCCTTCCCCTGGGTTGTGCTACCCTGACGCGCGTTGCTCGCTGCAGCCGTTGGGTTCAAGCGCACTACTCGCGTCTCGCAGCTCGGGCTGGCGTTCGGGTTTGGGTATTGAGGAAGGCGGGTGAGGTGGCTCAGAGGGCGCCGGCGCCGAGGTCATGGGATGGGAAAGAAAAAACTTCCCGTCTTTCAAGCAAAACACTTTCAGCTTAGTTGGCCTCAGTGAATGTCCTCTACCGAAGCTTTTGCTTCTTCAAAAGCTAAAGCACAGGTAATGCCTTTAGAAGCCAGCGTAACCGTTCCTGACTCATTCCAAGGCTGATTTCTTTGCAAACTCTAAACCTGCTGAAGTCAGAGCTTGTGAAGTCGAGAGGGAATCTCTCGGGGCTCTCCGGAGGCAATCCTGAAGTGCTCTCCAGGATCGCAGAAGGATATCAAGTTGAACTTGCACCCCATCTCCTTA
This sequence comes from Platalea leucorodia, assembly GCF_965183815.1. Classification (NCBI taxonomy): domain Eukaryota; kingdom Metazoa; phylum Chordata; class Aves; order Pelecaniformes; family Threskiornithidae; genus Platalea; species Platalea leucorodia. The sequence goes on from NC_138844.1 coordinate 2,527,358, forward strand.
AAACATTGTGCTGTGTGCAAGGATAAAACCAGAGTGATGCTGCCGACAAAACTGGAGGAAATTACACGCAGTATCCAGTCTGATACCTTTAGAGAGAGAGAATTCTGTGAAGATGTGTGATTTGGGAAGTCCCTGATAATCATCTTCAAAGAGAAATGGTGGCACATCATTTAGAGCTCTCAAACCAGCAATCCACCTTCGTAGCATTGTGCTCCTGCAACTTAAGGATGCAAAAAAAGGTCTCCTGATAATATGACCAAGGTAATTCTATATATTTATGAGAGGGATGATTGCTAAAGCAGAGTATTTACTCACAGTAATGAGACATTACTTAAGCGAGGTGGTACTCGCTTCTCCTGTTAAACGTAGAAAATGACTTGCTGGAAATGTTTTCACAAAAGAGCTACAAGAAGGATTTAAAACGCAGAAAACCAGACTACGGTTAGCACTTGATAAGGTCAATCTATCAGTTTGTAGAAGATTAGTTTCAGAGTTGGGTTGATTGTTACGAACACCAGACAAAACCATTTCTCCCTGTGTTTGTAATATGTGGCACAGTTTCTTTAGGGCCGTTGGCGCAAAGTCTTGAAATCAGAGGAGCAGCCTTGGTCATGTCTGGAATGGGACGTTCTTCTTCCATTTCTCAGTCTTCCAGCCTCAAAACCCTCGGGTGCTGCAGTCTGCCCCAGGTGCTGTGCTGCTGATGGACGGGGAATGCCAGCCCGTCCTGAAGTGGTGATAATCTCCCTGCTGAACCTTGGGGCAAAACTGCAGAAGGATCTTTTCAGGTCGTTCAGATAAGATCTACCAACTAGCGTGTTGAGAGCTGGTGACAAAGGAAAGGTCTTTGAAGTTTGCTGGAGGTGGCCCGACTGGAACAGACCGAGGGGCAGGAGAGGGGCGGCTGGGCTACGAAGCCCCCGGTCCTGCAGGTCCCAGGAGACCACCGCTGGCAGGCCTCCAGCAGTACGCAGGGTTGTCACGTTCCCGGTTTCCTTGCCCTCTGTCCCGATAATCCGCTGTGATAACCGTGGCAGTCCTGCTCTCCTTTCAGCTGAAGAGCCTTCTTCCTTTGGCAGCGATTAACTGCTGCAGGTTCTGAAGCTACCGAGCATTTACAAGGGTCTTAGGAGAAGCCACCTTCTTCTCCTTGCTCCACCACCGGCTCTCTGCAAAGACCTTGGCATGGAGGTATAAAACCAGCAAAAAAACCTCCTGTCGTGCTGGGCCAGGCTGTGCTCGCTGCCTTCCTAGCTGGCAAGTGCTGTGCAGAAACAGAAATGGTTTTCAAGAGATCAGTCAGAAACATGGAATTTCTTCTGGAAATATCACGTGTCCAGTGCCCTTGATGGAGATCTAGGAAAAGGTTTATTCATCTGAATTTGGACTGGAGTCCAAATTTGGCCCTATCAATTCTCTGATGATCTGCAATCTTGATGGGGAGGAATATCGTGGGGAAAAAAACTGGAAGGCCTAGGCAGGGTGAGCAAAGCAATGCTGGTATTACTTACACGAGTGCTGTAGTCACCAACAATGAGGTTTTTATGCCGGCCGCTGCTGCGCACAAAGAGGAGCCCTGGCCCAGATGATGACAATAAACTGGCTGGTGCACATCGCCAGCGAACAGCAAACCTCCTATGAAAAGAGAATTTGCCAGCATCTGGGTACCAAAAATCTCCACTTCTCCTTCAACTGTAATATCCTTATTTTCAACTATTTGTCTTATTAATCTGCTCTTCAGCAAATCTGTAGCTTTCAAAAGGCCTGTGCAGCATTGGCGCTCTGTCTCAAATGCCGTTTGTCACTCGGTCGGGGCTGGCAGGAGAAGCGGGCACACAACCAGCGTGCAAAGGCGGTGACGCCTCGGCTGCGATGCTCGGGTGCCAGTTCATGCACTTGGCAGTGCCGGGTGGGACGGGGTCAGGAGGTGGCTTTGGCCTGCAAGAAAGAGAAGAGCACTGGGATAAAACCCAGCAACGCTGCGTTACCAAAAAGCCCTCTGGTTTGCCTTTAAAAATGGAGCCGGTGAAGAAGAGCTGTCACTGCAGAAGGAGAGGAGGAGCGGACGGTGGAAGCAGGAGATGGATGGAGCTTCAGATCGTCTTTGGAGGACAGGGAGAAAATTGTCCTTTGTTTTTTTCTCTGGTGCCACGTGAGTGGTTTCAGATGAGCTGAGCAGGAGCGGAGGGCGAGTTACTCCATGCTGGCGTCCATCGGTTGGCCCCCGCTCATCAGAATGGCAGGGGCGGAGAACGTGGGGCGGTAGCCCCGTGGCGTGCCTGCCCCCGGCCCATCGCTCCTCTCCCTGCACCCTGTCCGCCCTCGCCCTCCTCCCCACCTTCCCACCGCACTCCCAGCTTTTTGCTCTCCATTGCTCCTTTCTCCTGCTGTCCAAGAACCACGTTCACTCTTTTTTTTAAAAAAACCACATCTTTACGTGAGCCTGGTGCTGCACTCACCTTGAACGGGCGTGAAAACAGATTCACCTGAGCAGCGTCAGAGCCGTGCAGAGGCACTTGCTTGGCTTTGCGCCTGGTTTCGTTTTTACTTGATAAAAAAGCTACTTGAGCTAAATCAAGCTGCTGTTAAACCGCATAGCCGGCCCCGCTTTATCACTTTTCAAAATAGATTTTGGTTACGAGCGTAGCTCGGCGCTTGGGTTAAACAGCGCTGGCAGCCGTCGAAGGCAACAGTGCCGAGTGTGAGCCTGTCTGCTCTCGCCTGCCTGCAGCGGCTGTCTGGCCAAGGCTTTTGTCACCCGAGGACGGTTAATGTGGCTTCTAGGTATTGCCCCTTCGCCAGCCCCCTTCGGTTTGCACACCTTTGATCGGAGGCCGCAGCTGAACCGAGCGGCAGCGCAAGCCGACAGCCTCCTCGCTCCGTGCACGCAGCAGAGCCGCCGGCGTGCCGGCAGCCCTCCCGCAGCTCCCCCGGGTGCCTGGCGGCACGGACGAGTTTTCCAGCAACTCAGGAGGAAAGAAGAGGAGCAGTTAAATTTTACTGCCGCCCGGGAAGCCATGGGATGCGTCCCTGGGAGCACCGGCGGGGCGGAGGGTTGCTGCATCCCTCCTGGTATCTCAAGTGGGGGTTTGTGGTGCGCGCCCGTGGCTGGGTGAGGCTCTCCTAGACCCAAGTGCGAAGCGTCCCCCTTAATTCTGTGGTTGCCTTGCAAACCAGGTGGGCAGAAATTGTGCAAAGAAAAAAGCTGACACGCAGCAAGCGCTGCGCCCTCTCTTTCTGTAGCCAGGGGCAGCACTGGCCATCAATCACACCGCTACAGCAACTTATTATTTGACATTTTATTAACAAGAAGCCCATTTATGACCTGAAAATGCTTATTCACGAAATCTGTTTACACTTAAGATTATAGATGGAGGCACACGCTGTATTGCCTTCACATTATCAAAACCCAATGACTCATTAAATTTAACCAGAGCAGGCGCTGAACCGGCACGCGCTTTGTTAAAGCCGTCTTCATTTCCGACGTGCTGCTTCCCCTGCTGCGGCTTGTGCCCCCAGCCTTCAAATCTAGGTATCCAAGTGTTAATTTAATTTCTCATGTCTAGTGGCACAAGGGCAGATGGGCTGGAATAGTCTATTTTGGGGTTTTAAAAGCCATCTTTGACCTAAAAAAAGGGAATTTTGTTGGGAGATGTTTTTTTTTCTGGCCCCTTGCTTTACCAAAGGCATTTTGGCCCAGGTAATTGGCATTAACCTTGAGAGTATTTGCTGCTTATTTTGAGCATTTTTCTACTTTTCCAGAGTCAAACCAGAAAGGTTAAAAGACTTTGAGAAGGTAGGGTTTCAGCTGTATTTATTCTAGTCTGAGTTCAGTTTGTAAATATGACTTGAAAATTGCCAACAGTTGTTAATTGTTCTTGTTAATACTTTGTGAGCTGCCAGTGATTTTACTAAATCAAGTTGTTGATTTAGTAATCAAACTAATCACAGTACTTCAAAACTCTTTTAATTTGAAGTCACTTTATATGCTGTGGAGTTAAGGAATCGTGCTGTAAGCTTATTATCAAAGGGGCTTTCTACATACTTATAATTTTTAAAAAACAGCATTTTGATTTTGGTTTAGTAAAACAGTAGAAAAATGGCAGTAAATCTCTGTGGCAAATTGGATGTGTGCTTCTGGATTTTGAGAACAATTGAAATGGAAAGTATTGACTAGGCATAGGTTTAATTTAGGTTTTAATGATCATTTTTGTATACGTAGTCTTTAAATCCCTCCTACAAAGCAATCAACACTCCAGAGGTAAAATTCCACCCCTAGGAATTGAGGAGGAGGCAGCTTTAAATAGCACAGCACCCTCTTCTCCCTTTTGTCTGTGTCCTTGTGCAACCAGGCAGCAGGCAGCTCATCCTCTTTGTTTTTCATCTCCTTTGGATCCTGCAGATGAGGAGAAGAGATAAAGGCATGAAGTAAAGGAAGGAGCCTCCACTGTCGCGATCCGCCCCGAGGCTAGAGTTTCACAGGGAGGAGATGCCGGCAATCTCCGATCCTCCTGAAGCTGAAGGCTCTGCCATTCACTGCTGAAACCAGTTGGGCATCCCTCTTTGCCGAGAGCCATGGCCGTGCCCTGCCCCTGCCTCCTTCGGTGATGGTCTTGGTTCAGGAGATGCTCAGGGCATCAGGGATGAGCACTGGCACATCCCTGTCTCTGGAGAGCGCCGCGGTGGCTGCCTGGTCACAGCAGTAAATCCATCAGCCGCTTCCATTTCCCCACCCTACTGCTTTTTATTTTGTCGCAGGTTTGGGGAGACGGGAGGTGCTCCCCTGCGCAGCTGGCCGTGCCTCCATCCCAGGCGATGTGGGGTATTCCTTCTAGAGATTTTCTGTCCCATCCTGGCTCCAACATTTGTGGAGCTTGTAGGCTGTCGAAGTCTAGCAGTCCTGTGTCTGGAAGCCTCTAGGAAAATCAAATTAATCTGTGTTAGGATCAACATCTCCTTGTCCTTAAAGGTTGTGACATGGCAGCTAGTAGACAACAACGGCTTTTCACAAGTTGTCCTCTTCTGATGCCTCCAGCCAGGGCTGCCGTAGCAGTTCAGGGGGCAGCTGGCCCGGAGCAGCGGCCCCGAGCCATCAGCTACAATAGGATTTGCTTGCTGCCTAGTCCCCACATTGGAGCTGATTTTCCAGTTGACCCCATTTGGGGTGGGGGCTCGGAGCAGGTGACCTTCAGCGATCCCCTCCAGCCTGAATTATTCTGCGAGCCCGTTTTTCGAGGCCCGGCAGTGGAAGAGCCGAGAGAGCGGGACTGAGCTGGGGCCGGCTGGGAGCAGACCGCGCTGGAGCACCTCTCGCTTTCTGGGTCAGCCAGGCGCTGGAGCGCGGGGCGGGTAAATGTGCGCGGTCAGCCTCGGGTGGCTGGCTCAGGCTCGTCGATAACGGCTCTTCTGGACGGCTGAACAGTATTGATGGGCTGCAGGAACCGCTCATCCTCCAGAGCTGGAAAAATAACCCGTAGCCAGTGAGTGAAAAATGCATGGAAAAAAACCGGAGAGACATCTCGGGCTTTCTTTCCTGGGAGAGCAGGGTAGCACAGACAGATACTAGCAGGGTTGTGCCCTTGAGGGTTTCAGGTTCGTCACAAGTCCTGGGTCACCGTCGGGTTTTTCCTTCCTGCTCTGACCTTTGCAAATAGAAGCTAAAGTGGAATTTTTGGAAAAATCCCTTTCGAAGCTGTCATTGTGCTCGTGGCCAAACTGCAGCCCATCACTTGCATTTTGGCTTTTCAAATAAACCTGCGAAGAAAAAAACAGATTGAGCTATAGTCAGGAGCGGTAGCAGGTGTTAACGGCCCACGTTATAGTCCTCCCCCCGAGAGAAGCATGCCCAAACAGCGTAACTCTTCAAAGATGGGAGCCAGCTCCGAGCCCGTGGCCGCGCGAGCCTGTAGCGAGGCTGGCTGTGGGCTGCGGTTTCCCCTGCGAAAGAGGAGGCAGAGCAGCCGGTGCCGGCGGAGAGGTGACACGAGCGGCTCTGCAGTTTGTCCAGCTTCCCCCCAGGGAAACGTCTGCAGCACGGGAGGCTCCAGTTCCCCTCTCAAACTCAACTGGGAACGCTGGATCAGTAAGGCAGGTCGAGGATTTTGCAATGGACCAAGAGAGAGCATATAAAGATGGTTCTCGCTGTAATAGGAAGAGCACATGGATGCTTTCGGCAGTGAAAATAAAGACTAATAGGCCAACACAAACTAACTGCATCCTTACTATACTTCTGAGATTCTGTTAAACGACAGTGGGAACTAAAGTGAAGCTTGTGGTCCGTGTAAAACCCAGCGCTGCGCGACAGCTTCGGGTGCTCTCCTGTCCCGGGCCGCAAATCAGAGGCAGCAGTTAGCGCCGCTCCGCAGTAACGTCCCGTCTGCTTCGGGCTTTTTTCAGTTCCAAAAAGCAACTGGCTTCTTTTAAATTTATAGTGTATGCAAAGGGGGTTTTTTGTTTGTTGGCGGCTTGGAACAAATTCTGTTTTCTAGTCCTGCCTTCTGTCGGTGTGTATTTTTACGGAGGGCTGGGAGGATGCTATGTGCCTGGCTGTCAAACTTGTCTTTGGGGAGTAGAAAGGCTGTAAGTCAACCAGAAAGTTAACTTCTCTTTCCTCGGATCATTTCTTCGAATGCCTTATATCTTTTATCGCGCAGGCGAGCGGCTAGCGTGCCTATATCTAAGGAGATGGCGGAAGGGGGCTTTGGCAGAGATGGGAACAGGAGCCCTGCCTCTCGTGCTGCCCAGCCCAATTTCATCCAGAATGCCTTTGAAATTTAATACAGCTCTTCCAAGTGCTTGGTTACGCTGTTGGTAACAGCTGTTCTAACTGGTGTAGGACTGCCGCGCTCCTCCTCCGGCGTACTCTGGAGAATAGTTTGTAAGTCATTGGCCATGCTGTTGCGGGTTAACTTTCCATGTTAGGCTGTTAATCATCTCCTGTTACCACTTGCTCCTTTATCTGAAGTAGAAGTTATCTCTGGAGCAGATCTAGAGTGTTTAGGGTTCAGTTATACAGTTTGTCTGTGTAAGGGAAAATGTGGTAATTAGCCAGTGGTTACCCAAGGAGCAGGGCAAAATCCGCAGGGTGAGCCTTCCCTGCCTCTCCCTTCACCCCTCCGTTTTCAAACGCTTAATCCTGATAATTGTCAGCGTTTGGATGTATGACTTGTCCGCTTGGCCCGAGAATATTGAAGTACTTGTGACAGTTCGATTGATTTGGTGTCGTGGGACCTTGTGCTCGGCAGACAAGGTAATACAGCCCCTGCTTGGGTTTAATAGGAGTACCTTCCAAAAAGCGAGGGCGCTGGATTGCATCGTATTTGCAGGACTCTTCAGTCCGGGGAGCTTTTGCCTGTGTGCACGGGGGGAACCGCCTTTATAAAGTCAAAGTCAGAACTTGCTTTTAATTTAAGTAACATAGCAAAAAAATGCAGCTTTGAAAGTTGTAGCAGTATGTGCGGGCTGGCAAGTGCTGGCTGCAGCCGCGCTCGCCGGGAACCAGGTCGGTCCCGGGTGAGGCTCCCTGGGTCCTGAGGCTTTGGGCCCGCTCCTGTATCACCGCGGCCCCTCCAAGGGCTGACCCTCGCCTCTCGTCCTCGCAACAGCGCACCTGGGTCACAGTGTCAGAGAGCTCAGAGATCATGGAGCATATGAAAAATCATTGCAAAGGTTTTATTTTTTGCATATAGAACTGCAGATTAATAAGCTTTAATTATGCTGACTTTTTGCTGGCAGCAGCTCAGTTCCTTGTGGGAGGGACAGGGAGAGCAAGAGAGTAAGGAGCAGCTCCAATTAGTGACCTAAGTGTTTACACTAGCTAAGGAGCACTTAATTACCTGTCAGGAGCTTGCTTTCTCCTGGTCACAAGTGTTTACACATGGAGCCAGTAATTCCAGCTGTTTCCCTCTTGTGCTGCAGGAATTCAAAGATAATTGTGTGCAGCAATTTAAAGGTAGCCAGCTCTTCCCTGAATGCAAGCGTCATGTGAAGGTGCATACACCCAGAAGGGAGTCAAGGGAGTATCATCACCTTTGGGAAATGCTGGGCTAAAACGAGTCGTCATCTCCTTTCAGCATCGGGACCGGGGCGTGCTAATAGTACACCACAAGCTTGACCTCGCTGCCTATAAGCAGGGCTGCCGAGGCAGGGCCTCACGAAGGCATAGAAGTAGATTTATAAGCTGCCAGATCATTTTCAGGTAGGTTTTTTGCAGCCTGGCTCACTAAGTAGCTCACGCTGGCTGTCACGCGATGCTGCACTGAACTTGGCAGCGGTAGGTTTGCCGTGACCTCTGTTTCTCGGTGATCTGAATAAGCCTGTTGGCTCTCGCGTCCGTGGCAGGATTTTAGCCCCGGAGAAACTTGCATGACTTAAGGAGGCCTTTCATTGATCTCAAGGTCAGACGGACTCTTCTAATCGTCTAACCTAATCGCTTGCACTGCACAAGCTCTGGAAATTCACCCAGCAATACAGAAGATCGCCTGATGCCTTGGCGTAATACGGATGTCGTTCAGTGCATCGCCGTGATAAGAGCAGGATCCGCGCCAAGACGGACGAGATCAGGGAGGGCATTAGCACTCTTCTCCCGAGGGGTCGCACCTACGCTCCCTCCTTTTGATCCTCTGGCTTTTCGTGTTGGGTTTTTAGTTTTGTGTATAACACGTTTCCAAGCTCTGTGGTCCAGCGACCACATGCTCGTGTGTTAAGAGATCTGACTGCGTATCATTCTCCCGTCATCTCCTTATTTCTAGCTGTTGTATTAGCGGATGCCCTGGATGTCGTCAGCTGTTTTCCTGTCAGCCAGTATGTTCTGCGTATAGAGCTGCTGGAGCTGGAAAAGAGAAGCTCTGGGACTGCGAAGGGGAAGAAGACCAGATCACTCCACTGCAGGCAGGAAGGGAGAATCACGAGACTCAGAACAGATCTGTTTTGCAAAAAGACTGTTTTTATCTTATTTACTGAAACCCCTCATCAGCTACCTCTGTCACTCGCACACAAAAAATGGCGTTGCAAAACCCGAGATCATCAAATGAAGTTTTTAAATCGGATTGAAGAATATTCCTTGTTTGTGATGTTTGCGGGAAGTATTTGAAAGTGCTAAGATGAGGGTAAGATAGTCCTCTTGCAGGTTGTGCCTTGAGATGAGAGATTAATTTGCCTTTTTGGTAGTGCCACCACGGAGCTCCGCAGCCGGCTCACGTGCGGGCATACCCTTGGAGACCAGAGGAATGATTCTTTTCCCGGAGATTATTTCACAGTGGTGGCATCTTATCTTGTCAGTGCAATGGCTCTTCAGAAAACATATAGGAAGCCTCTTGAAATGATGTGATAGCCTTGGAACAAAGAGTTAATCTATTACTCGTGGAAGCATTTGCTTTGCAACTCATTTTTCCCCATTCGCAGCTCAATTTTTCAATTTATCACAGAGTGCAATGTGAAAGATTTAACTCTGGTAAGCCCAGAGGAGGATGGAAGCTGATTAGAAACTGGGGTGGGGGAAGATATTTTGCTCAGCTGGAATGACTGCAGCAAAATAAATTAATACTGAATGCTTGAGCCGTAGATATTTGATTTGTTAATGGCTTTAGCTTTGCAGGCATTTGGTTGATGTAGCAAATTGCTCAGTGCCATGTGTAAATCTGCTGATTTCTCCTAGCACAGACTCTGAAATATAGAAGCATAAAATATTGATAATTCTGCCTACTGAAAGATGGATACGATAACGGTAAGCCTGCCGCCATTTGGTACCTCCAAATAGCATTCGACGTGGCTCGGGGATTGTAGTTATTCATCCTTGCCAGAGCCCCGTGAAGTGATTAGTATCCCTGTTAGACTGGAAACCTAAGGATATAGGAAGCCATGTCTTATTCTTAGAATAACTCCGGTTTGCCAAACTTGCCTGTATTTGGAGAAATTTCTGTAGGCGCCTAAGACCCTGTAGGTCACCAGGTCCATTTTCCTGCAACCGCGGCAGTGCATCGCAGAGTCCCCGGGGGGGGTTGCGAAGGAGAGGGATGAATCCGAAGGCACGGGGGGTCCCGAGTTGTTGGCTATAATGGCGACGTTGTTGGAGTCGCTGCAGCGGCGCTGCCTGCGGCTGCCAGCAATTCCAGCCTTTGGCATTGGTTCCGATCTACATGAAGCAGCAGGTCGGGGGTGGGAAGGAAAGAGGCTCATCAACAGAAATAGCATTTAAGCAAAAACTGTACCCTCCGCTGCAAGGAAAGATAGGAAGAAGGATCGATTCTTTTGCAGCTGAGAATGCAAACTGTGCCAGACAGTAATTAAAAGCATTTTACTGTGCCTAGTAACGTGTCTGCGCTCTAAAGCTTGCATCCCAAGCCTGCTCGGGAACAGACCCCTTTTTATTCCAGGGAGCTGGAGGGCACCGGCAGCCTCGCCGGCGGGTCACGAGCACCCGCTCAGCCCGCCGCCGTCCCTCCCCAGCGTTCCCTCCGTTCGGCCTGAATCAGCTCTTGCACCTTCCCTGGGCCTCGCCTTGCCAAAAGCTGGGTGATGTGCTCCTGAGACCATTTAAGAGCCTGTCTAATAGGGCAGGGATATTGATACAGACTGTGATTTCCAAAATGAGATCACCCTGCCTACTGAGCAAGCCGCTGAATTTGAGACAGCAGGGATTTGCTGTGTTTCCAGCTGATGATAAACGTTTGAATGTGTAGGTCCACGTTGTGTTTACATAGGTGGTGTCCTCCAGTGGAGTCACGTAATACCCTGAAATGAAAATTATATGTTGTCGCAATGAAAATGCAAATGCTGAATATAGTGGGAAGCAGCCTGGCAATGTGCATTTCCCATCCAAACTTTTAATTTCTATAAGCAAAAATCTTTTTGTTTATGCACCTGTTTCTCATGCTGGCTTTGCCGCAAGGAAGACTGTTTTTCACATGATCCGACACATTTATTTCAGCTATTTCTGCAAATCCAAACTTCTTGTCGAATAAGTTAGGCAAAGGAACAGCAGAAATAGGTCAGGTATTTAAATAAGACGTAGTTGTCTCTCTTCACAGCAAGTTGCCTTTTTTCCTGCCTATGTGAGTTGTGCTAATGTATCAGTGAATAAAGACGGGAGAACAAAGGGAAGCAGAAGTGCCAGCATTTTTATTCTGGGACTGCAGCTTCAGAGCCCTTTACTTTGCAGAAGTGGCACTGAGACCACTCCGGAACGTCTCAGCAACTGCTCCTGAAATAATAAAAACTGAATTGGCTGCCCAACCTCTCTGAATACAGACCCACTTAAAATCCTGCCCGTCGTTTTGCTGTCACATAAAAAATGGGTTTCCTGGAATAGCCCGGGTCCTGGTTCTAAGAAGCATCCTTGATACCTTGCAGGGCATCATGAATCCATAATATTAAGGAAACATAGTGAAAGTTTGGTGCTCTTAGGAATCATCTGGCTTGAAATGTAGAGAAATAGGCTGCCCTTAATCATTAGTTATGGGGTGACATTTTTCAGCTCGGTTCTTTGTTCGGGGAGTGCCTGTGGCTGATGCCACGCTGCTGGCAGGTCGGCCGTCACATTGTTTTAGCTAATCTGACTGCTCTTGGTCCTGGGAGAGGACGCTAGGAGTCCAGAAGTAAATTCCTCTCTTTAAATACCTGCGCGCTGCTGGAAGGACTTTGTTTCATGACTTTTAAGTTTTGTAATGGAGGGAAAATCTTTCTTACAAAATGCGCTTCATCGTTTGTTCTCCCCAGGCTTCAAACCTGATTCACTCCGATGCTTTCGACCGGAGCAGTAATGGCTTTCATCATGTCTGAAATTTGATTAGACCCACAGTGTTTCATTGGGATGCTGTAATGCTGACACAGAGGTGATGTCAGTGCTGGTTCTAGCCGAGCTTTCCTGCATGGACGATTTTATGCAATGGAGCTTTTGAGGCAGTAGAAGCAACTTTTCCCTACGTTACGGGAACGGAGGCTGCTCCCAGCCCTGCACAGCCCAACCATCCTCTTTCTTCCTGACGTCTCTGAAATCCCCCACTTCCTCCATAATTTGTCCACCTCATGATTGCCTGCTGCAGTTATTGCTCTTGTCTCCTCTTTTCTGAAATCTAAACTCTCCTCTGGGTTAAGGACCAACCATCCCCATCTTTTGGCCACCCTGTGCTAGGAAACACAGGCCAGATTTTCTCAAGACTTCAAAAAACAGTAGTGTTGCTGGGGAAGTTTGGTGCAGACGAGGTCCATCAGCCCCTGACGTCCTGAGAACGGTTGTAAACCTGTTCAAACACCGTCCCTAAAATACCGTCCGCCTCTGGGACTCTGCTGATAGCCCGGGGGATGTTGGCAGCCAAAACCAAATGCACCGAGTCACTCCGTGATCTGGGCTCTTGTTCCTCAGACCCCAGCCTCTTCTCGGTGGTTTGCTTCAGTAGCACCAACCTCGGATCTGCTCCTAAGCTTCCCTCTGACCTTCTGAGCATCCCTCGTATTTAAAATCCCTTTTGAAGCCCTGCGTACTTGCTTTATCTCTTCAGGCTCCTCCGAAAGGCCCTGGCTGTGCTCTGGCCCCGGGAAATAAGAGGGAAATAGCAGCTGGTTAAAAAGCTAAAACCTGAATGCGATGACGGAGCAATCGAGAGGTCTGTGCCCTGAGTCACCCTGACTCGTTGCTTCCCCTTCCCCTTCCCATCCGTCATCCTCTGCCCGGTGATCCCTCCCTGCCCGGTGATCCCTCCCTGCCTCGTTCCGCAGGGTCCGGTACGCGTCTTAAACTGCCTCTGGTTTGGCCGGCTCCTGGCAGGGCGCTGTGTTCAGGGAAAACACCGTGCTGCCTGCAGCGTCCCTGCCGCCACGTCCTTCCCCGTCAAACGGCTCCCACGGGGGGACGGCATAAACCCGAGGGGCGGCAGAATCGCTGTGCTCGAGTGATTCTTCTTTTGGCCACAGAGAGAGGTGTTTTTAACAAGGGGGAGACCTCAGCATCGGGTTAAAAGCCTGTCATTAATTGAAGGATGATTCAGCTTCCTCAGCTAAAATGTCACAGTCTGGATGCTGGGAGAGGAGGAGCCGTCTTCCTCGCTCGCACAACGCCGTGATAACCCCGGCACACCCCGCCGCTCTGCGCTCGCCTTCGATCAAAATTCATGGTTTGGCTTTCAGGAACGAGCTGGTGGTTGCGGGCTGGGCAGCCCTGATCCTGCCTGCCTACATCATCGGGGAAAAGGCTCGTGTGCGTCGCTGGGTGCCCGTGAAAGCGTGACCCTTTATCAGGCACTACGTGATAAAAATCTTGCTTTGCACGGGGAGGGCGAACAGGAACATTGCTTCTCTCGGGGAGAAAAGCTGCAAGAGAATACAGTACAATAACCCCTCTTTTTAATATGGTATTCTGCTATCCCCTGAAGCTTTAGCTAGTTTCTCTCTTTTCTATTAGAAAAGGAGAAGAATCTAGGTTTTCAGATCAGATCTGGAAATAGAGAGGCAGGATTAAGCACAGCTGTTCCAGGTCAGAGGAGCCGAGGAGGGCAGACAGCTCTCGTGCTGACAGAGCAAGGTTATACCGGCGGCCAGAGGTGCCTCCTTGTCGGAAATCTGCCTTCGGGGTCGGATTAGTTCAGCGGTGCTGCCGGACGGAGTGGTCCAGAGGACCGGGAAGCCACTGGCGATTTAACGTGATGTCACCTCGTCCTGCGCTAAGTAGGTCATGGTGACACCCTGCCTGAACGTCCTCTGCGCTGCCGCTTCTGCTATTGCAGCGGTGGTGAGCAGCCCCATCCCCTGTAAACTTTAAAAAAACCCCTCCGAAAGGGGAATTCATGCAGAATTAGCTTATGCAGGGGTTATCCGGGGTGCAGCGAGCAGCAATCATAGGAGGCAGTACATGAACCCATCTCTCGTTGCTCTGCGTCAGCCCCTGGTTGGCTGGCAGAAATGAAGCATCAGATGGGATGATGAATATCCAGGTTGCTATAGTGACTGAGAGCTGTAGCGCTAAAAGCAGGCGGTCGCCATCACCCCCTCCCCGCACGCACACACGAGCTGTCACACGCCGTTCAAAGGCAGCCGGGTGAATTATGCCCGTGCCGAAGCCGCGGTGCGGTGCCGAGCGAGTGCACCTGGCGGTGGTTGTTCCCCGGGATGTCAGAGCCCTCCCATTAAATTCCCGGCTCCGGCTTTAATGAGCTCAGCGGCGATGTGTGCGGAATATAACGGAGCTGAGCTGTTTGCCTGCACAGCAGCTCGGCGTTTCGCGGGCCGCAGGGCGGGAGCGCAGCCAGGACGGCTGGGGACGACGACAGCCCGCTCCTCGGCGCGGCCGCCCCGCGGAGGCCTTATTGAACCGAAGCTTTCGGAGCCACGGGTGGGATGCGACGACACAACCTCGCTTCCCGGCCCCTGTGCCATCGTCCTCGTGGCTGCGAGCCCCCGGATCCGCTTGTTTCCCACAGCTCCGGTGGCATCGCAGCCATCGGTGCCGGCAGAAGCCGAGCTTGTGGCTTCGCCTTAGCAAATTGCCCTCCTGCTTATCTCTGCTGGCTTCCCGGCAGTTTCACTCGCACGGGTCGATCCCAAAGAATGATTAAAAAAAAAAACAAAAGGAGGAGAGAACTTCAAAAGCGTGCACACTTTTGATTTTTTTAATATTAATTTTAGGGGAGCTCTATGAAGCTCAGTGGCAGCTTCCCCCGGTTTGTGACTTTGGACCTCTGCCAGACTCTAAAAATACCTGTTTAATTCACAGCCCTGCCTGTACCAGTGGGGGAGGCAGAGTTGCTCCCCCATCGGGACGACTGTAGGTTATGGCTGTATCGAAGGGAAACGATGGGGCAACAGCAGCACTTCACTGTGGCGCCGTTTTCCAACGTAGCGCACCCGTCAGCTGTTTCGACCGCTGTTTGATACTAGGAAATTGGTGCCCCCTTGTAAATTGGCGTGGTAAACAGTTGAATAATACCATCCTTCTTGTCCTCACCGTCAGCTCCCTGTGCCTCACACTCTTGCAGGAGCTGAATAAATACATCCCAGATGACTGAAACGTGCTGGATTCCCTTTGAAGTCTTTTTTTTACCAAATTTCTTCCTTAAACTTCAAAAATTCAGCCAGCAGAATTCTATCAGCATCTGCTAACCAGGCCAAAAGCGTCCTTTCAGGAGGGACATTGCAAATGTGGGCTGCGGACGCCCCAACACTTGGGGGTCTGGTGAATTCAGCCCCCGGGCTGGGTGGCGGCAAGGACCAGAGCTGAAAAGAAAATGTAAGGAAAGACTTTCGCTGCTTCTCAGCCTGCCCGGGAATCGGGGTCCGTGATGCCCTACGTGGGAAGCAAGTCTGCGCTCATCTTCCTAAGTGGTCTTATTTTATTTATGTGCTAGTGCATTTATAATGCAGGATTCTTGGCATAACCCCGTGAATGAGCCGATGTTCTGCTTTTACTCTGTCTCCAGCCAAGGACTTTGAATCATATTTTTGGCGTAGTGGTTTTTATAAAATATGTAACGCTCCAGCGTCTTGTGGCCACGTTTGCTTCTACTAAAGCAGAAAGCCGGATGAGAGCTGACTCTCAAAAGCTTTGCCAGGACTCAGAATAGCGGAGAAAATACGACTGGTTGGAGGCTTCAGAAGAAGCTGGAGTTTATATGTTGGTGCTGCACCCCGGGAAAGCTGTTGATGGTGAGAACTGGGTCGGTATGAGTAGATGAAGGCAAGCGGCACACGTCACCGGACAGTAACCTGTGTAACCATCATCCTCAGAAACGAAATTCCTCTGTTTATCCAAAAATAAGTAAGATGTAAACCGAGAGGCAAAGCACGCCGGAACCACGCGTGTAGGCAGGGCGAAGCGCGGCGGTGAGGATGTTACGCAGCTGTAGAAATCGTTTCTTACCTAACGAGATCACTCGTTTCGTAATTCTGTGCCAGAACTGGTTTCCGCTCCGTGCAGAGGCAGGTGCTGCTGGGGGAGCCCCGCGTTTCTTCTCGCGTTACTGCCGAAACCCCACGCATGTTTGAGAGGATGGAAATGACGGGGGCACCTTCCCTCCTGCCGCCCCGCTCCCACGTCAGCGGGTACCACGAACCCCACGTGTCTCAGGCCCAGCTCTCCCCATCCTTCCACTTTCCTCCACACGGGTGCTTATCGCCAGTCTGTAAATCTTCAGCGTGCTGAAGACTTGATGCCAAACTTACAATTGTAGCTGTAGAGAGAAGGCAAAATATACTGAATTCTGCAGGGGATTTAATTCCTGCGGTATCAAACCGCACATGGCAACCAAGGGAGGGAAAAGGAGCCATAAGTGGATTTGAGAGTCCCCTGCAGTCCTGAGCGCTCGAGCTGGGCGTGCGGCACGTCGGGGCGCCTGCTGGGAGGTGTCGGACCAACAGCCCCTCTGGGTAGGCACAGCCCTGCCCGTGGGCAGCTGCCTTCTCCACCCTCAGTCCGGGGTTTGGAAATTTTTCATTTTGCCTGCTGGAGTAAAAAATTTAACGCACTGTCTGTGCTTTTTTTTTTTTTTTTTGTCTGAAAGCTGCTTTGTGGATGAGATTTCCCAGGAAATACCCTATTTAAGTGAAGGCACGTTTTTCATCCAGAAAACCGTTGACCAGCTTCAGCGAGTGCTTCGTAAGGGATAAATTACATCAGGCATTGAATGCTGATGACACGAGGAGAGCATGAAAGACTGAGACTTCGCCGTTTGAAGTGTGTAGATGAATTCTCAGCTTCAGTAGGAGCAGAACTCAGGGACCATCAGCAACGGCTACAGGAGTCCGATGCCCCCTGCCCGCTGCAGGCAGGGGGACGGGGCTGCCCGCGCCTCGCGGTGCGCAGCCGGGGGCCCAGGCGTGGGTAGGGTTTATAGCTGAGCTTGGGTGCCCAACGGGCCCCTCTCCCACCCCAAAATCCAGCGCCTTCAGCCTGGTGGTTGTGTTCGGGCTGGGGTGTGGGAGGTGAGTGATGAGCATTTGCCCCAGTTCAGCTGGAAGATGAAGCTCCGATTAGTTTTGGATCCCTTCCTTTCTTGAATTTCATGTGATACGGGCTAATTACATTCACTTTTTATTTCGATCCGATTTCCTGGGGATGGCGGAACGGGGATGTTAGGGTACACCACGCAGTGTGCTTGCAAAGCGGTGTCTGAAAACCACTTTTTGGGGCTTTCCCACCGTAAAATCAGAGCTTTGGGGTGCAGTCCCCATGGGTAGTGAGGCTGGGACCTGACCCCTGGTAACCTGCTTTTTAGCTGCTTATGTCTTTCTTTGAAACCCGGCTGTTATCCCAGGTTCCCGATGCAGGCGAACAGCCCTGGAGAGGGGAGGAGCAGCCCCTGCCCCATCACCCTGGGGATCCTCCTTTGCCCAGAAGCACAAGGATCAAATGGTTTTGCTGGAAGAGACAAAAATATTTTACATCTCGCTGACTTTCCGGAAAGCGCTCTCTGGCCAGCGAGGATGGATGCACAAATGCCCCAGTTACTGAATAAATGAAGAGCGAACCGCAGCTCGCCGGCGCTGCTCTGGGACCGCCTGACCTTGGGTTCGAGCAGGAATAAATGCATTTTAAGAATGAGAGAGCCAAACATTTAATGGACCAGGCTTACACCTCAGCTGGAGGGGAAGGAATATACCTGGATCTACCGCAGACACATCATGAAAAAAGCACATCAGTGTTGTGGCAGCTGCTGTCTTCTTAGGAAAGTGGCTTTTACGGTTCAGACATGAATAAAAGGAACCGTCTCGGTGCACCAGCGGGACGCCAGCAGGCCAGAGTATTAATAGCTGACTTTGCTTTTGCCTTGCTATGTGCCATTGGACATATGTAACACTTTTCCTTGGGAATATACAGATGCTAACAAATCTTGTTTCTCATTAAAAAGGGCAAAAATAGAGTTGCTGACGCAGCTCGCTAGCATGATGTTGTAATACGGCTGTATGGTTCCCAAAACCGGAGGCGAGCGGCTCTGTGGTTTGCGCTGGTAAATAGATGTCAGTGTGAGCTGCAGAGAAAAATGACACATGTCAGAGCCAGAAAAGATTGAAAGCCACTTTTTAAGTAAGTAAGTAGAGCGGCTGAGTTTTCAGTGGAACAACGTGGAATTGCAGTTTGTAGCCTGGTCCTTCTCCTGCAGATTAAAAAATTGCTTTTGAAAAGCCACTTCTTCCAGCTTCTGAGGTGATTTGCCCGAACACAGACCACAAGGTATAAAACCGTATTAGAAATATGCCGTCAACATTTGCTGGTTTTGAAGGCCAAAAAAAATTCATGGTATCAAGTGTCACTTGACTGCAGATAATTTTGAAAAATCATACAGTGAGAAAGGACCTGCCAGAGCCGCGTTTAACTCAGCTGACCTTTCTCGGCATTAAAATGCCTGGAGGACTTGTTCTGACCTTCGACTATGGAAATTTGCCTTTTGATCCTGACTTGAGATCTCCTTTATTCATGTCTGACTTCCTTGTAGTCTCCCTTTTCCATAGCTTTGATCCATCTTAATGTCTAACATCCACCAAGGCCTCCTGATCCAGAAGACTCTACAACACAAACAACCCTACGTCTCTAAAAAGCAAGTAACGGTTCGAGAAAACATCCTGTTTGTCTCGTGCTTTCGCTGTGTGAGACCTCAGAGAGGGTTTCGCAAGGCGGATTTTGAAAACTCGTTGTGGTTTAGGATGTTGTCGTGTCACTTCGGCGCACGTGCAAGCAACGCAGCGCACGCTGAACGAGCGGCACGCTGCCCACCGCGCGTCTTCATCTCCTGCTGATCCGGCTGCTCTTGAGTTATGAGCAGAGAGGAGCGATCTGCGCCCGAAAATGGGTGCCCGTTAATCATCTCCCCACCCTGGGCTTCTCGGTGTTGGTAACCAAAGCCATGGGAGGAAGGGTGCTGCCAGCTGCAGCTTCAGGGCTGCACTAAAAAGGGACGGCAGGACGGAGGGGGTTTTCCTCTGGGTGCTAATGCAGCCCAGCAGCCAGTGTGAAGAGGCAAAGAGGAGGTTAAATTATTTTCTTGGGTGCACAGGATAGTAAACCATTGCTTTTAACCTGTAGC
Source organism: Platalea leucorodia (assembly GCF_965183815.1). Taxonomy (NCBI): domain Eukaryota; kingdom Metazoa; phylum Chordata; class Aves; order Pelecaniformes; family Threskiornithidae; genus Platalea; species Platalea leucorodia. Next base: position 2,546,365 of record NC_138844.1, read on the forward strand.
TACATGAGCCAGGGTGTTTTAATAAGAGCTGGACGGGAAAAGGTGTTTTCTCCCTCTGATGGCAGCGGATTTGAGCAGAGCAACGAAGGATGAAGTGTGCCAAGGAGTCACGGGGGTGATGCTGTTAAAGTCATCCGCGTCTTACTTAGGGAAATTTATGCTCCAAGTGTGTAAATCTCTTCTGGAAGTGGGACCCAGTGCTTTGAAGCTGCGCACACTTCAAACGTTACTGCCCCCTCGAGAGGCAGCGGCAGGACAGAGAAGATGAAGCGTGCTGGAGCTCTGAACCCTTGCAGCAGGACGTCTCGCTCCCTGGAAGGAAATATCCCCCCAGGACTGTTAGCGTGTGCTGCCCTTCATGCCCTGGCTCCCCAGGGGGACGCTTCTGTTCGCAGCCCGCCGCCGACAGCGCGGACGGCGCCGGTCCTGCGCACGGCGCGGCTCTCCCAGCGCGGCGCTTTGCTCCTCGTGCAAAGCTGAGAGTTACAGCCGGGCCGACAGAAAATGCACGCGAGGTTTCGGTGCAGGTTTCCCCCTTGTACGTGTTGAGAAACTAAATGTTCCTATTTTTCTCTCCATTTAAGCTACTGTGGGGTTAATTTTCGCAGTGAGAACTATAACTTTTCCTTTGAGCCCGAATATCCCCAGTATCATTGTCCTGCAAGGTGCAGAAAACCACGAGTGCTCAGACGAGATAGATCTGCCCCTGCCAAACACACAGCCTGCGCAGCCAGTGTGCTTTAAATCCTCATGCAGAAGACACTTATCTTTTCCAAAAATGACACCTGTTGTAGGTCAGATACGTAAATGTTTATTACCTATGTTATATGCAATGTCATTTTAGACCCCGCTCGGTTTTCCTCACCTCTGTGCCACCCAGTAGCAGTGAGCGCCGCAGCCTGGGGTGATCCACAGCGGCGAGATTCCACATTGCCTGGAAAACTATTTTAACCCACCCTGAAATTCTCAGTATTACTGTTTTTCTCTTTGGCTGTTGTTAGGAAGCAGAGCTTTGAAAGCTGCCTTTTTTTAGACCTCTCTAGTTTCTCTCTCCGCTTCTTACGTATTTTCTTCATGCAGAATATAGCTGCTGCTTATTTGGTTTCTTTTTTATAGCCTCTCTTCATCTGTGAGCCTTTCTGTATTATTTTTCATCACTGAACCCCCTCAAAGGCTGCAGCCGGTATCCAGATGAGACTGCAGCACTGACTTACATAAGGTGTTACAATTTTTTCAGTATTCTCCGTCCTGCTCCGAATGCTTCCTAACAGCTTGTTTGCAGCTGCATGCTCTCCTGAAGCCGTAACCAAGTAATCCACAGCGCTGCCTGCCTTTCCAGAAAGAGGCCTTGATCTAAACTCTAGAAAGATTTGATCGTTTAAAAAAGTCCCCTCTGGAATACATCCCATTTGGTTTATTACTGCTGAGCCCTGGTTTCACGCTGCATTGCATGCTTAGCCTCATTTAAATCCCTCTGGCTTGTTGTCGTGAAAATCGGGCACTTACTGGACTCAGCTTTGCCATCTTCTACCCAAATTTTGCTTCCTAAAAAGAACTTATTTATTTCCTGCTCCGCGAGTGCGTTGGCTGCGGCCATAGGCAGGCAGCACCTCATTTAAAGACCCTGGAAGATCTGCGTGCGCTGCCTGTTCCTCCCCTCTTCCCGGCCCTGGGAGTGGTGGGGCTGCGGCGCCGGAGCAGCCCGGGCCGTGGCCGGCTCCCGCTGTCCCCGGGCACGGCCTGTTCCTGGCTCTCTGCGTCCCGCTGTGCTTCCCGATGGAGCTCACACCTACCAGCGAAGAACGTCTCATCGCCGAGTGCTTTGCTGTATTTTCGTGCCTATTACGGCTCCTTGCAAGGCATTCCAGGTCATCTGTGTTTGCTCTTAAGCATCTCGTGTGTTTAACATTTATTTAACTTTCCAGTCTCAACACGCCGTCTTCACAGAAACCCCCCTGATCTTTCTCCACTCCTTCCCTTCACCGTTTTGCTTCCCACCACTTATTGGCGACATGGATGCTTTTGTATTATCAACAGTGCTGACAGATGTCTGTGGCCATTTATGCGCTACTTGGCTTGTGTTTTCCCTGAGGTCCTAGATTAAATGCTCAGGCAAAACTCTCATATTTCATGGGCCAGTAGTCTGCTTCCACTTGGAGTCCTCTCTTCTCTGCTGGTTTCCCTTTTGCCAGCGTTGACCCGGCTGCCTCATCAGCTCGCGCTGTATTTCTAACGATGCTCTCGCTCCCCGATGTGGTTCTCCCGTGTACGCGGACACCGTTCACGCGACGCTCGCGGTGCTTCGCGCGCGCGCACGCTCACCCCAGAGCCATCGCCTCGGCTGTTTGCCATTAACTCCGCTAATGAGCGAAGTGAGCTGATACAGGCAGTTTGCACGCCGGGCTGGTTTGGAGCGATGAAGGAAGAGAAGGCACCCAGTCCTGCAGAGTTCGCCGAGCCATGAAATCCAAAGAGCAAAGAGAAGTCCCTGCCCGCACAACCAGCTGAGATCGGTGGCCGTGGCTTGTACCACCAGGATGTCGAGAGAGGCTGTTTCCACCCAAAAATATTGTTTGCAGTCATATAAAAAGATGTGTGTTTTCAGAAAACACCAGCACCTTGGTGTTTATTATATACAGAAATAATTATCATGTGGTTTATTATATACCGAACTTACCACGTGGCTCCCTGGCAGGACTGGAGCAGCGCTGGGGTTGATCCTGACTTTCCCATGAAAGCTCCCTTTTTTTTCCTTTACGCTTTTCCAGGCAGTTTCAGGCCTGGATGCTGGGGGCTGGCAGAGTCTCAGCCCGCGCTTGCATCTCGCTGTCTCCTCTAATGCAATCACTGTTAAAAACAAGTAATTTTCTTTCCCAGAAGATGCCCAGCAGCAGCATCCATCATTTTGTCCTAATTGACTTGACTTCTGTCGGTGTGCCGGTTCCGTCGGGGCTTGGTGAAGAGCCAAACTTGCCATCAGACGGGGCTGGTCTGGGGCAGAGCTGTGCTTGGTACCCACACGAGCTCTGACGTCTTGTAGATGGTCTCCTAAACGTGTCTGTACAAGAGAGACGGCAGACGTGTCTCGGAAGCCTGTTAAGGACTTACTAAAATAGAGGCTGATGTCTGGAACAAATTCTCCTACGCAGCCTGCAGTGAGGGTCAATCTAGTGACAGCTCCGGGGGCTCCCGGCCATCCCGCCGCCGGATCCACGGGAGAGGGCTCTCCCACCGGCAGACACGGCACCTCCGTGGGAGATGATGCATCAAGTACCAGGGGGATGAAAGCAAAAGGATGAGGGCAAGGGTCTTCTCCAGGCAGCAAAAACTTTCCGGCTGTCTTTTGAGGACGTAACGTGCAGGCAGTCGTTGCCTGTCGAACGGAGGGGTGAGCTTGGACATGGCTCTTGCTAAGGAACCGGGTCTGAACCAACGCAGGATCCTTGAATCAAGTAGATCCACAGGATGAAAGAAGAGACTGGCATTTGGACTGCCATGGCGGGTTGCTCATCTGCGCTTAAAAGGCAGATCTTGAAAGTTGGAGAATTTGGGTTTAGCTCTTAATTCTGACGCTGGTTTTTGCGACCTTGGGCATCTCGCTTAGCTCTCTGCGCTGTGGCTGTGTCTTCAGCTGCAGAATAGTCATAAAAAATACATTCAGTTCTGCCCTGAAGTCTTTAAATGACAAGATCTTCCACCTCTAATATGAAACGCTGTTGGTCCTTTAAATTGTCAGAAGGCCAGAAGATTATTCGTAAGTAATTAGTAAATTCATAAATGTTCCTTAAACAGTAGCAACCATTGAAATACTTAAGGAATTAAAGCATGGATGGTGAATAGATGTGTGCTTCCAAGCTTGAAAGTTCATAGTGCAAACTTTCTTCCACCTTAGTTTCACCTTAACGACCTTTTCCTGACTGAATAATCTTATTGGGATGGAGAGGTGGAAGAGCAAAGTACCGTGGTGGGACAGGATCATACAGTGAAAACTCAGGTTTTAGCCCAAGTTTGAGTGGAAGTGGGACTTGTCTCTGCCTTTGCTGCCATCGGGGTCTTGCAGATCACCAGTGATCCCCAAAGGGTCTTGTCACTGTGTGTTGCCCTTGTCTATGAAAGACTTTGCTGGACTTCCAGGATTGCGCTGGACCGTCTCCAACTCCGACTCTTCCTTTGGGATCTAAATTCTGCAGGAACTTGGGGAAGCATCTCCCCAGCTGTGCTGCTTGGTAAAATCCACTTGTAGCAGTGAGATTTGGAAGGGCTTTTAGTCCGGTTTGGTGGCTGATGCAGGCAGCTGTTTTCTCCCTTTCCGTCAATAAATAAATCATCTTACTCCAGGGCAGCCAGCAGCTGCCATCTCCCCTTTTTGCCGCTGCACCAAGAGGTGTGATGCTGATGTGACTGGTGGACTGGAAACCAAACTGACCTTTCCTCCCACCTCTTCCTTCTTGGCCATTGACCACGCGCAGCAGCAGCACCCAAGAGCCTCAAGGTCCCAGCCCATCGAGCTGCTGGCGGCAGGGTTCAGCATTGCATTGCCTGGTGAGGAAGACCAAGGGCAGGGTTTGTCATCCCTCTGTGGACTTGCAGATCCCTCTGTGGGTTGCTCTTTGGATGCCATTCACGAGCTGTCCTGCTCCCCCAGCAAAAGGTTTTGAGGCTGAAACCTCTTCTCGCATGAAGACGTATGATCCAGAGCGAATGAGTGCCGTCACGGTGGGATATGGAAAACACGGTGGGGGAGGTGAAGCCCTTATTTAATGGAAATACACGGGGTGAAGATCAGAGTGTCTTCTCCAGAGCCCGCTATCCCAGGAGAGCATTAGCTTCACGTAGCCATATGTTTAGTTGCTTCTCCTCACTCCTGCAGCAGCTGGGACCTAGAGAGATGTAGCTTCTTGCTGAAGGTCCCACAGCCACAGGGCTCAAAATACGTCAAGGCCCTTCTGATTTCCAGGCATGGGTCCTGCTTGTGGTCAAAATTCAGGTTAATGACATTCCTCTCCCTTGGTTCGGGCTGCTTATCTCTGTGCAAAAGGGTCAGGAGAGTTTGATGATGAACAGCCACAGACCCTCTGTCTTCTTGCCTGTAATTTGATGAGGGCTGTGGGAGAGGAGAGGGAAAGTCGTCAGCGCTTATCCTCGTTACAGGCACTTGATGCTAAACCTGCTCTCCAAGCACACGATGGCAGGAATCTCTGCGAGGCTCCTCTGCGTGTGCGGCTCGTTCTGCTAAGACACGGTAAAAATAGCAAACTAAGCAGGGATTTTAGCCTCAACTCACTGAGGGAGGAGTAAATAAGTATTAAATACCTGGGACAACGTGAGGGCTCTGTGTGCTGCTGCCCTGCCGGTACCCCCCCAGCCGAACACCCGCTCGTTTTTATGGACGCGGGGAGCATCTTAATTATTTGGAAGCAGCATAAAAAGGCGGCTTGTGGGAACAGCCTTAACGAAGTGAAACCGAAGCCTGTGCTGCCTGAAGGACTTACGCTGCATCAGTGAGAATGCTGTAGCAGCTAAAGCGAGGCGAGACCTCGGGTCTGGGAGCCAAACGCAGCAAAACCCAGCACATCCTCCTCAGTGTATTATTTAGAGCACCAAGAGAGGCGGTGGAGTTGATGCCAACGAGTCTTTAAACCACTCAATATTATACTAAGAAATTCTGGAAATTCAGGAATTTGAAGTGCGGGTGAGGTCACAGGAGGGATTTCCCAAAGGCCAAGGTCCCAGGGGCTCGTGGCTGGGGCTCGTGCGTCGGCTTGGCCACCCCGCATCTCCATCCCCAGCCCGAGGGAGCGCCTGGGCACGTCTCTGCTTCCAGTACAAGCAACATTATTTGTGATACAGAACAGTAGCTTTTATGGCCTCTAGCAAAGGGGAGCATCCTTGCTGGCCATCCCTGAGCCTCTCGGCTGGAGCAGAGATGGACAGCCGTCTGGCCGTGCTGTCCTGATGTCCTCCGCGACCCAAACAGCCACGGAAAAAACAATTTGGGTGGCAGAAACTCCTGATTTCACTCATGAGAATCATTTTTAGCACCAAAGCTGGGTTAAAGGGTTAAAAAGCTGGGAGATGGTTTGCAGTGACAGTTTTGTCCCAGCGCCCGTGCCCAGCCAGCCGCTGCCTCCGCTCAGGGCGCTCCCCCCAGGAGGCTGCATGGCCAGTCTGTCTGTCTGTCTGCCTGCAGAGGGAATTAAAAAAAAAACCAACCCTACCTGTGATTCTTTTAGCTATTTCATGCCGTACTTTTAATCTCTGAGCTCAGCACAAGGGATGTCATCAGCATTATTGTAATTACAGCGATAGGTGTGATTGCTGGCGAGGCCGTTCGGCGAGCGGCTGGCCGAGCTGGCAGCAGAGCCCAGGCCTTTTGCAACCCGGCCTTTGCTTCGCCCGTGCAGCGATACCCCCCCGTCGGCACCGATCCCGATGCCGAAGGCCCTGGGCGCACGGCTCCCTGCGTGGGAGACCTTCATGTGCGGAGCAGGGCTCAACCAAGCCCGAAAGCTGGGCTTAGAGCTGAAGCTTGGCTTAACGCAGTGTGCTCGCTTTGATGCAGGATGCGTCCTGTCCCGACAACACCTCTCCTTGCCTTGCACCGAGCTCTCAGCAGCGGTGCCAAGCGCATCCCAGCCCTCCTGCCTGACTCTTCTTCTCCTTTTTGCCTTTGCAGTGAGAAACGCGCTCTGCAAGTCAGCGTCACCAACCCGGTCCAGTGCAGCCTGCACGGGCGGAAATGCACCGTCTCCGTGGAAACCAAGATTAACCAATCCCAACCGGATTTCACCAAGCATCGTTCCGGTTTCATCCTCTGCGTGCCGGGGAATTAGCATCCCCCTCCGCTTGGCGCAGCGAGCCCGGAGAGAGAGAGCGAGCGAGCGGAGGGAAGACGGACTGGGGCTTTGGTCGCCCTCCCCGTGCCTTGGACTTTTCAGGGGGATTAATTGAGAGATGCTCGGCTGTGACTTGGTCAGGCGCCTAAAAAGATCTCTAAGGCTAGAGGTTTAGCAAACCCAAATTCAGGAGAGGGTTTTACTACCACACGCAACGAAGGCTTAAAATAGCCACTGACCTGTATCCATCTTACAAAACGGGCCAGAAAATCAGGAAGGTGCTTCTGAATTAGTCCAAAAAAAGCATTTATAGGTACTTACACCCTTCCCTCCCTTTCCCACATCGATTTCTTAAACCCTCTCCACTATTCCCTTCTGTGGTTCTTTTTTGTGTGTCATTTTTTGCAATATTATGCAGCCTCCACCGGAGGAACCAAAGATACCCGACTCAGGGAGTCTGGTCCTGTAAGACCAAATCCCGATGGAACCAGAGCCAGGTTTGGAAAGGAGGGCTGGCTTCCCACACCGGGGAGACACTCCGCGCTCTTCCAGCCCTGCCTCCGCGCGCAGTCGGGATGGTACACGGACACGCACCTCTAGACTTGCTGCTTTCCTGCCTGGAGTTCATTCATTAACCCATCAAGGCACCTTGGCCGGAGACAGGTCCACCAGCAGAAAGGAGAGTGGGATTCACAGTGCAGAGGTTTTATTTTTTTTAATCCTGCATTGCTTTTGCCTTAATTTCCCTCTCTGGTCACCTAAAAATCCGGTGGGTTCCCATTTGGTCCAAGTGGCCTTGCTGAATTTTTAGACGATCCACGTGGCGTCATGTTAGGCCCAGCGCTGGGGTTCGGGGAGGGCTAAAAGGAGAAACACGTGGAGCCTGGGGGCCGAGGACGCGGCTCCCTCGCTTTGCACTACGTAACGCTGACTCCGGGCACGTCCGTCCGCGCCAGGCGAGGGGCAGCAGCACGAACCCGGCTGCGAACATCCCGGCTGTGCCCTTGGAAGCGTTTTCCTGGGTCGTCCCGGCTGCGGGTGTTGGCTGTTGGGGCGTCGTGCGTCGCCGTGGCTCGTCTGGTGGCATCACGGTCCCCCATGCGCGGTGCCCACGTCTGCCGGGCTCAGATAACCTTGAACTCAGTGTTTACGGGGGTCCGTATATACTAACAAGCTTTTCATTTCCACTGCATAGCGGGCTGCTGCTGTGGTTTTTGAGCGGAGGCGTGACGTTGGGGTTGTACGTACCGAGTCCTGGCACTGCTGGTCAGGTCAGGATTTCCAGCCCCTTGGACGCGGGGGGTCTGCGTGGTGACCCCGCCTTGGGGCCCGCCTGGTCCCAGCCCAGCCGGCAAACAGGGAGCACGCGTTTAGTTGGGCATTTTAGGAATCGCAAAGTCTGGAAGAGGCTCTTCACCTAACGACCCGTTAATGAAAGGCTTCCCAAAGCCACGCCATGGACGCGGGGAGCCGGGACGGGTCACTGCGGCGTTTGTACCCGACCACTGCCGCCGAGACCCGAGGTTAAGGGGTGCCTCGAGCGGAGAGCAGCTCTCCATCTGTACTTGGGCGGGACAAGCTTAATCCCTCCTGTGCTCTTTGCCGGGGAGGCCCCGTGCCAGAGCCCTCCCGTTCACGTGGCCCCCGGCCTCGGACCAGCCCGCACCAGCATCCCAGTGCCGCACCCCGGCCACCGGCGCTCGCTCCCGGTGAGCCGCTCTGGGCTGCACGGCCGGCTCCCGCACCGGAGGGCTCTGCGCGTCGCGCCGGCCCCGCGTCCCCGGGAAGAAGCTCTTCCAGCTGCTGGCAAACCCAAGCACCCAAGGTGATGTCCCACCGCCGTGACCGCTCCTGACCTCGCCAGGCGCACACGGGCAGCTCGGGACCACCGGGACCCTCCTCCTCCTCCTCCTCCTCCTCCTCCTCCTCCTTTAATCCCAGCGCCTGCTCCTCAGGAGGAGCGCGGCCAGCGCCGAAGCCGTGGGACAGCCCAGCTCCCGTCCGCGTCCTCCCGGGGAAGCCGCAGAAGGAAAATCCTGTGCCTTTCTATTTGCACTTCTCGCTTTTTGTATCTACTGCTCCAGCCGTCCCCCCGTAAGACTAACCCCCAGGCCAGGTAGTGGCAGGAGATTTAATCGGCACTTTTATACACTATCCCTCCAAGGAAATGGTTGCAGCGAATCATGACGGATGGCAATAAATCGCAGGTTTAGGAAATTTCTAATACTATGAGATGGCAATATTGTATGTGATGAAATGTGTCTTTATAAAATATATTATCTGTTCCCGCTCTGGTTTTATATATATATATATATATATAAAAAAATATAAAAAAATATATATATATTCCTGTTTTTTCCCATAAATTAACTATTTCTAAATTGAATTCCCATTTTCAGCCTGGGGCGATAATGCAATGAACCCTTTTTTTTTTTTTATTTTAATCGCTGATATTTTAATGTGTAAAAGAGCAGAAAAAAAAAAAAAAAAAGACCTACTATCATGGATCTGGGTTTTTGTTTACATAATTCACTGCAATAAATTTTAAAAATAAACCAATCCGTTCGTTGCATCCCGCGCCGGCGGTGCCCGTTTCTGCCCGGCGCGGTGGCTCGGGGAGGGCGACGCTCGCGACGGCCGGTGGCAAGCGGGGTCTGGGCGCGCGGTGCCGCGCGGTGCCGCCTCTCGCGTGCCGCGTCGGGCGCTCCCCTCGCCCGCCAGGCCCCGGCGACGCCGCGGCCCCCTCACAGCCCGCTCTCGCCGAGGCAAATCCGAGTCCCCAGCGCCGCGCAGGGGCGTCGGGGCCGCAGAAAAGACTCCGCCACGAACCGCTGCCGTGTAATGGATGGTCAGTGCATTTTTATTTAATCAGCACAGTACAAAAATAAATAAAAATAAGGGGAGGGGATTAAATTACAGGCACACTGAGCCCCATGACACAGTCGGTCAGGTTATAAACCACACATACTTACAAACACACTATACACATACATACAAAATGAGACAAATATAAATTAATAAGTAACAATACCCACCAATTTGGTCAACAAAGATCTACAGAAGAGATTGCACTAAAAAAACGTACGTACACATGTATCATTAGCAGGGTCCAATGTACAGCGATGGAGAGCTTCAAGTGAAAAAGAAGAAATAAAAATCAATGGCACGTCATTTCTCCCTCTCGTTTGCGACTTTAACGCCCGATGGACCAGAACTAAACTAGAACTGTGCACACGGAGAAAAAAACCGAAATAAAACCCAAAAGAAGGTCTCAGTCCCCAGGCCTGATAAGGGAATTCCAGCTCAAGACTGCGGTATCGGGGTGGTGTCGGGTCTTTGTGCATGGGTGTAATTTTTACAGCCATCTCTCCTTAAGGTTTTTCTTTTGCTTATTATTTTTTTAAGTGTTTTTTTTTTCCTTTTTTTTTTTGAAGACACAAAATGCTCCTGTTTGCATGCGCAATACCACTGTAAAAGCAACAATGAAAGAATAAAGAAGGGGTTTTCTTTTTCGCCCCCCCCCGTAGGTTAGGAGTTTTTGTTTTTTTGTTTTTTTGTTCTAAAAGTATTCATATAGCAGCATGTAGATTCTTTCCTTGCTTGCACACTCAAGTAGATCCTTTACACAATACTCATGATCAGTGCACGATGGGAACAAGACATTTCACATTGAGCTCATGATACAGTAGCGGTTTTTTTCCCTTAACCCCGACCGAAATTCGAGTCTCTTCAAAGAAAATAAATAGCGGGGGGCGGCGGCGCCGGCGAGTCACGATCGGCCCCGTTCAGCCGCCTCCGGCGAAGCCTTTCCAGCCTCTTTTTATTATTTTTTATCCTTTTCTTTTTTCCGTTTTTTTGTTGGTGGTTTTGCCCCCCCTCCCTGGTCTTTGTCTCGGTGCTGCGGTGCCCGGCCCCGCACCCGGCGCCCCGCTCCGCTCCCCCCGCCGCGGGGTCGGGGGTCCCCGGCCGCGGCCCCCTCCTCCTCCTCCTCCTCCTCCTCCTCCTCCTCCTCCTCCTCCTCCTCCTCCTCCTCCGCCGCCGCCGCCGCCGCTGCCTCGAGCCGGTGGCGGAGCCGCGGCGGCCCCGGGCCCGCGGGGCGGGGAGGGGGCGGCGGCTGGAAAGCGGCGGGGGGGACCCGGGCTCTGCGCTCCGGGCCCCCCGGCTCCCCCCCTCCTCGCCGGGGCGGCCCCCGCCTTTCCCCGCCTGGAAAAAGCCGCGGGAAGCGGCTGGGCGCCGGGCCGGGGCGAGCGGAGCGGAGCGGGGCCGGGGCCGGGGCCGGGGCCGGCGGGCGGCGGGGCCGGGCGGGCGCTCACCGGTCGAGGCCGATGAGCAGCCGCCCCTTCTCCTCGGCCCCGCTCTCCTTCTTGAGGTCGGCGAAGACCTGGGTGAAGTAGTGCGGGTCGGCGTTGACCTGCAGCATCTTGGGGCTCATGAGGTCGATGATGGAGAGGCAGCGGTCCCAGAAGGCCTCCTTACAGCTCTCCACCAGGAAGGGCTTGAGCGGGTAGGAGATCTCGTTGCCCATGTAGGAGTAGGAGAGGTACAGGCAGGTGAGCAGCACTGCCTGCAGTTCGTGGTCGCTGGCCACCTCGGCCGAGATGACATCCCGGCAGAGCATGTAGAGGAAGACCACGTTGGCCGGCGTGATGAAGCCCTGGTCCTGCCAGCCCTGCAGCAGCAGCGAGCGGTCCACGGAGCGCAGCCAGAGGACGGGGTCGGTGGGCGAGAGGTGCTTCAGCCGGTAGCAGCGGCGGCAGAGGAACTCGCCCAGGCAGCGCAGCAGCTCGCTGGTGGACGCCTGCACCACCACCCGCCGCGGGGTAGCGGCGGCGGCGGCGGCGGCGGGAGCGACCGGCGGCACCTTCTGCGCCGAGGCGAGGGCGGCGGCGGCGGCGGCGGGGGGCGGCGGGGGGGCGAAGGTGGCGAGGTTGGCGCAGGAGAGCGACTTCTTCAGGTTCTCGTTGTTGAGGTGGGTCACGTTGCTCTGGTAGCCGCCGTTGGGCTGCACCTTCTTGGAGCTCTTCTTCTTGGCGGAGACGGCGGCGATGCGCTTCCAGGGCAGCACCGAGATCAGCGAGTGCCGCTTCAGGCCCTTCTCCTTCGCGTTCTTGCTGTTCTGCACCGCCGTGTAGTGCCCCACCGTGGCCGCCCCCTCCTCGAACAGCGGGGCCTTCCGGTAGCTCGGCGATAGCGACAGCACCGTGCCCATGGCGCCGGCCGCCCGGCGGGCCCCGGCCGCCCGCCCCCGGCCCCGGCCCCGGCCCCGGCCCCGGCCCCGGCGCGGCCCCGCGCTCGCTGCCCGCTCCGCCGCCGCCGCCGCCGCTCAGCGCCGCGCCTCGCCCCGCCCCGCCGCCGCGCGCGATCCCGGCGGCGCAGTGCGCGCCCCCGCCGCCGCCCCGCCCCGCCACGTGCGCCCGCCGCGCCGGCGGGAAAGGGGCGGGGCGGGGCCGCCTCCGGCTCCGCCCCGGCCCCGCCCCGGCCCCGCCCCTGCCCCGCCCCCGCGCTCCCCGTGACCGGCGGGGCCCCGCCCCCGCGCTCTGCCCCGGGGCAGCGGCGCCCGGCGGGGGGGAGCGGGAGCGCAGCGGCGTTCGGAGCCGCGGGTCGGACGGTGGCGGCCTCCGCCCGGGCCCGGCTCCGGCTCCGGCTCCGCGGGCGGCGGGGCACGGCAGAGCCCGGCGCTCGGTTTTACGGCTTAGGAGGCGCAAGGCCGCCGGGCCCCGCCTGCCCCCGGGACCGCGGCAGCCCCGGCTGGGGAGGCACCGGCCGAGCCCCGCCGCCTTGGCACAGCCCGCGGCACCCAGGGCCCGGAGCCGGCGAGCGGGGGCTCGGGGGCGCGGTGGCCAAGCGGGGGCTCGGGGGCCAAGCAGTGGCTCGGTGGCCGAGCGGGGGCTCGGTGGCCCAGCGCGGGCAGAGGCTGCTGGGCCGCGGTGCCCAGCGCGGCCCCGGGCGTCGCCTCCTGCCCCAGCGACGCCGCTGGCACCAGCGTGGGAAAGGCCTCGCCCGGCCGCCGCAGGGACCCGGGCTTGGCTGTGATTTAACCTGACCTCGTTTTTACTCCGTGCGCCGAAGCCACCGCTGCCACAGGCGCGCGGCTCCCTGTCGCCTTCCCGCGACACCGAAGTCTTCGAAACCCCCCAATATCTCCCATTTCGCCCAGACGCACCCCCAGCACCCGGGGACCGAGAGCTGGAAGGGGCTGTCCCCAACCCCGCGTCCCAGGGCAGTGCCACCTGCCCGCGTCGAGCACAGCGGAAGGAAAAGCGAACTCCCCCTTTGGGCCAAAGCTCTGCCCAAGCTGCTGCGGGCGAGGGTCCTGCGGCGGCTCCTGCTCCCTCTCCTTCCCCGTCCCGCGCTGGGGCAGCGGTTTGGTTTTTTCTCAGCACCTCGCGCTCGACGGGGGCAGCCCGCGCCGCAGAGCCGGGGCTCAGCAGCAGGACGCAGCCGTTTGAAACGCGGAGCGGGGCTCGAAAACCCGCCTGTCGCCCCGTGCCCCGAGCCCGCTTCAAGGGCGGCGGCTCAGGAGCGGCCCACGGTACCGACGCTCCGAGGAGAGACCTGGCCCAAAGCACCCAACAACCCTCTCGTCCTTCGAAACGCGCCCGAGCCGGGGTGGGAGCTGGTTTGTTAAGGGTGGTCAAAACACCTCCTCCTCCTCCTCCTCCTCGCGCCTCCCCTTCACGAAGGGCTGGAGAGGCTTCTCCGCACAACGATCCCGAAGGACCGCGCGCACCCAGCCCGAGCGGCGCCGCTGCTGCTGAGAAATCCCTTCGTCCATTAAAGATATTACAGGGACGCAAGCAGCACGAAACGCGCCTTTGTGCGAAAGCCTGCTTTTTAAGTTAAGCCTTTTGAAGTTTAAGCCAAAAGGGTTTAACGAGCAGCCCCACCATTTGAGCTTTTTTGGCCCTAACTGTAACGCACTCGGAGGCTGAGGGAAAAGCCCGGCTTTCGCAGGCGGCCCGAGTGACTGACGTGCCATTGAACCTCCCGGGCCCCGCGCGAGGCAGCGCCGCCGCCTCCGAGCCGGCGGCCCTGCTGCATCGCCCTCGCTCCTGGCCTCGGGCACGGGGGTTCGTCTGCTCCCCCGCCGTCGCCTGCGGGGTCAGGACCAATTCTGTCCCCTCGGAGGGACGGCAGCCGGAGCCGGACGCCGTGCTCGCCGAGGACGGGCAGGACTTCACGGCCCTCTCCGCCTTTCTCCACCTCGGGACCTTGCGCGCGAGCGTCCCTGTGCGCGCGCGGGCTTCAGCTCTGCCTCCCTGAACGGATTCCTCCTCATTCGCCTACGACGAGCAACTAAATCAGCAAATCGTGCCCACGGCTAAGCATCCCTGGGGAAAATGCCGCTGAAGCGGCGTTCCGGTGAAACGGCCAGAGCTGCTTTTGGGGAATATCCTGCACGCTATCCATAGTGCAAAAAAACCCATTACGAGAACTAGAAACGCGCTTCCCCTGCAACCCAAGCCGCGCCTAAGGGCAGGAGGTAAATCCTTCCCCTTTCTCTGCCCGTGAGGCCGGGTTCCTTTCCAAAGCACCTGCACCAGCCCGAGCAGGCGGCGTCGGAGGCGCACGAGCTTCAGCCATGAAAATTCCAGGTGTTGCCTCCTTCAACGACACCCTAACCCCCCCTCTAGGGTGAGGGGAATCTGCGCAGGGCGTTGCTGTACCCAACGGGAGACTCCCCGATACAGCACCAGGGTATTTTCAAGAAAGGCGAGAGGTCAGATGTAATTCATTTTTCACCATAATAATGGTAATAATAATAAAAATATCTTAAGTTGGTAGGAGTCAAACTTGCTGTGCCAGGAACAGGTCACAATCCCCACATCTTTAGTGCTGCTGCTTAAAACACGGTCCCTCGCGCTCCGCGTCTCAGAAACGTCATCCCCGACGACGCTCCCGCGAGCTCCGGCCAGGCGCAGGGCTTGCGTCGCGATCCGCCCTTCCCTAAGCGAAGAGAGAAAACTGCCTCGGCAGCTGAAGACAGGAGACAGGTCTTTGAAAAAAAAATTATTTTATTGGAACTCATCTGAACATCAGATATACCTGGTGTTGGTTAGCAAGAACCGTTTGTACATTTGATATTGATGGTGCCAAAAACCCAAACAGTGACTGACTGGATGAGATGGAAATTTCAAAAAAAAAAAAAGAAAAGAAAAGAAAATGTCGGAGAGGTTAAAATGTGAACAGAAAGCAGAAAAGTCAGCCAGTCCAAGATTCAGTGTGAAGGCAAAATATTTCCTGATAAAACAGAATCCTTTTACAAAATATAAATTTTGTACGAAAAACGTGGCGAGGGAGAGAGAGAGAGAGACAGAGGGGAAAGGAAAAATAAAGGTTAGCAGGACAGAGATGCAGAAGCTTACACTGCCCAAATGGCATTAACACCTAGCCAGGAACCTCACCGTAAAACGAGAGAGGCCGGGATACGCCGTGCTCCACCCCCCGCGTCCGTGACTTCGGAAGGGCGACGCGGCCGCTCCCCAGCGAGTGCTGCGCTAGGTTATTCCAGAAGGGCCAAGCTGTCTCACCTCGGATGTGGGGAAAAGAAAAAAAAACAACCAAAACCAACAAAAAAAAAAAAAGCAAGACTACGGCAGCAGAGGTCAATAACGAGAGTCTGGTCAGCGCCCGGGCAGCGGCTCGCCTCCCCGCCGGAGCGGGTCTGGCTCCCGCAGGGAGGCGAGGACTCGGGGAACGCCTGCTCCCCTGTTCTTCCTACCAGTGCAGGTGGGGGGAAGGGATAAAACATTTAAAATCTAGTCTATTTTAAAACAATAGCATGCAATACAGGCCTCCAGGGGAAACCTGCGCTGTTCCCTTTATCAGAAACTGGCCTAATGGTCTGGACAGCGGCTGCAGCCGCCTCGAGGAGTTCGGCTGCGCAGGGCAGGTCTGGGCTGGCGCAGCGCGATGACAATTCTGAAGCAGGCTCCTCGGGCGCGAAAGCCTTCAGGAAAATCATTGTCGAGCTGCTTTCGAGGGGATCTGAGGCCTTTCCGATTTAAAAATAAACCAGCAGTCTGTACGTTTGGGGTTTTTTTGGTTCAGTACAAATGGAATAAACTTGGCTGCTTATACACTGTCAGCAAGTCTCAGATTTCAGAGCAGAGGGAGAGATGAAACAAACTCGTTTTGGGCACCTATCGGTAACAAAACTTTGTCCCTGCTTAACTCTCTGCCATCCCTCAGGAAGTGGAAAGCACATGTTTAGGTAGTGTAAGCCTTTTTCCTTTTATTTAGAATACCCTCTTTGTTTAAACAATATTCCCCCCCCAGATACAAAGTTCGGCCAGTAAAGGTTACATGGAAACTGGAACACGCATCGTATGGAATACAAGATGCACCGGATGAGGAAGTTTAAAAACTTTCCGAGCGAAAAGTAGAACGAAGAAAAAAAAGTCTCCTAACATTTTCCCAGAGGTTTCACTCTCCTGTCACACACACTCTCCAAATGACAGCTAGCAAATTCAACTCTGCAAAAAGAAAACAGAGCCACGTCAATCGAGAGGGGAGAAAACAAGCGTGGAGGACACAAACGGCACGGTGGCCCGGAGGAGCGGCAGGTCCGGCTCCGGCCCCCACTCACCTATGTTAGCTTCTTGGCTTTGTTGTAGAGCGAATCCACTACTTTACTCATATTCTGAATCGTCTCGAGGGCGGCTTCGTAAGTTTTGTCTACGGGGGGTTCGTCGAAGATGATCAGGACTCCCTCGCCTTGGTCAAGGATGCCTGCGGACACAAAGCTGTGGTTACGCTTGACAGATGCCATCTTCCAGACAGCGGGGATTTAGGGAGCCACCTAGAAAAGGGGCGGTCGGCTGCGCTGGGTTTGGAAGGGGCTCGTGCGTTGGACTGGACGGGCTGACTGGTTTTTGTCTGGACTGCATTAGCAGGAGCTTAGCCAGAAAAAAAATCCTCCTGGAGAGGGGCCGGAGAAGAGCTCCAGGAGATGCTTACGCCTGCGCGTTCCCTAACCGCTGCCTTCCTCGCCCAGGGCCCTGCGCCCAGCGGGATGGCCCAGCGCAGCACTGGAGCAAGGCAAGAAAAAAGCCATTTTATAATTAAACGACTTCCAGGTGCCAGATGGGCACGGCAGCTGGGTTCTGTAATTTCCGAGCTATTCTCTAACCGATATGCTTCCTTCATCCATTCGTCTTGCTCAGCTAGATCAAGAGGGCTTTCTCAATCGACACTAGGACAACGTAAACAAGAACAGAGCTGTTTCCTTCAGGGCTTGTTAGAGAGCAGCCTCCTGCGGTCCCAAACCCTTCAGCTGTGCTGTGTGCGTGACCCCAGCAAGGCACACAACGCTCCTGACACCAGTCAGCCGGGAAAGGTGACCAGTAAGCTCCAGCAAGCGCCAAGGCAGAAGAGCACATCCTTGCTGGACAGCCCACCGGTGGGTCTCGCAACCGTGCCTGGATGCAGCCGCCGCAAGTAAGGGCTTAACTGTGGTTTCCGATTTGTGAGAAGCCTCGAGTTGAATGAAGGCAGGCGGAAGGAGCAATAGGAACAGCCTTCGTGACAAGAGAGTAACAAATAAACGCACCGCTCGCTACGCTTCCCGTAGCGCCCGTTAACCTGCGCCTCTGCCAGCTGGAGCAGCGCAGCCTAAGGACACTCGAGGCTCGAAGGCGCAGTGACAAGGAGGAGTCAGTCCACAGCTTGCTCACACACCGCCCGGCCTTGGGCAGCAAAGCAGTCAAGATCGAAGGATGCAGAGACTCACCATGAAATTTCTTGTCCAAGATCATCTGTGACAGTTTCCTTTCTACCTCAGCCTGAAATTGAAGCAGAAAGATTAAAAGTCTCCCAGAACTACGTAAAGAAATGTGAATTTTACTTACTACTCCACACTCAACAGCCCTGGTGGGATACAAGCACTGCTTAAAAGCAGCTATTTTATCACTGACCACGATGTCAGCACAGCTCTCTCCTCACACGCTGCTTTGATACTACCATACGCTTTAGATGACCTCAGAAATTAAGCTTTTAATGACGGGAGCACCGGGACGTCTTGCCCTCTTGTCCCACAGAAGACGGTGTGGCTGTCATTTCCTACAGGCACCGCTCATCAGGGCAGCTGGAGCGCTCTGGCTTGGTTCAGCAAATATTTAGTCAAGCGCTGGCCAAGCTTCACTGAAGCCACTCAGCAGCGCGCTGCCCTCCTGCCCCGTGCCGGGCAAGGCCCACGGGAGTCAGCTCCTCTTCGGACAGAGGACACCCAGCCGCAGCCCAGCTTTAAACACCAAGGCTAGGCTAGGCAAAGACTGCACGGATAGAAAGGGAGGAGAGATGATGTAACGACCGTAAAGGCCGAGCTCAGGACAATTCCAAACCTCCGGCTTTAACGGCAAAACGGGACAAAAGCACCATGGGGTGCAACTGGCTGGGACTACAGTGGATTTTCCCAAAACTTAATCTGGTTGGGATTATCTGCAAAGCAGTTATTGCAACGGCCAACGTGACATACGCATCCCTAATGAAACTGGAAGCAAAGTGATTAGCTGGATCCTTTATCTTAGGGGTCTAAGAAAGATTCCTCTGGGCAGGCTCACAAGGATTAAACGCAGGTCAACGGGGAAGACTGAGCTGGGCACGACATGAGCTGTTGTGACAGCAACGGAAAATCTGTCTGCAATAAAAAGCAAGTGCTAACACAGGGAGTAAACCCAGGTGAAGGAAGGCGACGTTACAGCAAAGTCTTAGTGCAGAGGAAGCCTGGCCGGTGACTCCCGGGAACTGTCTGTGTTCAGGGGAAGTTCCCCAGCGTGGCATTTGCCTGTAAGTGCTGCGGAGCTGACCTGTCAGGTTTAATAGCCCAGTGGCAAATGCCATTTGACCTCAATTCCTTTGCCCTCTTAAGACGTGCCACTGATTTCTACTGATGTTCTTACCTTTGAGAGCTTGATGAGGCTGGATATGTGTTCAATCTATAAGAGAGACCAACAGAGTTAAGCAAATCTTTAGCTGTACTTTTGACACGCAACATGGAGGCGTGGGGCTCTTCCAAGGAACGGCTCAAGGGCCTATAAATGATCCGGACTAAAAACCTCCGATGGCTTTCTCTGCTTTGCGGCTTCATGTCCTTCAGATTTCATATCCAATTTTAACTGAAGACGGACTAGACACCTAAAGGATTTCACTTGGAAACACGAAATAACATTTCTTCTCCACGATTACTGCAGCTTTACCCACACCCTGTCAGAGCCCTTAAAAGCCAAACGCTGTCACCTTCAGCGTTCAAAGCAAGTCCACCTTTCAGTGTGCGTAAGCAAAACAGGTGGAAAGGCCAATGACTCTGAAACGGGCTTTTCCAAAGCTCCCCTCAGCCCCCTCTTTATCGTTTTTCAGCTGAACATGATGAACCCTGAGCTCTGGAAGTGCTGAGCAGCTCCGAGGAAGAAGTGCTCTGTATGGGAGCCCTCACCCACCAACAGCAGGGGACGGAGGTACCAGCGTGTCGGCGTGCTTGCTGGAAACATTTACCTGTACTCTGGAGAAGGGTTCGATGACTCTGATCAGATTCTGTTCCAATAAGTTATCGTAGAGCTTAGCCAAGTGAGTGTTTATGATGGGGTCGTCCCTGAGCTCCACCTTATAGTCTGTCAGAGCCTGCGGAAGAACAAATAATTCAGGTAGCAACAGGTCTCCTGTCCTCAAGGCCCCCCGAGTGTGAAGCAGTCTTCCCTCCCTGCCCAGCAAAGTATCAGTGGTTAATCCAATCCCATAACTTAGCTAAAACGCCAGGAGGTCACGACAGCCTGGCAGCCTTTCAAGCACCGTGCAGCAAGCACCTTTCATCTTTACACTGCTGGAGCTTAGCAAGCCAAAATCTCTGGTTTACACTCAGGAGACAGCATGACAGGATTGTTCCCTGACATGGGAATCCTCTCCGTTATCTCTGTGGTGTTCTTGCTGAAGCCAGGAAAAAATTTTAGGAAGATACACATCCCAGTGAACAGCACCAAAAGTACAGGAGGCTGCTTCTGAATTCACTCTCCAAAGAATTAAAAAAAAAAAAAAAGTTTCAAGCAAGCTATTATTCCCCATGCTGCGAAAACCAAACCAGTTGATTATTGGGGGTTATTTCTTGATGCACTGTTGCTTTCTATGAATGTTTTTATGGTTTCCCCCTGTGGGATATAGCAGCTCCTACAACTTCCCAAAACTGGCATTTCTGAATGCTTTGGCCAGCCAGGCCCCATTTTTTATGTCTCCTGACTCACCTTTTCAAAATCTGCCAGTGACCGGTTCTTACTGGCCTGTGCCACACATTTTAGTGCTTCTGTCTGCAGAGAAAGAAAATGAGAGTAGGTTATTTTTCTGGATTCTCCTCTCAGTGCTATTATGCCAACTGTGCAGTATACTGAAAACGTGCCTAAGCAGCAAAGCGGGAATGTTCCTTTTGCTACAAAGCCCTGTCAGTGTTACTTCCACGCAGGCAGAGCAGGAACAGCTGCTCATAAGGAGAACACGCAGAACAGCTGCAGGACACAGCATGAAATCAGCTTCACAGAGACAAAGAACTCGAGTTTTGCAGGGCTGGAGAATACCAGCTGCAGTTCCTATCAGGTTGCAGGTTGGGAGCAAGTTTGATACGATTTCTAAGGAAAGAGCACATTTTGGCCCTTGCTTGATGAACGTGGCCAGTTTCAGCCCTTAAGCTGCGTTTCTGCCCTTTGGCATGCCACGCTGCCTCTGCTGAGCGACAGAAGCACGGCAGAAGTCCTACGATACCCTATCATGGAGAGCATCAGAAAACGTTTCTTGTCTACCCCGCAGCTGCTGAAACAAAACAAGAGCCTCAGCCACAACCAAACTACCATGTTTATACCAAACAGAATAGTAACACCACTGGAAGAACAGTTCCCAAGCGGTGAGAGGCACAAGTGCACGAGACGAGCAGGACAGCCCGGTGGCTACGGTGCACAAGGCTCAGGCTTCTGCTGCCACCCCTCCCGCCGAGCCGTCCCCAAGGCTGCCCGCTGCCTCTCTGCTCCCTAAGCTCAGACTCCACCGCTGCTGCAGGAACCGGGGATCACTGCTGTCTCAGGAGGACAGCGCAGGGAACAGCTGAGCTTTCCTCCATGGCAGACTGCCCTCCTGCTCTGAAAAGGAGCCTCCAACCCAGCTGTCACTCAGGGGAAGGGGATGAAGCAGGACCAGGGCTGCCCTTCGTGATCCAGCAGGGATAACGCAGGGATATTCTCACTTCAGGCTCTTTTCTACGCACGTATGCTCACTGACCTCCTCTACTAAATAGCTTCCCCAGTCCCCTGTGAGGTAGGTGAGTATTAGCTGCTGCGTCAGAGTAAATAGCTGGCTGACCAAAGCCACCGAGGGCGTCAGTGTGTAAGCCTGGCTCAGACCCCGGCACGCTTGGCTTTTGGCCCTGTGCTTTATATAAGCATCCCTGGATTTAATACGGGGGTGGCATTCACAGACTGGCAAGTTAACATGTTAGAATAAACAGTTGATTTAACAACTCCCCAGCTGCTTGGCTTCCACCTTGCACCCATCTAGGTCTCAAGCTGCTCAGCTACACTGCCATGAACGGATTTTCGGGACTTGCTACAACACCAGTAAAAACAATGCAGAACTCTGATTTAAATACATCAGACCCATGGCTGCCAAGGGCTGAGACATGAGTATCTGACGGCATTTAGTAGTTCATGAAGAAAGCAGGGAGGAGAAAAACAGAGAAAATGAAGCGAGCAGGCCAGATTCTCAGGTGGTGAAAATCACTGTATTCCCCTTGAAGGCAACTGACTTATGGTAATTACTTATGGCAATTTAATCAGTTCTGGATCTCGTTCAGGACACTCAGAAGGAAAGAGTATTTTGGTATGAAAAGACCAAAGTATTTGACAAAAAGAATAACACCATATTCTCAGCGATAACAGGAAGGTAAAAAGGATTACGTTTCCGTACCTGTCTTCCTGCATACCGCAGAGCAAGCTTTCCACTCACTAATGCTTGCACGTCTTCTGGGCTAGAGAAGGGAGGGAAGGGAAGAGAGCATTTATTCAACAACACGGTCAGCTTAAATTTAAGCGTGCCTCAAAAATTCCCAACTGATAGCAAACTACTACAATTCAAATAACATTGTATCAGAAGCATTGATTAGGTCATAAATAAAGACAAACAGCAAAGCTTGTCTGCTTGAGTTCTTTCATTAGTTTAGAGTCTTACAAACGCAAAGCCTTTCCCATTTAAATGTAGGAAGCGTTCTTCGCAGAACCATTTGCCACGTACATGTTCAGCATGATTTTGCACAGCAACATGTATTTCAGTGCAGTGATGGCTTTTGGGTTGTCAATTGAATCATATCCCTCAAACGCCTCATAAAAATATGAATAGGCTGTTTTCCAGTCCTTCTCTTCTGCTGCATGGATAATACCTGTTGAGAGGAACAAACAGCCAGGCATCAGAGTTAATTTGGAACGTGACGGGAAGAGGACAGAACAATTTGGTTGCCCAGTGCTTTATCTGGCACTTCAGTAAAGGGAATCCTTTCTTTCTAGCAGAACACCACCCACACCCTCCCTTAAGGGGACATGTTAAGAAAGACAAGTTCGGGGCACTTCAGGTAGGGGCCTGCAAGTTAGGGCAGGAACAACGTTACACCAACGTGGTGTAATGCTGTAGTGCCTAGGAAGGTTACAGACCCTCCGCCACTGGAAGTTTTCAAAAACAGGCTGAAAAAACATGTGTCCGGAACAGTGTAATTACAGCTGATCCTGCCTTGAGGCAGCTGGGCAGACTGGTAGGTACCTTGAGGTCCCACCTAACATCATCTTCTATGATTCACTCAGGAAAGAACAAACATCAGTCAATGATGCATCATGATGAGCCCCAGCCTTCCCCCTTCTCCTGAAGGGCTTTACCTGACTGCATGTCTAACGCTGCTTGCAGCTTAGGTGGACAGTAGATTGCGTTGGCTGTAGTCCGTGCAGAGGTTAAGGCTGCTCTTGCTTTTGGCAGATTGCTCAGGGCATGGTAAGTCTTACTTTCTAACAGCTGCACTTCCACCAGCAACGCCTTGTCGTCCATCTTTTTCAATTCCCGAAGAAGCTGGGAGCCTAGCAGGGGGGAAGAACAAGAACCTTTGTAACCTGCTCTGCATCTGCTATCAACAACTTCACAAACCAAGCCTCCCCAGAGGACACCCTTCCTCCCCCCACAGCACTACCGGCTTCGAGGAAGGGAGGCTAGGCTTACACAACCTGTTCTTCCAAGAAGGAACAAAGGAGCGGAAATAATAGTAGGTCAGTGTCAGTCCACAGCTGGAGAAGAATGAACCAGTTTGGTGTTAGAGGTGGAAGAGGGCAGTGAGAATACTTGGGTAAGTGGAGAGCGTGTCTCTGCCACCTCATCGCGGGCAGCAGGCACTCAGCGGAAAGTCAAGGATGGGCTGTGCAGTTCAGACGGTCACTCTGGTACCCCTTCCCCAGATGATAGCGTGATTTACCACTCACATTCAGAGCTCCCAGCAAACCCGAAGTACTGCCCGTTCCTGCATCATTCCCCTAGGGTGAGACCTGAGGATTTTCAAGCAACTGCTAAGAATATGGGATGAGGAAGGAATGTTTTAAGCATAAGACATCTACAGATCAAATTTAGGAGGTAGGAATGGACAGCCCAAGAAATGCCTAGATAAACTTTACTTTAAAGCCTTGTGAGGACAGAAAGAGCCAGCCTTAGAGGAAACTTTTCCCCTTCTTTCCCCCCGCTACAAACTGAAGAGCTGACTTAGGGCAAGCAGAGATGGGAACCTCATCCTCACTTGCCATGCTTGGAAGCTGAAAACCACAGCTGAAACTGCGTAACGAGGTGGAAGAGAATGGATTCTCCCTAGAAACATCCCGGAGAGACTCTCTGCTTCCACCTGCTCCCCGCGGCTGCGGACATAACCACGCCTTGGCCAGCCACACAGAAATGCTAGCGCGCAACGCTGACATCTCGATCGAGCTTTCAGAGAGGCTGTCCTAGAGGTATGGGCCTTCACAACTCCCTAAGCTGTATCACCATCATTAACTAACTAAATTAAGCATAGCTTTGGAGTGGGGACGCTGATCAGTTTAAACCCGAGTTCATTACATATCCGTATGCAAACTAGTTCTAACTTGATACTGAATCCCATCTATCAGAGCATTTAACATAACTTGATATTCTGATCAGACACAAGTCACCCAGGTGACTCTGGACATGACACAGGCTCTTGCCACCACGCTCTTTAAGAAGTTGCGGGTCCCCGGTGAGGCATCCCCACCGCCCGGTGAGCGCTGCTGTCCGTGTCGGGGCAGTCATCCCTCAGCCCTGCTCGTACCCACGCGCTGAGCGGGCAGAGCGGTCTGTACAAATACCCTTTAGCCAGCTTAAACCTCACCTTACATTGCTGCAGTCATTTGCAAAATGAGCATTTGGAAAGCACCGAAGGGAGCTGGGCCGTGTAAGATGACCTGCTGTACTCTGCGTCGTAGCAGAGCAGGAGACTTCACGTGGTTAATTACCATATCTCAGGTGGTGCAGAAGCAAATTCTTAAAGCCTTTACACTACTTCTCCAGAGCTTGTCTAATTACACCCGTAGAGGTTTGCCATTTCCTGGCATTACTACTGCTTGTATTGAGGCCGTATCTGAGCAAACTGAAGCAAGCTGGTTTTTCCCTTCAGCCTCTCTGACCACAGCATTATACTTCATATGTTCCAACAGGAGCCAAACCCGATTGCCTTCAACTGCATACAGCTCCTTTTTGCTTCCAAAATTATTTGAAACGAACAAATGGTGAGAACAAAGAGATCTCTTAAAGCTTTTATCACCAAGCTATAGTAAAAGATGGCAGATCTGGTACAGCGCTGAGAAACAAATGCCCAAGTCCTGCAAAACTTGTCAAAGAACATGACGTAGTGTTATCATTTCCCTTGTCTGCCTCAAGACTAATTTCAAAGCAAAGAACTACTACCACCACCTAGTGGGAGACTTACCTAGCTGCAGGGCTTCTTGGTACCTCTTGGTATCGAAGTACAAAGAGACCAGCCTCGCCTGGAGAACAGAAAAGGAACTGCTGTGAGGAAAGCCAAAGAAAGGTAGTACAGATTTATTTTGTAAAATGGAGCTTTATATTCTTATCTGCACAGACTTCACTAAATTAGTTTGTGTTCGTTACGTCATACGGTCCAATTTTGCAAGATCTACCATTTGGAAGATTGGCTAGATCTAAACACAACGAGTAAAATCCTGCCTATTCAAGGAGAGCCACTAACTTTAGTGAAATGGTTATCGCCCGCCCATTCCACGTACGGAGATCTGGACACACACACTGAGTTCTCTACTTTTATAGGTATTAAATCTGAGAAAGGGAAGGCGGTATTACACAGGTTTGGGATCCCCAATGTAACATACCTCCAGAGCCTGGCGTAGGAAAGTCCTCTTCTCTGATTTGGCCCATTCAATACACTCTAAACACAGGTCAACCTTAAAGGGAGCAGAAAGAAATTTGTCAAGCCTTCTGCTGCCCCTCTTTAAAACAGCAGTATGGTTCAATCATTTCCTACAAAGCAACAAAAATACAACAAAGCCTGAATCTCCACAATGTACTTTAAGAAAATAAATCATTCCTGTCTGAACAGCAGCATTGCCAAACATCAAATTAGCTTTACTCTAAAACGAGCCTGGAGATTAGCTAGTGCCTACCCCAAATGTCTCTGAACGACGCCTTTAATATTATCAGGGTAAAGCGTAGTTCACCACTGATGAGAACTGCGGCTCAACAGGGGAAGGTTAAGTGACTTCTCTTCAACAAGGCCTCCCTGGTAAGCACACACGATACACTTTAGCCTCGGGCCGCACCATGTTGACACCAGAGTTTAAACTCACAGAAACATTGCACAAAATGATATAGAACAGCTATAGTTCGTGCTACGTATTTTCACATTCCATTTGCTAGAATAACTTCCTGCACTTGCTAACACTGTTCACAGTATTTCACACTACTACACTACACAGTACTACTACTACACTACACAGTAGTTCACACTACTTCTAATACGTATTGCAAGAGAAAGTAAAGTTCGGAAGGCAAACTAAGGTTTAGTTTAAGCTTTAGCCGTCACACCCGCCCCCAACAGACCACCTTCTTCGATGGCTTTTCTAATGCATTTGGCTTCCAAGAACTTTTTCTGACCACCAGGGACAATCCTCCCACACCGGAATATGGAAATAAAGATTTGGCTTCCAAAGTTTCTCTAGTGAAAATCACCGCTGAAATCCTAATAGTATTTCTTAAACAGCTGTGGTTTTGTTTGAAATAAAAACATCTGGGTACATGAGAACTGATTCCGCCTTAGGGCAAGGGATGAACTAAAAGACTTTGAGGTGCCTTCCAGCGTGTTTTGCACCATTTCATTTAGCCATAAAGAGAACTGTATTTTCAATTTCTCTAGAAAGAAAGGACAATGAAGTGCATGTGTTTTAGGGCTTAAATATGCCAGAACACGTGCATCCTTTAGCAGTATAAAGCAACAGAGGTGCTCGGCTCCGGTATTTACAACCAAGTTAGGTGCCAGGAGCCGGTCAGTAAGCGACACTGGATGTTTTATCTATCACTTCAAAGCAGAGTAAAGGAACCCAATGGCTTCTCATATTTTTAAGACTGCCGAAGCTCCCTTGATGAATAAAGCAGTCATGTTCCACCCCAATTAGAAGAGGGTGTCGATTTAGTACTGGCCAATAGTATACAATACGTCATCCCGAGGTGCTAGGCTCAGGAATGCCGCCTTTTCCCAAAAATCTCTGGATCGCAGCTCTTTCTGGAGCAGCTCTGTAGCTGTACAACGCTGCGGGACTTGTCAGCTCCTCATCACTGCTTATTAAACGGGGACGTTTTATGAAAATCCATTATGAAGTCGCAATTTATTGCACAGTGATAGCTGGAGCATCAGGAGCTGGAGAAATCTCTAATTTCATTGCTTTACTGGACTCCTGGGAGTCGTCTTAATATACGTTACACCGAGGAAGCAAATGTCCCTCTGAACATTCCTGAAGTGCCGAAAGAATTCAGAATTACTGCACCAAGAACCTCACAGGTTAGGTGTTATAATTCCTTCAGGTTTTGGGTTTGGCTTTTGAATATGCTGGAAAGTGAACATTTTGACTAACTGGGCCATATTTTCATTGCTGTTACTCCAAGTTCTTCCCCTGCCGTAAAAATGCCACCTTTTGGGATTGCATCCAAATATTGTCATTTACATCAAGTTGCCTTTAGAAAAAGTCTGAAGCCACTTATTTTCTCCTGACCCCTTTTAGGGGTTCCCTTCTCACCTGCACATCCCACCCCGCTTCCCTTAATCTCTTCCGTTAAAGAGGGGTAAAGGTTCTGTCACTGCGTACGGTAACGTGACATGCAAGCCACAAGAACTGAACAGCAAACGAAGAACATTTGCTAGATTACCTTAACTACAGGATGATAATTCTGCGCTGATTTGGCTAATGAGAATGCCACCTGCCTCTCAACATGGCAGAACCTCTTCTAGGCTGTACTTTGCCCGCCGCTGTGCGTACTGCGTTACGGGGGCTTTGCCCTTAACCTGTTGCTCGGACCCTCCCTTCCTCCCCTTCCCACCTAAGTGCTTTGGGCTGCCAGGACAGCCCGTACTACCGCAGGTCAGCGCCGCTTGTCAGCGGCTCCTCATCTTTTACATTTACACGTTGCTCCTGTCCTCCTCCCGTTCCCAAATAACCAAGAAGTCACGTAGACAAAAAAGAAAAAAAAAATAAAAGAAAAACAACTCTATTCTAGGGAGCTAATGAGAACGGAGGAAATCCTAACTGGGGACTACCTTAGACCGAATGGGTTTTCTAGTGGAGAATTTAATCCACTGAAGTAGTTTACACTTGGTAGCTGCAAAACTTTTTCCACTCCCACTTCAGAAGAAACCTTCCTGCCTCAGAAGCCCTCTGCAGAGTAAGACGCCCACTGCGCTGTGTCCCCACGCAACGCCCCTTCACGTCCCCAGGTGAGAGATGCTAAGTAATACTCACCATCTAATCCCACCAACTCCTGGACAGACCTTGAACGCTCCCTCCTCTAGCTCTGTGCCATCACACGCTGCTCCCACCTTGCCACTAGACCGAGCTCCCTGGATCGGGTGCAGCACCTCTCACCTCTCATATCCTGAATGCTAATCGCACTAGAAAATACTGCTAATGCTGCGCATCTAACAGCGAGCAACACAAACCGAAGAAAAACGCCCAGGGTGAAAGTTACTCCTAACCTGCGGCAGGATGAGGCTTGCAGAAAAACATGGTTATGAGTGAATTAAATTATCTAATGTTTTATTAATAGAATATATCCAAATGCATTAAATTAATGTTTCCTGACATGAATAATTCTTCAGTGTGAAGCAAAGTAGGTCAG
Source organism: Platalea leucorodia (assembly GCF_965183815.1). Lineage (NCBI taxonomy): Eukaryota > Metazoa > Chordata > Aves > Pelecaniformes > Threskiornithidae > Platalea > Platalea leucorodia. The sequence goes on from NC_138844.1 coordinate 2,574,624, forward strand.
GTAATGGTGTTACAGGCTTTTGAGGAACCCACCAGTGCTGAAAGGGAAATCTCACCTCCTGTCCCGTTGCTGCCTCCATGTCAAGGAACAGATCGAGCAGAGATCGGACTAAGCGGGCTGCCTTTGCTTTGCTGATGGAGTTCAAGAAGGGTCGAACATACTTCAGAAGTCCTCCCAGCTCTGTATACAAGAAAAACCAAACCATGAAATACAACCGCACAGCCAAAAGTTACACCGCAGCTGGAGTACCCGACACGTCTACACACAGCAGCATTTATGACACCAAACATTTTATAAGCAGTCTCTCAACATCATTTACAGGAAAAGAGCGATAAACGTCACCCGAAGGAACGCCTTGCCGTAAACACGGGGGCTGGCAAAGGTGACTGCTGGGCTCCAGCCTCACCCCACAGCATACGTTTCCCGTTCCTTCAGTTCGCCCAATTATAACACCATTTGTTACTACGCTTGCCTCAGGCAAGTTTTAAAAACGTAAGCATCTGCTAAATGCTTTGAGATTTTTCTATAAAATGGGCAATGGAGTTTATAGTTTAAGTATGTTTTTATTAACTCGCAGTTTGACGTTTTAACCTGCCATACCTCGCCAGTCCTAGAAAGCCAGATACACCCCAGCTCCACTGCTGAAAAATGACATTTCTTAACACTTCAACTACCCACACCACCGAATTAGATCTTACCTTACTTAACTAGATTTCTATTTCTACTAGTCTCCTTAGTAGTTTACAGCTATAAAGTCTCAAGCTCACAAAGGAAAAGTCTTTCTTTATGAAGAAATACACTAAAACCATCGTTCCTACAGAGCCAAGGAACGCGGCAGTCAACGTCACAGCAGTTTCAGGACTCGGCGTTCGCAGAAGCAGGAGTTACGTGTTGGAATTGCACAGCGCAAGTTAAACGCCTTCTCCTGCGATAACCAACAGGCGGCCGTCGGGCCAGGTTGCAGCGATGTCTGTCTACAGCCGGGGGAAGACGACGCTTCCAGCGGACGAGCACCGCGCCAGCGCCCGGTTCGGCGCTGACTCATAAAGGAGTGGGGTTGTACACCGAAATCACTGCTTATTTGCCCCAGAATTTTAAGTCTCACCCAAATGTCGGCTAGATCTTGCGCTACCGCGTTTACAAGATTTGATAGTAAAACAAACCAAAACAAAACCTGTAATGAGTATTTCAGAAATCTTCAATATACTCTATACCAAACTGGTATCAGAATCAAAACTAAAATAAGAGACTAATCTAATTTTATTTCAATTAGTACACAGAGGAGCATCAGCAGAATTTCAATTTGGGAGGATTCCAATAAAAACAGTTGAAAACAAGGTTTCTTTTGTATTTCATTTAGCAGTAATGCGAAAGAATTGTTATAAGAACATCTTAATAATACCTAAAAATTATTCCTTATATTTTTCCTTTTTCAACCTATTTATTTTAAAAGTTTAATCAAGCCTGATACAACTCATTTCTTACACTCTTAAGAAGTAGAACTCAGTGTGTGTTCCAATCCAACTGCTCACGGTGACGTACTGACATTTTTATACATCCGAAAGCACAGTTTTAGAACAAATGAAACTTCTTGAGTGCGCCCTGAATCCTTAGAGAAGCCTTATTTTCCAAAGAGCAGTACACCAAATCGTGACTCTTTCTACAATGAACCACTCGGACTTTGTACAGGGAACAAAACACGACGCTATGACTGCCGTGACTAAGATTTCATAGACGTTTTACTTTCTGGCTGAGAATAAACAGGCAGGTTTTTCTAGAATTGAGGTGCAGCTACTTCAATATCCAAGATTGAGCCCCGCTGACTGAGCATTTCAATCAGTGCTCAGCTTTTACTCAAGAAGGAGTTGTTACCTACTGCCCTGGGGCAGACGATGACTTTACCCGCACCGCCTTCGTTCTGAGCACCACTCAACCTGCAATACCACTCAGGGATGCAAATCCCCATCATTTTAATCAAAGTCAAACACTTCGGTTTCACATACAGCAAACAAACTACCGGGACAGCAGCAGACAGCCCCTTCCAACACATCAGTTTTGCGCAGAGCTACTCTCAAGCACCCCTCTTCTCGACGCGAGCTGAGAAAGGCAGGCTCCGGATCACCTTGCTGGGCTCGGAAGAGAAGCAGCTCCGAAGCTGGGGTTGCCCAGAAGCTGGTTCTTGTGCTCTTCCCTGATGCAACTAACACAAGCACTTGAAAACACCGCACTTAACACAGGGAACAAGTCTGCTTCTCATCAGGCCGCGGCACCGCACCCTTAGCTTCGAGCTCTGGAACTAAGAATTCGCCAGTCTTTCAGTCTGCCTTATCAAGGCAGCGAGATTCTCTCCGAGATCCATCGACTCTTTAAGTACTCAGGTACTTCATACTGTGCGTCACTGCTTCTCAGGACCAACTGAATCATGTTTCTAGTGCACAACACACTCTTCCACATGGGAAAGGAACTTTAGAAGAAAAGAAAGGAAAAATCACATGAAATACACTGCAGTACTTATCTTTCCGTTGACTTGCTCAACAAGCTGCTGGAGAATTCACTAGAAAGCAGATTCCAAACCAACAGCTAGAACATCCCTACATTTTGCAAAGTACACATTTAGACATGCAAGCTCAAAGTTCCCATAGAAATTTCTCTTTCTTTCCAATGTAACTGTCAACTATTTTTAGGATTTTTTTTTTTAAGTAAACGCAATGCTTGGTAATGGTGTGATTGACAGCTCTAGAGAAGTGATGAGCGGCAGCTCTGGAAAATGAAGTCTGCTGCTCATCCTCAGAGAAAGTGCTCCCACAAGCTAACATGCCACGTACCCGAATATCTGATCCGAGTTATTCCAATCCTACAGTTTTAAGCAACGCTTTAAAAATCTAGAACTGTCCTAAAAAAAAAGGCAAAGTAATTAATCTACCAGTTCAATCCTTAATCTCTACGAAGCAGATAAAGAGGGTCATTTGTATTATTGGGTTGTTTTTTTTTTTAAACAAAGGCCATAGTTCACTAGAGGTTATTTCTCTAAAAACTACAGATTCATTTTACACTCTCAGCCAGTCAGCAGCACAGCAGTCGTAACTTTCAAATTCCACCCAACTGCAGCTGATTTCTTCCCTCGGCTGCAGCTCGCGGACCCTTTCATCTCTCGAAGCTGTCGCTTGAGAGTAGCCAACGAGCCACTGCAAGACCTAGAACCTGTCAAAGAAACCCCACGAGCTAGAACGAAAACGTGCGCAGCAAAAGCTACAATGATGAGATCCCTTTCATTCGGGCCAGAGACCGCACGGTCTCAGTAATTTCCTCGTTCGGTTTAGCAGCACTGGATTCGCTCCCCTCGGATACAAAGATCTGTGTGTCTGCCCGGTGCTAGCATCTTTGTGAACAGTTTTACCTGGTGAAGACGCTGCTGACCCTGACTGCTTCTCACTCCTACTAGCGTACTTCCCCCTAGAAGGCAGACAGGAGGGAAGGTGACAGTGTCTTTCCCACAGGACTAGCACATCTCTGGGCTGTGGTATCCCCCTTCTTCCTCCCCCAGCTTCACCACGGATCTCCAGAAAGCACAACCTGGTGATCTCACTCCGATCTACGCGTACACAACTGGCTCCTTAATGTCGCTAAATTCATTTTCTTCTACTCAGAATATAGTCGCTCTGCAGTTTAGTGTTCCCTTTAACAGATTTCAAATACATTTCACGTTTGCTCCTTCATAAACCTGTTTTTGATGAGTTAACGCTGTCATTTTCAATTACTTAGCCTTCCCCTTAAAACAATCTATTAGCTAGCTACCCTCTGAGAACACAATGAAGTTCTTTATACTCATCTAAGACTTCGGCTTAAACTCAGAACTACTCCAAGTTCTGCAGCTGTAAGGAGGCCATCACGCACCGAACAACTCTGCTCTCAGGCTCAGGCACACCAGCAGCACATCCCCACGCTTACTTGAAGAGACTCTTCTGATGATTTCCCCCTTTTTAGCCCAGACACACACATCTTCCCCGGTGCAGGAGCAAAGCCATGTTTAGTTATCTCTACAAAAGCAAACATCAGAGCGCAAAGGGCACCCGCACAGCACAGACACCTACACCTGAGCTAATTGACTTGAGGTCCTTTAATAGTCAATTAGAGAAACGGGCGCCTGTACAGCAGGCTTCGTCTGTCCTGCTCCAAATTCTTACTGGAGGAAGAGATGAATCGTGTGCTGGAAGGGCTTATTTTTCTCCCCTAACTATAAAAGCAGCCCACACTAGGAAATCAGACATGGACATCTGTAGTTAGGTGAGATGAATAGCACCTTTGTTTCCAGCACCGCTCTAAGGGCACGTAATCTACTTTGTCACAAGCTCCCTTCAACTGCAAATCACAGCGGGCTCAGTGTCCAGAATGCTCAAACACATGTAGACGTGGGTAGGTCATTTAAACGGCCAAATCAAACCAGATGTGTACAAAGACTGGACAGTAGGATACCAAGTGCGCAGTTCAGAATAAATATAAAACCGTGATCTCGATCAGCTGCTCCCTGAGACCTCATCCTGCTTTCCATGAACTACTCTAGCACTAGGTCTGCCGTCCCAGTCCAGTTTCAGTTTGATTAAGCCTTCTGCTGGCCTGTTTTCCCTGACCAGTTTCAGACTGTTAAAAGCACCCATGCTTCACTTCACATTCTGAATTATTGTTGTGCACCGTTAGAAAACATCAGGGCTATACCATGGCCAACTGCTTGCCACAGACAGAACGCTCTTTGTACAGATGTGGCGTATCGGCTCCTAAAACGCTTGAGGTGAAAGGTGCTCCAGAAAAAGCAAAACCATTCTTCAGCAAAAGCAACAAAACCAAACTGCTGAGTACAAAATAACAAACACACTGCCTTGAGCTTTCCAGGAAACAGAAGGCGTGAACAGATTCAACTCAAAAATCATTGAATAGAGAACTTTACTCCATTTCTGTCCTTTCACACGTTCACAATAGAAGGACTGTCGCGTCCTGCTCTTGTGAGGAGCTGGGCAAGGACTTCCTGACATAACATTTCAGCAGATAAGCCAATTGAGAAAGAAGCTGCTGGTGAGAAAGGACTTTTGGGGACAAACTTTCCAATTTGAAACAAGGTTCGGAGATTATTAAAAACAAAAGAAGAGAAACTTCTCATCTCAAACATGACAACTTAACAACATTTTAGTCACTTGTACTACAATGGCCACACGTCAAAGGGTCATAAACTAAACCGCCCAGTGCATCAGCAGTCTTTTGAAACACTGGGCCGATAACACGAGATTAATATTTTATGTTGTTTATCGAGTTTTTTAGTTTCTGTCCTGTCTCTGAGAGAACATTTCCTGCCAAAAATGGCTTTTACTTTTATCCCGTTAAATAAGGAGACTAAATTCATTTGAACATATGTATCTCTTACCCGATACTCAGTTACTTATTTCAGGCTCACCTTCTGCCTGCCCAGTCTTGGCCAAAAGCGACCCCAGTTCCAGGATGCTCTGCTCTTTGACTTGCACCGCTTCTTCATCATTTTCCTGGACATCGCGTTTCACTAGAAAAGAGAAGAAAAGTTACCTTCAACGCTATTTCAGTTAGAAGATAATCATTACTAGTCCCCTCCTGGAAAGGCACCAAAAAAGTAACTGTTATAACAGGCAATAGTGAATTCAGCCCGGCCGGCGAGATCTGGAAAGCAGATTATGTGGAAAGTTTAAATGCATAGTTTATAAAGAGCGCTTCGTCTGTACTTCACAAAGGCTTTAATCCAGCTGATAGATACAACTGCATGCTTCAACTTGACTATAAGTTTTGAAGTAGTTTCATTAAGCTCGTCCAGCTGTTCAAATTTTATTTAAAAAACGCCACCACCCAACAGATCTTCTACCACTGAAGTCACCAAACCAAATAAAAGAAATTTAATGGGATTTCCAGGGTTGGGTATTCTGGTATTGGGATTTCTGATGTTGCTGCTTTGTGTATTAAGTTGCAATCCCACGGTCAAAACGCAGCACAAGAAGAACATCGGCTCGGTGAGCAGGGCCTCTCTGCCCTCTTCACTCAGGAGCGGATCAGGAGCACCTTCCCGCACCGACTCTGACAATCTAATCGTCACTGTGTCCCAACACGAGGAACTCTGGCCCTGAAGTACGTAGAAGGGCCCAGCGACGCACAGCAGCACCAAAGCTGTGTCTACACAACATCAGTTTCATATAAGTTATCCACAAAACAATTCGCTTTCTTCCCCGCCACCTGCTACTGTGTAAATATTCATCTCCACCATCCCCTGCGCAGGTGAGTTCGTCCAACTTCTACACGAACAAAGCCAAAATCCGCTGCCCAACTCTACCGAGGGAACCGAAATCCTCCCCGCTGCCCCCGCGCACAGACTGCGGCTTTCGGTCCCCGTAACTTCATACGTGCAGTGTCAAAAGCAAAGTAACTGCGCTCTCAAGCGGAAAAGTATCACGGCAACTGCTCCAGCTTACACCAACTGGCAACACGAGCTGTTACTCCCGACTAAGCCTGACCGGATGGAAAGCTGTAGGTGTGTTGACAGGCTTGAGAACACCAACTACTAACTAACCAGAGAAACACCGAGGGGGGCGAGCAACTTTTAAAGACCATACAGCAAATCCAATTTCAAGGTCTAGCACTAGGAAACGCTTATTTGCCTGACCCAGTGGGGTGACAGCAGGTCACAGCATCTCTTCAGAAATCACCACACACTACGAGAATCAAGAATTACTCCTTTATACACCAGTGTCTAAGGCACCTGCTCTCCCCACCCTGCATGCCCCAACCCCCAGATAAAGAGGGATGTCCACATTATGCCTACAAACCACCTTACAGCACCAACATCTCCTCGGCACTGCTAAATGTCCGGGACAAGACAACTGCTGCCAACAGCATCTGTCCTGCAACAAGCAGAAGTCAAAACTCCAGGCACAGCACGCACAAAAACTCCTCAAAACTTTCTGCGTAGCGCTGGGAAGGTAATTTAAACAGCGGGTGTGTTCTAGTGTGACAAGAGGAAATCCCACTTCCAGCAGAGTTCTCTCATCCGTCAGCACGCCGAGCACCGCCGCCACCAGCCCAACACCCAGCCGCCGTAAGAGCACAACCGAAACACCCCAGAAGCAAACAGCCGGTACAGGCGGGCTCCTGCCCGCCCCAGCCCCTGCACACGCCGCTCCGCAGGCGGGCAAGTTCACAGGCCGCGGCCGCTGCCTGCACCCGGGGGCTGAGCGGGGAGGAGAAGCCGGCCCCGGCCGCGGGGCTCCGCTGACAGGCTCCCCGAGCGGGGCTCCGCCGCGGCCGCCCGCTTCACCCCGGCAGCTCCCAGCCCCTCGGGCCCGCGGGGCCCTCACCGGCGGCGGGCAGCGGCACGGAACCCGCCGGCTCCGCGGTGCGGGTGGAGGAGCCGCGTCGGTGGAGCGGGCCGGGCCGGGGCCGGTGGAGCGGGCCCAGGCCTCGCTCCCGTCCGGCTCGCACGGTGAGTCAGCAGCCGGCGGCGGCGGCGGGCGGGAGGCGGCGGCGGGCGGCCGGGGGCGGGCGGCGGGGCGGGGGCGGGCGGCGGGGCCTCACCTATGGAGTGGAGGATGCCGATGGAGGCCTCGCGGTCGGTGGAGAGCAGGGACTGGGCGCGCTGGAACTCCAGCACCGCCGCCGCCGCCATCTTACCGCTCCCTCACTCCCTCCTCACCGCCAGCCCGGAAGCGGCCGGCGGAGGTCACGCCCCTTCCGGCCCCCGCGGCATGACGGGAGTCGTAGTCCCGGCGCGGAGGGCGCGGGGCGGGGCTGGGAAGGGGGCGTGGTTATGGAGGGCGTGGTCTGCGGGAGGGGGCGGTGCCGGGAAGGGGGCGTGGCCGGGGCGGCGGGGGCGCCCATGGCGGGCGCGGGCGCGGTGCGCGGGCGCGGTGCGGGGGCGCGGGGCCCTGGGCACCCGGAGCGGCGTGGGGCGCCCGGGGGGACCCGCTGGGGCCGGGGGGGGCCTGGCGCGGGGTGGCGTCCCACCCGAGGCACCCCCCCACCCGTGGATCCACCCGCCCCCGAACCCCGCCACGGCCACCCCCACCTTGGTCCCAAACGGGCTGGGACGGGCACCCCCGCGGCCACGGGGGAGCCCCCCGGGGGGCGACAGCCCTGGGGACCGGCTGTGGTTTGGCACGGGGGGGTGGCACCCGTTATCCCCGCCGCAGGAGCCCAGCTGTGCAGCGGCCCCGCGTTCCCCGCGCGGGGCTCGGTGGGTGCCCGCGCCGCCGTTCAGCCCCCGGCTCCGGCTCCCGGCGGTGGCGAAGGCCCGGCGAGCCGACGGCGGGGAGCGCAGCCGTGGGGCTGCGCTGAGACCCGACCCGCCGCGCAGCTCATCGCACCGATGGCAGCCGGATCCCGCAGCGCTGGGACGGATCCGGCCCTGCGGCCCCACAGCCGCCCTCAAAAAACCCCTCGCAAATGGGGGGACGCCGCATTTCGGGGAGAAAGGCCCCGGCGGCTTCGAAGGGGGAACGGAGCGGGGATTTTCGGTGGGTCAAAGGTCAGGGGCTGCGGCGGAGCCGCCGGCCCGGGGTGCGTGGGCAAAGCGTCGGGGTCCGTGGCGCCCCGCGTGTGCCGGGCAGCATCGCAGCCGGCCAGCGCCCCCCGCCCCGGCCCCTGAACCTGACACCGGTTTCATTAACCCACCCAAAGCCCAGCATTAAATGGGCTTTGAGCCACGGATTGCAAAAAAAAACCCCCATGTTTGCCCCCGAACCCCAGCGCCGCGGGCGGCCGTGGCGGCAGGCAGCAGAGGGTGGTGCAGGCAAAGGCACGGTGCCTCCGCGCTGCCTGCGACCCGTCCATCCTTCCATCCGTCCGTCCGTCCGTCTGTCCGTCCATCCCTTCCCTTCCCTTGCCCGGGCTCCCATGGGACAGGGATGGGGTGCAGCTGCCTGCACCCCCGGAGGAGGCAGGCGAAGGCAAGCGGGGCGCTTTGCTGTGCTGGAGGGTGATTTCTTTCCCTGCCTCGATAACAATAACAACAATAACAATAATAATAGTAGTAATAATAATCATCATCATAATAATAATCATAATAATAATAATAATAATAATAAAGTGGTGGTTTGGGCCAAGGGAATGTTTTGTTCAGCCTGAATCAGCTGGTTTTGGGGTAAAAGCGGTGGAAATAGAGGGACATTCAGGTGGTGCCGGAGAGCTGGCAGCCCTGGCAGTGCAGGGGTTAAACCCCGCTCGGGGTGACCTGGGTTTGGGGATGCCCTCTGATGGGTGCCCCCGGGGTGGGGGGACGCTCCCAGTTGTCCTTCTGGAGGGTGCGGTGTCCCCCCCCAAAGGTTTCCTCTTGCTCAGGCTGGGGCTGGGTAATTGGAGGCAGATTTGGGGGGCCTGGCTGGGCAGCGAGGGGGGGTGGCCCCGGGGGTCCCCTCGGTGGTGGCTCCTCTGGTCCCCGGACAGGGCAGGGACAGCCCTGATGGCCTTTAACCCCCCCGCCCCAAGTGTGGCTTCGCTTGCTGAGAGCATTCTGCCCGCACGTCAGTAGGGACCAGAGTGAACACGAGGGCCGGTGCTCCCCGAGCGGGGATGACCCTGGGGCTGGCCTGGGGACCCCGCCAGCAGGGATGGCACATGTCCCCACCCCGGCGTGGCAGCTGCCCAGCGGGGAGCAGGGAAGAGTGTCCCAGAGACAGCGCCGGGTCTCGGCTACCAACGTCCGTCCTTCCCCTGGGCAGCCTGACTGACGTCAGTCCGCCATCCCTCCTGCGTCCCTCCCTCCCTCCCTCTCTCCTCCATCCCTTCCTTCTCCCGCCTTCCATCCCTCCCTCCTTCCCCCTCCATCCCTCCTCCTTCTCTCCTCCCTCCCTCCTCCATCCCTCCCTTCTCCATCCCTCCTTCCTCCTCTCCCTCCATCCTTCCCTCCCGCCTTCCATCCCTCCCTCCCTCCTTCCATCCCTCCCTCCTTCCCCCTCCATCCCTCCTTCCCTCCATCCCTCCCTCCTTCCTCCTTCTCTCCTCCCTTCCTCCTCCATCCCTCCCTTCTCCATCCCTCCTTCCTCCTCTCCCTCCATCCTTCCATCTTGCCTTCCATCCCTCCCTCCATCCTTCCCTCCTCCCTCCCTCCCTCCTCCATCCCTCCATCCTTACATCCCTCCCTCCTCCTTCCTTCCATCCCTCCCTCCTTCCCCCTCCATCTCTCCTCCTTCTCTCCTCCCTCCCTCCTCCACCCTCCTTCCTCCTCTCCCTCCATCCTTCCATCCCTCCCTCCATCCTTCCATCCCTCCCTCCATCCTTCCATCCCTCCCTCCTTCCCCCTCTATCCCTCCATCCTTCCCTCCCTCCTTCCATCCTTCCCTCCCTCCTCCTCTCCTGCCTTCCTCCTCCATCCCTCCCTCCCTTCTTCCATCCCTCCTTCCATCCTTCCCTCCCTCCTCCTCTCCTGCCTTCCTCCTCCATCCCTCCCTCCCTTCTTCCATCCCTCCTTCCATCCTTCCCTCCCTCCTCCATCCCTCCCTTCTCCATCCCTCCTTCCTCCTCTCCCTCCATCCTCCCTCCCTCCCTGCCCCAGGCCCTCACCCACAGCCTGCGTCTGCCTGCGTGCACACGTGTGTGCCTGTGTGCATGGGTACGTCTATGTGCCTGTGCATGCACGCGGGTGTGCACATGCGTGTGCAGCGTCTGAGTGCAGCGTGGGCGTGCACGCGTCTGGGGTGGGTGTGCAGAGGAGCACGCGTGCACAGCGCAGGGCTGCGAGGCAGCCGTGCAGTATGAGCGTGTGCAGGGGGCGTGCATGTGACACGTGTGCAGCGTGGCTGGGCGGTGTGAGGGTGCAGCGCAGGGGTGCAGCGCAGGGGTGCAGCGTGGCTGTGCAGCACCCCCGTGCAGCACAGTCGCACACTACAGCCGCACTGCGCAGGGGTGCCGGGCGGGACGGTGGGTGCCCATGGGGGTGCAGAGCCACCCACCAGCGCAGGAGGTCGGGCAGCACCCGCTGGCCTCACGTGCACCCGGAGAGCACCCAAAAAGCTGCTCGGGTGGAGCAGGAGCGCTCAGCATCCACCGCAGCACAGGGAGGGGGGTCCCACCCTGGCACCCCGCGGGCACAGGCCTGGGGTGAGCGTGTCCCCAACCCCACAGGGCTGCGGGCCGGTGCAGGCCCCTACGGCCGAGCCACCTCTGGTCCTGGGTGCCCGGCCCAGGGCTGGATTTGCCCTCCAGAGGAGCAGAACTGGATGGGAGCCCCAGGCAGGGAGGTGCGGTGTGCCCAGGGGTGCTGGTGTGGGTGCATGTGTGTGCATGGCGTGTGCATGGGATTTGCATGGCCTGTGCATGGCCTGTGCATGGCCTTTGCACGGCACATGGCACGTGCATGGTGTGTGCATGGTCCGTGCATGGCGTGCACATGGCGTGTGCACGGTGTGTGCATGGTCTGTGCATGGTCTGTGCACAGCACATGGCGTGTGCATGGCATGTTCATGGTCTGTGCATGACCTGTGCATTGCATTTGCATAGCATGTGCGTGGCGCGTGCATGGCATTTGCATGGTGTGTGGATGCACACAGGAGGGTTGCGTGTGGGCCTGGGGCATGAGTGGGTGTACAGACGTGTGCATGCAACACGGTGGGAGTGTGCACATGCATGGGGGTGTGCATATGTGAGGGGTGTGCATGCACATGTGCAGGGTTTGCATGCATGTCTGGGGAACGTGCATATATGCAGTGTGTGTGCATGCATTCAACATGGCATGTTGGTGTGAGTGTGCACGATACATAGGCATGAGGGTGCATGTGTGTGCATGCATGTGTGTGCATGGTGTGTGCACGCACACAAGCGGGGCTGGGAGGGTGCATGTGTGGGGCGTGTGCACGCACATGTGCATGGTGCATGCAACATGCACGCACACCATGTTGCATGTGTATGGGTGTGTGCATGGGTGTGTGCATGCATGTGTGGTGCGTGCATGCACATGTGGGAGATTTGCATGTGTGTGCACAGGTGTGCACATGTGCAGTGGACATGCATGTGTGGGCGTGTGTGTGGTGTGCATGCATGGATTTGCGCATGTGCGTGCATACATGTGTGGCGTATGCATGCACATGTGTGTGCTTTGCGTGTGGGTGGAGGCGGTGTGCACGCCCGTGTGCTCTGGGTGTGCACAGCTCTGCGTGGTCTGTGTGCACACGGACATAGCTCCTGCACGCCTGGGGGGGTGCAAACATGCGGGGTGCATGTGTGCACCCAAACCTGGCGGGTGTGCACAGGCGTGTGTTTTTAAGCGTGTGTGAGCGTGTGTGCGCGTGGGGGGGTGCATGCTGGTGCACACGCGTGTGCATGTGTTGTGCGTACCTGTACCGTGTGTGCACGTGTCCCCGCCTGTGCGCGGTGCCTGGGCGTGCTCCCCTGCGCACACGACACGTGCGTGCACCCGTGGGTGCCTGGGGACGCTCAGACGGGCCGGGGGGACGCCCAGGCGGTGACGTGGTGGCACCCGGCGGCCGTGCAGTGACAGTGACACCCGGGGTGACCGCCAGCCCCGTCCCCGCGCCTCCCCCCTCCTGGCCGGGCCTTTCTGCCACCCACGGCCGTCCCGGGCCACCCTCCACCTCCAGGCCCTTCCCCACCCCGCCGTTCCCTCCCCACCCAGCTCCTTGGTGGTCCCCCGTTGGCACGTCCCCACCACCCCGGGAGGTTCTGGCAGGAGACTCCCCGCAGCCCGGCCGTGGGGATGCAGCAGAGCCACCGCGTTTGGAGCAGGGACACGCTGCTTTCCTTAGCAGGTCCCTGCTGCGGTGGAGCTGGGCTTGGTCCTGGCATGGTGACCCCTGGGGTGCTTTGAGCCTCGTGTCCTCCTGCTGCAGCTGGGTGGCTCCAGGAGAGCGCGTGATGGGGCCTGGACCCCCGCGGGAGGGTCCTGGGGAGCTGCCGCCATGGGGGAACCTCTTCATCTTGGAGGGGCTCCATCATCAGGGAAACCTCCATCGTGAGGAACCTCCACTGGGGGGAAATCTCCATCGTGGGGAGAAACTCCATTGTAGGGTGAACCCCCATCGGGGGGGAAGGCATCATGGCGGGGAACCGCCATCATCGGGGAGACTGCCATCATGGGGGAGCCTCTGTGGTAGGGGATACCTTCATTTGGGGGAGCCTCCATCATAGGGGGAACATCCATCGTAGGGGGAACCTCCATCGTGGGGAAACCATCGTGGGGAAACCGTCATCGAGGGGGAACCTCCATCAGGGAAACCTCCATTGTGGGGGGAACTTCAGTCATGGGGGAAGCCTCCATCATGGGGAAACCTTCATTGGGGGGGAACCTCCATCGTGGAGAAATCATCCATCATGGTGGACCTTCATCGTGGGGGAATGTCCATCACGGGGGGAACCTCCATCATGGGGGAAACCTTCATTGTGGGGGAACCTCTGTTGTGGGAGAAACCTGCATCGTGGGGAAAACCTTCATCTGGGGGGACCTCCATCACGGGGGAACCTCCCTCATGGGGGGATCCTCCACCATGGGGTCACCTTCATTGTGGGGGAACCTCCATCACGGGGGAACCCTCTGTCATGGGGGAACCTCCATTTTGGGGGAACCTCCCCCATGGGGGGAACCCCCAGCGTGTGAGCGCGCTTACATGTGCATACGTGCATGCGTGTGCGTGTCCATGCTCGCGCATGCACGTGCCCGCGCGTGTGCCCAGACGTGTTCGGGCACACGGGTGCACACCGACACGCGGGCGCCTGCGTGCAGCACGGTGCCCGCATGCGTGCATGCGTGCACGCCCCTGTGTGCACACGCGTGTGTGCACGGCTACTCCGCTCACGCCCCGGCACACGCCTGGCGGCCCCCCCGCCCTCCCCCGGCTCGGCAGCGGCCCTGAATTTGCTATAAATGGTCCGGCCGCGCCGTGCGGCACGGCCAGCAGCAGCTGGGCCGCGTCAGAGCCGGGGGCCCGCAGGGCTGCTGCCGCCCGGGGCGGGCTGAGGACGGGCCAGCTCATTACACCGCTGGCGGCGGTGACGCTGACGGGCACACGCGTGTGCACACGCGTGTGGGTCGCCGTGGGGGAGCTCAGGAGGCACGGGGAGCTCCAGGCAGCCCGAGCGCACGCGTGGCCACTTGCACACACATGGCCGTGCACACGCGTGGCCATCCCACGTGCAGCCCGTGCTACGTGTGCTCAGCCCCCCGCGCCCCCGGGCTCCTCCCTGCTGCACACCCCCATTCGCACACCCGCTCACAAGCACACGTCCGTGGCGTGTGCATCCCCTCCTCGTACACATGTGCGCACACCTGCACGTTTCTCAAGTGCGTACGCTCCCCTCAGATGCCCACGCACACTCACGCACCCCATGCACACCCCCCTTGCACACCTGCCCCGCTGCACGCTCACACGTGCTCCCTCGTGCGCACACATGTGCACTGACGCGTTCCCCTTTCGCACACACTCGCTCTTTGTTGCATGCAGCTCCCCTTACACACACGCGGTCGCCCTTGCACACACACTGCCCTTTGCACACCCTTTGCACACACACTCCCCCTTTCATTCACCTCTTCTTGCACACTCAAGTGCCTCCCCCTTGCATGCACACTCCTGCTGCACGCAACCCCCCCTTGCACACACAAACAGCCCTTGCATGTACGTGCTCTCCTTTGCACACCCCATCTGTGCACACGCACATACTCCGCTTGCACACCCTCCTTGAACAGTCTCCCCCTTGCACCCCCAAGCATGCACCCCCTTTGCACACCCCATGCACCCTCACTCCCCTTCGCACACCTCCCGTGGGCACACACCCACTCACGCCCCTTTGCACACAGACAGGCTCCCCTGTGCACACCCCCTCCTTGCACAGCTCCCCTTTGCACAAACACACTCTCCCCCTTGCACTCCCCCTTGTGCACACACTCCCCCTTCAGCACCCCCTCCCTGCACCCCCCTTGCACACGCATCCCCTTTCGCACCCCCTTGCGCACATCCCCCTCCCTGCACCCCCCCTTGCACACACTCCCCCCCTTGCACACCCTCTTGCGCAAACACACCCCCTCTTTGCACCCCCTTTGCCCACACCCCCCCTGCACACACCCCCCTCCTTGCACCCCCCCTGCACACCCCCCTTGCAAACACACGCACTCCCCTTTGCACACACCCACCCCCTCCTTGCATCCTTCCTTGCACACACACTCCCCCTCCTTGCACCGCCCTTTGTGCACACCCCCCATTGCACCCCCCTTGCACACACACGCACCCCCCCTTACACACCCCCCCCTTGCACACACACACACACACCCTTGCACCCCCCCTTGCACACACACACACGCACTCCCCCTTGCACACACACACTCCCCCCTTGCACCCCCCTTGCACACACACACACACCCCCTTGCACCCCCCCTTGCACACACACACACGCACTCCCCCTTGCACACACACACTCCTCCCTTGCACCCCCCTTGCACGCACACGCACCCCCCCCTTGCACACACACACTCCCCCCTTGCACACACACACGCACTCCCCCCTTGCACACACACTCCCCCCTTGCACTCCCCTTGCACACACGCCCCCCTTGCACACACCCCCCTTGCACACACGCGCTCCCCCCTTCCCCCCCCGCCCCCCCGCACCCCTCGCCCCGGCCCGGGGGGCTCCGGCGCCGCCCGCCCCGATGGCCTCCAGCTGCACAAACATTCCCCGCATTCAGAGGCGACGCCGCCTCCGGAGCCGCCCCCCGGCCCGGGCCAGGCCGGATTCCTCCCCCCGGCCCCGGCCCCGGCCCCGGCCCCCGCCCCCGCCCCCGCCCCCGCCCCCGCCCCGGCCGGGCCGCGCCAGCTGCGCCGGGCCGTGGGGCCGGGGGGCCGGGGGGCCGGGGGGCCGTGGGGCCGGGGGTCCGGGGAGCCGGGGGGCCGGGGGTCCGGGGAGCCGTGGGGCCGTGGGGCCGGGGAAACGTGGGGCCGGGGGTCCGGGGAGCCGGGGGGCCGGGGGGCCGCCCCACGGCGGGGCCCCGCGGCGGGGGAGCCGTGCCCGCCCGTCCCCGCTCGCCGGGAGCTACGGCGGGACGGGGAACCGCTCCCACCCCCTTCCCCCTGTCCCTCGTCCCGGCGGGGATACTGGGGTGGAGATGGGGTGCCATGGCCACCCATCCCCTGCCCATCCATCCCCTCTCCTCCAGGAAGGATACTGGCGTGGAGAGGGGTCCCGTGGCCACCCATCCCCTGCCCATCCATCCCTGTTCCCAGGAGGGATACTGGGATGGAGATGGGGTGCCATGGCCACCCATCCCACTTCCATCCATCCCGGGTCCTCCAGGAGGTACACCAGGATGGGCACAGAGAACCATGTTCACCCATCCCACTCCCATCCATCCCCGGAGCTCCAGGAGGGATACCAGGATGGAGAGGGGGCCCAGGCTCACCCATCCCATGTCCACCCATCCCACGCCCATCCATCCCGCATTCTCCAGGAGGAATACTGGAATGGAGATGGGGTCCCATGCCCACCCATCCCGTGTCCGTCCACCCCATGCTGTCTGGATGGGGTGCTGGGATGGAGCTGGGGAACCATGCTCACCCATCCCATCTTCTCCAGGAGGTACACCTGGATGGAGGTGGGGTCCCATGCCCCCCCATCCCACTTCCATCCATCCCCCATCATCCAGGAGGGATGCTGGGATGTTCCCCAGGAGGTACACCAGGATGGAGAGGGCTACCATGGTCACCCATCCCACCTCCATCCTTCCCCAGTTCTCTGGGAGGGATGCTGGGATGGAGACAGGGTACCACATCTGCATGTCCCATGTTCTCAAGGAAGGACGCTGGGGATGAGACGGCATCACAGCTACTCATCCCAAGTTCTCCAGGAGGGTGCTGGGATGCAGAGGTGGCCCCACATCCTCCACTCCCGCACCCTTCAGCCCTGAGCCCTGCCCAGCGAGGGGGTCCCAGGTCGCTCAGGCAGGGCGCTGGGATGGGGACAAGCTCCTCCAGCCGCCTTGGGAAACCCAGCCCTCGTTAGGGACACCCCGCGTCGCCGGGGGCTGCGTCCTGCCTTCTGGCAGCTTCGTCTCCTTTAAGAGCGGTGCAGCGAGGAGCCGAATTTAGCCGGCGCGGCCGCCTGTCCTCGCTGGCGTCCGGCCAGGGCTCTGCTGGCCTCGGCGAGATCCCGCTCCAGCGCCCGCGGCCGGGAGGGACGTCGGGGCTGGGAGCACCCGGGGGGCCCGACCTGCCCATGTCACCCGTGGGTGCTGGTCCCTGTGGCCTCGGGTCCCTGCTGGCTTCGTCCTCGTGGAGGTTAAGGCACATCGAGCAGCGAGCGGGCAGCTGCCTGCGAGTTGGGGACAGCCAGCGGTGTCCCCACCGAGGCCCTGGGACCTGTCACGCCGTTAAGGCTAACAGAAATGATCGGCGGGGACGTGTGACGTCACCACGAGCTGTCCCTCGTCACCGCCCTGCTCCCCGTCACCCCCCCGGTCCTCTGCCACCCCCCGCGTCACTGCTGGGGACCCCGCTGCCCCGAGGGGACAGGGATGGGACAGCCCGGGGGACAGGGGGGCCCGAGGGCCATGGGGACGGGGCTGCCCAGGGGACAGCGTCCCCAGGGGACAGGGGACAGCAGAGCCATGGATATGGGGACAAGGGAGCTTGGGGCCAGGGGATGGGGAGCCCGTGGTCCAGGGGACAGGACAGCCAGTGGCCAGGGGACAGGAGTGACCGTGGCCTGGGGGACAGGAGCACTGGGACAGACAGTGCTGGGGACATCCCGTGGCCTGTCCTTCCCCCAGTGAGACCAGTTTCTTCCTCCAGCACCCTTTCCCTGCACTGGTTTCACCCCCAGGGCCGTCTCCTTGCCGGGACAGAGCCCAGCGCCATCACCCTCTGGCTGACCCGGCCGTGGGGACCCCCCCGTCCCCGTCCCCACCAGTGCGAGCCCTGGGAGCCTCCCTGGACACGGGTGTGATGAGTTGTGGGTGCTCTGGGGCGAGGCAGGGCGGGCGTTTGCCGGGGCCGGAGGGGCCGGGGTGCGCTTTAATTGACTTCTGCTGCGTTGGGCAGCTGTGAAAACAGAGCGGGGCTCATTAGGGGACATCAAAGGACCCCCACCACGGCCGGGCGGGGGACACGGCGGGACCCGCCACCGGCGTTTGCTCCCTCTTCGCTTGGCTTAAAAGAGGAAGAGGAGGATGGGAGTCACCAGCCTGGGAGGGCTGGGGCTCAGCCGTGTGCAGGGAGGAGGCCCTGTCCCCTGTCCCCTGTCCCGGGGTTAGCTGGACCTGGGGGACCCATGCTCTGGGTTAGCCAGACCGGGGGTGACCTGTCCCCAGGGTTACCGGGACATGGAGTGACCCATCCCTGGCGTTAGTTAGATTTGGGGTGCTCTGTCCCCAGGGTCAGCCTGACGCAGGGTGACCCACCCCTGGGTGACAGACCGGGGGACAGAGGGGGACACACTGGCCGGCGCTTGCAGACGCCCTCCAGCTCCTTCCCCGCTCGGGCTGCAAACGGCCCCGAGAGCCAAAACCCCCCCAAACCTCCAACCCCCCAAAAAAGACCTCGGAGAGGCCCTGGGCTGAGCCGCCCGGCCGCTGCGGGGCCGGATCCGGCCCAGCTCCGCCGGTTCCAGCCCCAAACCTCCCCGGGCATCGCAGGAGCCCCCGGGGCTGGGGAGCGGGGACACGGACACAGCCCCCCGGGGGGGCCCGGCAGCACCCACGGGGTGCTCAGCACCCACAGAGCTCAGCCGCCGGGCGCAGCCTCTGTGATCCCAGCCCTGGTTTCCAAAGCCGGGAGACCGAAGCCTTGGAAAAAAAAATCATCTCCCGGCTCCTGCATTCCTGGGTGGAGAGTTTACATTCCCCCCGTCCCCCGGCGATCCGCGCTTCGCCTCCGGAAAACAAAGCGGCCTGGGGTGGGATCAGCCTTTTTGGGGAGCGGGACCCTCCGACCGGATAACGAGAACCAGCCGATGGATGGGCAGCACCCCCAGGCCAAAGCACCCAGCGCCAGGGCTGGATACGGCCCTGGGATCCCCTACGGAAAGGGTGAAGCCACCCCATGCCTTTGGGTGCGTGGAGTTGGGGGGTGCAGGGGGGGTCCCCCCGTCCCTTGGCCGAGGCTCGTCCTGCCGGGGTTTTCTCCCCCGGAGGGAGGCGAAGACATCGGCGGCGATAAAATCAACCCCATTTTAATTCTGATAAAATCAACCCCATTTTAATTCTGATAAAATTAACCCCATTTTAATTTTGAATTCCCATTTCGAGAGCCACCGAAGGTGTGGGGGCACCGGGGGGCCCGGTCCGTCCCCCAAACTCCTTCTCCAAACCATGGAGAAGGGGGAAAAAAAAAAACCCTGGATACGTTTCCCCCCTCTTCTCTCCCTCCTTCCAAGTCATCGTTGGAAAATTAAACCGGATCCAAAGAGTTTTTCCTTTCCAAAATGTGCTGGAGAGGCGCTGCCTTAACCCTTTCGGCTCCCGCTTTTCCCTTCCACGGAGAATTGGGATTTTTAAGGGGGTTTGGGGATCATCCCAGGGCTTTGCCGAGGAAAGGGGAAGGGCTCAGTCTCCCCGCAAACCCCCATTGCTCTCGATGGATCCAAAAATCCCCCAAACTGATGGAGACGAGAAGCGGTGAGGCTTCCCGGGGCCGGTTTTGGGGCGCCCGTGGGGTCAGCGCGTCCCCGGCCAGGTCTCCCTCTCCATTTTGGGAAGAGTATTTTTTTAAAATGTCAATTCAATCCAGCTGATTAAATCCATCCTTCCCCTGCCCGAGCTCCAGCTCAAACTCCCCATATCCCATCTCCAGCATCGCCCAAATCCCAACAAGCCGAACCGGAGCCGGGACCCGCTTCTCTCCAGAGACTCGGGACCGGGGGGCCCACGCACAGCCGAACCCCTAATCCTATAGCAAATGTGAGCTCTTTCCTCCGGGGGGGCACGGGAGAGGTCCCCCCCCCCCCAAACCCCCAAATCCTTATTTTGAGGGTTAAATAGATTTTTTTCCCCCCGCAAAGCGCTTTGTTCCAGCTGGAGGGAGATGCTGGCTCATCCCCGCGGCGCGATGGAAGCGGGGGGTCCTGCTCCTGGCCCCCCCAGCAGCACCCATGGGGACCACCCCCCCCATTTAATTCTTGATTTTTTTTGGGGGGGGGGGGGAATAAAGCCTTCGGGAATAAGTTAGCGTTTTGCTTTACTCGTTTGTATTTGCAAAGGAGAGTTTAAAAAGTAATTTGGGAGGAAAAGCCTGCAGCCAAGGGGGGGGTACAGGCAGGGCGGTGCAGGCAGGGAGCAGGCAGAGACCCCAGCCCCGGGGGGGGGACAGCCCTGCCACAGCAGCTTTTGGGAGCGAGCGAAGGGGGGGTTAATACAAAAATCAATTTTTGGGGGGAGTTTCCAAAAGGAGAGGGAGAAAAATGGGGGGGTCTATTCGGTTTTGGGGTTTTTTTTCCCCCCCTTTTTCCAGGGGCCGGCGGAGCGGCCCGTGGCCGGGGAGAGCGGGCAGGGAGCGGGCAGGGAGCGGGCAGGAGCGGGCAGGAGCGGGGCCGCCCCCGAGCCCGGGGCCCCCCGGCCGCCAGCGGCCCCGGCGGGGCGGGGAACCGGGCCCGGGCAGCGCGGAGGGCGGGCGGGCCCCGCTCCCGGCTCCGCGGGGCTTCTCCCCCTTCTCCTTTTCCCCTCCTTTTTTCCTCTTTTTTATCCTTCTTTTATCCTTTTCCCCACTTCTTCTCCCTCCTTTTCTCCGTTTTTCTTCCTTTCCCCTCTCCTATTTTCCCTCCTTTTTCTCTGCTTTTTTTCCTCTCCTTTTTCTACTTTTTTCCCTGCTCCTTTTCCCCCTTTTTTCCTCCTTTTTCTCCCCTCCTATTTTTCCTCTCCTTTTTCTCCTTCCCCCCTTAATATATTTTTTCCTGCTTTTTCTCCTTTTTTCCCCTGCTCCTTTTTCTCCTCCCCCCTCCTTTTCTCTCCTTTTTCCCCCCCTCCTTTTTCTCCTTTTTTCCCCTCTCCTTTTCCTCCTTTCCCCCCCTTTTCCTCCTTCCCCCCCTCCTTCTTTTTTTCCTCCTTTTTCCCCCCTCCTTTTTCTCCCTTTTTTTTCTCCTTTTTCATGTTTTAAATAGAAATATATAATTAAATTTACAAATGCTATTTACAGGTTTAATTACAAAAAAAAAAAAATCAAAGAGAAAGAGAGACACCCCTTAGACGTTAATAAATCTAAAAATAAAAATATATATAATACCCCCCCCCCCAAAAAAAAATTCAAGCCGAAGGGCGGCGGCGGCCGGGTTTGGGGGGGTCACACCGTCGTCTCGCCCTGCTTGCTGTTGGTGAGTCGCGTGTAGAACTTCCTCCACGAGTGCAGGGTTTTACCCGACCATATCCAAAAGCCGGAGGTGATGCCCACGATGAGAGTCATGAGATACTTGATCATGTAGACGGTGAAATCGGGGGTCATGCGGGGGGTGAAGTGGAGCGGGCAGGGGATGGCCAAGCTCTTGCAGTTCTGGCTGATCCAGCTGCGCTCCCAGTGCTCGCGGAAAGCCTGCTCGTAGAAATAGCAAGCGATGACGATGGTGGCCGGGACGGTGTAGAGGACGCTGAAGACCCCGATGCGAACCATCAACCGCTCCAGCTTCTCCGTTTTGGTCCCTCCGTGTTTCATGATGGTGCGGATGCGGAAGAGGGAGACGAAGCCGGCCAGAAGGAAGGAGGTACCGATGAAGAGGTAGACGAAGAGCGGGGCCAACACAAAGCCCCGGAGAGGGTCGATGTTGTTGAGGCCCACGAAGCAGACGCCGCTCAGCAGGTCCCCGTCGATCTGCCCCATGGCCAGGATGGTGATGGTCTTGACGGCCGGGACGGCCCAGGCGGCCAAGTGGAAGTACTGGGAGTTGGCCTCGATGGCCTCGTGGCCCCACTTCATGCCGGCGGCCAAGAACCAGGTGAGGGAGAGGATGACCCACCAGATCGAGCTGGCCATGCTGAAGAAGTAGAGCATCATGAAGAGGATGGTGCAACCTTCCTTCTTGGTGCCCTGTACCACCGTGCGGTAGCCGTCCTCCTGGAAACGCTCGTTGCAGACCACCCTCTCCTCCAGCATGAAGCCAGCGATGTAGGCCACCGACACCATGGTGTAGCACCCCGAGAGGAAGATGATGGGTCGCTCGGGGTAGCGGAAACGCTGCATGTCCACCAGGTAGGTGGTGACGGTGAAGAAGGTGGAGGCGCAACACAAGACGGACCAGATGAGGATCCAGATACGGGCGAAACGGATCTCGTCCTCGTTGAAGAACATGTGGCCGTCGGGACGGGTGGGCTCGCAGGGCGCCGCGCAGTCCTTCTCGCCCAAGAACTTGTAGTTGAGGTAGCTGGGCACCTTCAGCGCCCGCGGGCAGTGGAAGGGGTGGTCGAGGGTGGCGTAGCGAGGGGCGCCCGGCGTGCCCTGGCCGGCCAACGGCGTGGCGCTGGTGAGCAACGCCGGCGAACCGCCGTCTTCCGAATGGTTCTGCCCCACGCAGATCTGCTCGGCGCCGTGCCGGGGGAAATTCTCACAACGTAATCGTTCCGGCCATTGGAAACCAAATTTATTCATGAGGGCTTCGCAGCCCTGGCGCGCCCGCTCGCAGATGGAGCGGCACGGCGGGATGGCCTGCTCCAGCACCGTGCAGACCGGCGCGTACATGGAGCAGAGGAAGAACTTGAGCTCCAACGAGCACTGGACCTTCACCAAGGGGTAGAACTGGTGGACCTCCAACCCCGCGTCCTCCTGGTTGGTGTGACCCAGCAGGTTGGGCATGATGGTCTGGTTGTAGGCGATGTCGGTGCAGAGCGGGATGGAGATGGGTTGGCAGAAGCCGTGGTCGGGGATGGAGATGCCCTTCTCGCCGTGCAGCTGGCTCCGGCACGGCGCCGGCACGCTCAGCCCCACCAGCAGCCAGGCCAGGGCGGGCAGCACGCTGCGGGGGCCCATGGTGCCCCGAGCTGCTGCGCCCGGATTTACCGTGCCCGGTGCCCAGCCGGCCGGCCGGTCCTCCCGTCCGGATCTGCCGTGCCCGGTGCTGCCTGGATGGCTCCCGGTGACCGGAGCTGCCGTACCCGGTGCTGCCTGGATGGCTCCCGGTGCCCGGAGCTGCCGTGCCCGGTGCTGCCTGGATGGCTCCCGGTGCCCGGACACGCTCAGGTCCCGCCTGGACGGCTCCCGGTACCCGCCTGGACGGCTCCCGGTGTCCCGCTCTACCGTGCGCGGCGGGACGGCTCCCGGCGCCCAGCCCAGCCGCTCCCGGTGCCCCGCAGCGCTGCTCCCGCTGCCCGGACTTGGCGGTCCCGGTGCTCCCGCTGTCCCGTCCCGGTGCTCCGCGGCGCAGCTCCCGGTGCCGGAGCCCCGGGCGGGCGGTGGCGCTGGCGGGGGGCCGGGGTACCGGGGGGGCCGGGGGGGGCCGGGGGGGCCGGGGGAGCGGAGCGGCCGCACCGGACGCTCCCGCCGCCTTTGTGCGGGGCAGCGCCGCGTCCCCGCCGGGCGGAGCGGCCCCCCCGCGCCCCGCCCACTCCGCGCCCCGCCCCGCCCGCCCCGCCAATCACATTCAAACGGCGCGCTCGCCACGCCCCCCGCCGCCCCGGGCCCCGCCCCTCCCGCCGGGACCGGGGGGGGGGGGAGCGTGGGCCTCCCCCCCCCCCCCCCGCAAAGTTTTTCCGCGCCGTGAAATCTCCCCCCGCGGCGTGGGGTCGGGACGGGGCCACGGGGAAAAGTCCCTCCCCGTGTCCCCCCCCGGTGTCCCCCGGCCCCCCCGTGTGGCCCCCCCGGTGTCCCCCGGCCCCCCGGTGCCCCCCCCGGTGGGGCTGCTCCCCCCACCCCCCTCACGGCCACGCCGCGGCGGGTCCCCCGCTGTCCCCACGTCCCCCTCGGGGCGCACCGGGGGCAGCATTAGCCCCCGTGGCCCCCCGGCGGGTCCTGGCCACCCGCTACGGGAACAGGGATGCCACCGCCCCGTGGGGGGGCCCACGGCCACCCTGGGGTGCTGCCGGAGCCGGCCCCCCGCGGCCCCCGCACAGCCAGGGGTGTCCCCGGCGTCCCCCCATCAGCCGGGGGGGGCAGGGGACACCCCGCCTCCTGTCCCCCGCCGTGGGCCCGCACCTCCCGCCCCAGCCGTGGGGAACGGCACCTCTGTCCCCAAAACCGGGGTGGCGGGAGGGGGCCGGAGGGCCGGGACACGCTGGGGGGGACTGGGACACGCTGGGAGGGACTGGGACACACTGGGGGGATTCAGGACATGGCAGGGGGGGACCAGGACACATCGAGGGGGACACCAGGACACACTGGGAGGGACCGGGACACACTGGGGTGATCTAGGACATGCTGGGGGGATCTGGGACACACTGGGGGGGACTGGGACACGCTGGGGGGCACTGGGACACACTGGGGGGGGACTGGGACACACTGGGAGGGACCAGGACACACTGGGGTGATCTAGGACATGTTGGAGGGATCTGGGACACACTGGGGGGAACTGGGAGATGCTGGGGGGGACACCGGGACACACTGGGGGGGGACCAGGACACACCGGGGGGCACTGGGACATACTGGGGGGCACTGGGACACACCGAAGACCCTCGTCAGGGAAGGAAACTGCGGGCAATCCCCCCAAATTTTGGCAGCGGACTGGGGGGGGGCTCCCTTCCCAAAGCAGCATCCCAAGGAAGGGGCAGATGGGGGGGCCGCAGCGGGCAGCCCCCCACGCCCGTCCCGCTCCTTTTTGGGGGGGCGAGGGGCTTTCTGCTGGCTGCCTCCTTCCCCTCCGCCGTCCTCCCTCCCTTTTTCTCCCTTTCCTGTAACTTAAGCTTTTGTTGTGAGCAGGAGAAACCCGGGCTGCCGTGAAAAGAGGGCCCCACCGCCTTTCAGAGCGTAATTGAAACCATTGCGCGGCTCCTGGCCGAGGGGGAAGGGCAGGGGGGGCTCCAGAAATCAAAGCCCGGGGGGGGGGGAGGACGGGCCACACGATGCGCACCCGCTCCCGGCACCCCCCGCCACCCCGTCAGCTTTCCCGGCCTGGACGTGCCGGTTGTCACCGCGGCGGTTGGCAGGATGCTGGGGGCTCCCTGTTCTTGCAAAGGGGTCGGGGATGGAAGCAGGGGGTCCCCGTGGCCTCGGACGAGGCCGGGACGGCGGTCCTGGGGAGCGAACCGGGGCGGGATGGGTGCCAGCGACCAGGCACCCACCCGTGCCCCAGCTGGGACACCCAGGGGTGCTGCCTTTGGGGACCGCGCCAAGCCCACGGCCGCCATGCGCCGAGGAGGGCGGCTCGGCACGGCCGGGGCTTGGCGGCCGCCCAGCGAGTCCCCGGCCGGGGAGGCTGCTGGCGCAGGGCCTGGCAGGGCGCCGGGCTGCGGGGGCCGGAGCTGAGGCCGGATCCTGGCGAGCGGCTGCCTCCCGGCCCCTTCCCGGCTCCCCGGTTGCAGGGCCTGGCTCGTGTGACCCCCGCGCGGTGGCCTTCGCCCCAGCCCCGCCAGCCGGGGACGGGGACGGAGGGGGTGCGGGGTGTCGGCGCAGCCACGTGGATCTTGGCTTCGTAAAAGCTTCGGATTTTGGCTTCTTTCCGGGGTGGGGGGATGTCACTTCCAGCGGGGGTGGCAGGGGCTGTCCCCGTGCTCCCCGTCCTCCTGCAGTGCTGGTGGCTCGGGGCAGGGGGTCCCCAGGACCTCTGGGCACCGGGGACACACGGGGACGTGGTCCCACTCAGAGCGGGTGCTGAGCCCTCCTGGGGAGGGGTACACCCCAAGCAGGCCTGCCAGCCGGCCCGGGGGGACGCCTGGGGGGGCTGGGGGTGTCAGGGGACACCCCGGGGAGGCAGCCGGGGGGTCCCGCCTGCGCAGGGGCGTCCCCTCGCAGGGACACGCGGGGAGGCCAGGGAATCCCTGTGGTCCCATTCCTCCCTGTCACCAGGCTGCCAGCCCGGTCCCCAGGCGCTGCCAGGGGCGTGCTGGGTGGGAGCGGGTCCCGCCCCCTCCCCAAAAGCTTCCCTGCGGGGGTCTGGGGTTGGCGTCCCAGGCAGAGGGGACCCTGCGAGGACAGGGACCCATACTGGCACCCAGCAGGAGCGGGTGGGTGCTGCCAGCAGGCCAGACTGGGCGTTACTGGGAGTACAGGGCCAAGCCCAGCTCCCCCCAGGGCTCCCCCTTGCAGACCCCCAGGAGCTGCTCGGGGTGGAGGGGACCCGGGAGTCCCGATCCCCCCACTGCTCTGCTCTCACTTCATCCCAGTGCAGCACTGGGGGATGCTGGTGGGTGCCCAGGGGCACCCCCAGCACCCCGGGGTCCCCAGGTCACCGCCAGCCAGGGGACAGCCCACGGGTGCCACCATCTCCAGAGGGGCTGGTGGCTCCGGTGTCCCCGTGGGAGCAGGGCACGGTCCCCGTGCAGCCCCTCCCCTTGGGACCCCCCCAGCGCTGTGGGGTGCCAGGGTGCTTGTGGGGGGCCCAGGAGGGCCAGGGATGGGGGACACAGCTGGGAACCCCCCGGGTCCTGGCCTCGGACCCCCGGCAGCACCCCCAGCGCTTGGGCTGGTGGCCAGCACCGCTCCGGAGGGCAATATTTGGGGGGGGGGGGGCTCTGGCAG
Organism: Platalea leucorodia; assembly: GCF_965183815.1. Taxonomy (NCBI): domain Eukaryota; kingdom Metazoa; phylum Chordata; class Aves; order Pelecaniformes; family Threskiornithidae; genus Platalea; species Platalea leucorodia. The sequence goes on from NC_138844.1 coordinate 2,601,202, forward strand.
CACCAGCTCCTACCACCCCCATCCCGTGGGGACGGGCATGGAGGAGGGCGAAGCAGAAATTGGGGGACGGAGCAGCTGTGCCAGGCGATGCCGGGCAGGACGGGGACCCCCGGGGGTCCCCCGGGAGCTCGGAGGAAGGGCCCCCCCCGGCCCCTGCCCTTGGCTTTGTTTCACACTTAAGAGGCTCTAATTAAAACCAGCCACAAAGGCCCTGGCTGGCGGCAGGCTCAAGGTGCCAGCGGAGGAGGACGGGGGTCCGTCACCACGGGAACAGAGAGGGATGCGGGGCCCCCGGCACCGGCACCGCGGGGCCCCCCCGCACCCCCGTGCGTGAGCGGGCACACGCGTGCACACACGCATGCATCCACACGCGTGCGCATGCACGTACGGCGCCCGCAGGTGAGGCGAGCGTGGGGACGCGGGAGCGGGGCTGGGGGGTCGAGGGGTGCTGGCACGCACGTGCACACGCGTGTTTGCACGCCTGCGCCCAGCTTTGTTGCACGCACGGCTATCCTGTGGGTTACGGAGGGCAGGAACCACTGCCTGCTCCTCTCAGGCCTGGTTTGTACTGGTCTAAACTGGTCTAACGGCTCGGTGGGGTGGGAGGGGTCCGTGAGCAGCGCTGGCCAGGTGGGCTGGGGGGTAACCCGAGCCCTGGGGCACCCGTGGGGCGAGCCGTGGGGTGAGCCGAGCCCCGGGGTGCCCCAGCACCAGGGGCAGCCCTCGCTGCTGGCGTGGCTGCAGCGGGCGCCCACGAGGCGCCGGCAGGCACCGGGCACGGCGCGTTAGCCAAACCCCGGCACCCGGCACCGGGACGAGGGCTGTGAGGAGCCAGGGGGCACAGGCCCCCCCCGAGATGAGGGTCTGGCTGCCCGGACACCCCCAGGGGTGGCAAAACCCCGGTGCCACGGTGGCTCCCCAAAATCCACCCACTGGCGGCGGGGGACAAAACGCACCGCGAGGCGGGCTGGCAGGACGCTGGCCCGCGGGGGGAAGCTGGCTTAAGCACACCTTGACCTTCCTGGCAGGGGAGGGATCCCTTCAGCTTGTCCGACACATCTCCTGCCAGCGCCCGGTATTGAAAGCGCGGCGAGCTCGCGCGCGGAGGAGCCGGCATGAAAAGGCAGCTTAGGCATCTCCTGCTGCGAGAGATGGATTAGGGGCTTCGGGGAGGGCCGGGGGGACAGCGAGAGGCACAGCCGCCGCGGCGTGCCGGGGCCAGGCTGCGTGCTGGCGGCCGCTGGGCGAGAGCGGGCATGGCCTGGGCATGGTGCCGCCGGCCACCGTCTCGCTGCATCCCGGTGGGAGAAGGGGGCAGCGGGCCAGGCCTGGCGGGGCGGGATGCTGGGGGCTCCCCGAAACGGAGCGTGTCAAGAGAGAGGGACCATCCCGGCTCGGAGCGGGCCGGGTGGCAGGGGGCCGGGGCACCCCAGGCTGGCAGCCCCGCTCCTCCGCACGGCCCCGGTCCCCCCCGCGGGTCCCCAAGGCATCCACCGCCCCGTCCCTCAGCTGTCGCTGTCAGGAGGACGCGGTATTTTTAGAGCCGCCTCGGGGACCGGCAGGTCGAGCGGTGACAATTTTTGCCCGTGGAAGCGGGCGGTGCGAGGCAGGGGTGGCGGGACCCCGCCAGCCCCCCGGGAGTTTCCCTTTTTGCTCTGATTTGGGGTCGATGGCCCCGGTGCCCCCCGCAGTGGGGGTGCCCCGCTGCACGGCTGGCGGGAGGGGACGGGGTGCCCCCGTGGCCGTCCCTCCCCATGCCCAGAACAGCTGTGCCCCCGGCCGATGGCGGGGGGACCCTGCCAGCGCCGGGCATGTGACAGGAGGTGATAGAGCTGGCTGCTATTTATACCCGGCCCTTGTCAGCGCTGGGTGTGGGGACGCAGGCGAGCCCATGCCACAGGCCCAGGGTGGCCCTCGGGGTCCCCTGGGTGCCCACCTGTCCCCCAGCACCACCCGAATCCCCCCTGTGGGCTGGGGGGGCTGCAGCGGGGCCATGAGGCCCATTCCTGCCTCCACCGTGTCTCACTGCCACTCCAACTGTCCCCAGCCCATCGGGGACACTGAGGCGTCCCTGTGGGACAATGAGCCACCCCATGACCAAAGTGGGCACAGCCCATGCCCGATAGGGACGTTGAGCTGTCCCTGTGCCCAGTGGGGACACAGAACTGTGCCCAATGGGGACACTGAACTGTCCCCATGCCCAAGGGGGATACCAAGCTGTCCCTGTGCCAAGAGTGGCATGGAACTGTCCCCATGCCTGATGGTGGCATGAAGTTGTGCCCAACAAGGACACTGAGCTGTCCCTGTGCCCCATGGGGACACTGAGCTGTCCGTATGCCCAACGGGGATGTTGAGCTGGCCCTGTGCCCAGTGGGGACACAAGCTGTGCCTGATGGGGACACTGAACTGTCCCCGTGCCCGAGGCTGGATACCAAGCTGTCCCTGTGCCTGACAGTGGCACGAAGTTGTGCCCAACAAGGACACTGAGCTGTCCCTGCACCCCATGGGGACACTGAGGTGTCCCCATGCCCAGCCCCTCCAGGCTAGGGATACTGGGGCACAGAGCAGGTTTGTCCCCCAGCAGCCACAGGTCCCCATCGGGCACATGTCCCCGGCAGGCACGGGCCCTCGCTGTGGGGAGAAGCCGAGGGGGGGCCGTTCCTTCTGGCCCCCCACTGGCTCCCTCCTCCGTGGCAGGCAGCGGGGCCGGGGGGCCGCAGCCCCCGCACAAAGCTGCTTTACATGCGAAGAGGGGCCCAGGCGGCCGCAGCGCCGGCCTCCGCCTCCCAGCCCCGGGCCCGCAGAAAGAGGCCTCCTTCGCTGCCGGTTCCCGGCCTCCCCCTGCTCGCACACGCACTCACACCCGTAGGTGCCCGCCGCACACGTATGCGCTTGGGGTGGGGGGTCCCTTGGCCTGGTGACACTGTTCCCGTCCAGCACCTCGGGCAGAGAAGCGCGAGCCCTCCCAGGGTTGATCCCCCAGTGTGGGCTCAGTGCCTGCCTCAGCTCCCCGCTGCCACAGCCAGGCTCTGCTCGTCCCTGTAGCACCGAGGGAAACTGAGGCAGGGGGTGAGGGGCTTTAGGCAGCACTGAGGAGGGTGCCCAGCCCCAGAGTGTGTGTGGGGGGCACCCCGCCTCCCCAGCTCAGCACCCCTAGGGTGCCAGATCCCCCTCGCCCCAAAGTCCAAGCAGGGCTGGGTGCCCCCCACCCACTGGTGCCGATGAGCACCGGCTTCGGGGGGGCCGTGTTGAGAAGGGGCGTAAGCCACCAGCACGCCCGGGTCCTGCTGGGGGAGCTGCCACCCTCCCCGGGGCTCGTCCCACCCGGCTTGGAACGGCCCCATCTCCCTGCAGGGACACCTCCGGCTCAGCCACCCCACAGCGGGTGGGGGGCCCACGGTGTGGGTGGGGATCCCGCTGCCCACCTGGGTGGAGCAGGAGCTCCCTCTCGTGGGGACAGCCCCGGCGCTGAGCAGGGCCCAGGGTGCCCACCCAGGACCCACGGGTGGGGTGGCTGCAGGACACACGTGTCCCTTCGACTGAGCCGCCCACGGGGACACTCCTCGCAGTGTGGCTGTGCTCCCCAGGCAGGGATCCCGGCTTTGCCCTGCCCGTCTGGGTGTGTCGGGAGGACAAGGGGGGACAGTCCCTCCGAAAATGCAGCGGTGACTCCTGGAAGGAGAAAGGCTGCTCCCCTCCCTGCCTCAGCTTCTCCACCCTCCACGGGGCCAAGCTGCAGGGCAGGCATCGGGGCACAAGGAGCCGCGGGGATGTCAGAGGGAGAGGGACCACGACCCGTGGAGGAGAGGCAGAGCAGGGCAAGGACCGGCAGCCCAGGCGATGGCCCCGCAGTCCCACGATGGGTGGGACCACGGCCCTGATTGCAGGACGAGACGGGTGACCCCCGGCGCTGAGGTGTTTGGGGGGAGCAGAGTAAAGCACAGACAAGTGGCAGGACAGGAGGGCTCTGCAGGCTGCTTTGGTCCTCCTCAGCATGAACACAGGCCTGACTGGTCCCCGGAGAGCCGAGATTAGGGGGATTTCCCAGGGGGATTTCTGCAAGGCTGCTGAGGTGGGCAGCAGGATGAGAGCAGCATCCCTCCTGGGAAGTCAGAGGCAGATGTGCGAGGGAGCTCCACGCAGGAGTTCTGGCAGCGCAGCCCAGCCTGGCACGCTGCAGTAACGGATCAAGCCAGCTCTGCTACCAGCTCCACCGCCTAGCGCAAAGCACAACCACCGCTCCGGCTTCCCCTGCAGCTGACCCGCAGCCCCACTGCGCAGCGCTCGCCGTCACAGGGGTTCACCTCATCGACGCGTTCGGTGGCACGCACGGACACGCGGTTTGGTGAACACGCTTCAGACAGGCCCGTTTCCAAACTCCTCTCTCCTCACCCTGCCTCGCCGAGGCGGCAGAGGGCAGCATGCAAGCAGGATCTGGGCAGCCAGGCTTCTGGTGAGAGAAAGAAAAGGAATGAATGGAGAGACAGATGGAATCCGGTTTTCCTGCTGTCAGGGATGGCGTAGAGACGGCGACGCACGCGGCCATGCTCAGAGACAGCTGGTAACAGCTGTGGTGGTGGATGGAAAAGCAGGGCCTTGTCTGCCGCAGCCCCTGGGCTCAAAGGCTGGTGGGCTGCTGCGAGACGGAGACCCCAGGCATTGCGTGGCGTGTGCAGGGCGCTGCTCCTCTGCCACCACATACGGGGAGCTGGCTGTGCTTGCGCAAGCCAGGCAGACGCCTCCCTGCTCGGGGGTGAAGAAAGGCCCCTGCGGCCTGGCTGAAGGCCTGGGGTGGGAGCAGGGCTACAGGGATGGCTCCGCCTGGCCCTGGGCACTGTGCTTCACCTCAGGGTTGGCTCCGAGCACCGTGACCCAGCTCAGGCTTTGTGGTGGGCACCATGGCCTACCTCAGGGCTGGCCCTGGGCACCATCATGAGCCTCAGGGCTGGCCCTGGGCTCCATCATCAGTCTCAGGGCTGGCTCCGGGCACCATCACCTGCCTCAGGGCTGCCCCAGGTACCATCACGTGCCTCAGGGCTGGCCCTGGGCTCCATCATCAGCCTCAGGGCTGGCCCTGGGCACCATCACCTGCCTCAGGGCTGGCCCTGGGCTCCATCATCAGCCTCAGGGCTGGCCCCGGGCACCACCACCCGCCTCGGGGCTGGTCCCGGGCCCCATCCCTCGCCTCGGGGCGGGCCCCAGCCTCCCAGCCTGGCTGGGCCAGGGCCCTCCCTCGCCGCCCCCTCCCGCCCGGCCCCGCTGAGGGCAGTCTGCGCACGCGCCCCCCAGCAGCCAGCGTGACCCGTGGCGCACGCCAGGGGGTGGTAGCGAGCCCACGCTCCTATTGGCTCATCCCGCCATCACTCAAGAGGCTGGGGCAGCCCCATTGGCTCGGGCCGGGAGGGCGGGAAGGCTGAAGGGCCCCCCCCCCCCGGTTCCCCCGAGTCGAGCCCTCGCCGCCTGGCTCTGCGCATGCGCACAGGGGACGCCGCGGTGCTACGGCCGCTCGCGCCCTCGCGGGTTGCCAGGGTGCGCGCGCAGGGGGGGAGCGGCGCATGCGTGCTGCGCGCTCCATCCCCAACCGCAGCGGAGCTGGGAGGCGGGGCGCGGCCCGCCGCGGAGGAGGAGGCGGTGGCGGCGGCGGCTCCGCGGTGCGGCCGGCGGTGCCCGCCGCCCTCGCTGCCCCGGCAGCAGCGACCCGCTCCTTCCCGCCCTCCTGCCCGCCCGCGCTGCGCCCCGCCCCGCCGCCGTCAGGCGTCGTTCCCCCGCTTCCCCGGGCCGCCCACGTGACTTGCGCCTGCCGCGCATGCGCGCAGCGGCCCGGCGCGGGGGAGGCGGGGCGCGCGCTGCCGCGGCGCTGAGGGGAGGCGGCCGGAGCGGCGGGGCCGGGCCGGGCCGGGCCGAGAGCGGCGCAAAATGGCGGACAGGTTCTCCCGCTTCAACGAGGACAGGGACTTCCAGGTAACGGCCGCGCCGCGGCGCCGGGCGGGTCCCCGCTCCACCCGGGGCGGCCGCGGGTCCCTCAGGCCGGGGCGGGCCGTCCCCTCCCGCCGGGGCTTTGTGCGCGGGCCCGGCGCTCCGCGGCGGCGGGTAACGGCACAAAGGCGCGATCGCGGGGGGCCGGGGCGGGCTGTCAAGGTGACCCGCGGGAGGGGGCCGGCCCGGGGCGGGCGGGCAGCGGCCGGCGGCGGGGCCGCGGCGGCGGGGCCGCCCCGCTGAGGTAACCCTCGCCCGCAGGAGCGCGGGGTTTGTTTTTCGCCGTCCCCCCGGCGAGCGCCGGCCGCCCCTTTGTGGAAAACGCGTTTTCCTTCTCGCTTCCCCCCCCCAAGAAAGCATTAGTATTTCGACGTAATTACCGCCACTGCTGCTGTTTTAAAGGGGATTTAAATAAACAATGGGGAAATTAACGTTGACTCATTAAGCCTAAACAATGACATTTTGTTTTCTGACTTCAGCCCGAGAGAGTGTAGAGGTTAGAAAGAAAAACAAAAGGAGTGGGAATAACCGCAGCTCGAGAGGAGCTATGGATGAGCTTTACGTGTCCTCCTTGGTTCGGGAACCCGAAGTTGGAGTAGTGCCTTTCGCCTAAACTCCTGCCTTTCATCTCCAGATCTGGGAGGGTTTTTTATAGTTGTGAAGCTTGCGTAATTCTACTTATTGTAGCATTAAGGTGCAAGCTGCAAAACAGTCAGGACACCCAGTAATAATTCATTTATTCCTTCTGGATGTTTTAGGGGATGCGTGCTTCATAAGTTGTTATTAAACTCTGTTAGAAACACACGAGAAAATACGTCTCAGAAACGCATGAGAAAATACGTCTCGGCGTGGTTGACTGCACCGTTTGCGTTACCTTGTCTGTGGGCTGTAGGTATGGCTTCCTAACGCAGCCCGAAACACAGGCACTGGTTTGCATCGTTCATTTCCTTAAATGAAGAAATGAGTCGTAATTAATATTGAAATGGTCTGATTAGGTTTTGAAGTTCCTGTTTCAGGAAGCTAAGTGAGCCAGATCTTGGGTTTGAAAATACATTTTTCGTAATAGTTTGCTTTGGGAGGGGAGAGATGGGGAACCTAAAACAAGTTGGGTACTGCAGGATGTACCCAAGAAATGGGTAAGCTCTGTAGTCGCGTATTGCACAACTTCTTCACGTGTGCCTTTTGCTCGGCGTCCTCGTTTTTGTCCCTTTGTGGGGCAACCCCTTCACAAAAAAAATAATTGTAGGAGCAAAACCTGTTACTGTGTCATTGCTCTGGTCATGCAGGGAGAATGTGTAGTGATGTCAGAGAGGAAACAGGGCTCCATTACCCGATGCTGAAATCTTCAAAGCTGCCGAGCATGCTCGGAAACAATAACCCAGTCACAACCCTGTTTTCCCTTGACTTTAAGAAAGGGCACTATTTTTAATTGGGACTGTATCCGTGCCAGATAGCAGGCTTTCATTGTCTTTCCCATAAACTAGAGTGAAAAATAAAAAGGTAGGGTTTTTTTTTTATAGTAGAGTGACTTCTCTCTTCTTTTCTCCCTGAAAATTTGCCAGTGAGAAGACATTTTATTTTGTGTGTTAAAGCTTCCTTCGAGGGAAAGCAGGAATCGGTCCTCTGGGAAGAACAGTTTGGAGTTGGTTAAGGCTTGCAGAGGACTGAAAGTGAAAACGATGAGCTATGAAGGAGCTGATGAGAGGGAGACTGGGCCAAGGTCGCACTGAATTGGTGGGAGCTCAAGTGCCTGTGCACCTACCCCTGACAGTTGGTCAGTCTAACAATTTTTCTGAAGTGTATTGGTGGAAGAAGGCTTTTTGAACCTTATTTTTCCTTCTTCTTCATCAAAATTGCTTTCAGAGAAGATTTTTGACTTTTTTCTCTGTATTTAGGCAGAGGTCACTTGAGATATAACACCGGTGTGGAATAAAGGAAATGGCTCGCTATGCTGAGTGCGTGCAGGTCCGCTGTGAAAGCTGCGCTGTGACTGTTGCTAAGGATAGGTAAAAATACGCCTGCCTTTAGTGTGCAGCTTTTGATCATCTCTGTAAAATACTGGTCTCAAAACTACAGCAAAAATAAGACACTCTGTTAGTGTGAAGTCACAAATTTGTATGTAGGCTCCCTTTGTAGGAGTGTTTCTGTCGGTGTTAAGAATGCCTTTTTCACGCAATTTCTAGCAGTTTTAATTCTAAGCTTCAGCAGGTGAAATTTCTGTCCTTTGACCAAGTGCGACTATAAACGGGACCCCGTGTTACTGCTAGTCTGTTGAGACCCAAGTAGGCTCGACAAAAGGGAGATGGTGCTCTAAAATTACATGGCTTGAAGCAGGGGTGGATGCGGCGTGGCGAGGGGGAGGGAGACTGTAGAGATCCCTCGGATTTCGTTCTTGGGTGATCTACTTGTGATCTTCTTGATGAAGTAAAAGGATGTGTAACCGTCTCAAGAGAGGAAAAGAAACAAAAGGTCAGGAGTAAAGTGTATGGGTCAAAGGAACCTTTTAGCTGTTTGGAAGAAAGGCAAATGCCTTGGGATTAGTGATCTGGCTGATGGGAGAGAGTCACTGGATGAAAAAAAGGCATTTGAGAGTTCTCTTTATTGTTATCAGCCTTCTTTCTGGAAAGAAACTGGAAAGATTCTGGGTTTGGGAGGATTAGTTTGGCAAGAGTGCGAGTTGAGCATTGATGTGGGCAGAGGAGAGATGAGGTTAGCAATGCAGGGTTAGCAGAGGTGATATTCAGGTTTCTGAGCTGCTGATACCCTGGAGAGAAGTGGATTAAAGGTGAGAGAGCTGCTGAGAGCTGTTCTTCCCTCCCCTGCGCCTGACCAAAGGAAGCTTGGTGCGATCGGGGAAGGCAGGGATGGAAACGTACAGCACTGGAGGGAAATTGGTTCAGGACGGAAAGGACCTAAACCAGCCGAGAAAAAGAAGGTATGAATGATCTGAAGTCTGTAAAAAGGTGAGGGGAGAAGGATTGTTGAGCAGAGGGATCAGCTGAGGAGTGGAGAAGTCTTTACGGTTGGGCTTGATGATCTTAAGGGTCTTTTCCAACCTTAACGATTCTAGGATTCCCCTAACTGTAGCCAAAACGATGCGATGGGTATAAAGAAAGCTGCAGAGGGAGCAGAGACACTGTCATGGGGTTATAAGTAACCCTGTTGAAAAGAGTAGCTAGTGTAAGGATAAGAAAGTCAGATATCCTTAAGGATAAAGGTCGTGGTATGGAGGCGGAGGAGAAAGATTATGTACTCAGAAATTATTCCGAGTCCTCTCTGTGGTAGGGTGGAAGGAACCTCGAAGCTAAGGATGGTTTGAAAGTTGAAATTGCCAAAGGAGCAGGAAATGGCATCGAAGGATATCGCCGCAATGAGGTGATTAAGCAGCTTTTGGGCTTTCTTTTTTTATAGGATTGCCCTGCTTTTGCTGTGCTGTGTGCTTTAGAAGCCGCGCAAAGGGTGCAGACCTTCTTGTCTTTTTGCTGTTTGCTCCCAGACCTTAGAAAAACTCAAGGGAAAGCCCCTGCTTTTGACTGTATTTTGCAGGTGCTGAACTTGAGGGCAGCTCCAGTGAACGGCGTTTAGCTTTGCTCTGTCCAGTAAGACCTGATCTCTCCCTGACCAGGGCAGCACAGCAGTTTGTTAGGGAGGCTTTAGGCGGTGAAATGAAGGAGGAAGGATATTACTGACCCTCCTCTTTCCTCTCTCCAGGCTCTGATATGGTAAGTTAAGTCTGCTGGATGGCTTACCCAAATAAATCCCAACCTTTTTCCCTTCTCCATTGCTGGAGGGGTTATTTTTGAGTGGGCCGCTGACAAGCTTAGTCCTTCGGTTAAAAGATCGTGCTACTTATCTGTCGCAGGGATGTCTGTCACTTGTCTGCCTCTGCCGTCTCCTTGATTGACTGGCTTCCCCGCGGCTGAGACAAACTTGTGAACTGTCGTACCTTCAAGTAATCATGAACAATAGCTGTCGACTATGCTAACAGAGTATTTTAAAGGCATTACGGAAAGCTGTGTGAATACATGAGACTGCTGCAATAAGTACCTGTATTTTTAGTGTTATTTTTGTAATTGCAACAATGTTATTCTTGAGATTAACTATACTGAACTCAAAGAACGAATACTGTGGATGTCTCCATATCGCTGAAATCCAGTGGAGCTCTCAGTTACTCACAGATGTTAAGAAAATGTTTTCTTGCTATATCTTCCTCCTTTCCATTGTTGAAGCAGAAATATTACGAGCCATATGTGTATATGTGTACAATAATTTCCTCTTCCTACGTACATTGCACTTACTTGCATCATTAGCCAGACGGAACACAAACTGTTCTGTCTCTTGTTTTTTTAGTTTGTTGTGTAGTCTGTATAATGGAATAACACTTCCACCAAGCAGAAATGCCTGGTTTTCTAAGCTGGGTTGAAATGTGGCCAGTCCGAACCTCAGTTCTCATATTCTTCCTTATGCCAAGAAGATAGATGGGTTTTTCCCCCACCCCCCAAAGGATTTGAAGAGCTAACTGAGCACATCGCTGTTACTGGCTGGTCTGTGCTTCTAGTCCTGCCGCTTCCAGCGAGTTGAGCTGAGCGCTGATGGCATGGGGATTTTATGCTTTTTAATTGGCAGAATGTCAGGGATAAGTTTTGTTCCCAAGCAGCTTAGGCAGTCTGGCTTACCGGACATCTGGGCCGACGGCATGGAGTTTTAAAATCTGGCCTTCTAATGAGTGCGTGTTGTCAGTGGCTTCAACTTCAGTTCAGTTCTTAGGTGCTGCCTCGGGCAAACATAGTGGATTTTTATATCCTTCGGCAGGCCAGGACTGCTCGTGGGTTATGTGGCAAAGTTGGTGACTTTTCTCTGTGCTGCAAGGAAATAAACAGGGTCATTTTCTTTTGCCTAGTTTTACTAATTGGGAGAAGAAAAAGTTAACATGGGGGAACGAGGGAAAGAATAGGATTGGAGTCTGTGCAAAATAAGTTATCCTGATCTTCCAACTGATACAAGATCCTGGTGCATGAATTTGCTGTTGACGAATGTAGTTGAGAGCAGCCCAGGAGGCAGCCCTTTCCATGGCGTGTTTTCTTATTTAAGCACTAATCTTGGATTTTCTAAAATCTTAGTGTTGTTTGGAGGTCCTCGTTTATCATTAGATTAGGGTTAAATTTCTGGTATAGGCACAGCACAGGAAGGACGCAGCTCTTACCTCCTTGGCAAGCCGGGCAGACCTCGCGGTTGAGCAAAGCAGGAACATCAGAACCGTGACTGATTTTTGCCTGCCTATGTGAGCAAGGAGGGGAGGAGAAGACGAGGGGAAAATTTTTAGAAGATCACAGGAGAATCTGAACTTCAGTGTGAATTTTGGGAACTCTTGGTAAGTTAATCTTCTACAGACCTTCTTTCCTGTCTTGGTTGTACCTTTCCCTACTCTGTGCTGTGTCACTGCTGTTCTCTTCTCTTGTGCAGTGATGTTCTCTATTGCCGTGGTTAACTGGATAGGAAAAACACTTTATCCTGCAGCCCCACAAACCATGTCTAAGCTATCTCAGCTTCTTCTGAGTCACCCCCTCCAAACCAAACCCTCCTAACTAGTCTCCTAACACCCACTGCGTGGGGATGTAGAGCTTTAGGAGTTCATCCGATCAAAAAGCACTGTTGCAGTATTTGGCCCACATTGCCTCAGTTGACATAAGCTTTTTTCCTACTGTACAGTTTTAAACCCATAGTAATTCTTGGTACTTTCCACCTTCAAGCAGCTTGATGAGCAACTAATTCATTTGAGATTTTAGCCGTTCCCAGTTCTAAAGCCAGAAGTTGATATTGGGATGTCTGCTTTAAATAACCAGGTATCACTTACCCTTCAACTTCCATCATTTGACCCAGTTTTGAGTCCAGGAATTAGCGTTTGGCTGCAGTCTCTCTTCCTCTTGGAGACAGCTGGTGATGGTGAACGTTTTCCTTTGTAGATTGTTCTGGTAGTTTGGCCACTGAAAGGTGTATTTTCCTTTATTTTTCTTCTAGATTTTTCTATTTTCAGCTTTTAGATGTTGTTTCTTGTTATGTCCTCCTCTACTACACCAAAGCACACATCAGTACTGCCTCTTCTTACGTGAGGGCATATATAACATTTCTGTCCTAGTCCTAACCTCTTTGAGAGCCTTAACAGTCTGATCTCTGAGTTCTCTTCTTGTAGGGCATTTTGCCATTCCCTTTGTGTTGTTACGGCTTTCTGCATCTTAAAATTTTCCACGTTTGTGACTGGAAGACTTGCGTAGAGGAATCTAGAATAGACTCCATCTATATAATGGACAGAGATAAACATCTTTTTTTACTACTTTATTCTTATTTGCTGTTCCTTTGTTACACACCCTTGGACTGTATTTTTATCCTTTTCGCTACCGTATTGCGTGAAGAGGTTTTAACTTGGATTTCTCCTGCCTGCTTGGGTGCAGCCCTGTGCTGCAGGTGTGTTTGTACAGGGCTCTGTGAAAACAGACTTTGTGTTCCTGAGTTGAGGCCGCTGTTAGACGGGTCACGTTGCTCAGTATGAACACGCTGTCCATGCTGTTGCTCACCGTTTGTGGGGCTTCGTGATCTGCAAACTGAGTCGGCAGTTGCTCTATTTCCCCTCTGGTCATTGATAAAAACGTTGAACGGTACCGAGTCTCGTGGAATGAGTTATGAGTTAACATTCTCCTGAGTGAGGTTTTCTATGACGTTTTGGTTTAGAAACAATCCTTTGTCAAGTCAAATACCATATTAAGAAAAAAAGACTGTACTATGAAAGCTTGGAAGTTTGTAGTGGTAAATAAATTATACCCTAGATATTAAATGATTAGCACCCTATCCCATCAGGTCTCTGTCTCTCTCTTGTTTGAAAGTCCTTGTTAGTCATGAAGACGTGGGTGCTGGAAGCTGCAGCATCTTCTGCATCGAGGTTAAGAAACGGCTAAGAGAAAATTGGGTGAGTGAGACCAATGCTAATACTCTTCGGTACAGTTGCTGGAAGCGTCGAAGAACTGAACAGCATCCCTCGTGTGCTGGAACAGATTTATAGCTGGCGTTGGTAGCGGCAGAAGGAATCTGAAAGACATTAAATTGTTCTTGTTTGGTGCCAAAGTATGCAAAGCATAGCGAAGCAGGGACCTGCCTCTGGCTTCCACTCCTTTTTGAACAAGCTGTTTATCTCTGAACTGTAGAACATGTTTTTAAATGGGACATTTAAAATAGGTTTTTATATGCGCATTTTCCCGGTTTAAAGCTCTTGACCTGTGAGTAGTCTGGAATGTGTTCTGGCGGGTGGTTTTTTCAGTGTGTTTGGACTTCACAGGTAGAATTTTGCCATCAAAATTAACTTTTAGTTTGGTAAACAAAAGGTGTCATCAACTTCTCAATGTGTAATTACAAGGTGCTTCTTTCAAAAGTTGCCAATTTAAATTCATATCCAAATCTTAAGTGATTGCTTTTGTTGTATTGACTTGAGAGGATTTTCGTTTTAAGTACTCTCAAAATAATTGATGTGTGTGTTTGCCTAAAATGAGGTTTTGCTGCAGCTTTCACAAGATGTTGACTGTAAATATTACGCTATTTCGGAGGGTGGGAAGATGTGCAGTGTCCGTACTTACCCACTCGTATTGCTTATTTACAGGGAAGGGACTGGGAAAACCATTTATAACATGCGGAAGGCTGTGAAAACACTGGCTGTTGTTTGTGGATGCTTTGCCTCTGCGTTGCTAGGAAAGGATAACTGATTTTTGTTGCGTCTTTGCAGTCAGTACAGAGAACAACAGGAAAAAGGATGATTTTGTTCTGGGAAGCATTAACAAAGGCTTTCCAGGTACCAGTACAAAGTTGCTTTTGTATCGCTTTTTATAGTTTTGAGAAACCACATGGCCTTTAAAATTATCCAAGAAAGCCTGCAGCGCGAGCAGGGTTGGATGGAGTCATCTTCTAGGTGTGCGTTGGTCTTAAAAATGTGTCGTCTTCTGGGTGCCTAATGAATATTCAAGAAACACTCCTAAGCCATGCTTTCCTGGAGTTGTTTTTGAATTCTCTGGATGGATTTCTAAACATCAACACGGTTGTCTGCATCAATTACGTTTTGGAGATCTTCCATGGTATAGAGTCATCAGGTCCTGCTTAGCTTAAAAGGGCAGCATAAATTACTGTCTGAGATTCATAGTCAGCATGTGTAGGATCTTGTATGGATCTTGTGGAGAAATTATAAACCCGTTACGTTTTGATTGTGTTTAATAAGCAGTTGATGAGTTAGGGTGAACTGGATCTGGTTTTAACACCTTCCCTCTCCCATTTTCTGTCTTGGCTGAAATTTGCTGGTGAGGTCAGCAGATGATGTAGTTGATAGAGCCCCACAAATAACAAAATAAGAGGTAGTACTAGCAGACCTTGTCACTTATACCTTTCATATTTGATCCTTACCCGGAGGCAGTTTTTCTTCTCCTGCCTCTGCCCCGTGTAACCCTCCAGCCACGCTCGGTGGTAGGTGTCACCTTCAGGCGGTGTGAGGAAGGTGGCTCAGTCGAGCTCGGGGCTGTGCAAAACTGGCAGGTCTGGTGACAGCTGGCCAAGCTGGAAGGATTTTTAAGAAGAGAACTAGATGCAAAATGCAACACAAAATGAGACGAAGGTCAAATGTGGTTTGCTGAAATCCTAGTCTTGGGGTTAGGCAAGAGTCTGGTGCGCTGACAGGTCCTTGCAGCGTGGTTCCTACGTCTGTCTGTCTTGGCCACCACGCTGGGGCTGGGCTAGCAACACTCACGCAGGTGTCCTGGATGCGGAGCGCTTGCAAGAGCTGTGCTAAGAGCCAGCTTGGGAAAAGCTGATGGACGTTAAGGTGCCTCGTCCTCCTAAAGGGCTCGTAACTGCTCAGTCTCCTTTAAAAAAGAAAATTTCAAATTTAATAGGATATTTGCTTCTGGAATCACTGAGTCTTTTTTTTGTTTGATTGTTTGTTTTCTTGATCTGTGAAGGTGCCATATGTGTGCAGGCAGCAGGGATTTTGGAGAGGTGGCCTTTGCTCGCTTGTGTTCAGCTGCTGCTTCGGTTTCCTGCGCTCGACTGTGGAGACCTTGCATCTGTGCTGAGCCGTCCCGGGACGGCTGCGGGAAACGTCCGCGGCGCTTTCCGGCCGCGGGAGCAGAGACCGGAGGGTGCTGCAAAATATTCTGTGATTTGTAGCTAACGCAGTCTGCCGTGGCTTTATCTACACTAGAAAACGGCCTTTTTTGTGGGTACTCATTTCTCTTTTTAGGTATTCCTGGTGTCTCAGCTTCTGGTTTACAGCCTAATGCCTTTAGAGCTTTCAGGAATGGGGAGTGGGCTTGGCTAAATGTTTTAAAGTGGCACTTGTGGGTAACAACCCTGAATTTTATGGCTTGACTTAATATTTTTGGGAGTTGAAGGTTTATTGATTGAATGGATGGTTAAATAGAATATTCACAAGTGGTGCTGATTTGCTTTAGTGTTTTAAAATTCCATTTACTAAAGTAAATGCAATCTAAATGTTATTTTTTTGAGTCTTTTCTTGATATTCTATCAGTGTAAAACTAATTTTTGAATATCTAAAGAGCACATTGTGCTCTTTTCAAGTGCAGTTAAGCAATCAGGATCACGCTGTGCTCTTTTCCAGGGCATTTAAGAAATGATTATGGTGAGTATAGTGAGGCTTTTCTGCAAAATTACTTTCTTTAGATTGCTATCTGCACGTGTTTCTGTGCACCTTCCTACGCTGGTCCTGAAATTCAGTATGGGCATAAATAGATTGTTTCTGCTTTGACATCTCGGCAACTGCATTCTGCATTTTCCCTCCAGCGGTCACTGGTTTTAGTGCTCTTAGGCATGGGCACGGAGTTTTACGCTGGAGTCTTTTCTTATTTTACTTTGTTCACTCTGTTGAAGGCGGCGTCCCTGTGACTTGCGGAACAGGCAGCGTTCTCCCCAGGTATTCTTATTCTAGGCTCTTCCTATCCAACTTCTGTTGGGTTTTGTAACTTAGATCATCTTCTTTCATATTAATAACGACGTTCCTGTAACTGAGCTCCCGTGTTGAGCAGTAACTGAAAGGACGGCTGAACGAAGGCGTTCTGAAAGACGACCACTGCTGTCACGTCTCCATTATACTACTCCTTTGTTGTAGTTTTCTCCCGTCTCCGCCTGAGAGCCGTGTTTCAAGGTTTGGCCTAGCTACTGAAACACAGACTGCCACATTTACTTTTCCTTTGAAATAATACATGGATAACTTAGGGCTGTTCATAAAAGAAACCACTAATTCCCGTCAGGAATGTGCACTCTATGGAATGTATTCTGCATGCTGACATCTTAATATCCTCTGTGCTTGGACAGATTGGAAAGAGCAGGCCAGTAATTAATATCCAGGGAGGTCTAATAGCCTTGAAGCAGTTGAAGAGACTCGTCGTTCTTTCCTCCCTGTGTTGATGATGCTGTAGGTGACTTAGAAAATGCAGCGCTCAGAAGTCGGGTCTAGATTTGGATGTGCCCTTTTGAGGGAGCGGGAGGGAAGGAAAGAGCACATTTTTCTTCTGCCTTGTAGTTGGGAAAATGCTTTTAAAAGGGTCGTCCTCCCGCCAGTAATATCTGTGTGTCCTTAGATGCTTTGTCTTTGCCCACCTTCATGAAAAGGTGCCTCGTGTAGGGGAGGGAATTAATCCTGTGATACTAAACTTACTCTGATCAATGGGCTTAAACCAACAATTCATTTCACTTGCATTGAGTCATTTATTGGCAACAATTCTTGCCACTAAAGATTTTGGGATGAAAGCGTGATTAAGTTCTTAAATTTTTTTTTTAATTACACTGGCTGGGTCTCACTGCTACAATGTTTGGGCCTTGTAAGTAAAAAAGAAACAGCACTACCCTTTCCCCTTAGCTATTTAACTTGAATTGTTTCAGAAAATGCAGTGACTCTGCTACATTTAATCCTGGACAAGATGGCATTTGTTGGGCCAGAGCTCTGAAGTATTTACCATCCAAATCAGGGAGAATAAGGGTCTAAAATCCTGCATGGAGGCAGCTTTTGTTATTTGATTTTTCAAGTGCTGTATTCATAACTCAGCGGTTAAGTGTGCGAGGGCTCCGAGATGTAAGGTTTGGCGAAGAGCTTCGTGCAAAGATCAAACAAGGGGAAAGTGGAGGAGAGAGGAGAGGACATGTGACTGTGAGTAACCAAAATGGGTAGTTAGCCAAAGTTCAGATGATACTACACAAAAAATTACAGGACACAAACGCGTTGGCTGCTGGAGATGAATACAACAAGGAAACTAAATGGTGCGCGTGGTGTGTAATAAGGGATGTTTAGATGTCGAAGGCTTGTCCTTGCTTCTCATCCAAGTAGTAAAATATATTGAATTTCAGTATGCTTGTAGTGAAGCACCTAGCGTCAGAGCACTTGCTGTAGCACAAACCGATACCAATAAATGATGCTTAAGTGGAAGCCTCTCATCTTATTTGCTCTGCTATTTTAGGATGGAGGTAGCATCTGTAAGAAAGTGATATAGGCAGTGCAATGCTTCTTGTTTTACAAAGCAGTGAGGAAGCCTGATACAGGCAGCTTTAAAATGGAGGGGGAGAGGATGAGAGGGAGAAGGGCACTGCATTCAGCCCTGAAATCCTTGTCCACGGGAGCGGCTGGAGACTTTGTCATTAGCTAGCAGGGCCAGGATTTGCCTGTATCTCTGTAATAGTCATACAGGGAAGAAGGTTTGGGAATAGGTTTTGAATAGTGCTGGTTTTAATGCAGCTGTTATTTTACGGCCTGGGATCCATTTTGTAGGGATTGAATTCTTCTTTTCACTTAAAGGCTTCCTCTGAAGAGGGAAGCATCCCTCAAGTCTGCAGAAGAAACCGATCAAAATCATATTAAAATGTGGTCTGTGCTTATGGTTCATGTTTGCCAGAAATGCAGTTTATTTTCAACAGATTCAACATTTAGGATTTAATTAATTGTTAGATTTAAATGTTAAAGTATTTTGTCTTCCTCTGATTCATTGTCTTGAGATACAGCAAACCAGAAATGTTATATGGATCCATTCAATGTGCCAGGTTGAAAGATTGGAAAAGAAGGAAAGCAGATGGAATTTCCCCCAACTTGTTCCTTGGCCAGCTCCAGGGATGAGGAAGCAAAGGGACAGACGGTGCTGCCTCCAGCCCCACAGCGTCCCAGCTCCAGAAGGCCTGTGATCGCCACGATGGCGGACAGCATCGCTTTAACAAGCTCTTTGTTGTGGCCTTAGAAGTGAGAACCATTTTTCTCCTTGCTGGTTAGGCACCGTCGGGCTGAACACGCTCATAAATTTGACCTCAGTGTGACTGTTGGATTATTATTTTCCTGCTTTTTTCCAGGGTGAGTTACTTCATGGTGGAAGGAAAATGTTACCTCTATTATTTGTTTTAAGTTTTGATAAATAGAGAACACTCTCTGTGATGAGTATTGATTTCAGTTCAGTTTGGACCCTTTGTTATTCTGATGCTTTAAATTACCCAGCCTGTAACAGTCAGCTTCCTAATGCAGCGAGCGGTGTGTCAGCATCCCGCCAGGGCTCGTTCCGCGTGCTCGGGTGGCATTTGCACGCCCAGGAGTCGAAGGTGATGGGAAGCACCCTGTCTGTTTTGAAAGCTCTACTCTTAGTATTGCTGTTATTTATAAAAGCAAGCAACCAGTTCCCACTCTGATTACCAGTAACAAAAACCCCAAAGTAGATACAAAGTAGATAATAAACCCCAAAGTATATAAATATATAAAATAAACCCCAAAATATACAAAGTGGATAGTAGTGGGATCACTAGAACTTAGAGAGAACAGCTTTATTTGCTTTCTGACGCCTTTGCATTTGTTTGTGGAGTGGTGAGCGTTGGGTCTTTTGCATAGTTTCTGGGAGGAGTCGTGGTTTTTAAGCACAGAAAAATGGAGTTGTAAAGCCTCAAATCAACAAGGCGTGCTTTCAAACTGGAATTGACCCTTGTCTTTGTAAAAACATTTAGAAACGCCTTGGCAGGCAGCGCGCCAAAGGAGACGGTGAGTAGGCAGAAGTATTTTGCCAGCTCCAGGTAATTTAGCTGGCATGTTCTGAGCTATCTGCAGGCAGCAAATCACATTGTGAAATTAGGCGGGGAGGAAGCATGTCTTTGTTTTTGCTGAGAGTTTCAAGTGTTTGTTAACTAAATGTTATGTGGATTTAATATTTTTATAGATGAAGTTTCAGCGATGTGTTTTCACTAGCATGCAGTAGTCAACCGTGCAAACTCATTAAGAGCATGTGGACTCTTGACTGCTTTTGTTCTCTCGGGCACTACTTTTTGGGAGGCTGGGCCGTGTCCTTCTGCCACCGAGGCAGGTTTTATGTTGTCTTCTCCCTGCTGGGCTCCCTGACTTCACGGCACACACGGGTACAGTCTGTACACCTACGCTGTGTCTGTCTCCGGGAATTACTAGCCTTTTTAAGCAGCTCAACGACTGCACGTGCGTGGTAAGTTTGCCTTCAGCTTGCTCCTTGAAGGCTGTCCAAAAAAAATGGATGGGAGTGGATTGCTGCCTGCAGATTAAGCCCAAATTTGCTCTGGAGAGGCCGTGGGAAAGAAGACTACTGGGAGCAGCGCGTGGCCTGGGTGAATTATCGCTGTGGACGGCAGATGATGTATAGGCTGGCAGTTGGGGCACCAGCATCAAAGCAAGTTCTCTTGGCAACCGGTTTTTGTCAAGATGGTCTCTTGCAGATTTGCATCACTGGATACGAACACTCGTTCCAGAGGATTTTTGGAGGCTGGTGCCTGGCTTGTAAAATTCCAACAGGCAGTCCGTTACAACTATAATTTGCTCTTTCACATGCTGGCTTTCATTAAAATTCTTGCAGAAGGAGAAGTTGGTGTTGGTAGAAAGGAGGAGAGTGACAACATGTTTCTCTTGGCAGCGGTGCTAGGTGTTCCTGCTCAAAGTGATCGCGGAGCTGGGATGCAAATAAAAACTGCCAGGTGCTTGGTGTTCGCTGAGCAGCCAGAAGGATTTCAGTGGCACTGCGGGGCCTGGGAAAGGAACAGGAGGT
Source organism: Platalea leucorodia (assembly GCF_965183815.1). Lineage (NCBI taxonomy): Eukaryota > Metazoa > Chordata > Aves > Pelecaniformes > Threskiornithidae > Platalea > Platalea leucorodia. The sequence continues at coordinate 2,621,250 of NC_138844.1, forward strand.
GACAGCCGAGGCCTTCGCACCTCCTGGGGTTTCACAGGGCCGTGATGCTGAGCAGTGCCCAGGGAACGCAGGAGAGCCTGCTGAGATGACCCCCTTCGGTGGCTTTTGTGCCACCAGCTCTTTGCGCCATCAGCTGCAGGCCTCTCTCCTGTTTGATTTTGAGTTTGCAGCTAGGAAGTCAGATTTTTTTCCTTTTCAGGTCTGTGCTATTGAGGGTGGATGTTAGTGCTACACTATGGACCTATTGAATGGCCAAAAATGGTTTGCCATGTTTGCAATTTCAGGAATTTGAGGTTTCAGAAGCCTCTGAAATTATAACAGAGCTACAACAGAGATTCCCCCCCCCCCCCCCCCCCCCCCGAAATGGCCATTCACACTGGTGGTGTTCCAGCACTGACAGTTATTCTGGAGGACAGAGACTGCCATTTGCCTTCCTAGCTCATGAGCCCTGCATGCTTAATGTCTTAGCAAAAGCATGGAAAGATTGGATTTTGCCGTAGCAGATGCTTTAGGGGCTTGCTCGGCTCTGGTCTCTACGCCAGTGGCTGTCATTCGTGTGTCGTACCGTGCTTACAAGGCACCGATGGAGAGGGGAGCGGTCGCCCTGTTCAGAAATCAGCAATCCAGAGGTGTGTATGATGTGCGTTGGCGGAGGCTGGGCACAGTGCACCATAAAATAACAATCCTATTTAACTTTCCAGTCTACTTTCATTATTATATATGGCCAGTCTCTAGGACTAAAGTTGTTTCATGGGGTTGCTCTGGGAGTGTAAGGAAGCGAGATGCTTGGATTTATCATTCGTTGTAGCGTTTTCTTTGCTGTGTGAGTATCTGCAGACTTTATTAGTGCACTTCCCTGTGTACCTCTTGGTCCGTCTCTCTTTCCTCAGACGTGTTTCTCAGTCCTGTCTTTTTTTGGTAGCAATCTTAGGTACCGTGCTCACAAATGCTTTAAGCTGGTCCGTTTGGAATAAGCGGTTCCGCACCTGCATCCCGGCATTCTTTGTGCCACCATACGCGCTCGTGCGGCTGCGTGGTCAGCTGGCTCGGGGGACTGCTCGGGGCTGAAACTAACGGCTCTTTCGCACGTTGGAGGATCGCTTCCACTCAGGGTTTACTGTGCAGCTGCCTGGATTCAAGGAAAGGGCTGCTTCAGACCATGACCAAGTGCTGTGGGCACGGGGAGAGGTTTCACTGGGTACCGCTGTGGCTTTTTGTTGACTTAAGGTGTGTGAAATTACATGTATGCCTCAAGCAATTTGGAGTTCCTGCTGTAAGGAAAGCCTCACTCTTCTTTAAAGGAGAAAAGACAACAAAAAACCTCTTTATAGTGGTGGTAGGGTCAATTCCTTCTGCTTCTTGTCCTGTGCAGTTTTAAGGCCAGCGCTGGTGCTTACGGTCAGCGTTTTCATAGACTTTCTAAAAAAAAAAAACCAAAAGTATTGTCATCATTAAGTATCTGATACTTTGCCAACTTCCATGGTTTATGATTATCATCAAATTGGCTTAGTTAGTTTTCAGAATAATTTTTTTTGTTCTTATAACCTATATACTGAATCGAGCCTATATTTAATAAGTTCATTTGTTTTGCTAGCAAAATGATATAAAATATAACACCATGTACAAGCCTGAATCTTGGAACTAGAGTGTTGGAAATGTGTTCTCTGCTGTAGAGCTAACAGTCATCTTCTTTTACAGGGCAATCACTTTGATCAATATGAAGAAGGGCACCTGGAGATAGAGCAAGCATCTCTAGACAAGCCTATAGAATCGGTAAGATACCTACTTATCAGCATCATCAACCCACCAGAAATTAGGCCGTGATCGGATGGTACTTGATGTGAATGCAGTCAAATTTGATAGGAGCGGGCATCTTTTTGTCAGTACAGGGTTATTTTTTTGTGGTAAATTGCATGCTGAGATTAAGTGGGCCTGGGATTTAATCTTTAAGTAGTTCTCCCAAAACTATAGGCGACTTCAAATTTTAGCTCAACGTGGTATTTCAGAAATTATTCAAAATAATACATTCTTTCATAGTTACCTATTTTGTTAAGTTTTTATACTTTTGGTTGAAGAATCAGTTTAATTCATATGCGAACCTGATGGAATAGTGTAGTAGAATGTATTTTAATCCTTTTTAGTGTATATTTTTGGAAAACTACTGGTGTGTTAAAAGTGTTAGAATGACACCTGGCAGTACGGAAACGCGGATGCGTTACAGCGTTAGTATAGCAGTCCTTCCCCACGAATCTGAAACTGCGCTGTGAAATTCTTTAAAGTATCGCTTTACTTCGAATTAGGTATGGAGGGTACAGCCATAAGATGGGGAAAACTTGAGTTTCGTTAAGTTTTACCTTTTTAAGCTTTTTGGAGCTTTTACATTTTTCTCTTTGCAAAGCACCTCCTGCTAGTCTTAGGCACAATAGCTTGCTCAGCCTAAACTGGATCTAAGTTTGGCACTTAGCTTTAGCTAAGTTTCGTTTGCCGTTTCAGTAGGAGAGCAAGACAACTTGTAGTGAATAATCGAGGGTCACTTAGTGGTGTTCTGCTTAAGACTAGATTTTTTGTTAAGAAAGTACTTCTCAAGTATGTCTTTTCCCAATTAATAATTTAAGTTCTCTGTTAAAGTTTCTTCACGTTAGTCTGCCCTTAGAAGAAACTTAGTGTTACAAAAGATCGATATATATTTTTCATTCATGTGTAGGTTGGTGTTGTGTGTGTTTGTGTGCGTGTTAGATGTTTACAAAAAATTTACACAACTTGGGGTGTTCGACGTTTTTCTTCCGCAGCAGTTGGCCCATATTAGCTAAGCAGCCATGATCTGGTTTGTATTGCACGGTCTGCCTTTTTTAATTTCTTCTCTAGGGTTTCCTTTCCCCCTTCTTATTTCTGTTCTTCTGGTCCAGTGAACACTGCATATAGTACCTACTGTCTTAATGTGCTGGCATGATGCTAGATTTAGGCATGGCAGTAATTGATGACGCATGAGATAATGCTGCAGAGATGGGAATTCGTATTCAATGTTCTCCTGAACGCTTCAATCTTATGTTGTGATACGGGGATTTTAATTAAAATGCCAAGCTTGTTTCCTTCTGTAAATATAATGAGAAATACTTGTTGGTAGCCTGCTCTATGCCACGCTGGAAATGAGCATTTCAAACTAATTCAGATACTACTTACAAACTAGACTGGTTATCTGATTTCTGAAAGTGTTTTCCCAAACAGAGGAATAGAAGTGGTCACAGATTACATCTCTTGCTTTTCTGAAGGGAGTGATGCCTACAGAAGTATGTAAAGTGTGAACGAGCACACTGGACCCAACTACACGGGCACACAGACTCACAGTGCAGCTGGGATCATCTGCAGATGTAGTACTTCGTTGCAGTTTGATTAATGTTGAACTGTGGCAGAAAAAATTAAATTTAATTATGGCTTTAATATTTTATTCATAGATATATCACCATCCAAATATCAGGACATTATTAATCTTTACAACTTTTTGGTAGGTTTTAATATGTACAGTTCAGCCTTACGGTTAAATTTGAAAACAGTTTGATGGCGAGGACAAGAGAATGGCTTACCTCTTTGGGGGCAGAAGGAGTTAAAACCTCCAGTTGTTCTTACTTTAAAATCCAGTTGGCTTCACTCTTCTTTTGCCTGTAATAAGAGAAACAAGTACTTGAGGTGTAAGACCCCTAGCCTGGGACATTAAACACTTGGAAGGAGTCGCAGAGTAAATGAGTAGAGGTGTGTTCTGCATGGTCACATCAGCTGTGGGCCGTGTTGGAGCACCCTTGAGCTGGCTTCACGTGCTGGTCCCAGAATTTAAAAGCTACGGTGGCTGCACGGGGTGTTTTTTTGGTCTCATCAACAGGCCCCCTGTCAGAAACCGCAGTCAGAAACAAACCGGTCACTTTTAAGGTTAATCTTCACATCCTCTTTGTTAAGTACGTTAAGAAGAAAATCTGTAGCTGGGAAGCATGAATAATTTTGTCAGGTTTCCTGACACCTGTGAAAATGAGTTTGCTTCCACACTATTAATGACCTGTGTGCTTTTTAAGTTGCCAAATTACACACATTAAAAGAAGGAATGGTTTTCTTGTCAGAGTTTAGTAGTCTACCTCTCCTGCAAGATATTTCAGTGGGAAAGAGGTGTTCATGCTGCTTGTTCTGCCTTCTTGTATTTTCTGCTGTTTGCTCACCTAGAAGTGGATAACATCCTTGAACTGAAATTGAGAGGAAAGGAGTAAGGCCAAGTATATAATTTGCAAATAGCACACATCTAAATATTTGCAATATTAACATTTATTCACAAATTGTTTTATAATCCTTAACCAGTTCTCTGTTAGCAATTCAAGTGACCTTTAAAAAGGAATCTGCTCAGAGTAATGAGTAAGAGGCTGTGCTTCACATTATGGAAATAGTTTGGATGACAAATGTCTTGGGGCGAGGAAGGGTGTTTACGACAATAGCAGATCAAAGCACTTTCCCGTTTAAAGTTTGGTTATTCTACAGACTGAAGAGTGGATTAAGTATATTCTCTTAAATGTGCTTCTTGCAGCTTCTCGCATCTTCTTAGCAATATGAAAATGCTTTAAAGCCTGAAGGTAGCTTACATTTGGAAATCCCAGGGGGCAGAGGGCTTCACTTGAAGTATCCATTTGACAATCAGCGCTGAAGTGAGATCCATCTCTGCAGCATTATCTGTTGAGAGGTGCTGACTGTACTGCTACAGCATGCAACTCAAAGGTGGCTGGAAAAATAGGTTTGGGAGTCTACAGATCATTACAATGTTGAAACGTGTCCTCAATTAGCGTACCAGTATTTTTGTTCCTGTGGAAATCCTGCTTTGTACAGCTTGTTTAGGCCAAAGATGTCTGGACTGAAACATGCGACTATAACCAAAGTACATTTATGGAGAATAGAGCTGACACGAGCTAGCGGATGTACGTAGCCTGAACAAGAAGCCAGCTATTTTCCATGACTAAATTGAAGAAAATATTTCATATCAATGGACTCTTCGTAGCTGCAAATACTGATATTCCCTCCCACCCCGCAAGTAATACTTTTTTTTTGTTCTGGTTTGAAAGTTGCTGCACTTACACTGGCTGTTCACGTCAGTGGAACCCCTGGTGCCTGCTGTCCTTGACAAATCAGGGCGCTTAACCGTTTTTTAAATTCAAGAAGCTGCATGCATTTGTTTGAAAATATTTTAAGTGCACTGAGGTCAGTTACTCGAATGGGAAGTCACAAAGTATTGCAGCTTTAATAGAATCCAGATTTTCTTCACATTAATTCCTTATTTCTACTTGTTTACTGAATCTTGTTGCTGTGAATTTATGGTTTTCTTTGTCCCAGCAGTACAGATCAAGTAGGAGATAGCAGTGTACCCTTAGAGCCTACACGAGACAGCAGCCCTTTCCCCGTGCAGGCAGTGTGCAGAGTGTCAGGGAGTCGAACCAAGCTGTCACCGGTGCAGGTTGGAGGCGAGACTGCGTATCACCCACTTACTCTGGAGCTTGTTAGTTTGTCCTCGTCATAACTAACAAATGTCCTTTCCCCCCCTCTCTCTAATTCTGCTCAGTTACACGAGGAGGTCCTTGAACTACGCAAGGTTTCAGGCTTCAGTCGGTAGTTGTGTGACGATCACAGGCTGTTGTAGACGACTGTACGAGCTGAAGCTGGGTTTTGTCGCACCGTATATCTGTACAGATCTGTGGACTCCACTAGTTCCAAAGTGTAATTTGATGAGGCTGCTGATTTGACATTTAGCAGTAGCCATATGTGGACAGCGCTATAAATAATGTGCTTCTTGAAGCTGAATGGTGTAGCATTACTATTTGGCTTTTCTCTCTAGTCTTCATTGTGTCATCTGTAGTGAGCTCTAGGTTTTGTTTTGGGAATCTTTTCAACCTCTTGTTTGCATGGGTTCACCCAGTAGCATCCGATCCTTGCTTCTAGATTCCTCGATACACAGTCAGCACAGCTTACAATCCACTCAAGAGACGTATGGTTCCTGCCGATGCCGAGAGATGAGCGATGCGAACACGATACGTGGGGTGGCGTGGGGAATCTTATGGAAAACCTGTGTTAGGCAAAACTAGCGTTTTGGTTTATCCATAAGGCAGCTCAATCCACTGACTGCGGATTAGATCCCACATACAACATCATCAAAACCTTTCAGTTCTTGTATGCATCTTTTCATTGTATGCATTTTTTTTTTTCTATTGCCCAGGACCTTTGTCAGAAACTTGTGCTGGGGATAGCCTGATGAGGAATCACTGATAGCCACGGAAAGCAATCAAGGGCATCTTGTCAGGGCACGGGATGGGGAACTGGGGAGGCCAATTTGAGCTGTTGGAGAAGGTCACTTTGGATGAGATTTTCCAAAGTAGCTTAGCCAACTCCTGTGACGGTTTGGTCAAGTCAAGACCTTTACATTCCCTACATGCTTTTGGAAAAGTTATGCTTCATCTGTAATGCAACGTTCCCCATCTGTAAATAGAAATGGTCACTACTGAACAGCTCCAAAGTGGTGAGAGTAATGCCGGGAGGTGTAAATTCTTCCATCGAGAGCCTGCCGAGCTGCTCTGTCCTACGCTGAGCATCCTGCCGTCTGGCGTCCAGCGTTGTCTCCATGACCGTTTGCCCAGACAGGTAGCGCTGCTGTGAGCAGTTCGGACGGTAAATGAGAGCTCGCTCGCTCACTCAGACACCTTTGGGAGACTTATCTTGGCTGCCTCAATAATTTTTATGGTGGCTGTCACACAAGGAGCTCTAAAACGATAGCGTAAGAAAGCGAGGGGACTCGTGCCAGCTCTCCTCCGAGAAACGGGGGGATTTCCTCGTTGGGCTGTTGGGTTTTGTAGATCGCTGCAACTCTTCCTGTAGGAAGATTGCTACAGCATGAGGATAATTTAGTCAAAAGGAATGGCAGTTCTTGACATCGACAGGAAGTTTGGTGTAAAAAAAGACATCTTTTCTATGTGAGTGAGTCCACGCTTTTACAGAACTTTCACTTCAAAATGCAGTTTAAAAAAGAAGCTACCAGCTCTTGCAACATTTGCTGCCCCCCCTCAAATTTTGGTCCTAGCTAGTCCCCAGGCCGCCAGGCTTTGCAGGGTGGCTCTCACGTGGGAGCCTAGCAAGCCTGGCCTTCATAATTTAATTTTTAGGGCAGCATTTCTGCTGAAGAGCAGTCCTGCCAGTCTGCCGCTGAGAGAGGTCTGCGGTAGGGATTTGAAATGGAGGAAGAAGGTAGAGCGTGGCTAGAAATGAGCAGACTAACGCCTAGGTCCCAGCTCAAATGTTAATATTAAACTCTTAGGGTTGTTCTCCCTATTCAGTGAAACAGAAGATGCTCCATTTCAATTCAGTAATATTTAAAATTAGGAAGTAGTTTCACTGCTTAAGCAAACAAATGGAAGCGATCCGGGGGGAAAACATCCCCTTCCTGGGAACTGAGACAGGACAATATTCAGGCGTAATTCCAATTTATGTCAAACAACTTGCGACCATCCTCTTGAGTGGTTTTGTAAAAGTGGTGCTAATGTGTATAACCCTTCTAAATTTTTCTTTTTTCCCTTTAACATTTGTTTACCCCTTCACTGTGTCAGTCACAACACACCGCTCTTGAATCTCCCAGCTGGTCTTGACTTGTTGAATTTATTTTATGCTTTCACTCTTCTTTAATAAATACATTACTTGCAAGCAGTGAATTGAAAACAAAGCAAAAGAAAAACTACCATTAGTGATTGGACAGTTTCTTACTTTGTGTTACATTTAACTGTTCTTTTGACAGCCCAGTTTTTAAAGCCAGGTTCGTATGGAAATGCTTTCACTCCACTTGCACTGCTTTTGGAAATAGCATACTGCTTCATCTGTCTGTTTATTTTAGTGCATTCATAACACAACACAGTCAGCACAATGTCTCATCTCCACTTAGCAAAAGATTGCAAAGTACTCCTTGTCCTTTTTTTTGAAAATGCAGCCATTTTTGTCAGCACCGGCTTTTAAAATCGGATTCAATAATCCTTTGTCAGATACAGTGGCAATGCTAATGGTAGAACAATTAGTGCGTTATCCACACGGCCTTTGAGCTTCGGGCCCCTTTTGCATGAAGGACTGTGCAGTGGCTGCGGCCGTTAGAGAAACGGTCTGCAGCAGATGTGTTTGCAGGTAAGTTTGCCTACGCTTCCGAACCAGTAGTCTTCTCCATGGTGTTTGTGGTTGGAATCCATATTTGTTCATTTTCCCTTTTTTTTTTTTTTTTTTGCATATACTGATTTAAGCTTTTATAACCAGACATTTCCTTACTTCTCCTTTTTTTAATTTTTTTTTTTTATGTAGCCCTAATTACGTCCTGGGGGAGAGCCAGTAGTGTGGGAAAGATGTACACTGTTGCCTTGAAAAATGCAACGAGACGAAATGTCTTGCTTTACTGGTATATCAGGGAAAAAAAAATAAATTTATACTTGATAGAATCTTTTTGAGGAAAAATGTATCCATGCAGCCAATATCTTTGGGAAGATTGTGTCTTTCAAGCTGATTCACCAAAGTTCTGCAAACCATGTGGTCATTTTCTTCAATGTGGAGTGAGTGAAAAAAACACTGCTGTTCAGATTTCTGTTGATGACTTGGTTATTTAATTAAAGAAACCTGCAGCATATATATCTTTTTTTTTTTTTTTTTTTAGGATTCCATGTACCACTCAATGTTACGGATTCATGACCTGTTGTAATTCAGGATATTTGTGATATCTTGAGTTGTGGTTTGCCTTATGACAATTAATAATCAACAACAAATATATCTGATTTTTTTTTTTTCTTTATGATTAGAAGGTGAACATGTTCCTAATCAAGAGTCCCTCTTTGAGGAGTTGACAGTTGGTCTCTGCTAGTAAACTGGTAAACTGATGAATAAGGGATAAGCTGTCAGCTTTGGATGGTTACAAGGGTGCCGTTAGAACTCTTGTTCTTTGTTTGGGGGAAGAAATGTTGCATAAAACCATAATGAACTCCACGCAGAGCCCTGCTCAGCCCAATTTTCAAAAGCTGACACTTAATTGCTGCATCAGTACTTTTCCACTTATTCCGAAATAGCCTTTTCTTTTTTTTTTTTTTAGGAAGATGAGACATTATGCTTATTGTTTCCCCTACATGCACTAATGGTTCCTTGCTGTTAACTTATTGCTAGGCCTGTTTCATTCTAACATCTTAGTATTTTTGTTAGTTTACATGTGAAATGCATCACCCAGTCTGTGCTTGAGCTCATTTTATTTAATTGATTTTTTTTTTTGTTGTTTTACTAACCTCACTGTTTTTTCAGTTTAATATTGGCTGCATGCTAGTTTATATATATATATATACATATATAAAAAAACCCAATCAAGTCTAGCCTGGATTTTGCTATGATTGTGTTTTGGTTTCTAGTGGTGGGGCAGTCTTGCACTTACAACTTACTCAGTATTATAAAAGCCTGACACACAAACAAAATGACTAAACACATTGTAGATTTTCTTTACAAAAAATCTTAAGTGGTGCTGTCTAGGTGATGGATATGATTGTATAAATAGCTTGATTTTATGCTTTTTACTGTCAGTTTTTATTGGTACACTTTATTTTCTCCCACATTGCTTTTTTTTTTTTTTTTTTTATTTTAAACGTGATGCACAAAAGTTGCCCAGCACACCATCAGAAAGTGACCGTCCCCGATACCCCATCTCCCTGGAAAAATTCTAGCCAGCAATTTTTGACATTTGTCTTTCCCTTTTATTGGGCATATATTGCCTTTTCAGTAGCATTTTTTTGCATGCATATATATGTAGAAAATCTCTTGCTCATCACATGTTTAAATGTCAGCGGGAAGGGAAGAATATATTATTGGAATATTTTTGGTTTGTTTTCTCTGTTCTGTCTGTCAGGATAATATTGGACACCGCTTACTCCAGAAACATGGGTGGAAGCTGGGCCAGGGATTGGGAAAGTCACTGCAGGGTAAGTCCAGTAGCTTGTGTCTGAAACATTCAACACCGGCTTCAGTCTTTAACAAAATTATTTCTGCTTTTTGTTCCTAGATTAGATTTTCTTTCCATTATTAATATGTCCAAACAAATGCACTGTTGAGTTTCATATTTAGCACTTTGCAAGCGGAAGCTGCTGCCTCACGTACTGGTGCAGGTTAGACGTGATGTGTGTGTGTCGTGTACGTGTAAGAATCACCGTGTTTGGCCTTTTTGGAGGGAGGCGAATTAACTGCCTACTTACTAACAGGTAGTTGTGCAGCTTCTAAAACTATAATGATATTCTGCTGGCTGGATGCTTTGTTATTAAAAGAATTAAAAATACAAGCTAGTTATGATGGTCTGTGTGCATGTTTCACAGTGGTGTCAGAAGCCATTAGAAGGCGAGTAAAAGGGCCCACTGAGGACTGGAAGTGGTGGCAGAGGTTCTCATGGATGGGAGAGGCTCACTTCTAGTTTCTCCAGAGGGCTTTCACGGGTTTGACTTCTTTCCGTTCCCCAGCAGTCCGTTTGTCAGGGATTTAGCACATCTCCTTGAGACGCCGTAGTGCTAGTTGAACCAACGCGCCTGCTCCTCATGTTGTCTTGAGCCTAAAGTCTTCCCATCACACTAAATCCCGTGATTTCAACTGAGCCAATGCTGCCTGGTTCACGTGGGTGGCTTTAGCCGGTCCCCTGGCCAGTAGTTCCTGTTCTGCAGAGGTCCGGGCCGGGGTGAAAGCACACAGCCATGTTATGTTGAGAAAAACTGAAGGTGGTGCTTCCTATCAGTTACGCCTTAGGACCTGCCTGTGTCTACAGCGTCTGCCCGTGACACGAGGAGGGAGGCACTCGGTATTTGCAGCAGGCGCGACGCTCTGTGCCCAGGCAGTTTCTGTAGAAGCCTCTTGGAGTGTGTGAAACTCAAGCATGCCCCGAGTTCCTCCGAGTAACTTCCTCGTGTTCCCATGCCCTTAGTCTGAAGACCTGGGAGCTTGTAACTGGACTTCCATGGCCCTACAGTGAGCCCGTTAGAGATAAGTATTTCTGTGCTGTGGAGGACTGTCGAGAGGTAACGAGGTCTCTGAACTCTGGGAATGCATATTAATCTCTTGGACTAAGGCACTCTAACTTCTCAGACAGGACTGCGTTGGTGGTTAATGCTTCTTGCTTCTTCTAACATGGTTCCATTTGAAATCCTCTGGTTAATGCATGGCACTCTTACAGTCCTCTCGTGCTGGTGCCAAAGCTCAGGACGGGGTTGTAGTTGTCACCTCTTGGGCTTCTGCTTTGGCGTGGCGCTCACGGGATGTGTAATTTGGTCTGTTTTCTCTTTTGGGTGCCCTGTATTGCTCTGTGCGTCACCGATGTGGAAACATGGAGACTTGAAAGAAGCTAAACTCCTCTCCCGGCCGGATTCAAAAGCACAGCCCCGAGGGGCCCTGTGCCGCGTGGTGTCGCAGGCGCTGACGTGACGCAGCAGATGACTGTACGGTCTTGAGTTTGGGGCGAGGGGGTGGTGTCACCGTGTCCTGAGGACGAGAGCGCCAGGCTGCCCGCGGGGCTGAGCAGGCGTTTGCGTTGGGATACTTGTCCGGGTTTAGATTTTCCCACTGTGCGTTTCGAAGCGTTGAATCTGTACCATATCTCGTACGTATTATTGAAGCTCTGGTGATTTGAACTGTCTGGAAGCTACAGACAAATCGTGGGAATGGGCTGTGAGGGTTTTCCTGCATTTTAAAAATAGCCTGTCTAGTTAAACCCAGGTAGGTGCTGAAACCTTCCTAATGTAGGCTTTGGAGAGCGTGCAGGAGTTTTATAGTGCCTGTCACCTTCTGGAAGGAAAGCAGCGCTCTGTCCATGTGACAGACAGACAAACAGCCTCTCCGGCCAAGGTGCTGGGGAGGCAGGGGATGCAGAGGAGTTCTGCTCGATGTAAAGACATCACGGGCGCTCGCTCCCTCTTCGTTACGAGCAGCTAGAGCCCGTGCCCGTTGCCTGTGGCATTGACGATGATCCTGTTGGGAGTGTTTAATTCATTATCCAGTGACCTTTTTACAGGAATCTTAGACCGTCCCAAAATCCAAATATAAACTGCCAGGAAGGAAACATTTGCATTCAATTTTAATCTTATTCTAGGAGTTTGAAGAGTGAAGTCACTTGATGTGCACTGAGAATGGAAGAGCAGAACAAAAAGATTCTTCCATGCTCCCTTCTTGCTCGGAAAAGACCAGGAGAGATTTCTAAAGAGATGTAAGAATAGCAAATGCAGAGCATCTCTGCTGTTAACTCTACTTGCTTCGTGCTGTGCTCGAGCCTAAAATCTTAAACAGCCTGCGGTTAAGGGGTACGGCAGAAGTAGAACCACTTCAAGTAGTCTTTAGCTGCGGATATGGCATCAAACCTCCTGCAGGAGGCCTTTGCAACAAACCTTCAAAAACCTAAATTTTGGTTTACATACATAGAATTGATACTGCATTCATCTTTTGTCCATGCAGTTGACTTTAATTTAAAAGGAAATTGATGAGTTCAGTGTGCTTATTTTTGTTATGTAGCTTTTAATTCTAGATGTTCATCTGAACTGGGGCTCCCTCTTTAGTTTTGGTGAATCTAAAAGTTATGCTGCCTTATACTTGCCGGTCATAAATGCTTATTTCTTCTAGTAAGGCCGTTATGTTGTTGTTCAACAAGAACTTCACGCTGCAGGACGGTACCGTCCTGGCTTCCTTCGTGTTAACTACCCGCTGTGGCTATAATCCAGGTGAGAGTGCCGAACCGTTTCGCTGGATGGTAGCTGGAATAGCCTAAAACTCAGACTTGCTAGTTGCTGGTGGTAAAAATCTGCTGTCGTAGTACAAAGGTCCCCAGCAGATGGGCTCATTCTCTGCAGAATTTCAGAAGCAGAGTGGTTTTGCACCTACCGGGGCTGCTGCCTTGCGGTGTAACTCTTGTCAGCCGTCGTAGCTGGTGGAAGAGCTGAGCCACGTGGGTAAGAAAGCAAGTAACCCGTGTCCTTATTGACAGAGCTGTATCCTAACTGTAACAGATCTGCATCTTTTGGTTTATTTTAGATGCGTATTGAGTGGAGTATCGGACAGGGACAGTGCTGTCGTCTCTGACCATGCAAGTGCTAGAATACTGGTTTGGAGAAGCTCGTAATGAATTCAGCAGAGTCATTCCTCTGCTCATCTCTTCTCCTGATGTTTTTCACATTTTTTTCCACAAACAACTTGTGCTATATTTGGAAATGATGTTTTGACTTGCGAACAGCCAATGAATATGAAAAAGCAGAGAAGAGGGGGTTGCCAGTTGACAGGGAACTTTTTAAATCTGCAAAGTATGGCTTGGGGAACCGCTTTTCTGTAGAGATTGCGATGGTTGTGCTCTAGCAAATGGGAAAATGGTGATTGTGGACCGTTTTCTCTTTGGGGAGGAACACGTGTGATTGATGATCTAGAAATCTGTGGTCTGCTGAAAAAATAAAACTAGCAAAAGATGTGGTTAAAAACACTGTCTGACCTTCCTGTGAAGTCCTGTGCTAAACAGACTGAGGATTGTGAATCGATCAGAGGAGTTACATCAGAGTCAGACGGGGAACGAGAGGGCTGAGTGAAATCTTGCATTCAAATATTCTAATGATTTCTCTTGGAATAAGTATTTCACATTAAGTTAGAGTATTATTATGAAAAGCGTTGAGAGATTGACATGCAGAAGTGGTATAATTTTAATCATACATTTGAAAATATTTTTATAAGCTCTTCACATTTTTCCTGTGTTTTCAATTTTTTGACAAGTCTTGTTAAAAAATAAAAAGCAAACACCACCAACTTGTCCTGAAAACTTCTGTTTTCTCTTTTGGACTTGTGTGTTTAATACGAGGTAATAGTACTCTAGAGGTATAGGTGCAAGACAAAAACCAGTAGTTTAATCTCATTTAATTAGGCTGGGGAAAACTGAACAGAGTAGGTGACTGCTATCGTTAGGAAAGACAAAGGCTATTAACTTGCTTTGCCAGAAAACACGGGAATCCGTGGCTTCCTTCGCTGCGCTCGGGGAACAGCGTGTAGGACTCAGCGAAACGACCTAGCGCTGCAGACTGGCTGACGTTTCGATGCGGCGCTCTCGACTCAGTCATCCGGCTCGTTTGAGGAGTCGCAGCCAAAGAACGAGGTGGCTCCCTGGGACGAGGTCAGGACTAGAGCGCGTGTGTGGTGGGGAGCATCTGATCCCTCTGGACAGGGTGGACTCGACAGCTAAAAGCCGCAGGCGGGCTTTAAGGGGTCGTTCATGCCCCCACCTCTGATACGGCTGAGCCCATCTGCCGCCGTCCGCCCGTCCTTGCGGCTATCGCGCTGCTTCCCTGTGGCAGCAGGGGCTGTGGAGGGGAGGAGGGCGGGCGGCTCCGAAGGGATGGTTTGCCGTGCGTGGAGGCGGTCTGGAGAGCGCAGGCCGGTCGGTCAGGAAGGTTTGTCTGATGTTTGCCGGTCGTACGGGAGGGACGCTCAGGAAGGACCGACCCGCTTTGGCGGGCAGGTAGATCTCATACCTAGGGTCGCCCCGTGAGTGGGTACTGGGCAATAACTAACTATTCAACGTGTTTTTCCAGATTTGCCTTTTGAAAGTCCTCTCGTATGGAAATGTGTTTGACTGCAGCCTTGGGACTTTACAAATTGCTCCAACACCTGTACAGAAAGCTGTCGAGTTTCCCTGTACCACCGGCTGTCTCCCTTCACACACAGCGTGCAGCGTGTGTTTAATTTGATACGTTTAAAAGCATTGATTTAATTCACCTTCCCACAGTATTCCCAAGACTGGGATTATCCTGGTCTTTTGTGGTATCTCTGAGAAGCGAATCAGAATCTAGTATTTTGCTATGGTGACGGGCAGCATGTTTTTGTCACGGTATAGCTACTCCGAAGTATTTATGTTGTCGAATCAAATAGTTTAGATAATACGGAGTTTTTGTGCAGACCTGGAATCGAGCCTTGAACCTTCATGTGAGTTTGCTCCTCGGTTGCCTGTAGGGGACTGGGGCGGCCCTTTCATCGCTGGGTTGTTGTTGCGATGGGAATGTTACTCGGTGTGAAACTAAGTTAAGTTTCAAGGTGGAGGGCAGCGCTTTGTGGGATACTGTTTCCCACTAGTCCTTGGGTTATCCCGGTTTTTCAGGAACCAGAAGCAGCAGGTGGCTGTGTTCAGAACAGGGAGGTCCCTCTGCGGGCAGTTAGTTGCAGCAGCAGTAGCTTTACCTGTAGTCCAAAAGAAATGCCTTCTCTCCCCTGATTCCTATTCCTACTTAGTAATAACTTCCTTTTCGTTTGCTTATGTTTTTAGCGAAGTTTTGGCATCCGTTCAGCACGACTGTTGTGAAAGGCTGGTGGGCTCTCGCTGGAGAGCAGCAATGGCAGTGCGGTGCTGCCGTGGGGGAGGCAGGCTGCCCGCAGCCAGAGCCGCGGCCGGTGTCACGGGGGCTCTCGGCAGCGCCGTGTAAAGCTGCCAGCCCCTTCCCGCACGCTGCTTCTCTTCCACTCAGGCTAAAACCGAGAAACCCTTTGCAAAGTGTCAAGACGGTGCTGTTCCTGTTGCTCGAGGTGTGCTGCAGGCTCACGGTATAAATTGTACTGGTGACACATAGACAGCAGCAGTTACAAGTGTGCATAACAGAACTTTGATTTTATTTTTATCCTTTCATGAGCGTGCAAATTGTCTAACAAGGTAGCAAAGTCAGGTATATCAAATCTGTTAGAAAATGCTAGAATTCAGTTCCTCCATCTAACTGTATTTTTGTTGCATGGTTTTCAATTAAAAAAAAAAAGCACAAGTGGGTTTCTGCTCTGACTTGCAAATTCTGTGGTGATAAATATAGTCATCGCTCCCCCCCTTCAGTTATACTACGATGCAGTTCTTATTTGGCATGGTCTTCACTAAATCTGTTCAGACAAGCTCTTGTTTTCCCTCTTGGTATAAAGGCTGAGTAGAGCGAAAGAACAGAACCGTCTGAAAGAAATGCTAGAAGACGTGCAGAGAGGAGAGCCTGCAGGTGAAGAAGTGATCCTGTGGCGAAGGCAGGAAATATCCCTTCTCCGGCAGCCTCTGTGCTGATTCTCCTTGCTGAGATCAAGCTCAGCAAGAGTCACTATTCCAAGACTCTGTCAGGTGGCCGCGGCTGATGCACACCATGTTTTCTGGATGCCGGTTTCGTTAGACGTGTGGGGAGTAATAAGCGGAGCTTTGACCGCTCGAGCAACTGAGATCAGTCGCAAATGTGATCGCTTGGCAGCTGCGGCTTGGAGAAATAAGCTCAGAGTTTGAATTCCAGAGGCCTTGAATCCTGGCTCTGTCACCAGTTTGCCAAATGGTTTACAGCTAATATATTAATATATTTTTCCATTTGTTAAATCCTCTGATCTCACAAAGCCAGACAGACTGGATGTTTGTCAGGCCTTGAGAGCATGGAACAATGAGCATCTGAGCAAAACACCATGAGGAGATGAGGAATGTTATATTTCTTTCTGGGTTTTGAAGCTTTGTAATAAATAGAAGAAAATATGGAAGAGAAAGATAAAAATGTTTAACAGTGCCTTTATTCATTAAGTATGGAATGATTTGGCAGTCTTACCCAAGAAATAGATGTGAACACAATCTTATCATCTTGTATCTTAACATGTCCTCACGGGAACTTGAATTCTGGCATAGACTTATGTTTCCACGCTTGTGTTTGCATCATAAATCATTACAATAGTTTTAAGACTAATATTTTCATGTGAAGTTAGCTTGGAAAAATGTGGGTAATGTGGCTTTGAAAGCTTGCTCTCATCACACCAATCTTCATTACCATGTCGAAATCCACAAGACCGCAGACCTCGAGGAAGGTTTACCTCACGCCTCCGTCCCCTTTGGGGGAAGCAGTTTCCCCCTTTTTTGCTTTCGAATGTGCAAGATCCTTCCTTCGATGACGGGTGATAAGTTTGTGGGTTACTTGAGTGTGTGTAGCCAATCATTCTTTCAGTGACACACGTGTATTGTGGCAGAGATGTCCTTCCCTTGGCTTAGTATCAGGCTTTATTGCCCTTTGTGTTCATATAATGTTAACGCAGTTTTATTAAACTGTGGGAAGCAAGTGGTCGTGGCCGTGCCCAGCCTGCCCCCGCTCTTGCAGCGTAGCCTTAAATCAGACAGGGCTCTTTAGCCCTCTTCACTTACCGAGATGAAGACAGACAGCGACTCTTATCTCTGATTTCTCTTCTAGATCAACCGAGATTCATGTTCTTGCTCTTACATCTTCTGCGTTGTCTTTAATACCGATCATCATTTGGGTTAGGGATGTTTTTTGACCCAGACTCCGCTGTGTGTCTTCCCATGCAGAAGTTCAGGGAGCTCTGCTCGGTTTTCTGCAAGTGTCACCCTCGGCTTGTGTGTCTAAGAAGTTTTGAGCTCCTGTTTGAAGTTTTCCATGTGACTGGGGTGTTTGCAACTTGCCTTTTGCTTGTCATTTCTCTCCTGCTTAGTAAGGATTAAATTCATGGTGCAGTTTTTGTGTACTTGCAAAGCAGTTTCTCCTCACTGGGACTTGATGCTTGTTGCTGAGGATGACAGACGTTTCAGGCTTCATTTGAATCTCTTGATTGCTTGCGACCCCTTCCAGAAATCTGACATAAACAGGATGAGCTTGCAAATCTACTTCCCAAAGGAGACCAGGATAAAAGGTTGCTCTTGTTTGTTTGTTTGCTTCTTGCAGCAGCCAGAACAAGCTTGATAATGTAGCTTCATTTTCAGCCAGCAAGGAGCACCACACAGCATGCCAAGGCTTGTTCACCGGTAAAAATTACTGGATTTCCTCACCTCTCCCCTTTTGATGTACTGAACGAGGAGTCTGAAGTTTCAACGCGACAGCTGCTGGGCTATGGAAATGTGCAATAGACCCAGGGAAGTTTTGAGAGCTTGCAAAATCCTCGTCTTTGAAAATGAAGCTCATCCACGACGGCGGTGACTCCTCCCTCTCTCACCTCTGCGCAGAGACAGTGCAGTTGGATGGCGATCACGTCCTGTACCTGCGCGGTAGCGCTGGGGGCGTCGGTACCTGGCTCCAGGCGCTCCTTGACCTTTCACAGCCCGCAGGGGGGTTTGTACCGCCGGTGCTGACCAAACCGATCCACCTTGTCCACCAGAGCAAATCCAGCGATGTGATCGCCTTCGCGCAGCCGTGTTTCTAATCGCTGCGGCAGTCCCTTTCCAAGAGCAATTAAAACCTCCTGGAAGGTTGTCTCTTACCGTGGCTTTGTTTTCAGTTGTAGCATAAAGACAGTGAATACGTAAAAAATCTGTGCTCAACGAGATCCCTTCCCGTTGTTTGTATCCTCCTGAGACGCTTGATTAATGAAATTCTCGTCTGATGAAGAGTGTGATATCAATCAGTCCTCTAGGATTATATCCCACAAAGCTTGTACCTGGGAGGAATTTCTATTAACATGTCAACATAGCGAGCAGGGTTAAGGCTGTTGTGTTACCTCTCTGGTGCTTACATGCTATGCATAAGTGATACACTGAAATATGTTGATTGAATTACGTTACCGCATAATTTTGGGGGTACATCTTTTTTTCCAATGGGAGCATCCTTTTCTTTCTCTGCCGTTAGACCTTCAGAAAGGCCTTATATCTATTGCAGGGCATGATATTGTTGGAGGGAGGAGTTCTGCAAATTACTGATGAAAACTGTTTTCTGTTTTGGCTGTTTAAAAAAAAAAAAAAAAAAGCTAAAATGTGCAGTAGTGTTGACAACGCCAGCGTTTCTAGACGGGCTCAGATGGCAGGTCCATCTGGTGCAGCGTCCTGTTCCGACGAGCAGAGCAGCATCCACCCGCCGCGTCCAGAGACGGAGCACGCTCCCCGCAGCTGGCAGCTGCCGCGCGATGATCCTCCGCGTGCAGCGCGACGCGGGGGCTGACGCTAAAGCCCCGACGCGTTCGGATTAACTCTTTTCCCAAGATTTGTTATAGCACTGCTGGCAAAGTGTTTGCTCATACCCAATAACTTTGCGCAATTAAAAAGGAATCAGTTTGGAGCAGCCTGCCCGGCGAGGTGCTGCCTGCGGTCTGCCTGCCGCTGCCAGATCTCTGGGCAGGCGCGGGGCTCTAGGAAGGGGGGCGGCTGTCGGGGCATATTTGGGGGTGAGCGGTTTTTCATAAGCTGGGAGAAAGGTTTCCCCATTTCTTTGGGAAGAGGAAAACAAAACACACGTATCTGGTCAGTTTTGAAATCTCATTTAATTTCAGAATTAAGGAAATAATTGCAAACTTAATTTACTTTAAGAGATTGGATTTTCTAAGGTGCGCCTCTTGCGTAAGCTGTTTGTTTTTCCCATCCTGCTGGAGGTTTATGTTTTATCCTCTCCACAGAGGTTTTCCCCTTGCGTGGAAGTGTTTTATGCAATAACCCTCTCTGCTTTGGGGTTTGTAGGCTGTGTAATGTGACCAGTCTGGAAAGGAAAGAGTTTGTGACCTGGGTCAGAAAGAAAATACGCTTTCCGGGGTGTCGGGGGACGGGGCACGGACACAGCTTTGTGTGTTCTGCATGATTTACCGTACGGGGCGGTTAGTTGTCGATGTGGCGGTGCTGGCAACCCTGCACAGTGGCATGAAGCGTGGGAATTCTTGCCCTTTCTTGAAAGCTCAGTTTTTCCCGTCCGAGTCTGCCCGTGTACCCGCAAAGGGTCAGCAGGAAGCCTGGGAGTCCCACAACGTCCGAGAACCATGTTTACATGCTGGTAAAGATCCCGTTGGCATGCACAGTAGCTCTGGCATAAATTCTCTTGAGGAAGTTCTTTAAAAGGAGAACTTAAAGAGCTTAACCTAAAAAGTCCCATTTTCCCCTTTGGCTGTTCTCCATCTTCCGCCCAGCCCTCTTGGCAGCCAGCGGGGTGAGAGCTGGCCCTTTGGCAACAGAGAGCCCCTTCCTTTCCCTCGGCCGTAGCGGCTTTCCGAGGACACGGAGCGAGGCTCCCGCGGCCCCGACGGCCCGGCGCTTTGCCCGGCAGCGTGTCCCGCTGCCCCGGCCGGAGCCGCGGTGGCGGGGATGGGCCCTGCTGCCCGTGGCCGCGTTACGTGCTCGGAGCGCTCGGGCTTGGCGCTGGGCGGCTGCGCTGGCCGGCTGCCGTGGTATTTCATTCGTAATGAAATAATGGTTAAATTTAAAACAAAGGCATCGCTTTTTACGTTGAATATTCTCCTCTTACCTGAAAACAGAGCTCCTTTTGACCCAAAATATTTGTAATTGCCTTAAGGTCCTGATTTGTTGCCTTTCTAAACTGCCTGCTTAAATGTGCCTCAGCGCCGCTTTCAAACTGGGCCGTCACCAGGAGCTCCACCTCTTCCAGCGCCCAGAAATTTCAGGTTGCGAGCGCAGCTCTGAAAACAAATAACAACTGCTCAAAATCTACCCGCTCCCTGGTTCCACAGGGCGAAGCATGGTGATGGGGTGGAGGGGTGAGGAAGAAGCCTCATATTATTATTATTTTTTTTTTTTTTAACCCATCCTACCTGCCTACTACAAACGGCCTATTTTCTGCCCCTAATGGTTTCTGCCTAACAAATGGTGTTTCTTTTTTACAGCGTTATGATCCTGGACTTGTTGTGGTGATGGTAAACTTAGCAGTGGTAATTTTTTATTTTCAGACTGAATTACTCCTTTTGTCATCAGTGCACCAATATGTTAGGCTTACTTTCTCTGTTGTAGCCATCATCCTTCTGCTTGGTCTTTCATTTTCCTTTCCTTTCCTTTCTTTATGCACACTTGTCTGATCCTTGTTCATTAAAGGGTATTGCTAAGAAGGGATGTTTCTGTTTGTGTTAGAACTGCCAAAATCAGTTTAAACATAAATTTCTAATACTGTCCAAACTTGATTTTTTTTTCCCCAACACGATGGGCACTAGCACTTGCTACTGCAATTTCCAAATAGATTTAAAAAACAAAACAAAACAAAACCAAACCAAAAAACTTTGACTGCCTTAGAAGGCAAAAGTACTGATGCATTGTTTGTACGCAGGGGTTTACCAGGGCAATGAGGCTGCGATGAATGATCTCGATTGCTGGAGAAACACAATTAAAAAAGAAAAAAACCAAACAAAACAAAAAGAAAAAAGCTTGAAAAAAAAATTCCTATCAGTTGTTGGCACTTGCTGCCAGCCATTCCATTTGGGTTCGCCGCTTACCAGTAAATCCCTGGCTGAGACGTTATGAAAGTGATATTGCACTTAGGAAGTCATTTTTATAACCTGTCTTTAATTTGGTCCTTTTGCTAAAAATTGCAGTCACTGCTTACTTTATTATACCATTGGGCGTAAGAGAAACACTTTCAAACGGAGAACACTTAAAATACCCAAACGAAAGCTCGATTCAAAATATTATTTTGGATCAGCGTGATAACTGTTTTTGGACTCGGTGGATATATGCCCATCAAATTTATGGGCGTATACACAAAACCATAAAGTGATTAATTAAGCGGACTTGTTTCTGAAAGCAAAACACATGCCTCTGTACTTTAAGAGTTAAAAAGAGACAGGTCTGGCCAGCGTGGGTTCCCTTTGAGGACTCCGTGGAGTCCGAGATCTGCGGGCTGTCGTTTTGCAGGAGTCGGCGAAAGCTGCTATTGGAGAGGAGAGGAGGCGATGCCTACACAGGTTTTCTGAGGCAGTTTTAAAGACTTTAACCTTTTGCGCATGTGGATGGCAATGGAATATTTCTGGCATGATTAAAACCTGTAGATCTTTTAGCCCAAAGGTATAATATATGTGTATGTGTGTATAACAAAACAGTTGTTTACGCCAAACCAAGAGCAATAATAAGGGAAGTAAACATTCTGTTTTTTTACTCAAGGTATGCACCGGATAAGGTAAGTACTTTTTCAGTGGGCTTACATCACAACGAACAGCGCGAGTTGTGATGTAAAAATAAAAATAATAATAATTTAAAACAAAAGCTGTGGTAGTAAAGTGCTTGTCTGCCCCATTTTGCTTTGTTTGGCTGGTTATGAGTGGATTAAAGATATGTTTTAAAAAAAAAAAAAAATCTCCAGCATAGTTTGATTAGTTCAAAGTCAATTTTCTTCGCAACTAGTCCTTTTCACAGCTTACAGATGACGGAGCGAGTGCTAGAGCATCTCTCCGCGGGGGCCGGGGAAGCAGGTGCTCGACCACCTGGCCTGGACCGGGCGGGCGTTTGGGTGAAAGGAGCTTGGCTTCTGCGCCACGCTTCTCCGTCAGCTTTCCGTACTCTTGGGAAGGGCCAAAAGTGGGCGGGAGGGAGGCTTCCACATCTTCTACAGGAAAGTGCTAATCAATTATTAATGCGGTAGAGCAGTAAAATGTATTTAATAGCTTTTTCACTTGCATCAGAAGATGAGGAGAATGTATTGCCTGATGTGGAAGCGTTGAGGAGAAGGCTGATCTCTCAAGCCCTGTTGACAGCCCTGCCCTAGGACTTGTCACGGTTGAACATTAACCACGAGTATGTTTTACGTGACCAGTTAATGTTCAGAAAATACCGTTTATCGGTACTCAGGGTGCATTTAACTGTAACCGGTTTGGAGCTGAGAAGCAGGTTTGGCTGTAAGCTGTGAGAATGGCTTGTGTTTGGTTCACTGTAGCTTTCTGGTCTCTGCACTCCAAGGCAAGATCTCTAACCACCCAAACCCAATGTGTAAAGCGAGCTGTGGCGACGGTCCGGCCGCTGACCGCCTCTGTGTGTGTTCCTCTTACAGGGAGGACGGATCCCATCCCTATCGTCGTCAAGTACGATGTCATGGGCATGGGGCGGATGGAAATGGAGGTAAGCTCGCCCGTCTCTGGCTCCTGCCCTGCACCCTGTCACTCCTTGCATGGCTCCCGGGGAGTTGATAGGGAAGAAATTTAATAGTGAAAATTTGCACATCAAAGGTAAAGAAAAACTGGCTCTTAAATCTACACAGTAAGAAAACTCTTCTTCAAAACGCGTGCTCTGTTTTCCCCGGGTACCCGAGCTCTGAGGTCTGGATGCTATCTGAAATTCACTTCTGCAAAGCCGAGGCTGCTGCCAGCAGTGGACGGGCCTGCCGCGAGCCTCCGTCTCGGAAGGATTAATGAACCGTTTTGCATGTGGGTTACGCTGTGGGATGACAAAAGAGGGAAAGTGAAATACAGTATGCGAAGATTCTGTTTCAAACCTCATCTTTTTAAAATTACACGTTCTGGCAGTCTCAGTAGTGCAAAGTATTTATGGGACAAATTGCATCTCTCTCTTTTTTTTTTTTTTTTTTTTTTAAAAAAGCTTGACTACGCCGAAGATGCCACTGAGCGGAGGCGTGTACTGGAGGTGGAGAAAGAAGACACCGAGGAGCTGAGGCAGAAGTACAAGGTACTGAAACGGGGGCATTAGCATCAAAGTTCCCGTGGGCTGAATGGGAGGGGAGACGTTCTGATAGGACAGAGCTCTTCTCGTTAGGCTGCGGTAATGTTAGTTGGAATTAAGTATTCTTGGGTTTTGTCATTGTTGAGATTATTTATATTTTAATGAACTGGTTATTCACTTCCTGGAATTAATCTTGATGATTGTTTAGCTGCTTAGGAGCGACAGGATAGCAGCAGGCCTTTCTCTGGGTGCTTTGCTCCTGTTCTGGAAAGAACAGTCCTAGGGTAAGCAAAACATTTCCTTCCCTAGACCCAGGGCTGCCAAATTTTTCTAGTGAACCTGCCACGTTGTCAGCACAAAATCTGCAGATGCAAATGTTAGATGGGCAGTTATCAGCTGGAAGCGGCGTAGATCTGCTGTTTTTACTGAGCAAGCAGTAAGTAGTGCATTATCATATTGTTGCATAAATCCCGCTTGCTTTGGAATGGTAGGACGTGGCTCCAGTTTTGAGAAATCGATGGGCTGTATCTCTTTGGAAGAATTTCTCAGGCAGCGTTAAAAAAACCCCACACATATATTCTGTATTTCCACAGGGTTTAGAAAACCTGTGGGGTTTTTTTGTAAGCCAAAGACTTATCTTTTTAATGATAAAAATGGGCCATCGTGTTGGCGTTGAGCATGACATGTTGGAGCATACTTGGATTAGCTGTAACTGAGTTCTCTGTGGAGACATGGTCTTTGCTAGTCCTTTAATCCACTCTCCTGCTTACCAGCCTGTGAAGTACATCAAGTCTTAGGAAAGCCTGCTTGTTTAATTGTCCTGAGATTTGAGAAGTACCGGGGTTGAAGAAGAGCCCTAGATACCAGAATAAAGTGCCAGTTTTGCATAAATTTTAATTCTTTGAGGAATAATGGAAAAGTAGTTTCAATTCCATTAAAGTTAAACATAACCACGGCAAATCTAAAATTGCATTTCACCGGTTCAACAATTAATACTGCAGGCAGTTTATTCAGCTACAAAAATTTATAGCCTCCTTTCCTGATTTTTTTTTTTTTTTTCCTTCTTGAGACCTTGACTTGCTTGGCAAGTGAATTGCTGGTATATTTGTTCATTTAAAAATAAAAGCCATTGTAATTACTTTTAAAGCTAATTATTAGTTTGGAGCTGAAGGCAGTTAATGATCTCTTCTGGCACACTTTAAAGTACAAGTGTGCTCTTAAATGGGCTTATGCAGCCGCTGCCGAACAGTTCCTCTACGTCCAGGTGCACGTTCTCCTTGAAGATATTTCTCCTTTTTGTTGTTTTTAATCTCCTGCTGGGCGGCATGCTGCTCGCACGCTACAAAGGGAAGGTTTGGCCCTGACATTGGCCGTTCTCCGGCAGCGTGCGGCCAAAAGCCTGGATCCCTTTCTGCAGCAAGCCCCCAGCTGCGATGCTGGGCATCTTCAGACAGCAGCTGTCGAGCACAAAGTATTTCTTCATTGCGGAGTGATTGGTGGGAGCTCTTGTGTGAATTGCACGTAATGATGTTTTGTCTCAGGTCTGCAACGCGATTTATGGTAAAGTTCTTGGGTTTTGCAATTGTCTTTTCAAATGCGGTTGAACGCGCAGTGCTCTCACCGTTTTGTCTTCCTGCCGTTATTCGGCACGGATTTTTTTTTCTTTCAGGAACTCTGTGGAGCAGTAGCAGTCTCTCCCAACTCAGATGTGTTTTTATTAGCATGCTTTATTGTTAGGCTCTTGCATTTCTGTATTAGTCTGTGAAAATCTCTGCAAGCGTAATGTTTTTCATTGCTCCGCAGGAGTCCATTATGTAATTGCCAACTGTGGCCGCATCCTGATTAGCCATTCAGTGAGCCTCAAAGGAATTTCAGATAACTCTGCAACCAAGAAGCAAGCAAGAAATGTTCTTTAATTCCCTTCTTTTGTATAGATTCTGGTCACTCAAATGGCTGTGTTTTCATTGTTTGGCCACAGGATGCTTTCTAAAAAAAAAAACAAAACCTACGCGTGGTGCAGGAAGCTTGTTTAGGGTTTCAGAGGAACCTGAAATGTCATTGTTCTGTGGATCTCACGCTGCTCTGTTTCCCTTTCTTGTCTTCCTGGGGACCTGCTTCAGGCTCAAACCTCTAGCTAGTTTAGTTGATTTTTTTCTTTTTTTCTTCTTCTTAACAAGGGCCTCCCCTAATAGATGGAAGCAGGAACTTGAAATAGATTATTTTGTTATTTAGAAGGTGAACAGTGCTTTAAATTGAAAAAAACCTTTTAGCTGTAGAATTTTTCAGATATTCCCCCCCCGCCTTTGAAATTGTTTACGTGAATCTTGCGTTATAGAAAGCATGCTCAGCAATATTATTTTAATGTAATTTTGGTGTGGTAACTGGGAGATAAACCATATTGCCTTGAACAAGATCTTAAATAAAAAGAAAAAAAGCTTTCATAGTATATCTTCTTTAAATGTTTGCTAGCTCCTCTTGCAAATGCAAGGGAATTTCCCATAAGAAGTTTGTATTGAAGACAGAAACTCTTAAACTCTTAAGTGGTTTTTCTCAAATGTTAGGCTAGTTTTTCTTACATGATTTCTCATTATTCCAGTTGAAATGCATATGGTAAATAGCTCTATGGGGTATGCTGGTGTTAGTACAGGGTACTTTGTCATACAGCCTTTGTGGCCTTTTTTTTTTTTTACTATGCATCAGCGTAAGTGCTTCCATCTTGTTAAAGTAAACCTTCCCCAGCTTGCTTCTAAAAAGTGGCGATGTTTTATTAATTTTGCCGGTGGGATTGTAATTGAAACGCCCTGGCTAGAGGAAGAAGATGCTTAGCTCTGAGATTAGGGTGCGTTTCAGAGCCCCCCCCGGCTGCTGAGCCCCCCAGCTCTGCATCGGCTGCGGCTCTGCCCTGGGGACGGGGCTCCGGAGCAGCGCTGCCTCGCTTCCAGGCACTGGGACTTCAAGCCATTACAGCCACTTGAGGGACTGGGATTTCCACCGAGTCCCAGAGCCTTTTGCCACTGCTAATCCAAAAGCTGCTACTTTTCCTTGTAGCGGAAGAGGGGAGGACATGACCATCGCCAATTTAGACACTTCACCTTTGCTTGGAGGTTTGGCTTTGCACCTATACAAACGTTGAATTATCTAAGGGAAAAAAAATACTGTCTGCAACCTGTAAGGCGATCTCTCTCCCTCTCTTTTATTAAATGGCAACTGCCTGTACCCACTCCCCGTGTAATCACTGTATTTGAGCTCAGCTTAATGGGCAGCATTGTTCCTGGGAAGATTTCACCGACTGAAAAATTACACTGAAGTGAAATAGGCTCAGTGGTTTCGGAACTGTGCTTTCCCAGCCGCGGATCTGTGTTCCTCCCTATTGAATTGCAGACAAACTGAGATCAAGCAGACATCTGTTAGCACTCAAAATGGAGGAAGTATCAGCATTTGAAGTTCTAAGATTCTGTTCCAAAAGCAGTGATCTTCCTTGGTGCGATGTGTATTTTGCGCATCTTATGCGAGCAGGCAGCTGCCAGTTTGTTTATGTGTTAGCTTGAGGCTTTGAACCTCTCTCTTTATCTCAGACGATCCAGCAGGCTCTCCTCTTGCAGCCCCAACTGCCTTCCTGCCATCAGCACTAGATTTTTTTGGTTTTTTTAAGCAGTCTCCTTTTACTGATGACAAGATTATGTTCTGTCTATGTTAGGAAACTGGGTCAGGGCTAGGTTGGTAGTATTGCAAAGTTATCCTTCGTACCTTTTAATTTGCAAAGACTGGTCAGCTTAATAAATATAATCATCAGTGTACACTAAGGTTTTCCTTAAAGGCCTAGTTCATCGTCTTCCAGTTTGTTTTCCAAGATGTTTAACAGAAGTGGTTTTTTCTTTTTTTTGTTAATTTTGCAGGATTATGTTGATAAAGAAAAGGCAATTGCCAAGGCTTTGGAAGACCTCAGAGCAAACTTCTACTGTGAACTCTGTGACAAGCAGTATCAAAAGCATCAAGAGTTTGACAACCACATAAACTCTTACGATCATGCTCACAAGCAGGTAAACAAGTGCTGATAGCACAGTTCATCAATTTTATATTCGTTGCAGCAGTCTTGTTTGTGGTTAATACTTTGAACTTCCCCAGTGTATCAGTTTTCCTTATAGCCCCAGGGATAGGTGTTTTATGTCACTGGTTAAGATTCTTATGCTCACCATACATTTAAAAAAACCCCAAAACAACAAACAAAAAACCCGACTCGCTGTTGGCATCAAGGAGCCCAGTTTTGAATGGGCTGCTGCTGAACTGGGAAGAGTACAGATGGATATGAATGGCTCCTAGTTTGCATCAGCTTTTAATATAGCACGACTTTGGAGAGTGATGATACGCCACGTGTGCGCATTTTAATACTTTAGTCTGTGTTCTGTCAAGTTACTGAAAGCAGACTAGGAAATAATGGGCTGTGTCAAAGGAATCGTAAAAAAGGAGCACTTTCCAAATTCCGTAACCCTCAGGAGAAGGTGGATTCAGAATCTGTGTGGAACTGGCTTTGGTCCCAAGGTAGGGATGTACCGTAGTATCTACGTGATAGTTCATGCTGCGCAGTAAATAATAACAGTTCACGTTTTAGCCTGGTCTATTTGACCATTCGAAGCTGCTAAATGAGATGTAAATGTACAGTAGATAGCAGTGTTGTGCTCATCTAGAGATGAAATTGCTCAAAGGAGGTTTTTTGATATTCCTAGTCATAAATTCTAACAATACAATCATTAAAATGCTGATAACTTCCAGAGGATGTGCTGTAGAGTACTAGATCTTGCAAAATAGCAGTGAAGCAACAGCTTAAAAACAAGAATATGGCATTGCAGAGTATGATTTTTTTGTGTATTAAGTATAGGGTATGATAGTTCAAGGTAAATTCACTCAGGGAGTCTCAACAGGAAATCTGACGGCAGGGCAGTTTCTGTTTGAGTATTGTGGTGAACTGTGGTTTTATAGAATTAAGAGCAGAAATTCATTCATTTACTTTGTATTGGGAAAACGGGCTGCTTCGGCCGAGCTGGTGCAGAGTCGTGATACCTGATAGCAGTGTACTTCATCTAAAGTTTTCCATCGACTTGGTTGACACTTGAGTGCAATTCCATGCATCTGTTTAGGAGGTGGAAGGACCTGTTTGTGTCACATTCTTACAGCCTGGTGATGCAGTATGATTATGTCAACTCCTGTTTCAAACCCTTGGGTGATTAATAGGGGGAGTGACGTGAGGTTGGCAAGGCTGAGAGTTTTTTCTAGCATCTAGAGATGCTGTGGAAGAAGAAACAAAGCAACCACCCCTCGTTGGTATAAAAGGAGTCATCAGTAGGGGTGCAAGAAGAGTGACCTGAAAGAAAAATGTCTTGGGAACGCACAGGGTGGCGTAATCTTCTCATCGGTAGAAAGAATTTGGGGGTTGCTTGGTACTGCTGATTATTTGTAAATGAATTGATGTTCTTGGATAATTTGCAGTAACTTCAGGCAGGCTTTGGAGAAAATGAGCCTTCAAACTCTCCCTACATCACTCAGCATTAATTTCTAGTTACACAGGGATTTAAACAAAGAAGCAATCATGCTTTGCTTACGGAAAAAATTGCTTGCCCAGCTTTATGTCGTGCTGCAATGTGTGTCACCCTGTTGGGTCGGTGTTCAGTAAGTGAACTTGAAACTACCTAGAAATAATGAAGGTAAATTTGCATAAGTAACACAATCTCAGTTCTGTTGTTCATTACCGCTCAAGATAGGCTCGGTTCTAACAGTCTATTTGAAATTTTAAGGTAGTTTAAAAAAAAAATGCTCTGCTTTTCATAATATGTTACACATTGATGTTTCATGTTTTGCCTCTTTGGACAAGAAGGCAAGGTTACATAAAGGCTAACATAAATTTTTTGAGGAAAAACATAAAGTTTTCGTAAAAGTAGGCTAATCAGTAGGCTTTCTTGGAAAGATGAGACATTACGGTATCCTAGATAATTACAGCAAACCAGCTTGGTATATATAATCTGCAATGTTTTGTCTTCTCAGCGGTAATTCTTGAGGCAACAGTGCTTCAGTTTTGCCTTTTTCTTAGCTCGTTGAACAGATTTCCACGGGATCATTTTTGCTTTTAAGTATTTTTAGTTACACGTACCCACGACGTTGAAGTGTTTGCTTATTCCTTCTGTGGCTCAGCGAGCATTAGGCTGTCCCTGTAAATAGATGTTCCATCCTCAGATCCCTTTCTGCTCCCGAGTTATAAAGACACTGTCTTGTATTCCAGGAAGGAACTCAGGATTATTGCGAAACAGGGACCATAGGTAAGTGTATTGATCCCTACCGGATAAATTTTGGACCCACCAAACAATTAAAGGGGAGGTTTTATTGTTGTTATTTCCTGACTATACTGGTTTGATATAGCATTCGGATATGTCTGAATCAACCTCAACACCAAGTTTCTATCCAAAAGGCAGTATTTCTAGATTACCTTGACTGGGAAAATAATCTTCAATTTATTATCACAAACCATTGGCCTGTTTAAGTCATTGTATTTTAAACATCTTGTTGGAGGCGTGCAATGTTGTTCTCTAGATTTTTTTTTTTTTTTTTTTTTTAAATTAGGTTGATACTTGCAATGAGAAGTGCAGATGTTTTGAAGAACAGTAACCCTATCTAGTCACCAAATGGTCAGTCCCTCTCAGGGAAGCCAGAGGGCTAAAAGCAACTTGAGTTCATACCGATGGCACTGCAAGAGGAAAAATAAACTCAGTTCTCTTCAAGCTCCTTCAGTGAGCAACTGAAAAAGGCCGTAACCATAGATGCCATAACTTTTTGTACCCTGGAAAGCTACTGATATCTTTAATGGGTTTTTTTAGCTGTAAGATCTTGAACCTTGCAACTAGAAGGACTGGTGGCTTATGAAGGACCCCTGCCTCTGATGTTGCACAGTCCTGACTGTCAACAGAGTAATAATAATCAACAGACAAATGCGAAAGGCGGCAAACGTAGAAAAAAGCTTCTGCAGCTAGCGAGGAACTTGGGTAGTGAAGATGGACCCAGTGTATTTTTGTGCTGCTTTCCTGCAGCTATGTGATGGCCAGATGCTCGAGAGCTCCCACGGTCCCAGAAAACTCCGGACTTAGTGGGAATGTATCCTTAGGGCATGACATCCGCATGGGCCCTTAATTCGGTTTTGGGGTTTGACATCAAGATAGAATACTTCATGGTAGATTTGCGTGAAGATGAACGTGAGTCACCTTATCTGGGGTTGTACCCAGTTTGTGTGTTCTTATCAAATAAACCTAATGTGTATTGCCCGTCACTTAGAGCAGCTTGCAAAAGTTGGTACGATTGGAATTATCTTACGTGTAAGTAACGTAGCATTTACAGTCAGCTTTTATTGCGTTTTTTACTGCGTCTAAGAACTAACTTACAGAATCTCGTATACGGTCACCTCTTTCCCGCTAGCATGCCTGATGAAGGGTTGAGCTGTTTACTGAGTCACTGACCCAACAGAATAAAACCTTCTGAATTCCATGTGAAAAACAAACGTGTTCCTCTGTGAACTTTTGCCGGGTGAACTGTGAGAACGCTAACCAGTACTGAAATGCAGGTTTTGATGTAGCTTTCATTTTATTTATTTCTAAATGTGTGGCATTTTGGAGGTGTAGGTGATTAATTCTGCATAGATTCTCTTTATAAAAGGACAAAGGGAATGTATTTCCATAAAAAAGTTCTTTGGGAAAGAGGGTGGAACGAAGAACTGAAGCTATAGATCTACAGTTCTCTTCATGCCCTAATTATCTGGATCTTTGCTTCTAATGCCGAGGGGGAGGGATCTGTTAATGCACAATAAAATTACCAACACAGCCACTGCTGTGGTTGATGAGTACTCTAAATCCAAACCCTGAACTTTGTGGTTTGGGGAGAATTGGACTTGTGCTTCCCGAAAACTTGTATCTTCAAGCACAGCTTGAATGTAGAAGACGGAAGAGAGAATCTCCAAGATCCTTGGAGCTACCTGGGAGGCTTTTCTACTCTAGCAGCGCTTTACCCTCAAAAAAGCCACGGTAGTTTTCGTAATGCAGTTTTAGGTGCTCGTTTGCTGATGGCAAACACATTTGGAGAAGAGCACTTATACATGGAGAGAGTCCAATAAAATAAGTCTTCAGCGTGCAAGGCCTGGACATTATGATTACAAGCGACTTTAGCCTCCTGAAGGGCAGGCAGACTCGGGTCGCTGGGTATCTGTGTTGCGTTAATGCATGGTATATTTTCCTAAGTTGAAAATGAGGTGTCAGGGAAGAAATTAAGATGAAATAAAACTGCAGTTGCGTGCCATTTCCCCTCTGCTCTTTTCACTTCATCTACGAGCGTGCAAAGAATGTTGATTACCAAAAATAAGCAGGGCTTGTGTTCTCACTTATATAAAATTACAAAGGTTGCCATCCTTTGAGCTCATATTTAGCTAATGGTGTAGTTCGCTCCCAGAAGCTTTTGTGGCAAAGAATTGAGCATACGTCAAAAGTTCAGAAAGCCAGAAATCTGCTGGCATGTAATGAAAAGTACATTATTATTTTATTTAATAGGAATTGGCAGAGAGACCTGAGAACAATAGCAGGGGAGGAGTAGGCTCTAATGGGATTGTGCTGTCACATCGGCTGCCTCCTGTCTCAAGCCAGCGCAGGAATCTCGCTGTACGTGGATCCAGTCTGTCCCTCTTTCCTGAACACAACGTTTGTCGTGAAAGCCTCGGATCTCCGGGTCTAGTAAAGCAGTGCAGCAGAGTGCTTCTTGTATTCTGAGAATAACACGATCTCTTTCTGCTCTGCAATTTTAGGCAAAGAATGCCTCTCGCATGGGCCTCGGGTCAGCAAAATTGCATGGCTTTGTCAACTTAAATTGAGAAAATTCATTCGCTGCTGGTCCTGAACCTGAAAAGTGATGCTCTCCGGTTCAGTACCGGGGAGCTCTCACCTCCACACCATCTCACCGGCAGAATTCCATGCGCTATTGCCACAGCGTGCGCTGAGTTTTTTGCTGTTATGACAGCTTCTGAATCCTGATTGTCCCCCTTTTATTTAACCACCTTCACGTGTCTGTGATGGGCTCTCTCTAGAGCTTTTAAATGATGCCGGAGCGCAGCTTATTTAAGCCAATTCGAAGAGAATTGTAAGGTAATGGCGTTGTATGCCAGTTTGGCACACCTGAGCTATGCAGCGATCGGGAGATAATCCATTACCGTAGCCTCTTTGCGCTGGAGTACTGAGGTAGCTGCAGATTTTACAGAAAACCTGTTCTTTAAGAGCTGGATTTGCACTCCCATGGAAATTGAGAGACTTCTTAGTAATTTTCTTAGAAACAAGGCTGCAAACTTAAAATACTATTCTTTGTTACAAAGCTGAGGTGGGCGGCAGCTATTAATAAAACACAATACCAAGCTGAAGGAAGGCTTGAGGTAGTGAAGTACTGCTTCTAGCCCGCAGAAATCTGGATGAACTTTATTTAAGTGCTAGTGATTTGTGTCCTTATTTGCTGGTCGCTGGGCTTACTGATGTGGCCCTTCTTATAGCTGAAGTAATAAACCAGCAGAATAATATTTCTTGGCTTCATGGTCACTATCATCCTACGGTTTGTAAATGCGTTGCTGCTTAGATAAACCTTCTGCTTCCTCGGAAAACACTCTGCCTATGAATTAAAGATGCTTCCTAATTTTTAAATCCTATAGTAGCATGAAGCTATATGTTTGATTTAATATAGGTTGGTGGCTCTGATCCTGTTGAAGAAATTATAGTGTTGCTGAGCACCATGGGAAGACTTAAAAAGGCTGGTTTCACCCCAAGAAGATGGGTTCCCAGGGCTCCTTTACCTTAGTTGGTGGGGAGAAGCTCCCTGAGGATGACCGAGTGGCTGCGTTAAATTCTTGTTTAAATGCCGTGGCTGTGCCGGGGGGGAAGGGGCAGCTGTGCGACTCGCCTCCCGCGGCCGTCCGGCCTCTGCGAGCACCCGCACGTATGGGCAGTCCGAAAAGTAATTTAGAGATTTTGGAGGATGAGAATAATAAACGCTTGCCTAAGGATTAGATGGAAATTTCTGTAGTGTAAGCCTAGCTTAAATATCGATTTAGTTCAAATAGCTTTCTAGGAAGGCTGAGACCTGGAGTGTGCTGAAAAGCATTTCATTGCTTCGATAGACTCCTTTTACTAGTGTGAAATTGTACTTCAAGCTTTTAATTGCTTCACCCCAGTTGGGTTTGGGGGGAGGAAGGTAGGCAGAGCGGTAGGTAACCGGTTCTTTGCGTGGATAAATGGCTGGATTCAGCTAGGCACTTGAAGCGATGGCGAGGTAAGGGTTACTCTGCCAGGATATTTAGAAAGGTTCTGGCTATTTTAAAAGTTCAGTGCTAATCAGCTGCCTGCAAACGTAGCCTTCTGCATCTATTCCTGTAGTGATTTGTTTTTACAGATGAGCAGTCTGGTCTTCTCTCGTCCCTCCTTCCCCTACCCCAGTTGCGTTTATGTAAGATTATGCAGTCCAGCCAGGCTTCTTGGAACTTGGCTCCTTGCAACCTTGGGAGATCATTTCTGATGACAGGTGCATCGTTTTAGGTCAGGCAAAGATGCTGAGCTACGTTATGTTCCATATTTTACATTCCCAAGGAGACGGCATGGTGCAGTCGTGGAGCTTTTCTATCCTATACTCACCCAGCAAGACCCTTCTTCCTTCTGGCCCCCGTGCGACAAAAAGAAACTCAGCCTTGAGATCTCTTAGTCCTTTGTAAAGTCAGCTTTGTAAAATCAGACCAACTTTGCCACGATCTCGGGAGCAGTAGATTCTCAGCAGTCTTGAAAGCATGGTTAGTGGTTTATCACGTTAAAAGGCACAGATCGCAGCGTAGCTAGGTGTTGCCCTGAATTGCACGTCCCGGAGTTGCGGTGCCTCGGGACAGTTCATTTGCTTCATCACCTCTAATTTACAAGTGTTGGGAGTGGGAGGTTTGGGGGAGCAGAGACACACAAAGGTCAGCATTTAAAGAAATGGGCATTTAATTCTGTTTTCATTAAAATTGTCCGTTGTAATGAAGGCAGGATTGCACCGTGGGCAGCTGCATCGTTACCAACTGCCTTTGAGCCCGTTTTGTTTCCCGGGGAGACGTTTAAGGCCGTGTCTGGGGGGCGGAGGTGGGTTTCTGAGTGCACCATTGCACCTTCCTCTTTCAAGTAAAAGGTCACAGTTCATTTCTGTTGTAAATAGCTGGGTCATATTTTTTTCCAAATGGATGAGTGATCTAGAGACTTGGCATCAAACCCCAGTGAAATAGTTTTGTCAGCTGTTGGTGACTTTAACTTCCTGGAGCATTTTAGATACGCTTTTTAAATCAGCATGAAAAAGCTGATAGCATTGCTTAGTCCATTTTTTCTTTTTTTTTTTTTTCCCCCTCCCTCTTGGAAAAAAAATTACTATTCAACATGTAACATACACCACAAAACCCTTGAGCCCTTTACTTGTCCTGGTGAAAGTAGCTCTGTTATTCCAGGTGGGATCATTGCTGTGTCTGTGCGTGTACGTGTGTTCCTCCTCCTGCTCCAGGCTCCCTAAGCTCGGTCCCGTAGCTTCGCTGCCTCAGCTCCTTCTCCGTAGAATAGCTCGCAGACACACCGAGAGCCTGTGTAGTAATGCTTGCTTTTTATTTTTTTTTCTCTCTTCCACTCTTGTTATATTTTTACTTTCTTTTTTTCTTTGTGATGTGACGTTTTCAGCTGATGTATTGAAAGCAAACCCTTCTAATTTTGGAGTCCAGATCACAAGAGTGAGTTTCTTTATACTAGTGTCTATAGCTGTATTTTTTTTGTGTGTCCTCCCCTCTCATTTTGGTAACGCTCAACCACATTTAGTAAGTAGGATTAGGTAAGAGAATCCTCTGTCTTGTCAAATCTTCCCCTTTTTCCACAAAGCAATGTTCTCTTTACATTGGGCCAACTTAATTCCTCTAATTTGAACTCTAGGTTAGTTTTCAGATCCACTGTTTCTGCGTGTACCGGTCTGACTCTGCTCCGTTAAAGAGGCAGAGCCAGCCAGCCAGAAGGTCTATTTAGAATTCACCGATGAGTTGTACATCTTGTACGAGGATTTTTCTAAAGTGACTACTGCTTTGAGTACCGTTAGTCTTTCAGGCCCTTCATGACATGCCTGAAAAACATGAAGCTTTTTCAAAAGCTGGGTACCTGATGCTTTCTGGAATTGGGCCTTTCGAAAGGGTTTCAAATTGTGCACCGAAAAAGAAAAATTAATCCCTTAGGATGGTAGAGGTCTGTCTTTGCTGCTTTCTGTTACTGAAACTTCTGTATAGCACTCTAAAACAAAAAGCCTTGTGAATTTTCTCATGTATTCAAAGGAGAAACAGCAGCCTCTTTTCCTAGTGCTTTGAGACAAGGGCTTTCAAAAATTTTCTGAAGTCTCGGATGTTCGATTTCTATTAGGATTGGATATCTAGATTTCCTCAGTGATGTTACGATGTTTGAAATTCCTTGGGTTTGCTTCCTCACACAATAAGATTTCTGGGGAACTTAGTGTTTCTGCCCTCTAAAATATGAAACCCCCAAAGACCCCACTGCATTTAGAGCATTTTGTTTCTTGAGAGACCGCTCAGAACTACTGTCAGGAAAGCAAGTAACTGTTTGTGGTGTATGTTGTATTATTTATTTGCTTACCGGAATCATCTGCATGGGATTTTTGGCACCTTCTCCAATGTAATTTGTACATTGCTTTTGTAAGATGTAATACCTGGGTAACTCTCGTGCACCAGCTAATCCCTTTCTGTTCTTTGGCCCATGCTATTAAGACTTCTGTCATGCACTGTTTGTCAAGTACATTTGCACCCTGCAAGAGCAGCAAACAGTCTTTTTTTTTTTTTTCTTTTCCTTTTCCTTCCAGAATTTGCTTGTTGCTTTGAAATCAGCTTTATTGTACATGCTAACGAAAACCAGTAATGTTGATTGGAAATGCATAGGCGCAGACTTGAAGTCATAGCCAAAAGTGATCAACAGTTGTCTTTTCATTTAGCTACTGGGAGGATGGCAATGTGCTCCATTTGGTTTGTTGAGCTAAGATGCTGTTGCTCCATCCTAGCTCAATAAATGTGACCGGGGAGGGGCTTTACGGCGTACTTTCCAGCGCTACAGCAAAGAGACGCTTTCGGACGCTTAACCACAAACCGCTTTAATCTAATCTGTTTCTGCTTTCTTTTGCCTCAGAGGTTGAAGGATCTCAAGCAAAGAGAATTTGCTCGCAATGTCTCTTCAAGATCACGTAAAGATGAAAGGAAGCAGGAGAAAGCCCTCCGGCGTCTGCACGAACTGGCTGAACAGCGGAGACAGCCTGAATGGTGAGTACAGGGGATCCCTGAGCACCCTCGGAGCGTGCGTGCGGGAGGCCTGCCTGGGACTGCCGCCCTTTGCTGCGCTGGCATTCTTGCTCCTGTGATCCTGCGCAAGGTTTGAGGGCAAGGCTTCATGCTTAAGTTTGGCCTCACGTTGTGGTTTCGGTAGGAGCGAACTCACTAGAATGGTAGTCCAGGGCATCCCCAAATTGCCTTATCCAGCAATACTCCATTATTTACTATTATTAAAAAATTCAAATGGCTATATAACGTTATTTTAATGCATATTTCTGGATAGAAGAGTACTTGAAATGGGTAAAAGATTGTTTTAGGACAGGCATAAAACCAATTGCAGAGGTATACAACTGGCAGTCAGCTGTTTTTCTATTTTAACTTGTTCATACAGCGCTCCTGGAAGCGGACCCATGTTCAGAACCACCACAGTGGCTGTGGACGAGGAAGGTGGAGATGACGACGATTCTGCAGCCAACAGCGGTTCTTTCATCCAAACGGCTTCTGGCCAAGCTCCAGAGATGACTATGGACAGAGGTTTCCTAAACACTGGACAAGTCGGTGGCACTGTTATGCCGAGCCAGGTGCCCATCCAGACAGCGCAAGCAATCAGCTTTGGCATTAAGAGTACTTTGGGAACTCCACTGCAGAAGATCGGCGTGTCGTTTTCGTTTGCCAAGAAGACTCCGGTAAAGCTCGAGACCATAGCTTCCGTTTTCAAGGACCACGTGGAAGAATCAAGTTCTGTAGATGGAGCAAAAGCTGATGAGAGAGGGTCCTCAGATGCAGGGAGCCTGCAGAAATCTGGCGAGGGCGAAAGCACAAATAATTCTGATGGCAAGACGGAGGAAGATGACCAACATGACAAAGATAGTGGGTCTCTAGCCACTACATTATCTAAACTAAAAAAGATGAGACGAGAAGATGGACCAATGGCAGTGGAACCAGAATACTACCACTATATTCCCCCAGCCCATTGTAAAGTAAAGCCTAATTTTCAATTCCTGCTTTTCATGAAGTCTACCGAACAAATGGAAGCTGAAAATGTGAACAAAAAAAACACGCATGAAGTTAAAAAGGGGAGTTCTCCAAAACCCAAACCCGGCAAGCACACAGAGAAGGCCGCTGAGAGCACGGGGCAGCAGAAGGAGCAGAGTACTACTGAAACCGCAGCTCAGCAGAGCAAAACAGAACTAAAAGAAGTCCCAGAAAACGCGAGTATGCAGGAGAGCAAGCATCTTACAGAGAGCGATCTCCCCGAGCCAGACACTACTAAAGAAGTCGCTCAGCCTGCCCCAGGCTGTAAAGACGTCACTGAAGGACCAAAGCATCCGACAGGACCTTTTTTTCCCGTTCTGAGTAAAGATGAGAGCACGACTCTCCAGTGGCCTTCAGAGCTTCTCATATTTACCAAAGCAGAACCGTCTGTTTCATACAGTTGTAACCCCCTGTATTTTGATTTCAAGCTTTCTCGCAACAAAGATGCTAAAGGTAAAGGGACAGAGAAATCTAAGGAACCAGGGGGTCTTTGTAAAGAAAACGTTCCGAGCACAGAATCTGGCGAGATAAGCAAACCCAAGGAGGCAGAAAGCGCGGCTAACAGTTCTGCTCTAAAAATGGAAAACAAATCTCTGTCCAGCGGTGGCTCCCAGAACAAGCAGGAGTCCGGTTTGACAAGCGTTAGTAAGGGAGAGGGAGAGGACAGTAGTAAAAGCATAACTGGTAAGAATAAATCTGGGAGATCCCATAAACATAAAAAGAAAAAGAAGCACAAAAAGTCCAGCAAACACAAACGTAAACACAAGGAGGAAGCTGATGAGAAGAGCCGAAAAACTGACCTGGGGGAAGAGAAACCCAAGAAACGGAAAAGACACAGGCACAAAAAAGGCAAATCTTCTCTTTCTACTGAATCGGAACGAGCGCTAAAAGCTGAACTGTCTGAAGAGTGTAGCCATTTCCAGAAGAAAAAGCGGTGCTCGCAGGAGTCCCAGAGGAAGTCTTTGTCTGCCGAAGAGGGAAGCAGCAGTAAAAAAGAGGATGGTGGTAACTCCTGCCAGGAGCACAGCAGCAAGAAACACAAGGCTGATTTGCAGCAGTTACCTGCTTCGAGGAGACGGTGTTTGGCTCCTTCCCTGGGCAGGGCCAACCGCCGGAGCCGGCAGAGCAGCGGGGACTACGACAGCGACGAGGGCTCCCACAGGAAGCACTGCCGGCAGAAATCCCCGTCGCAGTACAGCGACGACTATGACTCCGGCAGCGACCACTCCAGGAGCCGCTCCAGGTCGGGGCGGAGGCACTCCTCTCGCAGGTCCTATTCCACCAGCTCCGACGCCTCCTCGGACCACAGCCGGTACAGCCATCGGAGAAGTTACTCGGATGATAGCTACAGCGATTACAGCGACCGGTCAAGGTGCCATTCAAAGCGGTCCCACGACTCGGAGGATGACTCCGACTACAACAGCTCAAATCACAGATCAAAGCGGCGCAAGTACTCCTCTTCTGAAGATGACTACAGCTCGAGTAGGAGCAGGTCGAGGAGTCGAAGCAGGAGCCGAACCCACCCTCGAGATAGGTCAAGAACAAGGAGCCGGGGCAGAACACGCAGCAGCAGCTGCAGCCGCAGTCGAAGCAAGAGGAGAAGCCGAAGCGTAACGGGGCGCAGCTGGAAACGGAGCCGCAGCTATAGCAGGGATCGCAGCCGCAGTACGAGAAGCCACTCGCAGAGGTCTCTGTCACGAAAGGGCTCTCGAGGCCACGAGAGCCCTGAGGAGAGGAGGTCTGGGAGAAGAGACTTCATCAGGTCCAAAATCTATCGCTCACAGTCTCCTCACTATTTCCGGACAGGCCGAAGTGAAGGATCGTCGCTGAAGAAAGAGGACGGCAAAGGAGAGGATCTGAAAGGATCTGGCTCGCTCTCCCAAAACAGCAGCAGCTCTGGCACGGGGAGAGCCTCGGAAGGTGACTGCAGTCCGGAGGAGAGAAACTCCGTCACTGCGAAACTTCTCCTGGAAAAAATTCAATCCAGGAAGGTTGAGAAGAAGCCCTGCGTCGCTGACGAGATGCTGGCAGGGGCAAACAAGGTGGGCATAAAGCTGAAAGATCCTCCCCAGGGCTACTTTGGCCCAAAACTTCCTCCTTCCTTAGGCAACAAACCGGTTCTCCCCTTAATTGGGAAATTGCCAACCGTTCGAAAACCAAACGCCAAAAGATACGAAGAGTCTGGCTTGGAGAGGGGCGAGGAGCAAGAGCTGTCGGATTCCGAGGATGTTTCCCAAGGCATTGAGGAGGCTCAGTTGGGCGGCCAGTCTCTCCTGGAAGAAGTGGTGATGGTAATTCAGGACAAACCTCTGGATGAGCAGAAACGCGACGAACCTGCCGTGGAAATGCCCTCCATTCCCCTCGAAGCACCGGCACTCCCCGAGTGCTTCGGTTCTGGAGATCTGGTCATGCCGCACAACTTCCTCTCGGATCCGAGCGATGGCGATGGGCTAGAATCTATGGACGGGGGCAACCAGCCTGTCCCAGTGGAAACCAGTATGATGCCCTTAGTTCCAGATGTCGAGCACTTTCCCGGCTACGTGCCTCAGAGCGGGGAGCCGAGCATCGAAGGGGATCGGGAAGGAGGAGAAGACTCCTCTCTAGCACCGCTCGAGAGCCAGCCGATCACTTTTACACCCGAAGAAATGGAGAAATACAGTAAGCTGCAGCAAGCTGCTCAGCAGCACATTCAGCAGCAACTTCTGGCAAAGCAGGTCAAGGCTTTTCCCGCCTCGGCGGCCCTGGCGCCGGCAGCGCCCGCCCTGCAGCCCATCCACATTCAGCAGCCGGCGGCGGCGTCCGCGACCTCCATCACCACCGTGCAGCACGCCATCCTGCAGCACCACGCCGCCGCGGCCGCCGCCGCCATCGGGATTCACCCTCACCCCCATCCCCAGCCTCTCGCTCAGGTTCATCATATACCCCAGCCCCACTTGACGCCTATTTCGTTATCCCACTTGACCCACTCGATTATTCCAGGGCACCCTGCTACGTTCCTAGCCAGCCACCCCATCCACATCATTCCGGCGTCGGCTATCCATCCGGGCCCCTTTACTTTTCATCCGGTTCCTCACGCTCTGTATCCAACCCTTCTTGCCCCGAGACCCGCTGCCGCTGCGGCCGCGACAGCGTTACATCTTCACCCTTTGCTGCACCCCATTTTCTCAGGACAGGACTTGCAGCATCCACCCAGTCACGGCACATGAAGGACAAAACGAAGTAACCTTGGAGGAAGGAGAATATTTTTGCGTTTTGGGAAGGGGTTGAAGTTGAGCCAGCTGGCAGGTGAGGCCTGAGAATTTCCTTTCACTCTTTAGCAGCCAAAGAAGCCAAAGGCTCGAGGGCTGGGTAGCAGCAGGCGGCGGGTCGGTTCGTAAGCGTTGTGTATATCCGCTGCCAGGGGCTGTCTCGCGTCCCCGACACCTCCGTGCACGTAGCAGCACTGTA
This sequence comes from Platalea leucorodia, assembly GCF_965183815.1. NCBI lineage: Eukaryota > Metazoa > Chordata > Aves > Pelecaniformes > Threskiornithidae > Platalea > Platalea leucorodia. Next base: position 2,662,493 of record NC_138844.1, read on the forward strand.
TCCTAGAAGAATCATTTCACGTGTAGACCAGCGAGACACCCGGAAAGGCTTTTTTTTCCCTGGATTCTTACACTTGGTCATCTTCCTTCTGCCGTCTTGTATATGGTAAATGAGATTTCATACACACTAATAGGTCTCTCAAAATCCTTTTAATGAGGTCATCTAATTAAAATAGTCAGCATGATTGAATCCGGCTTGTAATCAGCGATAAAACACGCAGTAACTGACAGCTGTGGGTCCTGGCGAGGAGACCGGTGGAAGGGCAGTGCCACTCTTGTTTTGGCTGGGCCAGTACCAGTTTTCAGGCGTTACAGCAGATTTCTTGGCACCCGATCGCCGCATACGTGGGTTTTTTTGGTTGTTTTTTTGTTTTTTTTGTTTGTTTTTTTTTTTTTTTTTTGCTCAGTGTGAGCAGCAAAGGTGGAAGTAAGATCTTATTTTAAAGCCGAAGAGAGGAGCCGCGCGTGTGCTCGGAGCTCCGACCCTTCTCCATCCCGCATTAGCATTCTCCTGCGCGAGGGCTGCGCCTCGACGCCTCCTGGATATCCTGGACTGGAGAGAGGTTCTCACTGCGGTTGGCGATTTCAACCTGGGCTTTGACCACTCTTCTCCTGAGGGGGGGCGGGGAAAATATCACTCTGACTTCCACCTTTTGCGGTGTTGGGAAAGAGGCACTCGGATGAGAGAGAGAAGAAAAAATCCCTTTAGGAATTGAAGCAATACAGAGGACTGGGGAGAGTGGCCGGGGTATGTAAAGTGTATTCTTTCCTCTGTAATACTGATGGTTTCCTTATTAATTTATAGGATTTTTTTTTTTTAAATGTAAAGAATTGCACTGAACTCTGTAAACAAAGATGCTGCTTTTTGTAGCTCATATAAAAAGGTTACATTTGTAGTATACCGCAATAATATTTTTTACAGCCAGTTCTTTTAGTGGTACTTGTTCTGGTGGCTTTTGTGTAAATATGTTTGCCGTAGGTGAAATAAGACACTTGTAAAGGTTCCACTTTATAGTTTCAGCTAGACGCAAAATGACTAAGCATGTATATTTTATCAAGCTCATGTATTTTTGAAGTTTTTATGTACTATAAAATGTAAAAAAACAAACAAAAAAACCTTCATTTGGCATTTTGCAGAAGAAAAAAAAAAAAAAGGTGAGACTTGGACTGGGCGAGGTGCGCGGAGGACACCGGTGACTCTAACAGCTAATGAACGGCATCGCGTTGGAAGGCGGCGGTGGCCGCCGGCTTTGCGGGGGGCAGCAGCCCGGGCACGCCGCGCGCTCCTCGGCTTTGCTGAGCAGTCGCTTATAGGAATTGACACTGGAGGCGGTCTCAGGAGTGTCAGGAACTTGGGTTGGCTCCCAGAGTATGAAATAACCCCTTTTTTTTTTTTCCTCTTTTTCCCCTCCCCCGGGTTTGAATCGGTGATTTGCAGGTGCCAGCCTGGCTGTGCCGTTCAGTCCAGCCTCCTGGTGAAGGAAAGCCTAACCCTTTGCCATCTTAGACGCAGGGAGAGGTGGTTTAGGACAAATCCCTTGAGGCTGTGCCTGCCCGTGGTGTTCCATAAGGGATTTCTCTCTGCTTTCCGGCATCGTCCGCTGCCTGCAGGTAACACTAACCCTGGGAGGCTGCTCCATCCACGAGCTCTTCCCATCGCACCAGGACGAGTTGCTGCTGTCCCCGCTGCCCTGGGTATTTCAGGTTGGGATCCTCCTCGTGTCAGAGCGGTTCCGGGGCACCTTACGGTGCTTTGCAGGGCCTGGTTTTCAGAACAGGCAGGATTTTTAGGCCAGGCAGGAGCAGGCAGCGAGGGGATGTGGAGCGCGTTCCAGCTGCCTGGCGTCCCCTCCCCGTCCTCTCCCAAAGCCCAGCACCGAGACCCGGGGCGGGGGCAGAGATTGAAAGGATCGAAAACTTGGGCTTCCTCACTCTTTAAACGAGAAACTTGGTGTTTGAGCGGGTCGGACTGAAACGCAACGGTCAAAAAAAGGGACTCAATTTCTCTGTAAATAATTAACAGAATACAGTATTAATGTCTCAACGCTGAGCTTCATTAGCTTCTAGATTCAATATGCGTGTTCTGGCACCCTTCACACTGCAGTCAGGGGTTTTTTTGCCTTCCAGAATAGTGCTAAAAATAATTAACCTATCATTACTTAACAAGCATAAACAGACTGTATTTAACTTTGTCACATAAGATATATATATAAATATATATATATGCTGTAAAATGAGGGGAAAAAAAACCTTTCTAATAAACCAATGATTTGTGGAAAAAAAATGTGTGGTGGAGTGCGATGACTTGGAGCTGGTGCATCTGAGCGCGGTGCAGCCCGGGGCTGTCTTTTTCCTAAAATAACGGTGTTGGATGCTTGGTTCATGGACTAAAACTACTTTTAATTGGATTACTTTGCTTGGAAGATACCGAGGTGGATACAGAGAAAATGTACTCTTAGTTATTTTATTTTAAAGGGCATTATTTTGGGTAGGAGCTCTCAACGCGCTGCGTTCTGCAGATTCTCTCCTGGCGCGATCAAGCCACCGGGTCGGACTTTAATTAAAGGTGAAGCGGGGCAAGAAAGGGGGGGCGTGGGTACTTCGGCGGCTGGAGCGGCGGCGTGCCCCGGTGCTGAGCTTCTCGACCACCCCACCCTTGTGCTCCCCGCTCTCCCCGTGCCCTCCCTGCGGCCGGTTGGATGTCGGGGTGCTGCAGCCTCGGGGCCGTGGGCGTCGCTGGCTGCCGGGTGGGCGCCGATCCGCGGTGGCTCAGGCCAAAGCTCCGTCCGTCCGCCCGCCCCGGGGCCTCCTCTACCCGCAGCCGGTCGCCCAGGGGCGGAGGAGAAGCACCAGCCCCTGCGAGCGGGGACGATGCCACCTCTCCGCACTAAGTCCATGATGTGGGGGCTCTTTTCGCCCTCTTTAAATGTTTTTTTTTTTAACATCTCCCTCATCAGCAGCTCCTGACCCCGGGGCTGCAGCCTTGTCCCTGCGCTTGCTTCTGCTGGGAGGCGGCACGACGCCGGCAGCGGGGCTGAGCGCGGTCCTGCCGCCACCGCCGTCGTCTCTGAAGCTGACGGTTGAGCAGCTCCCGGCTCTGCGTCGCCGGCGCTGCCCGCCGCGCCCCCCGCCATCCCCAGGGCTTCTGCTGCTCTGGTGGTCGCGCCCTGCCTTTGCCAGCCCGGGTGCTCATCCAGAGGAGGCGATTGCTCGGCGCGAGGAGCGTCCTTAACCAAAGGGCCTGATTTGGTGCAAGGAAGAAAAATTCAAAGCCCTGAATGTTGCCAAGGTTGGGGTACGGGATGCGGCCTGCCTTTGCCTGGGCCGTCCTCTCTTGGGTGGCCCTGGACCTGGTTGGCTGGGTGGGTGGCGATGTGGAAGTGTTGCAAGAAATGGGAAAATAAGTGATTTGGTGGGGGACAGAAGGAGGAGTTACCTGAAAGCGGCCCGGTGCGGGTTTCAGCTGGGAAGAGACCTCCCGAAGAGGAGCAGCTGCCGCTTAGCGCAGACCCCTGTGCTCAGCTGGCCTCTCCCAGGGGCCGCGAGCTGAGCCGGGCTCGGCTAAACCCTTCCCACCCTTCGGAGCCCCACAGCCTCGGCTCAGCCCCGGGTTTGGGCAAATCCCACCGGTTTCTGGTGGCAGCTACTCTGCGGGAGCGGGGAGGCCGGGGTCGCCTCCCGCAGGGGGCTGGCTCCGGTGCCTCTCCCTGCCGAGGCTTCCGCTGGGCCAGAGGGGCTCCCGGCAGCTCGAGGGCCCTAACCAAGCGCGTTAAATTAACGCCGCAAGTGGGCGAAGCCGAAGGGGACGCGTGGGTTCGGCCGAGCGGCTCCGTGGCCGTCGCTGCGGGGCTGGTCCCCAGCAGCCGCCGGAGACCCGACGGGGCACCTCCGCCGAGGGCAAGGCCCCCCCTTGTTCGCTTGGCTGGGGGCTGTCCCCCCGCCCTGCCACCGGGGCCATTTCCTCCGTCCGGTTGCAGAGGGGACCCTGGGGGGCGATGGACGGGGCCCCTGTGCCCCGTGGCTGTCCCCCCTCCCCGCCGCGCTTCCGCTGGCCGGGCTGCGGCCGCCTGTGCCCCGAGATAGGCAACCCACGGATTCGGCCCCGGTCTCCGGCGGAAGGAGGGTGGCGGGCGCAGGCCGTCGTGCCGCTTCCCGCCGTGGCCGTGTCCCCCCCAGCCGCTCGCCGTGTCCCCCGTGGCACTGCCACCCCCTGCCCCGCTCTGCCAGCCATGCCAGCCACCTCCGTCCCCCGGCCAAGAGCAGCGTGCCCCCCCTGCGCCCCCGTACCCCTCTGGCTCCCTGGCAGGAGCGGCTGTGCCTGCGGGGGGGCCCTTCCTGTGTCCCCCGTCCCCCCGTCCCGGTCCCCAGCTGCGTCCCCTGAGATAAGCAGGGGACACGCAGGGTTGGGCTGTGCCGGGGCCGCCGGCCGCATTTCAGAGAGGTGATGGGGGCTGCCGCCGGCGCTGCCGCCCTGCTCCGGGCCCTGCTGCTCCTCGGGGGGCTGCGCTCGGCCCCCGCCCTGCAGCTCTTCCAGGACCCCCGCACCGTGTACGAGGGACCCCCCGGCAGCTATTTTGGCTTCGCCCTGGATTTCCACATCACCGAGGGCAGGTAGGGAGACACCGGGGTGCCGGGCGCGGGCACAGCACCCGTTCCCCCCACCCCGACACCCGCTCTGCCCGCCCCAGGCCCAGCGTGGTGGTGGGGGCCCCCCGCGCCAACACCTCCCAGCCCGGCGTGGCTCAGCCCGGCGCCGTCTTCCTCTGCTCCTGGCCCGCCAACGGGACCGCCAACGAGTCCGCCAACAAGGCCACCCCCTGCCAGCCCCTCCCCATCGACGCCGCGGGTGCGTGGGTGCCATGGGTGACGGGTGGGCGCGGGGGGGCCGCCGGCCAGCACGCTCCCCATCTCCCGCTCCCCCAGGGGATGAGACCGAGACCCAAAACACCTTGGAGCTCCACACCTACAAGTCTCACCAGTGGCTGGGGGCGTCCGTCACCAGCTGGAACGGCAAACTGGTGGTGGGTGCACCCGGCGGGTGGGTGGGCACCCTTGGGTGGCGGCGGGGTGGGCACCCACCCTGTTCCTGTCCCCGTCCCCGTCCCCAGGCCTGCGCCCCGCTGCAGCACTGGAATGCGATGGACAGGCAACAAGAGGCTTTCCGCACCCCGACGGGCGCCTGCTTCGTGGGTGCCCCTGGGCTGCGCCGCGTCGCCTGGTACTCGCCCTGCCGCGACCAGCTCATGGCCAGCACCTACCGGGAGAGCTACTACGGTGAGGGCGGGTGGGTGGGGGCGGCGGGTGCCCCCCACCCCTGGTCGGTCTGACCCTGCCCTGTGCCCACAGCCTACGACAAGCGCTACTGTGAGATCGGCTTCAGCGCGGCCGTCACCCCGGTGAGATGGGTGCTTGGGGTGCCCACGGTGCCCCCGGGGATGCCCGTGGGGATGTCGCTGGGGACACAGAGGGTGTGGCTGGGGTGGTACCTGGGTGCGGGTGTTGGGTGGGGGATGCTGGAACGGGGATGCTCAGGTGGGGGTGTTAGGGAGGGGGATGCTGGAACGGGGATGCTCAGGTGGGGGTGCCAGGGAGGGGGATGCTTGGGTGCGGGATGCCAGGGTGGGAGATGCCAGGGTGGGAGATGCCAGGGAGGGGGATGCTTGGGTGGGGGATGCCAGGATGGGAGATGCCAGGGAAGGGGATGCTTGGGTGGGGATCTGGGGTGAGGGTGCCAGGGTAGGGGATGCTTGGGTGGGGGATGCTTGGGTGAGGGTGCCCCGGGGTGGATGCTGACGCCAGCTCGTCCCGCAGGACGGCATGCTGGTGCTGGGTGCCCCAGGCGGGTACTACTTCATGGGTGAGTCCTGCCTGCCAGGCGCTGCCACCCAGGCTGGCCAGTGCCGGGGTACCCACCTTTGGGTGGGCACGGCGGGAGGAGGGCACCCAGGATGGGGCACCTCCGTAGGTGCCACCTGCAGCGGCACTGGCAGCCCGGGGCGGGTGCCAACGGGCGCCCTGCCGGCACTGGCGCCCGTCCTGGTGTCCCCCAGGGCTCCTGTACTCGGTGGAGGTGGACGCCATCCTGACCCGCTTCCACGGCAAATCCCTGCTGTGGCCGGAGCGCCCGGGCCGCCCCACGGAGGAGCTGACGTCCAGCGCCTACAGGGACGGGTACCTGGGTGAGCAGCGGGCGTGGAGCAGCCCGGCCCCATGGCTGGCTCGTGCCGGGGCACGGCAGGGGTCACCGGTGCCCGTCTCCCCGCAGGGTACTCGGTGGCAGTGGGCGAGTTCGATGGCAATCCCAAAACCAAAGGTATGGCCAGGCGGGCGTGGGGGCCAGGGCCGCCTGCGGGGTGGGGATGGGCCCGGGGCACCCCGGGGCTCCAGGGTGCCCTCCCCTCCCACGGGCTCCGGGACACGGGCTGTGCCAGCTCAGGAGTCCTGTCGTCTCTGTGCCCCCATGCCCACCCCAGTGCCGGGGGTATCCCCGTGCCCCCATGCCCACCCCGGTGCCGGGGGTATGCCTGTGCCCACCCCGGTGCCGGGGGTATCCCCGTGCCCCCATGCCCACCCCGGTGCCGGGGGTATCCCCGTGCCCCCATGCCCACCCCGGTGCCGGGGGTATGCCTGTGCCCACCCCGGTGCCGGGGGTATCCCCGTGCCCCCGTGCCCACCCCGGTGCCAGGGGTATCCCCGTGCCCCCATGCCCACCCCGGTGCCACGGCGCGGGCACTCAGGGCTCTCCTCCCCCGCAGAGTACGTGGTGGGGGTCCCCAACAAGAGCAACACGAAGGGCGAGGTGAGAGGTGCCCGGTGCCGGGCTGTGTGGGGGTGCCCGGTGGCGGGGACACCGCTGTGGCTGGGCACCTCGGGGTGGCACCCCGGGACGGCACCCCGGGACAGGGACGGGGACGGGGACGGGGCCTGACGCTGCTCTCGCAGGTGGAGATCTTCAGTGTGGGGGTGACCCTGCGCCAGCTGCAGGGCATCGCCAGCGAGCAGGTACCCCCCTGCCCTGTGCCGGCACCCCACGGCACCCTGCCCCACTGCCCTGCCACCCCCCAGCACCCACAGCACCCTGCCCCACTGCCCCCTCGCCCCCAGTGCCTCCTCCACTGCCCCCAGTGCCCCCCTTACCCCACTGCCCCCCTCCAGCACCCTGTGGTGCCCACCGCCACCCTGCCCATTGCCCTGTCACCCCACAGCACCCAGCCCCCCCGGTGCTCCACCACCCCATAGCACCCCGGCACCCCCCAGCACCCACCTGCCCCCCTCACCCCACCACCGCCCTCCCCCAGCGCACCCCACGGTGCCCCTGGCCCAGTGCCACCCCCCACCCTGCCCCTTTCCAGGTGGCATCCTACTTCGGGCACACGGTGGCCGTGGCTGATGTCAACGGGGACGGGTGAGAGCCAGGACTTTGTCCCCCACCCTCATCCCCCATGGCGGCACCCTGGGGTGCTGCCCCCTGCCTGGTGCACCCCTGGGTGCCACCAGTCCCCAAACCTGGGGACCCTGACCCCCACGCCGGGCGCAGGCAGGACGACGTGCTGGTGGGTGCCCCGCTCTACATGGCCCGGCGCCCCGACGGCCAGCGCAGCGAGGTGGGACGCCTCTACCTCTACCTGGGCGGGGGGCAGCGGCCCCTCACCCGGCCCCCCCAGACCCTGACGGGCACCCACCCCTATGGCCGCTTCGCCGCCGCCATCGCCAGCCTCGGGGACCTGGACAAGGACGGCTACGGCGGTAACACCGGCCTGGCACGGGGGTGGGGGTGGGGGGGCTGTGCCAGGGGACGTGCCACCCCCTGCCCCGGTGCCCGGTCTAAAGCATTGGGGAAACTGAGGCAGGAGCACCTGGGCAGGTGGTGGTGCCGGGATGGGGCACCCGGTGGGTGCTCATGTCCCCTGTGTCCCCAGACGTGGCCGTGGGTGCCCCGTTGGGGGGTGATGGTGGCAGCGGGCAGGTCTTCATCTTCCGCGGGCAGAGCGAGGGTTTGATGCCGGTGCCCACCCAGCGCCTCGACAGCCCCTTCCCCGGCCCGGCCGCCTTCGGCTTCGCCCTGCGCGGTGCCACCGACCTGGACAGCAACGGCTACCCGGGTACGGCCCCGCCGTGTGGCCACTGCCATGCCACCCCAGTGCCACCCCGGTGCCACCCACCCCGTCACCGACCCCCTGCTTGTCCCCACAGATCTGCTGGTGGGGGCTTACGGGGCAGCCAAGGTGGCCGTGTACCAGTGAGTGCCCGTCCCGCCGGCTCCGGCGGCAGCACGGCCCGGGAGGCCCCTGCCCGGGTCCTTGGCACCTCAGCTCTGTCCCCGTGTCCCAGGGGACAGCCCGTGGTGGTGGCTCGGACCCAGCTGAGTGTCCCCGACGGGCTGAACCCCGAGATCCTGGCGTGTGTCCTGCCTGGATCCAGCACCCACGTCAGCTGGTGAGCCATGCGATGGGGACACGGCCATGGGGACACCGCCGTGGGGACACCACTGGCATGGGGACATCGCCCTGGGGACGGCAGCAGGTCCCTGAGCACCCCTGGGTGCTGTCCCCCTCGCAGCTTCTCCGTGGTGCTGTGCGTCAGCGTGACGGGCCAGCGCATCCCCCAGAGAATCCGTGAGTGCCAGCGTCACTCTGGGGGGACAAGGGGCACCGCTGGGGTGGCACCAGGGGTGGCACCGCTGCCATGCCCCCCCGCCCGCTGTGCCCTGCCAGGCCTCGACGCCGAGCTGCAGCTGGACCGGCTGAAGCCCAGGCTGTCCCGGAGGGTCCTGATGCTGCAGGGCCACCAGTCGTCCTGGCACGAGGCGCTGGTGCTGGCCCCGGGGTCGCCCCCGCTGTGCCGCAACCTCACCGCCTACCTGCGGGTACGGGGACGCTGCCAGCGCGGGCTGGCGTGGGTGGGGACAGTGGCATCCCCAGCCAGGATGGGGACAGTGGCATCTCCAGCCAGGATGGGGACAGGGATGGGGACAGTGGCATCTCCAGCCAGGGAGGGTGGAGGACAGGGATGAGGACAGTGGCATCTCCATCGAGGGAGGGTGGAGGACAGGGATGGGGACAGTGGTGTCCCCAGCCAGGGAGGGTGGGGGACAGGGATGGGGACAGTGGTGTCCCCAGCCAGGGAGGATGGGGACAGGGATGGGGACAGCAGCGCGGGGCGGGTGGGGGTCCCGGGGCGGGGTGGTGGGTGCGGGGTGCCCACCGGGGTGCTCTGCCCATGGGTGCCCCCAGGACGAGGCCGACTTCAAGGACAAGCTGAGCCCGGTCGCCCTGAGCCTGAGCCTGGCGCTGCCCGGGGGGGCCCCGGGGCTGGTGCTCTACGGGAACACCCTGGTGCACGCGCAGGTAGGGGGGACGCGGCTGAGCTGGGGACATCGCCGCGTGCCCGGGGTGGGCACGTCCCCACGGCTGGGCCAGCGCACGTGTGGGTACCCCCAGCCCGGGGCACCCGCTGCCACTGCTGTGCTCCAGCCCCACGGTCCCCAGCCTGGCCCCGCTGTCCCCAACCCTTCCCCGGGACATAGCCCCTGCGCTCCCTGCTGTCCCCAGCGTCTCTGTGGGATGTCCCCCCTGCCTCCCTGCTGTCCCTGCTCCCTCCTCAGGTTGTCCCTCCAGTCCCCCCCACTGTCCCCAGTACCCCCCCGGGATGTGCTCCCTACCCTCCCTGCTGTCCCCAGTTGCTCCCTGGCATGTCCCCCCGACCAAACCTCTGTGTCCCCAACCCCTCCCCGGGATGTCCCCCTGTCTGTCCCTGCTCCCTCCTTGGGGTGTGCCCCCAGTACCTGCTTCTGTCACCAGTCCCTTGCTGGGATGTCCCCTCTGTACCCCACACTATCCCCAATCCCTCCCCATGATGTCCCCCCAGTACACCCCACTGTCCCCAGTCCCTCCCCACGACGTCCCCTCTGTAGCCCCCACTGTCCCCAGTAGCCCCCCGGGATCTGCCCTGCTGTCCCCACCACCTCCCCTGCATGTCCCCGCTGTACCTCCTGTTGTCCCCAGTGACTCCCCATCCCGCACCCCCCACTGTCCCCCGCCCCCCCCAGACCCACATCATACTGGAGGACTGCGGCGAGGACAACCTCTGCGTCCCCGACCTCCACCTGACTGCCAACACGTGAGCGCCCGGGTGGGCGAGGGTGGGTGCCCGCTGTCCCCTCAGGGTGCTGACCCCTGTCCCCGTGTCCCCCCCCAAGGCCCAGCAGGCGCCTGCTCATCGGGGCGGAGGCCGTGCTGCGCCTGCGTGCCGTCGCCAGCAACGTGGGCGAAGGAGCCTTCGAGGCCGAGCTGCGGGTGCAGCTGCCCCCCGGCACCCACTACCAGGCGGCCCGCAGTAGCATCCTGGTGGGTGCCCAGTGGAGGGGTGTCGGGGGGGGGCAGGGCTGGGGGGGGCTTACACCCTCCCCTTGGTGGCCGCCACCCTCCGTGTGGGTGCCCAGGGGTGCTGGGTGCCAGGGGTGCCGGGTGCCAGGGGTGCCTGGGCTGGGGGACTCATGCCCTGCCCTTGGTGGCCACCACTCTCTGTGGGGGTGCCCAGGGGTGCTGGGTGCCAGGGTGCCCAGGGTGCCCAGGGTGCCCAGGGTGGGGGGGCTCATGCCCTGCCCTTGGTGGCCACCACCCTCCGTGTGGGTGCCCAGGTGTGCTGGGTGCCAGGGGTGCCCTGGGATCGGGCCCTCGGACCGTATGGGTCCCCAGGGTGGTTGGTGCATGGGGGGGGTCCATGTGTCACCCCCCCGTGTCCCCAACCCGTAGGGGCAGGAGAAGCTGAGCTGCAACCCCAGGAAGGAGAACGGGAGCCACGTGGTGCTCTGCGAGTTGGGCAACCCCATGAAAGCGGGCGCCAGGGTAAGGGGATGTGGGGTCCCCCCCCCAAGCCCAGCACCCTGGCGTCGGGGCTGGGCACGGCCGGCGGTGGTCGGTCACCCACCCACCCTCTCGCTGACACCCCCCAGATCACCGTGGACATGGAGCTGAGCGTGTCCGGGCTGGAGGACATGGGCGATGCCATCACCTTCCAGCTCCAGCTGCGGAGGTGACACCGTGCCAGCCCCCCGTCCCCCCGCCCCGTGCCCACCGTTGGGACCCGGGCACCCGGGACTTGGTGGCCTCAGCGTGTCCCCAAACTTACCCCACCGTGTCCCCGCAGCAAGAACAGCCCCAGCCCCGCCAACGCGTCGGTGACGGTGCCCGTGGAGGCGCAGGCGGCAATGGAGCTGCGAGGGTGAGGGTCTGGGGGGACACCGGGGACCGGGGGGGCCACGGGGTGACACTGACCCCCCTCTCCTGCCAGCAACTCCCTGCCTGCCACCACGGTGCTGCCCGCGAGCTGGCACAGGGTGGAGGGCAGCCGGCGGCTCGAGGACCACGGCATCAAGGTGGAGCACGTCTACCAGGTGGGGTGCTGCACCCATGGGTGCCCGGGGGACTGTCCCCTCCCCGGTGTCACCTCACCGCCCTCCTGCAGCTCCACAACAAGGGTCCCAGCACCGTCAGCGGGGTGACCCTGCGCCTCGCCGTCCCCAGCCAGCTGGGCGGCCGCATCCTGCTCTACCTGCTGGAGCTGGGCACCGAGGGGGGCATGAACTGCACCAACCCACCCGACCTCAACGCCGAGCAGGTAGGGTGCTGCCTGGGGACTGGCGCCCACCCGCTGGGTGCTGGGTGGGTGTCAAGGTGGTGCCCCCCACCCCTTATCTCCTTCCAGCTGGAGATCCCCCGGCCCACGAGCGCAGCACCCCAAAATGGCACCCACCAGCGGGAGCGCAGGGAGGTGGAGGAGCCGCCGGGTGCCGGGCTGGAGGAGCCTGTCCCCGTGGTGAGCGGGTGCTCCCCGGGGACCTGCAGCCCGTAATGGGTGCGGGGGGCTGGGGGATGCCCCCCAGGGTGGGGGTCAGGGTGACGCCTGCCGTGTCCCGCAGGACTGCAGCAACGCCACGTGCGTGGGCATCGCCTGCTGGGTGCCCAGCCTGGCCAAGGACCAGCGGGCGCTGGTGAGCGTCCGTGCCCTGCTCTGGATGGACACACTACAGCAGGTATTGTCCCCTGCTGTCTCCCCAGCGTGTCCCCACCATGTCCCACCATGTCCCCTCCTGCATGGTGGTCCAGAGACCAGCCCTGGGGACGCCGGGTGTGGGGCCATGGGTGCCCCGTTGGCTGCCAGCACCCCTGACACCATGTCCCTGTGTGTCCCTATGTGTCCCCACGTGTCCCCATGTCCGTCCCCAGCGGGAGCACCTCCTGAAGCAGTTCCTCATCCAGTCGCAAGCCTGGTTCAACACCTCGGCCATGCCCTACCGCGTCCGGCCCCGCGTCCTGCCCACCGGGGAGGCCACGGTAGGGCTGGCATGGGCACAGGGGACACGGGGACCGGTGGTGCTGGCGGCGATGTCACCCACCTATCCCTCCGCAGGCTGTCACCGAGGTGGTGCGCACCAACCCCGGGGGCGAGGCGGCCGTGCCGGTGTGGTGGGTGGTGCTGGGGGTCCTCGCCGGGCTCCTGCTCCTCACCCTCCTCATCCTCCTCATGTGGAAGGTGAGTGGGCAGGGCAGGAACGATGGCACTGGTGACACTGGGGACACCAGTGGGTGGTGGGAGCCTGATGGCACTGGAGGGACGCAGGAAATGGGAGGTGGGAGGCACAGGGTGGGGGGCAGCACCTGGGGTGATGCCATGGGGTCCCCTGGGGGTGATGTGGTGGGGTCCCCTGGGGGTGACACCGCAGGGTCCCCTGGGGCTGGGCTGTCACCGGGTCCCTCTTCCAGACGGGATTCTTCAAGAGGACACGGCCGCCCGCCGAGGAGGACACGCAGGAGCTGGCACCCGGCCAGGCCCAGGAGCCAGGGGGTGCCCAGGGCTAGCGGGGTCCCTGGGGTCCCCTTGCGCCCCCCCGGCATGCCCCCATGTCCCAGCCCTGATGTCCCCAGCACCCCTGGGTGCCAGTGGGACACAGCGCCCATGCCCCAGCCCCCATGTCCCCAGCACCCCTGGGTGCCAGTGGGACACAGCACCCATATCCCATGTCCCCAGCACCCCTGGTGCTGGGGGATCCAGCACCCCACTGCTGCCCCTGGACAATAAATCTCTGCCTGGCACCGTGGTGGGGTGACGTGGGGGTGCCCCCCCAGGACCTGTGCCACGGGGGGGCCTGGGGAGGGGACCGGCCACACGGGGGGGTGAATAGGGACAGTGGGTGCCTTTTGGGGACCCCCGTGTGCCCGTTGGGGTGCCCAAGGGGCCTGGGTGCCTCCGCACAGGCCTGGCTGGGGGGGGGCTGGTACCGGGTGGGTGCCAGGGTGGGGAGCGGGTGGGTGTGGTGGTGGTGTTGGGGTGCTGGTACCGGGGGTCAGTGCCAGGATGCCGGTACTGGTAGTGGGGGTCAGTCCTGGGATGCTGGTGCAGTACTGGGGGCCAGTGGTGGTACTGGGGTCAGTGCCGGGTTGACGGTGCGGTACTGGGGGCCGGTACCAGGGTGGGTGCCAGTACTGGGGCCAGTCCCGGGATGCTGGTGCCGTACTGGGGCTAGGTATGGGAGTTGGTGCTGGTACCAGTGCCAGTCCCAGGATGCTGGTGCTGGTACGGATGGGTGGTGCCAGTCCCAGGGCCAGTCCCAGGATGCTGGTGCCGTACCGGGGCTGGGTATGGGGGTCGGTGCCGGTACCGGGGTCGGTGCTGGTACCAGGGTCAGTTCTGGTACCGGGGTCAGGGCCGGGTTGCTGGTGCGGTACCAGGGGCTGGTACCAGGGGTGGGTGCCAGTACCGGTGCCAGTCCTGGGATGCCGATGTGGTCCGGGGGGGGCCCTGGGATGCCAGTGGTGGTACCGGGGCCAGTGCTGCATTGCTGGTGCAGTACCGGGAGCTGGTACCGGGGCCAGTCCCGGGATGCCGGTGCCGGTACTGACGGGTGGTGCCAGTACCAGGGTCAGTCCCGGGATGCTGGTGCTGTACCGGGGTCGGCGCTGGTACCGGGGTCGGTCCCGAGATGCCGGTACCGGTAGTGGGGGGCCAGTCCCGGGATGCTGGTGCTGTACCGGGGTCGGTGCCGGTACCGGGGTCAGTCCCAGGATGCCGGTACCAGTAGTGGGGGCCAGTCCCGGGATGCTGGTGCCGTACCGGGGGTGGGTACGGGGGTCGGCGCCGGTACCGGGGCCGGTGCCGGGATGCCGGTGCGGTCCCGGGGGCCGATGCCCATCCCGGGGCCGGTCCCGGGAAGCCGGTGCCGGTCCCGAGCGCCGGTGCCGGGGCTCGGGGCGGGCCCGGGGGTGGGGGCCGGGGCCGGGGCGGGGCGGGCGGCCGTGCCCGGCGGCACCGGCAGGTGGAGCCCGGTCCCCGCGGCGGCGGCGGGCGGAGCGGGCCGGGCGGGCCGGGCCGGGCCGGGCATGGCGGGGTAACGGCGCGGAGCGACCATGCGGCCCCGCCGCCTCCTGCCGCCGCTGCCGCTGCTGCTGCTGCTGGTGGCCGCGGGCGGGCGGCGGGCGCGGGGCGCGGCGGAACCGGGAGCGCACGGTGAGCGCGGCCTTTGTGTGCGGGGGACCCCGACCCCCGCCGGCCCCTGCATCCCCCATCCCCGCCCGCCCCGCCCCGGCCCGCCGGGATCGGGCCCCCTCCCCTCCCCACCCCCCCGGCTGCCCCCCCCCCCCGCGGCTGGCTGTCCGTCCGTCCCCGGCTGTCTGTCTGTCTGTCTGCCCCCCCCCCCCCCCCTCCCCGGGCGGTTCTGGCCACCGGCGGGTGTAGGGTGCTGGGTGGGGGGTCCTGGGGAGCGGCTGGGGGTGCAGGAGGGTGGGTGGGGGTCCTGGGCAGCGCCTGGGGCTGCAACACGATGGGTGGGGGTCCCAGGCCGTGGGGTGCAGGAGGGGGGGGTGGGGGTCCTGGGCAGCGCCTGGGGATGCAATTGGGTGGGTGGGGGTCGTGGAGAGAGCCTGGGGTGCGAGAGGGTGTGGGGGGGTCTCAGACCATGGTGGGTGGGGGTCCTGGGCAGCTCCAGGGAGTGCAACATGGTGGGTGGGGGTCCCAGGCCAGTGGGTGCCAGGATGATGGGTGGGTGGGGGGTTTTGGACAGAGCCTGGGGGTGCAACGTGATGGGTGGGGATCCCAGGCCATAGGGTGCGGGATGGTGGGTGGGGGTCGTGGACACAGCTTGGGGTGCAAGGTGATGGGTGGGGGTCCCAGGCCATGGGGTGCAGGAGGATGGGTGGGGGTCCTGAGCAAGTCTTAGGGGTGCAACATGGTGGGTGGGGGTCCCAGGCCAGTGGGTGCCAGGATGATGGGTGGGTGGGGGGTTTTGGACAGAGCCTGGGGGTGCAACGTGATGGGTGGAGGGTCCCAGGCTATAGGGTGCGGGATGGTGGGTGGGGGTCGTGGACACAGCTTGGGGGTGCAGGATGGCGGGTGGGGGTCCTGAGCAGCACCCGGGGGTGCAGGATGGGGGGGGATCCTGGGTGGGGTGCGGGAGTCACCCACCCCGTTGCAGGCCCCTCTGCCCGCTCCTGGCAGGCAGGGCGGGCCTTGGGGTGCAACGCGCCACTTTAGGGACCCCGTGGCTCCCCGTGACCCCTCACCCGCACCCCAAACCCTCCTGGCAGGGCCCCTGTGCCGGGGGAGGTGTGCGGGGGGGTGAGATGGGGGGCAGTGGGGTGGGGAGGGGTCCCTGACCCTGGCACGGCCGCAGCCCCATCCTGCCCGCGCTGGCTCAGCTCTCCGGCTGGCGTCACCCGTGCCCGTCCCCAAGGGGTGGCAGCGGTGACGGGGCGCGGGGCCGGGCGCCTGGGTCCCGCTCCCACCCCAGGGCCTGGCACCCCCCTGCCCATCCATCATGGAGCTGTGGGGTCGTACTGGGAGGAACTGGGAGGCCGGCAGAGTGCCAGCATGCCCCGTGGTGGCTGTGCCACCAGCTGGGGACCCCTTGGCGATGGTGGGGAGCTTGTGCCCGTGGGGGCAGGGCGGGGGGGGGCTGTACCCCCCGTGCTGGGGAGTGGCACCCTGGCCCCCTCTCTCCGGAGGACACCGGGGGGTGGCTGTCGGTGCCAGCTGTCCCCCGGCAGCTGCGGGTAGCCGGCATGTGGCTGCGGGGACATTCCTGCCCCCCGGGTGCTGCCTGTCCCTGGTATGTGGGGGGACGCCCCCCAGGCCCGACCCACCCCAGCGCGCCGCCGAAGCAGCTGCTGCAAATTCCTCCCCTCGCCCATTGCCACATCTGGGCAACATCTGGGCGGGGGGGGGGAGGTTTGGTTGCCCAGTGGTGTGGGGGCTTTTGGGGGGCAGGATGCTGCCGGGGGGGGACACGGGGTCCCGAAAGCGCCCGGGGGCTGCGGGATGAAGGAGGTCGTTGCCAGGGTGACAGCACCCGAGCTGGGCCGGCTGCCAAGGGCTGCGGGCTCATGCGCAGGATGGCGCCGGCACGGGGGGGCCGGGGGCACGGGGGGTGTGGGGACCCCCCCAAGCCGTGCCCATCCCTGCCCTGCATCGGGGACTGGGGTGGGGGACCCATCCCTGGGCTGCTGGTGGGGCCCACTGGGGTGGAGACCCCCCGAACTCGTGACATGTGTGAGCTGCACCCTGAGGGGGAATGGCCCTGCCTGGCCCCTTGCAGGGGATTTTGGGGGGGACACGGCTGGGTGCACCCACCCGCGTGGGCACGGCACCCGGGAGGAATAACCCCCCGTCCACCCGCTTCGGGGGCACAGGGTGGGCACAGGGGTGACGCCCACAGCCCCCAGGACGGTGCCCGCTGTCTTGCTGGGATGTGCCTGGGACCTTACTGGGGTGGTGGCCATGACCCATGAGTGTGGTGGCCATGATCCACTGGGATGGGTCCCACCACCCTGCCGGGATGGTGCCCAGGACCCCCCAGGATGGGTCCCACCGCCCTGCTGAGGTGGTGCCCCCCACCCCATCCGCAGGGCACGCTGGGGGGTGCCCATCGCCATGCGGGGTGCCCGCACCCACGCGTCACCCGTGTCCCCGCAGAGGTGCTGCTGAAGGTGCAGGTGTACGAGAGCGGGACGCTGGCCCCGCTGGCCCAGGCCACCCTGGAGGTCTTTGGCAACCGCAGCTCGCTGGCGGCCGGCACCACCGACCACGAGGGCGCCGGCGTCCTGCCCGTCCCCTACCGCCTGGGCACCTGGGTCCTCGTCACCGCCGCCCGCCGTGGCTACGTCACCGCCTCCGTCCCCTGGCGTGTCAACAAGCTGCCGCGTGAGTGACTGGGACCCCCAGCTCTTACGGGGGACCCCAGCCCCTTACTGGGGGCTCTGACCCTTATGGGTGGCCCTGATCCCTTACTGGGGTGCTCTGAGCCCTTAGTGGGGACCCCAGCCCCTTACTGGGGGGGCTCTGATGCTTATGGGGGTCCCCATTCCCTTATCGGGGGGGGGGGGCTCTGAACCCTTATGGGGGACCTAACCCCTTACTGGGGGGGCTCTGAGCTCCTATTGGGTACCCCAACCCCTTACTGGAGGGCTCTGAGCCCTCACAGGGGGCCCCAACCCCTTACTGGGGGGCTCTGAGCCCTTATGGGGGGCCCTGAGTCTTCACTGTGGGAGTTGGTTCCTTATGGGGCACTCCGATCTCTTACAGGGGCCCTGACCCCTTACTGGGGGAACTGGTCCCTTACTGGACGCCTCAATCCGTTATGGGGGGGCCCAATCCCTTGATGGGGGAGGCCCTTGATCCCTTCCTGGGACACCCCACCCCCCCCCACCCCCCCCCAATCCCTTCCTGGGGACCCCAGTCCTTTCCTAGGACCCCAGTCCCTTCCTGGGGCCCCCCAGTCCCTTACTGGGACCCCAGTCTCTTTCTGGTGACCCCAAAGGGCTTTTGGGGAGAGGGGTCCCATTTAGAGGGGTGTTTGGGGGGGTCTGGCCCCTTCAAGAGGGGATGGCCATGTCCCGGTGACCCCGAAGTCCCCCCATCCCGGCGCGGGGGGGCCCAGAGGTGGCACCCTGGGCTGGGTGCCAGCCCTTGTCCCCGGGGCCATCACGGGGCAGGGGGGTGGTGGTGGAGCGCAGGGTGGCATCGATGGGGTCACCTTGCTGGGGGGGTGGGACATGTGGGAGCGCTCGGGGGGGGTGCAGGGGTGGGGTGCAGGGGTGGGGGTGCATTTGGTGGGCGAGGCTGGGGATGGGGGTTGCTGAGGATTTGGGACGTGCAAGGGAACGGGGGTGTGCGCAAGGATTGGGGTGCAGGGGGGTGTGCAAAGGTAGGAGTGCATGGGGTGTGCAAGGCTCGGGGTGTATAAGGATCGGGGTGCATGGGGTGTGCAAGAATTGGGGGGTGCGGGGTTCTGCAAAGATTGGGGTGCATGGGGTGTGCAAGGATTGGGGATGTGCACGGGTGTGCCAGGACTGGGGGTGTGCACGGGCAGGGGGCACACGGGGACTGGGAGGCGGGGGGTGTGCAAGGATCAGGGTGTGCAAGGATGGGGTGCGCACCCCCCGCCCGCTGCCTGCCCCTGTCCCCGTCCCTGTCCCCGTCCCTGTCCCCATCCCTGTCCCCACGTCCATCCCACCCCTTGCTGCCTTATTCCCCCCTCCCACCCACCCCGATATCAGGCTCTGCTGGGCCCATCATCCCCCCCCCCCCATCAGCACCCTCCTAACTTGGGGGGGGGCAGGCAGGTATTTTTGGGGTCCCCCATCACCCCCTCCCTTGCAGTCTACGCCTCCATCAGCCTCTACCTGCTCCCCGAGCGCCCCGCCACCCTCATCCTCTACGAGGACCTGGTCCAAATCCTCCTGGGATCCCCAGGTGAGCGATGGGGATGGGGGGGGGTGACACCACCCTCTCTGGGTGCTGCCACCCACCTTGTCCCCCCCCCCCCCAGGTGCCCGGGGGCAGCCGTGGGCGCAGTTCCCGCGGCGGGCGGCCCGCCTGCCCCGCAGCTCCACGTACAGCCAGCTCGCCGCGTCCCTCACCGCCGCCACTGGCCCCAGCCTGGCCCGCGCCTTCCCCGCCTTCCTCGGGGCCGAGCAGGACGGCAGCGGTACGGGGACGCCGGGGGGCTTGGTGGGGACACCCCGAGAGGTCATCCCATATGTACGTCCCCGTCACTTGTCCCCGCAGCCAATGCCACCTGGCTGGAGCTGGCACCCGTGGCGGCTCTCAGTGTCCATCTCTTCACCGGGAACGGGACGGAGGTGCCGCTGGCCGGCCCCGTCCACCTGTCCGTCCCTTTGGCCCCCGACGCCGGGCCGGTGGTGGCCACCAGCGTGCCGGCCTGGCGGTTTGACCCCAAGAGCGGTGAGTGCTGGGTGGAGGGTGGCGGGGGGGGGTGGCACGGCTCCTGCCGGGGATGGCGGCGGCGGGGGTGATGAGTTTGGGGGGTCTCAGCCCACCAGGGTGGGGGACGGACGTGTCTCCCTGCAGGGCTGTGGATGCGTAACGGGACGGGGCTGATCCGTAAGGAAGGCCGGCAGCTCTACTGGACCTTCGTCTCCTCCCAGTTGGGATACTGGGCAGCGGCTCTGCCCTCTCCCAGCACAGGTAGGGTGACACCCATGGGTGCCCCCAGCCTGGGTGCCCCTGTCCCCGTGGATGGGCTGTTCTGGGGGGGGTGGCAGCACCCCAGGGTGAATGGGGGGGAACGGGTGGGAGGGGGGTGAAGGACCCCCATCCCCTGGGGTGCGGGTGGGTGCAGCCCCGGGGTGCTCTTGCTGGGGGGGGTGCCCATGCCCCACCCAACCCCGCTGTCCCCCAGGGCTGGTGGCAATGGCGGCGGGCGTGACAGACATCACCACCTACCACACCATCTTCCTCCTCACCATCCTGGGCGCGCTGGCCCTACTCGTCCTCATCCTCCTCTGCCTCCTCATCTACTACTGCAGGTCAGTACCCCCTGCCCGGCACCCTCGGGGTCCCGACCACAGCCTGGGGGGGGGGCACTGCCTGCCTGGCACCCTTGGGTGTGCCGGGGGGGGGGGGGGGGCAGCACCTGCCTGGCACCCTATAGCTGGGTATTTGGGGGGGGGGGGGGGGCAGAACCCGCCTGGCACCCTATAGCTGGGTATTTGGGGGGGGGGGGGGCAGCACCTGCCTGGCACCCTATAGCTGGGTATGGGGGGGGGGGCGGCAGCACCCACCTGGCACCTCCTGGCACCCTATAGCTGGGTATGGGGGGGGGCGCTGCCAACCTGGCACCCTTGGGTGTCCTATAGCTGGCTATGGGGGGGGGAACCAGCATTCCCTGGCACCCCTGGGACCCTATACTGGCTATGGGGGGAGCCACCACCCCCTGGCACCCCTAGGTGCCCTATAGCTGGCTATAGGAAGGGGGCACCACCCTCCCAGCACCCCGGGTGCCCTATAGCTGGCTTTGCGGGGCTGCACCACCTCCCCGCACCCCTGGGTGCCCTATAGCTGGCTGCAGCTCCCGCCTTTAGCACCCTACAGCAGGTGAGGGAGGCGGGTGGGGTGGGGGACCCCAGCACCCCCTACGCCCCCCCCATGGGGTGACCCCGCCGCCGTCTCCCCGCAGGCGGCGGTGCCTGAAGCCGCGGGCGCAGCACCGCAAGCTGCCGCTGCCGGGGCCGCTGGACGCCGCCCGACGGGACCAGGCCACCTCGGTGTCCCAGCTGGACCTCCTCTGCGGTGGCAGCCACCTGGAGACCGCCTCCTCGGGGGGGGACACCGACCTCCCCACCCCCGGTTTACCCCCCCCGGCCCGTGACCTCCCCACTGCCCGGCCGGACTTCTTCCAACCACCGGCCCCCCCCCAGCTCCGTGCCGGCCCCCGGACCCCCGCCGGCACCCTGGCCCCCCGCCGCCGCCAGCCCCCCGCCCCGGAGGACTATGGGCGCCCCGGCGAAGCCTTCGGCCTCAGGGCCGCCCGCTCGGTGGACGGGCTCCAGCCGTCGGACGAGCATCCCCGGGGGACCCCCGCTATCCCCCCCCGGCCCCCCTCACCCCCGGTGTTTTCCCGTTACGGGGGGCAGCCAAGCGAGCACCCGCTGCCCGAGCCCCCCCCTCGCCCACCCTCGCTGGCCCCCCCGGGTCCCCTCCTCCTCTGCGGCCCCTTGGACCGGGGCGGGGGGCCGGAGGATGTCTACCGGGGGGTGATGCCCACCCTCCTCATCCCCGCCCGGTACATGCGCCTGGCCCCCGGCGAGCCGGAGGCTCCCCCCGAAAGCGATGGGGGACCCGGTTCGACGGTGGCGACGGCTGCCCCGCCACCCCCCCCCATCCTCCGGGCAACCATTTGAGGACGGGGAAAATTGGGGGGGGACTCGTGCCCCGCAACCGGTGAGCGGCTCGGTGGCCATCCCGGTGCTGCTGGACGGGTCGGCGGTGGCCCAGCTCAACGGGGAGCTGCAGGCGCTGGCGGGGCAGCAGTTATTAGAATTGGGGGGGCCGCCCCCCCCGAGAGCTTGGTTCGTCTCCTTGGACGGCCGTTCCTCCCAGGTCCGGCATTCCTACATCGACCTGCAGGGCGGCGAGAGGGGGTCCGGCCCCGCGCCCCCACCCCGTCTCCCCCGGGGAGTCGGAGGTGGGGGTGAGGATGGAGGGACCCGACCCCCCCTTCCCGTCGCCTCCCCCGAGGACAGCTCGCTGGCCCCCTTGCTGGAAGCGGGGAGCGGGGGGCGGCGAGGGGGGGGCAGCGGGCGCAGCAGCGCCAGCGAAGCCCCCCGCGACTCCCTGACCAGCCCCGAGGAAGAGGCGCTGGCGGAGGCGGGCGAGGGGGGAGACGAAGGGGGCGACCGTAAGAGCCCCTGGCAGAAGCGGGAGGAGCGGCCGCTGATGGTCTTCAACGTCAAGTGAGTGGTGGGGGGGGGCCTCTGGCCCCGGGGGGAGCTGTGGGACCCTGGGGGGTGGTGGGTGCACTGCTACTGTCACCCTGTCCTGCCACCGTCCCATCCTACTGCCATCCCATCGCACCACTACGCTGTCCTGCCACCCCCGTCCCATCCCACCGCCATCCCAGCCAGCCACCACCTCATCCCAGCCAGCCACCACCTCATCCCACCACATCACCCTGTCACCATATCGTCTTGTCACTGTCCCATCCCACCACCATCATCCCAGCCCACCACCATCCCATCCAGCCATCTCGTCCCACCACCACACCATCCTGCCACCGCTGTCCCACCCTGTCACCGTCCCACCCCACCGCTGTCACCCCATCCAACCACCCTTCTGTCCCACCAGTCCTGTCCCACCACCCCCATCCCACCCTGCCTGTCCCTTGTCCCCAGGGGAGGGGGCAGAGGGACAAGCCCCAGGTCACTGCTGTCCCTATGTGCTTAGGACCCCCCCCGGGTATCGTGTCCCCCCCAGTGCCACCGGGCTCTGCCACATGGGGTCCTGCTGTCCCGTCCCCCCCCCATGACATTGCCATTCACCTCCCTGTCTTTTGGGGGGGGACGACACAAGAACTGTGTGTGTCCCCCCCAAGTCCTGAGCCGTGTCCCCACTTGTGTCCCTGCAGGGCGGGGGGGGCTGGCAGTGCCCCCCGGGCCAGCGGTGCCTCCAAGCTGCCGTAGGAGCCGGGGGGGGGGGGGGTCCCTGTCCCCCCCCAGCCTCGCCTCCCCCCCACCCCCTTGGCTTTGGATTTTAATCGTGTTTCTAAACGTTTTCTACGTGGCGAGGAAGAAGAGGGGCCGGCTGGGGCTGGGGGGACACGGGGACCCCCCCTCCCCGGGCACCGCCTGCCCCCGGCCGGGCTGGGCAGGGAGCCGCTGCCTGCGCCTGCCTGCACGTCCCTGCCTGTTCGTTAGATGGCATTAATATATTAAAAAAAAAAAAAAAAAAAAAAAAAACCTGCCTCTGCTTCCTGCCTCAGTTTCCCCCCCTGAGGAGCCAGGGGACGGGGCCTTGTCCTAGAAACCGTTTATTGGGGTGGTGGCACCTGGAGGAGTCCCTGGGGACATCAGAGCAGCACCCTGTGGGGCGCGGGCAGGTCCCAGCGCTGGGGGCTGCACCCCCAGCCCCCCCCGGTGCAGCGGGACCCCCCGGGGCAGCAGTGACGGCCATCGGAGCAGCAGGACCCCTGCGGAGAGATACGGGATGAGGAGGGGAGCGAGGGGGTGATGCCACCCAGACCCCCACCCTGGTACCCCCCCAGTCACCTGGGCGAAGGGGCAGCACCCCCAGGAGCCTCCCCGGCTCCGGCAGCACCGCTGCCCGCCGCGGCAGGAGCGGGCGGCATCACAGGGCACGGCGGTGGCACCCGGCTCGGTGCCGGCGGCTCGCAGCAGGGCGGGTGGGGGGGTGGGTGCCCGGCGGGGGGGTGCGGGTGCTGGCAGCAGGAGGGTGGGTGCCAGCAGCTTCTCGCAGCTCTGGGTGGCCACGTTGCAGGTGTAGCCCGAGGGACAGCAGTGCTGGTGGTCCCTGCAGCAGACGGCCTGGGGGGGGCAAGAATGGGGGTCTGAGCCCAGCCTGGCCCCCCCGGGGACACCCAGCTCTGTGCCGGGGGACCCCCAGGGGACAACGGTGCCATCCTGACCCCCAACTCCTGCTCACGTCCAGCAGCGGCCCCAGGGACTGTGCCGGATCCTGTCCCAAGGTGCCCCGAGCTGCCATGGAGGGCGGGGGGACAGTGATGGAGATGGGATGTCCCATGTCCCTGTCCCCCCCGCCCAGCCCTGCTTGTCCCCAAACACGCCACAGCCCCGCTCTGCCGCAATCCCCCCCATCCCCATCCGGCTGAATGTCCCCATGTCCCCAAGCCCTTTGCCTCAGCTGCTCGGGGTCCCTGGAGCTGTGTCCCCCTCGCAAAGACACTCTGGTACCCCACAGGTCTCAGCCCTGGCCCCCCACCCCGCTGGGGACCCCACCACGTCCTTGTCCCCGGGGCCGCCCCAAACCTGCTCCAGCGGGCAGCACCCCCAGGCCCCCGAGCTCAGCCGGCAGCACGTGCTCCCGTCGGGGCAGCTCGTCTCCTCGTCACACTGCACGTTCCCGACCCGGGCCAGCGCCGGGGTCTTCCGCAGCCAGGGCCGGCGGCCCCCCCCCCTCCTGCAGGCAGCTGCCTGTGCCGGGGTCGCAGGTGTGGCCCTGGGGGCAGCAGTGCACGTGGTCGGGGCAGCAGACGGCCTGCGGGGGCGAGAAGGGGGGGGCTGAGCCCAGCCTGGACCCCCGGGGACCCCCGGCCCGGGCACCAACCCTGCCCCCTCCCTGCCTGTTCCTGCCCTCCCTTGACCCCTCTCCCCCCATCCCAGCCTGGCTCCATCCCGTAGGAGTGAGGAGGGATACGGGGACTCCCACCACCCTCGTTCCCCACCAGCCGGGCACACCGACATCCCCGAGCATCCCAGTGGCCTCAGCCCCCTTCATCACCTCCTGCCACTGGAGCCCCAAACTGGTCCCAGTGAGCAAAGGGGGTCTGAATGGGGGACCAGCAATTGAGGCCGCGGTCACCCCTCACCCCTGTGGGACATTGGGACCCCTGGGCCTGGCCTTGACCCTCATGGGGGACGCGGGACATTGGTCCTCATCCCACCCAGGGAACAGGAGACACCTGCCCCATCCCATGGGACAGGGCACAGGAGGTGGCAGTGTCTGCCTGAACGTCCCCATGTCCCCAGGGCCTGGGCTCCAGACACTCCGGGTCCCTCAAGCCACGTCCCCTGCTACAGGGACACCCTGGTCCTCCCAGGTCTCAGCCCAGGTCTCCCAGCTCCCCTGGGTGCACTGCCCTGGCCCCCACCCCGCTGGGGACCCCACCACATCCCTGTCCCCATACACGGAACCCCTGGCCCCGCAGGCAGGGCCCCCCGTACCTCCTCCAGCGGGCAGCACCCCCAGGCCCCCGAGCTCAGCCGGCAGCACGTGTTCCCGTCGGGGCAGCTCGTCTCCTCGTCACACTGCACGTTCCCGACCCGGGCCAGCGCCGGGGTCTTCCGCAGCCAGGGCCGGCGGCCCCCCCCCCTCCTGCAGGCAGCTGCCTGTGCCGGGGTCGCAGGTGTGGCCCTGGGGGCAGCAGTGCACGTGGTCGGGGCAGCAGACGGCCTGCGGGGGCGAGAAGGGGGGGCTGAGCCCAGCCTGGACCCCCGGGGACCCCCGGCCCCAGGCCCGGGCACCACCCCTGCCCCCTCCCTGCCTGTTCCTGCCCTCCCTTGTCCCCTCTCCCCCCATCCCAGCCTGGCTCCATCCTGCAGGGTTGAAGGGGGGATACGGGGACCCCCTCATCACTCTTGTCCCCCCCAGTGGGACACACGAAGGTCCCCAAGCACACTGGTAGCCTCGCACTCCTTCATCACCTCCTGCCACTGGAGCCCCAAACTGGTCCCAGTGAGCAGAGAGGATCTAGCAGGTGCAAAGGGGCCCGGTGTCACCCCATCCCCATGGGACATCACGGGGGTGGGAGCCCTGGGCTGGCCACATTCCTCCTGGGGGACTGGGGACACTGGCCCTCATCCCTCCCAGGGGAACAGGGGACCTCTGCCCTCGTCCTTCAAGGAGCAAGGGGACATGAGCCATTGTCCCTCCTGGGGGACAGGGGACATCAGCCACTGTCCCACCGGGGAACAGGAGACACCTGCCCCATCCCATGGGACAGGGCACAGGAGGTGGCAGTGTCTGCCTGAACGTCCCCATGTCCCCAAGTCCTTTCCCTCAGCCACTCAGGGTCCCTGGAGCTGTGGCCCCCCCAAAAGGACACCCTGGTGCCCCACAGGTCTCAGCCCAGGTCTCCCAGCCCCCCTGGGTGCACTGCCCTGGCCCCCACCCCGCTGGGGACCCCACCACGTCCCTGTCCCCATACACGGAACCCCTGGCCCCGCAGGCAGGGCCCCCCGTACCTCCTCCAGCGGGCAGCACCCCCAGGCCCCCGAGCTCAGCCGGCAGCACGTGCTCCCGTCGGGGCAGCTCGTCTCCTCGTCACACTGCACGTTCCCGACCCGGGCCAGCGCCGGGGTCTTCCGCAGCCAGGGCCGGCGGCCCCCCCCCCTCCTGCAGGCAGCTGCCTGTGCCGGGGTCGCAGGTGTGGCCCTGGGGGCAGCAGTGCACGTGGTCGGGGCAGCAGACGGCCTGGGGGGGCGAGAAGGGGGGGCTGAGCCCAGCCTGGACCCCCGGGGACCCCCGGCCCCAGGCCCGGGCACCACCCCTGCCCCCTCCCTGCCTGTTCCTGCCCTCCCTTGACCCCTCTCCCCCCATCCCAGCCTGGCTCCATCCTGCAGGGTTGAAGGGGGGATACGGGGACCCCCTCATCACTCTTGTCCCCCCCAGTGGGACACACGAAGGTCCCCAAGCACACTGGTAGCCTCGCACTCCTTCATCACC
Organism: Platalea leucorodia; assembly: GCF_965183815.1. Lineage (NCBI taxonomy): Eukaryota > Metazoa > Chordata > Aves > Pelecaniformes > Threskiornithidae > Platalea > Platalea leucorodia. The sequence continues at coordinate 2,688,703 of NC_138844.1, forward strand.
TCCTGCCACTGGAGCCCCAAACTGGTCCCAGTGAGCAGAGAGGATCTAGCAGGTGCAAAGGGGCCCGGTGTCACCCCATCCCCATGGGACATCACGGGGGTGGGAGCCCTGGGCTGGCCACATTCCTCCTGGGGGACTGGGGACACTGGCCCTCATCCCTCCCAGGGGAACAGGGGACCTCTGCCCTCGTCCTTCAAGGAGCAAGGGGACATGAGCCATTGTCCCTCCTGGGGGACAGGGGACATCAGCCACTGTCCCACCGGGGAACAGGAGACACCTGCCCCATCCCATGGGACAGGGCACAGGAGGTGGCAGTGTCTGCCTGAACGTCCCCATGTCCCCAAGTCCTTTCCCTCAGCCACTCAGGGTCCCTGGAGCTGTGGCCCCCCCAAAAGGACACCCTGGTGCCCCACAGGTCTCAGCCCAGGTCTCCCAGCCCCCCTGGGTGCACTGCCCTGGCCCCCACCCCGCTGGGGACCCCACCACGTCCCTGTCCCCATACACGGAACCCCTGGCCCCGCAGGCAGGGCCCCCCGTACCTCCTCCAGCGGGCAGCACCCCCAGGCCCCCGAGCTCAGCCGGCAGCACGTGTTCCCGTCGGGGCAGCTCGTCTCCTCGTCACACTGCACGTTCCCGACCCGGGCCAGCGCCGGGGTCTTCCGCAGCCAGGGCCGGCGGCCCCCCCCCTCCTGCAGGCAGCTGCCTGTGCCGGGGTCGCAGGTGTGGCCCTGGGGGCAGCAGTGCACGTGGTCGGGGCAGCAGACGGCCTGCGGGGGCGAGAAGGGGGGGGCTGAGCCCAGCCTGGACCCCCGGGGACCCCCGGCCCCAGGCCCGGGCACCACCCCTGCCCCCTCCCTGCCTGTTCCTGCCCTCCCTTGACCCCTCTCCCCCCATCCCAGCCTGGCTCCATCCCGTAGGAGTGAGGAGGGATACGGGGACTCCCACCACCCTCGTTCCCCACCAGCCAGGCACACCGACATCCCCGAGCATCCCAGTGGCCTCAGCCCCCTTCATCACCTCCTGCCACTGGAGCCCCAAACTGGTCCCAGTGAGCAAAGGGGGTCTGAATGGGGGACCAGCAATTGAGGCCGCGGTCACCCCTCACCCCTGTGGGACATTGGGACCCCTGGGCCTGGCCTTGACCCTCATGGGGGACGCGGGACATTGGTCCTCATCCCACCCAGGGAACAGGAGACACCTGCCCCATCCCATGGGACAGGGCACAGGAGGTGGCAGTGTCTGCCTGAACGTCCCCATGTCCCCAGGGCCTGGGCTCCAGACACTCCGGGTCCCTCAAGCCACGTCCCCTGCTACAGGGACACCCTGGTCCTCCCAGGTCTCAGCCCAGGTCTCCCAGCTCCCCTGGGTGCACTGCCCTGGCCCCCACCCCGCTGGGGACCCCACCACATCCCTGTCCCCATACACGGAACCCCTGGCCCCGCAGGCAGGGCCCCCCGTACCTCCTCCAGCGGGCAGCACCCCCAGGCCCCCGAGCTCAGCCGGCAGCACGTGTTCCCGTCGGGGCAGCTCGTCTCCTCGTCACACTGCACGTTCCCGACCCGGGCCAGCGCCGGGGTCTTCCGCAGCCAGGGCCGGCGGCCCCCCCCCTCCTGCAGGCAGCTGCCTGTGCCGGGGTCGCAGGTGTGGCCCTGGGGGCAGCAGTGCACGTGGTCGGGGCAGCAGACGGCCTGCGGGGGCGAGAAGGGGGGGCTGAGCCCAGCCTGGACCCCCGGGGACCCCCGGCCCCAGGCCCGGGCACCACCCCTGCCCCCTCCCTGCCTGTTCCTGCCCTCCCTTGTCCCCTCTCCCCCCATCCCAGCCTGGCTCCATCCTGCAGGGTTGAAGGGGGGATACGGGGACCCCCTCATCACTCTTGTCCCCCCCAGTGGGACACACGAAGGTCCCCAAGCACACTGGTAGCCTCGCACTCCTTCATCACCTCCTGCCACTGGAGCCCCAAACTGGTCCCAGTGAGCAGAGAGGATCTAGCAGGTGCAAAGGGGCCCGGTGTCACCCCATCCCCATGGGACATCACGGGGGTGGGAGCCCTGGGCTGGCCACATTCCTCCTGGGGGACTGGGGACACTGGCCCTCATCCCTCCCAGGGGAACAGGGGACCTCTGCCCTCGTCCTTCAAGGAGCAAGGGGACATGAGCCATTGTCCCTCCTGGGGGACAGGGGACATCAGCCACTGTCCCACCGGGGAACAGGAGACACCTGCCCCATCCCATGGGACAGGGCACAGGAGGTGGCAGTGTCTGCCTGAACGTCCCCATGTCCCCAAGTCCTTTCCCTCAGCCACTCAGGGTCCCTGGAGCTGTGGCCCCCCCAAAAGGACACCCTGGTGCCCCACAGGTCTCAGCCCAGGTCTCCCAGCCCCCCTGGGTGCACTGCCCTGGCCCCCACCCCGCTGGGGACCCCACCACGTCCCTGTCCCCATACACGGAACCCCTGGCCCCGCAGGCAGGGCCCCCCGTACCTCCTCCAGCGGGCAGCACCCCCAGGCCCCCGAGCTCAGCCGGCAGCACGTGCTCCCGTCGGGGCAGCTCGTCTCCTCGTCACACTGCACGTTCCCGACCCGGGCCAGCGCCGGGGTCTTCCGCAGCCAGGGCCGGCGGCCCCCCCCCTCCTGCAGGCAGCTGCCTGTGCCGGGGTCGCAGGTGTGGCCCTGGGGGCAGCAGTGCACGTGGTCGGGGCAGCAGACGGCCTGGGGGGGCGAGAAGGGGGGGCTGAGCCCAGCCTGGACCCCCGGGGACCCCCGGCCCCAGGCCCGGGCACCACCCCTGCCCCCTCCCTGCCTGTTCCTGCCCTCCCTTGTCCCCTCTCCCCCCATCCCAGCCTGGCTCCATCCTGCAGGGCTGAAGGGGGATACGGGGACCCCCTCATCACTCTTGTCCCCCCCAGTGGGACACACGAAGGTGCCCAAGCATGCTGGTGGCCTCGCACTCCTTCATCACCTCCCGCCACTGGAGCCCCAAACTGGTCCCAGTTAGCAGAGGAGGTCTGACGCGGGCTCAGCAAAGGGGCCTAGTGTCACCCCCCATCCCTGTGGGACATCGGGCGGGTGGGAGCCCTCCCTGTCCCTCGTGGGGGCCAGGTGACATTGGTCCTCATCCCACCCAGGGGACAGGGGACACCAGCCTCTCCCAGGGGGCACAGGGGACCCCCACCCTTGTCCCTCTCGGAGGACAGACCCCCCCCCCATACCTCCTCCAGCGGGCAGCACCCCCAGGCCCCCGAGCTCAGCCGGCAGCACGTGTTCCCGTCGGGGCAGCTCGTCTCCTCGTCACACTGCACGTCACGAGCTGGGGACAAGGGGACAGTCAGAGCCGGTGTCCCCTCCCCGGGCCGGGACTGGGGGTGGCGGCCCCCCAGGGGGGTCCTCACCTTTGGGCAGGGCTGCCAGGGGCCGTGCCCGCCCCGCTGCCGAGGTGCAGGTGGAGCGCTCCAGGTCGCAGGCAGTGCCCTGCGGGCAGCAGTGCCGCCCGTCGCCGCAGCACACCGCCTGCCCGGGGAGAGCCCGCCGTCGGTGCCTGCCGGACCCCTGCCCGCCCGGGGGGCCCGGCGGTGCCACGGACAGGGTGGGCTGCTGGTCTGGGGTGGCAGGAATGGCCTGCGTGGCACGGGGTGCCCGGCATGGGGTGCCCGGGACAGGGTGCCTGGTATGGGGGGGTCTGGTGCTCGGTGCCCGGCATGGGGTGCCCAGTATGGGGTGCCCAGTATGGGACAGATAGCACACAGTGGCCAGTGCAAGGTGGCCAGCATGGGGTGCTTGGGACACGGTGCCCGATACAGGGCACCCGGCACGGGGTGCTCGGTGTGGGGTGCTTGGTACGGGGTGCTGAGCATGGGGGTCTGGTATGGGGTCCTTGATGTGGGGAGCCTGGTACGGGGCGCCCAGTACAGGGTGGCTGGCGTGGGGTGCCTGCCATGGGGTGTTTGGTACAGGCTGCCCAGCGTGGGGTGGCCGGCGTGGGGTGGCCGGCGTGGGTGCCAGGGTGGCCAGCGCGGGGCCAGCACTCACGTTTTGCAGGGGACAGCAGCCGTACTGCGCCGAGGACAGCTGGCAGCAGGTAGCACCGTCGGGACACGCCGAGCGGCCGTCGGGGCACAGCACCTGGCGCAGCGCGACTGCGGGGACACGCACACGCAGCGTCACCGTGCCCCCTCCCCACCTCCGCGTCCCCTCTGTGGGGACAGCGAGGACACCCCGCCACCCGGAGGGGGACATCCCTTACCTGACGCTGGGGGCTGGCGCTTCCAGGCAGGGAACGCGGTGCCCATGGGGACATCGCCGGCGGGTGACAGGCAGCGCCCGTGGGCCAGGTCGCAGACGGTGGCGTGGGGACAGCAGTGCACCTTGTCGGCACAGCACGAGGCCTGCGGGCGCCAGACACGCTCGTCACAGCGGTGGCTGCATGATGTGTCCCCCCCCCCCCGGCAATGTCCCCGTGTCACCCCCCTGTACCTGGGGCATGGGGCAGCACCCCCAGGCGCCGCTGGCCGTCATGCAGCAGGTGGCATTGTCGGGACACTCAGACTGCCCGTCAGGACAGGAGACAGCACGGGGGGCTGCGGAGAGCGGGGACAGGGTGAGGGACACCCATGCCTCCCACCCAGGCCTAGCCGCGTCCTCCCGCCCACCTATGACCCCCCCGGACCTGGGGACACGATGCAGGATTCGCCGTCGGCGCTGCAGTGGGACCCTCGGGGACAGCAGCGGTGGCCGCCAGCGCAGGGGACTCCCTGGGGGAAGAGAAGGTGGGGGTGGGAGGCTTCCCCCCCCCCCCCACAAATGGCAGAGAGAGATGGGAAACTGAGGCACGGGGGGCGGGCTCACCTCCGGCAGCGGGCAGCTGGCTCCGGCGGGGCACGGTGAGCCATCCCGGCACACCGCCGCGCTGCTGGCGAGCAGGATCTGAGGTAGGGGGGGACAGGGGGGTTACCCATGGGTGGGGGCACCCCCCTGTGCCCCCCTAAAGCCTGGGCACTCACCGGGGTGGCTGGGAACGGCTCCCCGTCGAGGCACTGCCCGGGGACGGCCAGGGCCAGCCACAGCAGCAGGAGGGTCCTCATGGCGCTGGTGGCACCTGCGGGCAGCGGACGCCCACCCCGGCACCGCCGTGCCTCAGTTTCCCCACTCACGGAGGCGGGGGGGGGGAGGTCTCTGCCCCAGCACCACCCCCCCGGCTCTCGCTTCCCCTTTCGGCCGGGTGCTGGGAAAGCCCCAGCCCCCAGCTTCTGGCCCAGGGCTCCCCCACCCCAGGGTGCTGGCGGGGGACCCAGATGCGCCGGGGGGGGCCGCTGCGGTGGCTGGCACCCCAACCGCCGCCCGCAGCACCCCGATAACATCTCCCTGCACCGCAGGAAGCCAGCACCGCTGTCGGGGGGGTGGGGGGGGCAGCCCTTAGCACCCGTGGGTGCTGGCTGGGGGGGGCTGCCCCCTCCCACGCCCTGCCCCCCCCCCCCCCGCCACGCACTTCCACAATCACTTTCACTTCCCTTTCCCCACGTGGTCCTGCCCCCCCCTGGCCCCAGCGCGGGGGGGGGAGGGGAGGCTGGGGCAGGCCCAGGCCCCCCAGGACGTGTTGGGGGGGGGTCACCGCCCCCGAGGACCCCATGTGGGGCCCTGTGCGGGGGGCAGGGGGGTGGCAGGGGACAGCCCCCACCCCTCGGTGTCACTGCGCTGTCCCCCACCCCCGGGACCCCCCAGGGCTGGACCCTCCCCACGGCCCGGACCCAGTGCTCCCTGTGACTCCCAGTGCCTCCCAGTACCTTCCAGTATCCCCCAGTGCCCCTAGAACCCCCATGACTCCCAGTGCCCACCAGTGTCTCCCACTGCCCCCAGAGCACCCTGTGACTCCCAGTACCCCCTAGTATCTCCCAGTGCTCCAAGGGACCCCCAGTACCTCCCAGTGCCCCCAGGGACAACCAGTGCCCCCCAGTGCTCCTCTGTGACTCCCAGTGCCCCCCGTGCCCCCAGGACCTCCCAGTGCCCCCAGGGAATCCCAGTATTCCCAGTGCCCCCTGTGGGCCCCAGTGCCTCCCAGTGCCCCCCGGGCCCCGGCCCCCCCGGGCCCCGGCTCCCCCCGGCCCGTACCCGCTCCCGGTCCCGGCCCCGCTCCCTCTCCCGGTCCCGGTCCCAGCCCCGCCGCCAGGGTCTCGGTGCCGGCCACCCGCAAGCCCCACCCCCCTCGCCCCATTGGCCCACCGCCCCGTTCGCTCCGCTCCCATTGGCCAACTCGGGGAAAGGGGGCGGGGAACACCGCCTCCTCACCCTTACCCCCTTACCCCGCCCTCCCTATCACGTGACGCGGGGGCACATGACCGCAGGCCCCCACCCCGCCGGGGCTGGGGTGCGATGAGTTGGCCAGGCCTCAGCCGGGGGGGGGTGTGTGTGTGTGTGTGTGTGTCCGGCGTGGTGGCCTCGTTCCTGGGGCGGGCAGCACCCCCAAACCACCCCAAATCCACCCCAGACCGCTCCCCAATGCCCCTGCCGAACCCCCAAACCCCCCCTCGACCCCCCTAAGCTCCCCCCAGCCCCTCCAAACCCCCCGATGTCCCCCAAATCCCCCCAACCCCCCTGCCAAACCCTCAAGCCCCCCTAAATCCCTGCCAACCTCCCCAAAAACTCCCACCTCCCCCCTCACCCCCTCCAAACCCCCTCACCACCCCCAACCTCCCCCAAATCCCCTCCACCCCCCCCAAACCTCCCACCTCCCCCCCAAGCCCCTCCAAACCCCCTCACCCCCCCCAAATCCCCTCCAACCCCCCCAAACCTCCCACCTCCCCCCCAAGCCCCTCCAAACCCCCTCACCCCCCCCAAATCCCCTCCACCCCCCCAAACCTCCCACCTCCCCCCCAAGCCCCTCCAAACCCCCTCACCCCCCCAAATCCCCTCCAACCCCCCCAAACCTCTCCCCCCAACCCCCCCAAACCCCCTCACCCCCCCCGACTCCCCCTCTGGAGCCAGAAACCACAGAGCCAGGCCAGACCCAGGGACCCCCATGTTGGGGGGGGTCACCCCAGGGGTTTATTGCCAGCGCAGGGTGCCGGGGGGGGCGGGGGGGTCTCAGATGGCCGACTGCTCCTGTCTGAAAGCCTCGGTGGCCGGTGGCCGGTCGGTCTCGGTGGCCATGGCGGCCTGGCGCAGCACGGCCATGTGCTCCTCGGCGGCCGCCAGCGACCGCTCGACCCAGTGGCGGGCGGCGGGCTGGCGGCAGGCGCTGCGGGTCACCAGAACCAGGTGGCTGACCGACAGCAGCAGCGCCGCGGCCCTGCGGGGACACGGTGGCCTTGTCACCTCCCGCCCTGTGCCCGACAGGGACGGTGGCTTTGCCACCAAAAGCGTGGCTCCTGCCTCAGTTTCCCCATCTGCAGCACGGGGTGTGGGGATCCCCCCCCCGCCCCATCCTGGTGGGTCACCCCGCAGTGGCTGTCCCCAGCTACGTGGCACGGGGTGGCACTGGTGTGCGTCCCCCCGCCACGGGTGTCCCCCCACCCAGGGAGTGTCCCCGTCACCTCGCGTCCAGCAGTTTGGGGTCCAGCGGCGGGTACATGGATCTCACCACGTCGTCCACCCTGCCGGTGGGGATGGCGTCAGCCCCAGGGGACACCGCGGTGACACCCTCCGTCACACCCCCCCGAGCCCCGGGGCCACCCCCATCACCTGGGGCTGATGCGTTTGGCCACCACGATGATGTCACCCAGGCTGGCGGGGGACTTCACGCGGGCGCCCGAGCCCATCGTCATGGCCACCAGCTTCTCCGTCAGCGTGTGGCAGATCTGGGGGGGGGACACAACGGGAGTGGGGCCAGGGTGGGTGCTCGGTGTCACCAGTGCCACCAGTGCCACCGGTACGACCAGTGCCACTGGTGCCACCATTGCCACCAGCGCCACCATTGCCACCAGTGCTACTGGTACCAGGACCATCATTGCCACCAGTGCGACCGGTACAACCAGTGCCACTGGTGCCACCATTGCCACCAGCGCCACCATTGCCACCAGTGCCACCAGTACCACCACTGCCACCAGTACCACCATTGTCATCAGCGTGACAGGTACGATCAGTGCCACTGGTGCCACCAGTGCCACCAGCACCACTATTGCCACCATTGCGACTGGTATGAGCAGTGTCACTGGTGCCACCACTGCCACCAGTACCACTGCCACCAGCACCATTGTCGCCAGCGCAACCAGTACAACCAGTGCCACTGGTGCCACCATTGCCACCAGTACCATTGCCACCAGCACCATTGCCACCAGCGCAACCGGTACGACCAGTGCCACTGGTGCCAGTAGCACCATCATTGCCACCAGTGCCACTGGTACCACCAGTGCCACCATTGTCACCAGCGTGACCGGTACCACCGGTGCCACTGGTGCCACCAGTGCCACCAGTGCCACCCCCTGGACTCACCTTCAGGATGGCGATGCAGTGGGACACCAGACCCCTGTGGAGACGGAGGAGGGCGTCAGTCTGGGTGGACCCCCCACCCTCGTCCCCCACGTCCCCCCCCACCTGCCTGCCCACACCCCGTGTCCCCCAGACCCTTGGGGACATTCCCACTTGGCCACCAGCTTGAGGAGCATCCCTTCTTGGGACCTGCCATGGCTTGGTGACCCCCAAACCTTGACCACCTGCGTCCCACGATGAGGGGGTTGGCACTGCATGGGGGTCCCCAGCAGCGGTGGCGGGGACACGGGGGGACACACACACTTACGAGGCGTCCTCGACCCAGTCCTCGTTCTCCAGGATGGCCTCGATGTGGGGGTTGGTGATGACCACGTCGTCCAGCTCCAGCTCCGAGGGCTCCGAGGGCGTCTCGGTGGTCCCCATCAGGTCCACGATGGGTCTGTTGGGGACATGGGGGACATCCCTGGGGACAGGGCCACCTCCTTGGGCTGCTCCCCCCCTCCCCAACGCCCTGATGATGCTGGATGTGTCCCCAGCATCATCCCCCTGATGACAGCGGGCATGTCCCCAGCATTGTCCCCAGCCCATGGGGTTTGGGGTCCCTCCCCGACCCCCCTCACCCAGTGGGGACGGGGACAATGCCACCCCCATGGGATCACTCACTTGGTGTCGTAGTGGTGCCGGAGGTCTTTGGGGTGGCAGTACCGCTGCCGGCAGACCACCACCAGCGCCACGAAGGACGCCAAGAAGATGGTGGCCAGCACCCCGATGGCCACGATGACAACCGTCTCCATGGCTGGTCCCCACCGGGGGGTGGCTCAGGCATCCGGCGCCATCGGGGTCTGCGGTGACCGGGAAGGAGTCGGGAACCCCACAGATGCTCTTCCCCCACCCCTGCACCCCAAAACGCCTGGCCAGGACCTGGTGTCACCCACTGATGGACCCCTGCCCCAGGGGGTCCTTCTGGAGGCAGCATCACCCGGGGGGGGACACCGGGGGGGAAGGGGGGACACTGGGCACGGGGTGGAGCGGGATTCGGCCACGGTACGTGGGGGGCTGCCCCCCTCCCGCCACCACCGCCATGGTGACACAGGGCAGGGGCAGAAGCTGGCGTCAGGAGAGCGAGGTCTGGGCCATATGGGGCTGTGGGGACCCCCAGGGCTCAGTCCCTATAGCGCCATGGGGACCCCCAGAGCCTGATCCCTATGGGGACCCCCAGGGCCCTGTCCCTATAGCGCCATGGGGACCCCCAGAGCCTGATCCCTATGGGGACCCCCAGGGCCCAGTCCCTATGGAGCTGCGGGGACCTCCACACCGCTGGCCCTATGGGGCTATAGGGACCCCCAGAGCCCCATCCCTATGGGCTATAGGGACCCTCAGAGCCTGATCCCCATGGCTATAGGGACCCTCAGAGCCAGTCCCTATGGGGCTATAGGGACCCCCAGAGCCCCATCCCTATGGGCTATAGGGACCCTCAGAGCCTGATCCCCATGGCTATAGGGACCCTCAGAGCCAGTCCCTATGGGGCTATAGGGAACCCCAGAGCCTGATCCCTATGGGCTATAGGGACCCCAGAGCCAGTCCCTATGGGGCTATAGGGACCCCCAGAGCCTGATCCCTATGGGCTATAGGGACCGCCAGAGCCAGTCCCTATGGGGCTATAGGGACCCCCAGAGCCTGATCCCTATGGGCTATAGGGACCCCAGAGCCAGTCCCTATGGGGCTATAGGGACCCCTGAAAGCCTGGTGTCTATGGGGCTATAGGGACCCCCAGAGCCTGATCCCTATGGGCTATAGGGACCCCCAGAGCCAGTCCCTATGGGGCTATAGGGACCCCCAGAGCCTGATCCCTATGGGGCTATAGGGACCCCCAGAGCCTGATCCCTATGGGCTATAGGGACCGCCAGAGCCAGTCCCTATGGGGCTATAGGGACCCCCAGAGCCTGATCCCTATGGGCTATAGGGACCCCAGAGCCAGTCCCTATGGGGCTATAGGGACCCCCAGAGCCTGATCCCTATGGGCTATAGGGACCCCAGAGCCAGTCCCTATGGGGCTATAGGGACCCCCAGAGCCTGATCCCTATGGGCTATAGGGACCCCCAGAGCCAGTCCCTATGGGGCTATAGGGACCCCCAGAGCCTGATCCCTATGGGCTATAGGGACCCCCAGAGCCAGTCCCTACGGGGCTATAGGGACCCCTGAAAGCCTGGTGTCTATGGGGCTATAGGGACCCCCAGAGTCAGTCCCTATGGGGCTATAGGGACCCCAGAGCCAGTCCGTATGGGCTATAGGGACCCCAGAGCCTGATCCCTCTCATGGACACCCGGCCATGCCAGGCTCAGGGGCCACCAGCCCAGGGCAGAGCCGGCCAGGACGCCTGTGTCACCACGCGGGTCCCCGGTGGGTGCCCGCCCTGGGGCGGGGAGGGGGCCCCATCCTGCCGGGGTGGGGGACCACCAGCTCTGCCCTCCCTACCTGCTGCCAGCCGGGAGCCACCGTCGGGGACCGGGGACACGGGGACGGTGCCACTTCCGCACCGTGCGTGCAAACACCGCTGGCTCCCGACCTTTACCCCCTGACTAATGCCTGGGCCGCCCCACGGGGGGGGTGCCAGACCTGTCCCCCCAACCCCTCCAGCTCCCCTCCCCACCGCATCCCCCCTCCCACCCTTTTTTTTTCTTTTTTTCCCCTAAATCCCATTGAATTTTAAGCCAGGTTTAGTGATTTGGCTTAAATTTCCAGGCTGGGTGCATTTGTCCCTGCCCCCCTCTCCTGCCACGTAGGGCTGGGGACAGCGGGGGGGACACACGGTGGCCCTGTGCCCCCCCCTTTCCCACTGAGATTAATGCCTTAAGAGGGATTTTGGTCACCAAAGCCAGTCCTGGGCTGTAACCCCTTGGTGCCTGGTCCTGGGGGGTGACAGCCCGGGGGGGCTCCAGCCCCCGGCCCTGGGGGGTCCCTGGCCCCAGCTGGGTTGGGGTTGGATCCTGCCTGTGCAGCGCTGAGCACTGGGGGGGTCCTGTGGCAGCAAGGGGAAGTGGGGGGGGTCCTGGGGGTGCTCTGCCGGGGGGGTGCGCTTTTAGGGGGGGGTCTGGGGGTCCCCTGCGAGGATCTGAGGGCGAGGTGCTGCTGGGGGGCCTGGGGGGTCCCTGTCAGGGTCTGGGGGGGTGCTGCTGGGGGGGTCTGGGGGGTCCCTGTGAACCCCTGGGGGGGGATCTCTGCTGGGAGAGGGTCTGGGGGGGGTCCCTGCGAGCCCCTGGGGGGTTGTCCTCTTGGGCGGCCTGGGGGGGGCCTGTCAGGGTCTGGGGGGGGTGTGCTGCTGGGGGGCCTGGGGGGTCCCTGTGAGGGCCTGGGGGGGTGTGCTGCTGGGGGGGCTGGGGGGTCCCTGTGAGGGTCTGGGGGGGGTGTGCTGCTGGGGGGGCTGGGGGGTCCCTGTGAGGGCCTGGGGGGGTGTGCTGCTGGGGGGGCTGGGGGGTCCCTGTGAGGGCCTGGGGGGGTGTGCTGCTGGGGGGGCTGGGGGGTCCCTGTGAGGGTCTGGGGGGGGTGCTGCTGGGGGGTCCTTGTGAGGGTCGGGGGGGGGGCTGCTGGGAGGGTCTGGGGGGTCCCTGTGAGGGTCTGGGGGGGGATCTCTGGTGGGGGGGTCTAGGGGGTCCCTGTGAGCCCCTGGGGGGTTGTCCTCTTGGGGGGCCTGGGGGGGGGCTGTAAGGCTCGGGGGGGGATCGCTGCTGGGGGGGTCTGGGGGTCCCTGTGAGCATCTGGGGCGGGGGTTGCTGCTGGGGAGGTCTGGGGGGTCCCTGTGAGGCCCTGGGGGGGTCGCTCCGGGGGTCCCAAGGCGGGGAGGGGTCTTTCTGGGGGTCCTTCCCAGCTCTGGGGGGCGGCATCGGTCCCAGGGGTCCCCTACAGCCCCGGCGGTCCGGCACGGCCGCGGCGGGGGGGGGCGTGGGCGCTCCCGGGGGTCCCGAGGGGCGGGGGGGGGGATCGCTGCGGGGGTCCCGCCCGGCCCCGGGGGGGGCATCACTCCGTGGGTCCCGAGGGGGGGGATCGCCCCGGGGTCCCCTCCCGCCCCGACCCCCCCCGACCCCCCCCGCACCTGGAGCCGCTCCGCGGCGGCCGCGCACAAGATGGAGCCGGGGCGGGGGGCGCGGAGCGGGGCCGGCAGCGGGGCTCAGCCCGGGCTCTGCCCGCCCCGGGGCCGGCACCGCCCCCGCCCCGCCCCGGAGGGGCCCTCCGTGCCCCAAAGTTTCCCCCTTCGTGTCCCGGAGCGGTCCCTCGTGTCCCCGCTGCGTCCCGAAGTCACCCCGTCGTGTCCCCGTCGTGTCCCCGTCGTGTCCCAAAGTGGCCCCGCTGCACCCCTGAAGCATCCCAAAGTATCTCCTTATGCCCCAAGATGTTCCCGCTGTGTCCCAAAGTGTTCCCGCTGTGTCCCCTTGTGTCCCCAAGCGCCCCTGCTGCACCCTCGGAGCATCCTCTTGTCCCCCAAGGTATCCCCTTGGGCTCCACTGCATCCCAAGCGGTCCCTGTCCTGTCCCCGTTGTGTCCCCAAGCGCCCCTGCCGCACCCCAGAAACATCCCCTTGCACTCCAAAGTATCTCCTTGTGTCCCACAATGTCCCCACTGCATCCCAAGTTGTCCCCATTGTATCCCCAAAGTGCCCTTGTGTCCCCAAGGGTCCCCGCTGCACCCCAAACTGTCCCCTCTGTATCCCAGCCATCCCCACCGCGTCCCAAACCCCCGTCGTACGCTGACCTGCCCCCGTTGTGTCCCAAAGCGTCACCACCGTGTCCCAAAGCATCCTCCTCATGTCTCTGCCATGCCCTTTAGTGGCCCTATTATGTCCCAAAGCATTTCAGTTGTGTCCCTTACTGTCCCTTTTGCGTCCCATACTGTCCTGGTTGTGTCCCAAATCATCTCCATCGTGACCCAAAGTGTCCCCACCCCAGAGGGGTGACTCTGGGTGACGGGAGCTCACGTCCCACTGCCACCCGCTCCCCACCATATCGCTCTTGGCACCCGTCCCCGCTGCCTGCGGTGACACTTGCGATGACCTGGGGTTTGGCGATGTCAGCCAGGAAAGATGTCCCCAAGCCCAGGGGACATGGTCACCACGGTGGCCTGCAGTCTCGCCCCTCTGGGGAAGCTGAGGTCCCCTCCTCTTGTCCCCAAGGGCCACTAGGAGCCAAGGGGCACCGAGCCCCCGCTGTGCCACTGGTGTCTCTGGGGATGTCCCTGTGCCCCGCCAGCAACGCCTCGTCCTCGCAGCTGAACGGGGTTTTTATTCAGGAATACGGTGGTGGGTTCGTGCCGGACGCCGGCTCCGGCCGCGGCACAGCCCGGCTTCCCCTGCCCGCCCCACCGGTGGCACCGTCCCCACGGGCACTGCCCGGCCGGGCACCTCCGTCCTCCTACCCGGGGATGCTGGCTCTGTGCCACCGGCGAGCTGGGGACCACAGGGCTCCATCGTCCCCTCTTGACCGATGGGGACCCCCCAAACCCCACACACCCCCTGGGGCTCAACCTCCGCGGATCCGGCCCCAGTGGGAGCGGGTGGCAGAGGAGAATGGGGTGCTTGGGGTGCCCCCGGCTCCGGCACCCATCCCTCGAGCTGCATCTCGAGCGAGCTGGGCCACCGCGCTGCCCTTCATTGAGCCCACGATTGCCACCACCCACGGTCCGAGGTGACACGTGGCCGAGTCCTTCCCCTGAGAAGCTGCTCCTTCATGTCCCCCACCACTGGGCTTGTCCCCACATGTGTCCCCAGGGGGTTTAGCCGTCGGGGAAGATGTAGCTGTACTGGTTGAGGATGTGCTCCACCACCTGGTTCTGGAAGACCATGTGCATGGCCATGTTCCCCTCCTCGCTCGCCGGCCGCAGCAGCGTGGGGCCGAAGACGATGGCGATGCTCTGCACCGACATGCGGTTCTCCTCCTTGTACTCAATAACCCTGCGGGGATGAGGGACAATGTCACCTGGCATGTCCCCAACCCCAGGTCCTGTCCACCGGCTTGGGTTTGGGGGGAGTGGGACGGGTGTCACCTGCAGAGGTGGCGGAAGAGGACCTTCATGGTGTCGTGGTGGGCGGGCGGGAGGGAGAACACCAGGTCACGGACGCACCGGCCCCGCCTGGTCGGGTCCTGCATCTCTGCGAGGGGAGGGGAGACACGGTGGGGTGCTGGCTCTGGCAGCCGGAGCACCCGTCCCCATCCCTGTCCCCATCCCCATCCCCGTCCCTGTCCCCATTCCCATCCCAGTCCCCATCCCTGTCCCCATCCCTGTCCCCATCCCCATCCCCATCGCCATCCCTATCCTCATCCCCGTTTCCATCCCTGTCCCCATCCCCATTCCCATCCCTGTCCCCATCCCTGTCCCCATCCCTGTCCCCATCCCTGTTCCCGTCCCCAGGCCTCACTGATGGCAGCGATGAACTTGTCGAAGTGGCTGAAGGGGACGAGCGGCTCTGGCAGCTCTCGGAAGAAGAGCTTCAGCGCCCCGGTGACAACGTGGATGTCCTCCCAGCGCCCGTCATCCAGGTCCAGGTGCTCGTCTGCGGGGTGGGGACAGCACCTCAGGCAGGTCCCAGAGCCCTGGGGACCGGCGAGGGTCCCCGTCCCCTCCCTCCCCGTCCGGAGCCCTGTCACCCTGCCCTTGGGGGGGGTTATATCCCATTTGTCCCCCGTTGTCACCATGGGGGACCTTACCATGCTCCACTTTGTAGCGCAGTTTCTGGATGGTGGCCAGGTTGCCGCTGACCCGGTACAGCCCGTCGATGTCCAGACCTGACAGAAGATGGTGGTGACGGTGGAAAAGCTCCCGGTTAACCACAGCCCGGCCTGGGATGTGACACCAGCCACCATCGAGGGACCTCCAGGTACCCACGTGTCCCCACTGTCCCCTGGGAGATGCCCACAGCTGGGTGGCACATGGTGACAGCGACCAGCATGGCTTTGCAGGGCCGCAGCACCCAGCTTCCAGGGAAAACCCAGCCATCAAATTTAGCTTTACCCAGTGCTGTCCCCATCCCGGTGCCCCCCGGGTTGTCCCCGTCCCCGAGCCCTGGGGCAGTACCTCGCCTCTCCACGGTCTGGATGCACTGCAGGACGAAGCGGGGCACCGTCCCCCGCTCCCGCTCGCACAGCGCTTCCAGGGAGCAGCCGAAAACCTGATCTGGAAAAACCAACGGAGGCTTGAGCATGGCTGGGTGACACCGAACGGGTGCCCGGTGGCGGGTTGGGGTAGGGGACAGGGCTGGGGACATCGCAGGAGGGCCCGTTCCCATAAGGGGTGGCTGGAGGTGATGGGACATGTCCGAGCCCATCACCATGACACTGGGTCAGGGTTGGGCTTGGTCCCCCAGCCCGCTGTCCCAGCTCCATCCCTGCCTGTCCCCACCCACCTCCCAGCCTGGGGACACCCCGAGGGGGCTCAGCCCCGTCCCAGCACCCACCCCGATGTAGCCCCATCCTGGCACCCACCCTTGATGTAGCCCCTCTCGCGCAGGGACTGCAGCGTCGGCCGCCTCTGCAGGAACTTGCGGAGTTTGTTCCGGACTTTGCTGGTCTCGCTCTCGCCGCCGGCACTGCCCGGTGCCTGCCCGGCCACTGCTGGGAACAGGGCACAGGTCACCATCATCCCAAGGGACCGGGGCGCTCCCGGCATGCCCCCCACCACGAGGAGCTGGGGACACCGCGCGGCGGCCACCCCACCCCGCCCGGTGGATGGTTTTGCCGGTGCCGCCCCAGTGCCCGTCCCTGTGCTGGGATGCCCGAGCTCACCTGCCCTCTTCTCCTCGCCGCTGCCCAGCTTCTCCCGGGAGCCGAATTCAGCCCCGCTCTCGGCATCCTCCTCACCGGGGAGGTCGGTGCCCTAGGGAAGGGGCAGCGTGAGACCCCTGTGCCCGGCCCCGGGGTGGCAGGGCGGGGGTCGGCGGGCGGCGGGCGCCTGCTCACCAGCCTGCCGATGCTGTCGGCGATCGCCTTCTGCCAGGCGGTGATGATCTGCTCCGAGTCGTGCTGGATGAGGAACTCCGAGCCCTCCCGCGTCTTCAGCTACAGGAGCAGCAGGCAGCGGTCAGGGCAGGGCCGTGGGGCTGCCTGCGTTTGGCCACAGCCACACGGCTCTGGGGGCCAGGTTGTGGCTGAGAACGGCGCCCAACTCATTACACCAATGACCCCGATAGTTGCCGTTTGCCAGTGAGCGGGGTGGCTGGAAACCTCCTCCCTGTGCAAAGCCCGAGTGCAAAAACCCCTCTGGGAGCCAGGACGTCCCTTGGTGACATCTCCATGGCCACAGGAAAGGGACAGTGGCCGGCAGTGCAGCGTGTCCCTTTGCTCCCAGCCCGGGGACGTCCCCCAGTGTCCCCACCAACCCCAGCACATCCCCTTCACTGCTGGTGGGATGAAGCGGGCAGGTGCTGGCATCGCCACCGCCCCCCAGGCCACGCGTGGACCCCGATGGGTGACCGATGTCCCCCCCACTGTCACCCGGCTCACCTCCAGGACGTGCTTCTTGCTGGACTTGTCCTTGCCGGCCCAGGTGAGGGTGGCCCCGCGCAGCTCCACCGTGTGCTCGGGGGTGGTCAGGGTGCTGGGGTGCCGCTGCGGGAGCAAGGGGACGAGGGTGGCACCGCTGGCACCCGCCCCGAGGGGACGGGGACACCGGGGTCCTGCTCTGTGGGGGAGCTGCAGGCTTTCCTCCGCCAGAAAGGCATGAGTGGCAAATGTCCCCTGTGGGACACCTCTGTCCCCTCCCACGGCACCGGGGTCTCTCTGCAGGACCTGGACAGGGTACTGCTGCTGTGGGGTGGGTGTCGTGGCCACCAGCTCGGGGACAGCCACCGTCCCTTCATGGGACGTCCCCAGCCCTGCCCGGGGACCCCGCGGGTCTTCAGCTTTAGGGTCCGTCTTGGTGACAGCAGTGTGCAGCAGCAGCGTTACGTGGGGAACGGAGGCCCTTGCAGGCTGCCGGGTGGCTGTCCCCGGGGAGGGGACAGTCCCCTGGCGTTTTCATAGGGGAAGAGCGTCAGACCCTCTTACTCTCCCCATGCCCCGGGTTTTGGGGTGCTTTGGCCATGCTCCCCCTTGATCCAGCCCCTCTCCATCCCTGTTTTCCAGAAGAGCCCCCCCAGCCAGAGCCCCGCACCCTGTCCCAGCGGTGGGGCCAGCACCGCGAGGGCGTGGGTCCGTCCCCTCTCCTTCCCCTGCCACCGTCGCCGCAGGGTGTTGCAAGACCCACGGCAGCTTCTGCATCCGGGTGGCGGCTGATGGGTGCCGGGGGGCTGGGTTGGGTGCCGCTTCCTCCCCGCTCTTCCTCCCCGCTCTCCCCGACGAGCTCCGGGTGCTCGTTAGGGTGCCCTGACACCGGCCCCGGCCCCGCTCCCACAGAGGGGGAGCGTGTGTGTGCGAGGGGAGGTGCGAGCTTGGTGCTGGGAGGGGTCCTCACGCAGGGTGCTGGGCCTGTCCCATGGGTGCTGGCCCTGTCCTGTGCGTCCTGGCTCCATCCCATGGGTGCTGGCCCCATCTCACGGGTGCTGGCCCCATGCCATGGGTGCTGGCTCCATCCCATGGGTCCTGGCCCCATCGTGCAGGTGCTGACCCCATCCTGTGGGTCCTTGCCCTGTCCCATGGGTGCTGGCCCTGTCCCATGGGTGCTGGCCCCATTTCACAGATGCTAGCCCCATCCCATGGGTGTTGACCCTGTCCCATGGGTGCTGGCCTCATTCCATGTGTGCTGGTCGATCCCATGGGTGCTGGCCCCATCCTACAGCTGCTGGCCCCATCCTGTGAGTGCTGGCCCCATCCCGTGGATGCTGGCCCCATCCCATGGGTGCTGCCTTGTTCCATCAGTGCTGGCCCCATCCCATGGGTGCTGGCCCTGTCCCATGGGTGCTGGCCCCACCGAGGCTGCTGGGGCTCTTACCAAGGCACCGGCAGCTGAGTGCTTGGAGTCCTTGAAGAAGGTGAGGATCCCCCCCTCCAGCACCGTCCAGGAGGAGCTCCAGTTCTTCCTGGGGAGCAGAGGGGGGGTCACGCAGGGGGACAGCACAGCCCCTGTCCCCTCCACCCCCCCAGGCCTCCCTTCTCCGGTGGCGGGGACACTGGGATGTGCTTACCGGAGCCGCTTCCCTCTGTCCACCGTCTTGGTCCGGTTGAGCACCCCAGCTTTTTCGAGGCTTTTGAACTAGAAGGCAAAGCGTGCGAGGGGAGTCAGGTTTGCCCCCCGTCCTCCCTGCTGCCGCGGTGGGGCAGGGCTGGCTGCCCTCCCCAGGGTGCTCACCTTCTCCTCCTTGAGCCCCAGCGCCGGCGGCACGGTGCTGTGCCAGGCAAAGAGCCCGCTGTCCTGGCTGGAGCTGCTGCTGGCCCGGTCGTGGTGGCTGCCCGGTGGCACCTGGAGGGGAGCGAGCGGGTGACGCCCGAGGTGCCCATGCCGGATGGGTGCTGGGCTTCGCACCCATTGCACCCCAGAGTCCCTGCCCTCTGCTTTTGTGGCCCTGTGAGGATGCTCATCCCATGGCAGACACCCCTGTCCCCATCTTTGTCCCTATCCCTGTCCCCATCCCAATCCCGCTCCCTGTCCCTGTCCATATCCCGTCCCTGTCCATATCCCATCCCTGTTCCCATCCCAGTCCCTACCCCTGTCCCCATCCCTGTCCCCATCTCCATCCCTGTCCCTTTCCCTAGCCCTGTCCCTGTCCCTAGCCCCACCCCTGTTCCCACCCCATCCCTATCCCCATCCCCATCCCTGTCCTCATCCCTGTTCCTATCCCTATTCCCATCCCCATCCCTATCCCTGTCCCCATTCCCACCTCCATCCCCGTCCCCGTCCCCGTCCCCGTCCCCGTCCCCGTACCGTGTCGGAGGCGAAGTGCTCGGGGCAGAACACGGCTCCCTCGGGGTGGCTGTGCCTGTACCAGCCCGGGGGTGAGCCCAGCTCCTCGGGGCGCCTCGGGGGCAGACAGAGAGCGGCCCCCTGATCGTAGGAGCCCACGGGCGAGTAGTCCTCCTCGGGATAACCCTCCAGCTCATCTGGAGAGAAGTCGGGATAGTCCGTTTCTGGAGTGGGTGGCTGGAGGGAAGAGCCAGGTCAAGATCTTGTGCCCCACCAAGAGCATCCGCATCCCCAAGCCGCGGCCAGCCCAGGTGGCGGCCGCCCCATCTCCATCATCTCCATCTCCATCCCCATCTCCATCTCCATTTTCATATCTTTATCAACGATCTGGAGGAGGGGATCGAGGGCACCCTCAGTCAGTTTGCAACCAACACCAAGCTGGGTGGGAGTGTCGAGCTGCTGGGGGGCAGGAGGCTCTGCTGAGGGCCCTGGCCAGGCCGGGTCGATGGCCCAGGCCACGGGGTGAGGGTCAGCAAGGCTCAGGGCCGGGTCCTGCCCTGGGGGCACAGCAACCCCAGGCACCGCTGCAGGCGTGGGGAGGAGCGGCTGGGAGCTGCCCGGGGGAAAGGGCCTGGGGGTGCTGGTCGACAGCCGCTGGACATGGGCCAGCAGGGTGCCCAGGTGGCCACGAGGGCCAATGGCACCCTGGCTTGTGTCAGGAACGGTGTGGCCAGCAGGAGCAGGGCAGGGATCGTCCCCCTGTGCTGGGCACTGGTGAGGCCGCCCCTCGAATGCTGTGCTCAGCGCTGGGCCCCGCACCCCAAGGCGGCCATGGAGGGGCTGGAGCGTGGCCAGAGCAGGGCAGCGAGGCTGGGGCAGGGGCTGGAGCACAAGGCTGGGGAGGAGCGGCTGGGGGAGCTGGGGGGGCTCAGCCTGGAGAAGAGGAGGCTGAGGGGAGCCCTCATCGCTCTCTGCAACGGCCTGAAAGGAGGCTGGAGCCGGGGGGGTCGGTCTCTGCTCCCCAGGAACAAGTGATGGGACGAGAGGGAACGGCCTCAAGCTGCGCCAGGGCAGGTTTGGGTTGGGTATTGGGAAAAACTTCTTCCCCCAAAGGGCTGCCAGGCCCTGGCCCAGGCTGCCCAGGGCAGGGGCTGAGTCCCCATGCCTGGGGGGGGTTAAAAGCCGGGGAGACGTGGTGCTTAGGGACATGGGTTAGTGGTGGGCTTGGCAGTGCTGGGTTAACGGTTGGACTTGATGATCTTAAAGGTCTTTTCCAACATGAACAATTCTATGATTCTATGATCTCCATCTCCGTCTCCATCCCCGTCCCCATCCCTGTCTCCATCCCCACCCTCACCACCCCCGCGTCTCGCTGGGTGCTCACCCTCTGCTCCATGGGACCGTACCGCGTCACCCCAGGGTACATATCCTGGGAGCTGCCTCCGTCTCCCGCGTGGGGGGGGTCCCACGACGTCTCACCTGTTACCGAATTATAGAAAAAAGCCTGTCCGCTGGCTTCGTCCACGTACTGTTCCCACGCGGGAAACTCCGGGCTGTGGGCGAGCGAGGAGGCGGGAGAGGCGACGGGACTCACTCCATCTTCTGCCTGCCCAAAGGGACAATCCCACGTGGTCTCGCCCGTCACCGGGTTATAATAAAACAAATGTCCACTGTTCGTATCCGTGTGGGTTTCCCAGTCCGACACGGAGCTGCCGGGCTCCTCCGGGGCCGAGCCGGTGGCTGCGGCTTCTTCCTGCAGCTCCTGGATGTTGAGGTAGATGGGGGCGGGAGGCTCCTCCGGCTCCTTGCGCGCCTGGCGGGGACACGGATGGGTCACTCGGGTGCTGCGGTTGGCGATGGGTGCGGCGAGCCGTGGGGCAGGGATGCTGGGGGCGGCGTTCTTGGGATGTCCCCGCCGTGGCACCCAGGCTGGCGGATGGATGCGGGGGCCAAGGAGCCGGATCCTGCCCTGCCCCGGCTGCTGGCGCATCCCTCCTGCCCGGGAACCCAGCAGGCGCTGCCCTGAGACACCCTCTCCCACGGGGCAGGAGCTGAGAGCGATGGGGTGTCAACGGCCGGGTGGTGGAGGAGGGCACCCGTAGCACCCACAGCACCCACGTTGGGGCAGGGAGCACCCAGCTGGCAGTGGGGATGAGAGTCCGGCCCAAGCACACGGAGACAGTTTGGGCTTGGGGCATCATGGTCCCCAGCATCAGCACCCTCATCACCGGTACCCACGTCACCCGCTGCGCCTGCGCCCCTGGGATCTGCACCCAGGGCATCAGCATCAGCACCCCAGCACTTCCAGCACCACATCGTCAGCACCCAGGGCATTGGCATCGGCACCTCGCACTTGCACCCACCATCATTGGCACCCAAACCATGAACACCCCAACATCTGCACCAACATCTGCAGCCCCAACACCACCGACATGCCCACCGCCTGCACCCCCAGCCTCTGCACCCACCTCCCTGCCACCAGCACCCCAGCGCTCGCACCCTCACCACCTGCACCCACGCATTGGCACCCTCAACATCAGCACCCTGGGACATCTCCAGCACCCCCAGCCTCTGCCCTCGCATTGCTGGCACCCAGACCATCTGCACCCGCATTGCTGCCACCTACACCCACATCACCAGCAGCCAGACCACAGCACCCACAGCCCCAGCACCCTGACCCCGCCAGCGAGCAGAGCCGGACGCTGAGACCGACAGCCCCATTGCCACATCCCAAAATAAGGCCCCGAGCACCCCCGGCGTGGGTGCCTGGCTGCCCCCCGCTACCCGTGGGGCGGCTGCGGGTGGGGGGACGCGGCCCCTGGGACCAGGCGGCCGCGGGCGGGTGGCTGCCGGCCGGGAATCGCCTCCTGACACCCTTTGATCTCCCCAGCTTTACAGCCCCTGAGCCTCCCTCCAACGGTCGCGGGGACAAAGTTTCCCAGCCTCGGCCCTGCCCGTCACCCTGGGGCGCGGGGGGACGGCGGGTGGAGTGTCCCCAGGGACACCCTGGAGCGGAGGGGGACAGCGGATCAAATGTCCTCAAGGTCACCCCATCACCCTCCCCCCCTGCCACCCCGCGACCCCCCCGTTGCGGCGAGCAGGGCCGGAAACCCAGCGCAAGAGGCCACCATCATCTTGGGGACAAGGGACGTGGGGGTGACAACAGGCGACCCCCGGCACGGAGCCCCCCCAGCACCTCCCTCCCTCCCACGGGTGCATCCCCGGGGGTTTCTCTTCCCCCGGGGTGGGGCTGGGTGCCCCTCGCTCCTTTGGGACGGGCATCTTGGCACCCACCGGTGCCCGGTGCCGCCTCCGTGGTGTAACCACCCGGGGGAAATCCGGGAGGCAGCTTGGAGGCTGGGGGTGACCCCACAACACCCCCTCTGCCCACCCTGGCTGGGTGCACCCATGGGTGCTGCCTACCTTCCCCAAGTGCAGGAGCCGCGACACCCTGCTACGGGACCGCTGCAGGGCACCCGACGCCCGGTCACCCATCCCGGTGGGCGCTGGGGGGGGGTCAGCCGGTGGGGGCACCGAGAGGCTCCGGTGATGCCGATGGCGCCCTGCGCTGGGCCCCGCGCCGGCCGCGCTTCCTGCTGGGGTTCGGGGAGCGGAAGAGCCGCCTCCGAGCCCGGCGCTTGGCCCCGGAGCGGAATTGGCTTTTTTTGGGGTTGTTGTCACCCCGTCACCCGCCACCCATCGAAGGTCACCTGCTCCGGCAAAGCCAAGGCCGATCGGGCAGGAATTGCACCGGGCCGATGCCGTGCCGGGGATGCAGCTGGCGCTAACGGGGAAAACTCCCCCCCAAATTTACGTTGGCCCGTCCGGCATCGTGCCGCTCCACCGGCAACGGCATGGGAATGAGCTGGGGGGCTGCGTCCCCCCAGCGCCGGGATCGCCCCGTCCCGGCAGCCGAGGCGGTGGATGCACATGGTGGCCAGGCCAAGGCCGCTGCAGCCCCGCCATTGCCGGCGCCGGTTGGTTTTGACACCGGTTGGGTTTAGGCAGGGGAAGGGGAAAGCTCCGGCGATGGCACCGGGGTTGGGGACCACGCTGGGTCTCTCCCGGGGGGGGCATCGGTGGCTTTGGGTGTGCAAAGAGCACTGGGGGGGTTAATCCGGCACGGCTGGGGTGGCAGGGTGTAAAATGGGGTGTAAAATGGGGTGTAAAACCCAGTCCCTTGCCACCGAGCCCCCTTTCCTCCAGGACCCCCCCACCCCCCCAGGTGGCACAGCCCCTCAAGCCCCCCTCGAAGTGGGGGACAGGAGGGCTCGGGGTGCTGCGGGTGCCTGGGGTTACCCCAAAGAGAGGTGCTGGGGGGGGGGCCAAGGACGCGGGACCCCCCCTCTGCCATTGCCCTTGCCCTGCAGCGCCGCTCTCCGCATCAGTGGCAGGCGAGGGGACACCCCCCACCCTTGGGTGCCCCCCAACATGAGGGGTGCAGTGGGGAGCCCCGGGATGGGGGGGGGACATGGACTGGGAAGGGCCCCTCGCTACTTACTGGTGTGGGGTGAGCGTGGGTTTTGGGGTGGCGGGGCGCCCGCCTTGGCCGGGGTGCACCCAGCACCCACCTCCGGCCCTGGGTGCTGCGCCCAGGTGAGACACCCGCCCCGGCAGGGAGGAGCTGCTGCGCTTCCCTGTTAACCCCTTTCTGCCTCCTCTCGCCCCGGGAACGCTGCCGGGACGGGGTGCGAGACCCCCCAGGCACCCCTGGGTGGCACCGAGCCCCCCTGGGGACCACGGGCATCGCTGGGCTCTGCACCCTTGCGGCGGGGGCAGAGCCGGGGGGGCTGGGAGAGCCCAGGGTGCCCATGAGGGTGGGGAAACTGAGGCAGGGTGGGGGGGGCTGAGCAGGGACAGTGCGAGGGGTGGATGCCCGGTGGGGGGTTGCTCACCCCCCCCCCCGAGGCGGTAATTGCTGGTAAACCGGTATGGGGGGGGGTGGCCCACAGGTTTGCCCCGGCTCGGTGAGGGGACGCGGGGGGTCCCAGCGGTGGCAGCAGGGCCGGGGAGCCCCTGGGTGCCACCCCACCCCGTGCCGGGGGACGTGGGGTCGTGCCGAGGGGACACAGGGGGCATTGCATCAGCTGGGGGACCCGGCGTCCTGTCCCGTCCCCCCCCAGTCAAACCCCCCTCGGCGCTGCCTTTGGGGACGGCACCGGGGATGTCACCGTACCTGAGGCGCATGGCCGGACCCCGGCCACCTCTTGGCCGTGTCCTTGTCCTTGCCAGGGGCGTAGAGGGTCTCGGAGCGGCTCTTCCCAAGCGGGCGAGTGTGTCCCGGGGGGTCCCCGCGCGACCCCATGGCAGTGGCACCGCGTGGCACTGGCGTCACCCGTGCCAGGTCATCCAGGGAGTGCGAGGGGCGCACGGGCTCGGCGGGGTGGGGACTCAGCCCCGCGGGGACCCGAAAAGAGCTGAGCGCTGGCGGCGAGTCCCTCCGGGGCACCGAGTCCCTCCGGGGCACCGAGTCCCTCCCGGGCACCGAGTCCTTCCTGGGCACCGAGTCCCTCCGGGGCACCAAGCATCCTCCAGCCGATTCCTCCGCCTCGGCAGCACCGACGAACCGATACTCGTAGGCTGGCGGCTGCTGCGGGACGAGCATGGCTGGATCCGTCCCGGCTTGCCCCGGCGGCGGGGGATCGAGTGGGGCCGGGGTGGCGATGGGGGGCAGCTCCTTCACGTACTGGGCAGGGATGTAGAAAGGCCGGGCGTCCCCGCTCCTCTTGACGTGCCACCAGTGGTGGTTGGTTCGCTTCAGCAGGACGTAGCGCTCGTTGGGCTTGATGGATACCAAGGTCCCGTCCTTGGCTCGGTACTCGAAGCCGTACTCCACCAGCACCAATGCCTCCTCTGCCGGCACCGCCGCCTCCATGGCTGCCCCGGCGCCTCCGCCTGCAGGAGACGGGGCAGGGAAGGGGTGACGGCAGCTCCCCAGCCCTCTTGGGGTGCACGGGGACCCCGGGGGAACCGAGTTGGGGGGTCCCCGCTGCGCCCCAGCCCCATGAGGCTGTTCCACAAACCGCCCAAACCCACCTGAAACAGCCCTGGGGGCACCGCCACCGGCCTCACCCACCGTCCCCAAGCCCCCAAAGCCACCGAGCCCCAAGTCCCCAAGTCCCCAAAGCTACCGAGCCCCCAAATCTCACCTCCAGCCGGCCTCGGGGTGCAGGCGGGGGCGGTGGGGCACGCGGCGGGTCCCGCTCGTGCCCGTGCCGGGCTGGTCCTGACTCGCCCTGGTTTCCTGCCAGCGCCTCGCTGAAAGACGGGGCTGGGCTCCACGCCGGCGTTGGGTGCCCGGCCCCCGGCCGGAGGAGAGGGGCGGTGGGGGCCCGGCCTGTTTCCTCCTCTCGGGGTGGGAGGGAAGGGACGATGGCGGTGGGGACCCGCTGCCGCCCGGCCGAGGAAACGGCTCCTCGGGAGGTTCCTGCTGCAGGAAGGGCCCTGCCCCGCGGCTGAGCCGGGCTCTGCGCCGCTGCCGGATCCGGCATGGCCTCCCCGGGCAGGGGGATGGGACCCCCACACGGGGGGGCGTCCTGTGGGAGCTGCCCTGGCTTTTGGCCCCCCACCCAGGGACTCCCAGCGGGGTCCCCGTGCTGGTGGGTGCACCCCAAACCCTGCGGGGAAAAGAACAACTGGAGATGCCGACAGCAGTGGGGAGCAGATGGGAAGGAAAATGGGGCAGGGAAAACGGGGCAGGGTCCCCCAGTCACCCCACAAAACCCGGGAAGATGCAGGACGGGCAGGGGGGATGGAAGACAGGCAGCAGCCCCGTCCCCAGCCCTCCTCCCACGGAGACGCAGCATCAGGTCGGACGTGGGATTCAGCACCCGCTGCGGAGAAGCAAACCCTGAAGACATCTTCGCTCGTCGTTAAATAAACTTTAATTATTTTTGCATGAGGAGGGGTGAAAGGTAAATAAAATTTCTTCCGAGGATTAAAAGCAGCAGGCGGGGAGGAGCAGCCCGGCTCTTCTCTCCCCTCTCTTCCCGGAGGCCACGGTGATGGGTGGGCTCTCGGAGCGGGAGATGCTCGGCCGCCCCGGCGCCCGCGGTCCCCCCGGGGCACGCAAGGTCCCTAAAGGCACAAGTGTCACTTCGCCCCCTCCCCGCGCGGCTGCCGTCACCTCCCCGGAGCGGGGCAGCTTGTGCAAAACCCCCACGTAAAAAAATACCGTTTTTTTCAGTATCGAACATCCTAAAAAACTAGAGCTTTAATCAATGTCAGTTATCCACACCCTTGATTGGAAATCCTGATTCACACCCTGGAAAGCCGCCGGGTTTCCACCGGGAGGGGATGTCCCAGGTTGGCACCAGGAGGGCGACCGGGAGCATCCCCCAGCAGCAGCGGGTTAGTGCGAGTGGGGGACGCACCCCTCCAGGCCCCCTCGCTCGGCCCTGGGTGGGCAGAGGGTCCCTCCGTGGGGCAGGAGCACCCACGCCGCATCGCCCAGCACCGCCGGCTCCCTGGCCCCAGGGAAGGGTGGGCGCAGGATCAGCTCCCGGGCAGGGGGTCCCTTCCCCTTGGCGCTAGTCCGGCTGGCCGGGAGGCCAAGGGCAGGGTCGAGGTCGGTCCTCGGACGCTAAAGGCTTGGCTCCACGTTGGCCTCCGCCTCCAGCTTTCGCTGGTACCTCTGCCGGCGCTCGCAGCGGGGGCACGACTTGGCGCGGGCTTGGCAGTCCCGGTGGAAGACGGTTTTGCATTCGCTGCACCTAGGAGAAACCAAGGGGGAAAAAAAAACCCCAAATACCGCACCCTGTTGGTAACGTCAGAGCAAAGACTGAACTTCTCCCCACCAAACCAGACCTGGGGACACCACCTTGTTCTGTTTCCTGCAAGCGCTTGCTGAGCAAAGAGCCCTGGCCCCAGCGAGAGCCAGCTCTAGCTCAAGACGAACCTTGCTAGCAGGAGCAGTAACTACTCGAGCAAAAGATCCACCTCCAGTAAGCTCAGAGCAAAAGCAGCAGCTCGCCCGGAAAGAGTATTGCGGGCAGCTGCCAGCACGCTGCCGGTTTTTTGCAGATGAAAGAGATGTTGAGTGAGGTTTGTACCTCGCTCTCGGAGCGCTGACAGCACAAGAGCAACATTTCAAGGCTGAGACACCAAACCCTGCGACGGCGCAGGGCGGCGAGAGGCCGGCTGGGGCTGCGTGGCCGGCGGGGCCGGGATGCAGCTCGGTGCCAGAGCATGGACCCTCTGCTCGCCGGGGTGCAGCCAGGAGACCCCCAACCCCGACTGCGGGACCTGCACAGGCAGGGACACTGCTTGGGGACATCGGAGCCGCAGGCAAGGGGACGGGCAGCCGGGGATGGCGTTGCCTTTGAGCCGGCCAGCTCCGGGGATCTCTTGACAGCGCCTGCCCGGGACCTCCCTGCTCTGGCTCAGCGCCGCAGCAGGAATGTAAACAGCCACAAATGATACCTTGCGCAGGGCCGGCGGGGAGGAGACACCCCGCTCCGCGAGAGGCGTTCACTACTTATCTTGAGTCAACAGACGAAAAGTCCGTGCTACGAAGGCTGAGCTCACTTTTACCCGGTGGCGATCCCCCACCTCGCCAGTAGCAGCAAAATGCAGCCCATCCACATGCCGGCGGGTCAGCCAGATTATTTTTTTTAAATGCCCTCAAGTGCAAATACCTGGTGCACAATCGATGCGTGAATACCACTGAATGCCTTAATTTCTCAAAGGACGAGCGGAGAGGGGAGCGGAGAAACGCCCAGCAGCGCGCCAGGCAAGGGACCACGACATCGCAGCCTGGGTCAAATCCTGCTCCGGACAGGCGGCTGCAAACCCGGAGTTACTCAGGATATGGAAAAGGCTGGGGGATGGATAGATGGGATGGGGGGTGCTGCCCGGCGCCGTGCATTTTCCCAGCAGAATATATTTTCACGCGGCTTCTCGGGATTAGCAGCGGTGGTGGCTCCTCCCCGAGCGCGGGGGGATTTGCAATGCCGGGGGGTGGTTTTTTACCCTGCGTGTTTCTGAGCGAGCAGCAGCCGAAAGGCCGCATCTCCTGCCTCCACCTGCCAGAGCAACGGCTGCAGGAAGCGGCCGCCGCTGCGAGAACGTCAAGCGCCCGGTTGGGTTTATTGTTAGGAGGCGTTTCAGACGCATCCTGAGCGAGTGACGGTGTGACCCCGGCAGCTGGCTGTCCCCCGGGGCGGGCAGAGGGGCAGGAAGCCGGGTTGAGCTTGGCGAGGATGTTGGTTGAGCTGCTTTCCTGCTGCACAACCTCCTCCGCCAGGAAGAAAAAAAAAAAAAAAAGAGGTCAACAAACTTCAGAGCCCGGCTTTACAGGACATGAGACCTCCGGCCGGCTGCCAGCGGAGCTCAGCCCCGTGTGCCTGCTCTTTCCAGAGCCCGTACGCTCTTTTTCGAGGGAAAATTGGTCCCCTGGGGATGTCGTCCTCGATAACAAGCACAATGCTGTCCCTGCGGCAAGGAGGGAGAGCGAGCAATCCTGCTCAGCCGCCCTGGAAATATTTGCAGCCACGTAACGCGTGGGGTACCCGGGGACCCTGGTCGTCTTGGCGTTTTCTGCAGCTTCTGGATGTTGCTGCTCGCTTTTAGGGACCGCCAGGCAAACCAAGACCATGCAGACCGTCAGCCTGTTAAAATTCTCTGCTGGGATTATACTCAGCACCAAATAACCATCGAGATGTGGATCTTTCTCCACCTACAACGAACCAGGCTCCTGGGCTGGAAGGGTTTGATATCGATTTCTTTAGAAAACCCTGCTGGTGGGGATAAGGACGCCCCTAACACACCCCTCCGACTCCAGCGCTGCTCAGCTGCAGAACCCCCTGCAGCGGCTGACCCCACTGCAGGCAAGGACCCTGCCTGCAAAGGACGCCAGCTCCGCAGGCAGGAGAAAAACCCAGATGAAAGCCAGTGTCCCCCCCTGTCCTGCTGGGAACGTCCCCAGCCTCTGCCCAGCACGTCCCGCAGGGCTGCCCACTCTCTATGCCCAAATCCGTGTCCGCATGTCCTTCCTCCCCTCCGTGGTTGTAGGGGGGTGTACGAACAGTCCCACTGCTGCTTTTCCTTCTCTCCTGCAACCCCTGGAAGGGGCTGGACTGAATTCGAACAGGAGATATGTCGGCCACGTGAGTGA
Organism: Platalea leucorodia; assembly: GCF_965183815.1. Lineage (NCBI taxonomy): Eukaryota > Metazoa > Chordata > Aves > Pelecaniformes > Threskiornithidae > Platalea > Platalea leucorodia. The sequence continues at coordinate 2,718,054 of NC_138844.1, forward strand.
GGCAGGGGCAGGCAGCACCTTCATCCTCCTCCTCCTCCTGCCCCCGGCCCCTCTGCTGCCCCAGGACCCAGCACCCAGCGAGGTTTTTGCAGGCTGACAGCGAGGTGCTGGGTGGCTCTGCACATTCGATCTGCAAAGCCACCATGCTTGGTGACATCTTGGCTCTGCGAGGATGGTCCTCTCCTGCCCCAAACAGCCCACTTTTGGTTGGAAACACCTCGGAGCTGAGGGGTACCACGAGGACACGGGTACCGTGAGGACCTGGGTACCGCAAGGATGCACACCCAGCTCAGAGCTATTTCCAGGCCGCCCCGTGGCTACGTGCTTAGAAAGCAGAGAGCCCCAGAGAGGGACCCAGGGGAGGCTCCAGGCTCCTGGGAAAAGCCAGGCCGTAAGCTCGGGTGGCCTCGCAGCAGCGGGATGTGACGGAGACGTCACTCACCTGGTGGTAGTGTCAAACTCGAAGGGAAAAATGATGTCGCTGCTGTTGCAGATCTGGCAGATGAAGCCTCGCTGGGTGCACAGGTCGCAGTTGTAGACGTGATGGGAAGCAAACTGGAGCAGAGACTGCAGGAAGGCCTCAAAGGCGCCGTCGGCTATCTGCGGGGCAGAGAGAGGTCAGGCAGGCGCAGAGCCCGTCTCCCATCGGGTTTGCACTGTGCAAAATCCACATTACACCCATGCTTCGTGCTGCCACGTGAAGACAACGCTGTCCTCCAAAAACAACCCCCACCCCACGTGCCGGGGTCGCAACGGGACCCCAGAGAGCACTGGGAGCAGCACCCGCAACCTGCCAGGATGGGGCTCCTGGCTTTGGAGTCGATGCCAAATGCAGCTACCGATCACCTCCAACGTTATTTGCAATAGATACAAGTTTGGGTGGCGATGCATCAGCAGCGATGCTGGCTTATAGAGGGGAACGCTTCTCTTGCATGATCTCCACAGCTCTCGGAGGATACAGGCCTGTGCCAATTATTTTGGCAAATTAAAATAAAGGCAATTATTTGCCTTTATGCTGATGTGCAAGCTTGCAGAGTGCACGAGACGGATGAGAGCATGGCAAAAGGAAAATGAAGCTGTTTGAAACCTTCTACTGATGATGATGCAGTGCCATGCTCGACAGAAACTGGGACGTTTTCACCAGCAAAACCCTTACGACCCCGCAAAGCTCTCACCTGCCTCAGATCAGCGACGCTGTATTTGTGGGGACACTCCAGGAGGTAGTGCCTGTGATCAAGCCTGCAAAGAAGCACAGAGAAGGCGGCGGTAGATGGTTTCCACCACATCTGCAACAGCTTTGCAGCAAGAGGGAGCCTGGACGACGCAGACTCTTGAAGAAAATCACCGCAGACCTGATTTTCACGTCGTGCCACACATCCCAAATCCTGCCACTGGAAATCATGTGAGAGCATTTCAAAGGGGAGAAAAAAGAAAATAAATCTCTCCTCTATTTTCCCAGGTGTTTCCTGTCCAGCCAGAAGCTCCTTGGTCAGGAAGGAGTTTCCTGAGTCACATATCAATGTGTTGACCCAGCCAACAGATGGATAACTCCTTAGAGCAGCTGACAGGGAGCTAAAAACCAGCCCATGCCTTGGCAGCGTCGCTCCCCGCTCCAATGGCAAGCGATCAGGAGGACTGGGAGACCATCGGGGTGCAAAGAGGGGGATGCAGGTGTAATGTCACCCAGAGAGGGACCTCACCGCTTGCTCAGCTCCTTCAGGGCCCCGCTGCGGCACATGATGAGATAATCTCCCAGCAGCTTCAGCTGTTCCCTGCTCCGGCGGATCCGTCCCATCCTCTCCACATGGTCGTAGAGGCTCTCGTTGACCAGCTTCAGGTCGATCAGCGGCTGGTTACGGATCTGGGTGAGGAACTTCAAGGCCTGCTGGCAAACCTGGGGCAGAGAGAGGCAAGAGGTGGGCATGCACCGAGGAACAGCCCAGGAGGCTCGGAGGGAGGTCTAGGGTGGACATCTCCACCTCTGCTGATGGTGGAAACGTTCAAATGGACCTTCAGGAAGCGCAGGCAGACGCAGGAGCATTTTCCTGCTCCCTGCACCAACCGAGCCCAGACTTACCCCTCGTTTCGTCAGATCCCAGTTGTGGATGAGGCGCGAGGGAATCACCGTCTCCTCGTCCCGGTGACAGCTGTCGCAGTAGTAGAGACCGGAGAAGGCGCAGAGCTTGGGCTTTGCGAAGGAGAAGCCGATCTGCCTGGAGCAGCCTGCAGGGAGCAGGGATGAGGCGATGAGAGGGGACCTGTGCTGCCCCAAGAGCCTGTTCCCATTGCTGCCAGGACGGGGGGAGAAACTTTTGAGAGGCGGGGAATGGAGCAAGGAAGTTTTTGGAAGGGTTGGAGATCAGCTACAGCACTTGGATGTTCGGTGAGAGGTCCCCAGCCCCTTCCCAGTGGATTTAAGACCACAATGATCCAACAGGAGCTGCTTCACTTTTTCCTCTATAAAAAAAGGAGTCTAGACTATCCCTAAACCCACTTTTATCCATCAAGTTGTTCAATTGTTTTGTTTTTTTTTTTAGGGAAAGTGCATTCTGGAAACACCCCAGTGGTTTAGGGAAGAGCCTAAATCCCACCTGCCTGCCCCATCACCTCCTCCCGTAGCTTTGCCCCATTTTGCCTTCACTCAGCCCTTCTCTTTCCTCCCTCTGCCACAGGGTACCAAAACCCTGTCTGCAAGGGATCCTCGTCTACAAGGGATGAGGTCGGGATCAATTAAACCAAAAAAAGCCTTTATGATAGTGGTGGGTAACCCAGGAGGAACCCAGCTCGGGTCTCGGGGGAAATCGGCACGGTTTTTATAGCGACTTGAAAAGCGAGCGCATCTCATTTGGAGTCGGGAAGGCAGGAAAACCCTTTGTGCTATTTTTAATGGGTTCAGTTCTCTAGAATAACTGACCAAGCGTAAGCGAGCCTCTGCCATCCTCGGGGAAGGCTTTGCCACCCCATCCTTCACACTTCACACTTCGGGGTAGCTGGAGCGCATCCCCCCCCAAAAAAAATATTCATGGAGGTCAGATGTTGCTCTCTGAATTAATAATAAAAAAAAAGATTTTATCGCTCGTTACGCCCTGACATGTAAGGAAATCCTTCCTGTGCCAGGCTTGGGTGGCAGGCTGGGAGGGAGGTGAAAGCAGGGCAGGCAGCCCCCTAAGAAATAAAACACATAAAAACTGGGAATTTGTCTTTTCGGCTTGCTGCTTCCATCTGTTGGTAGGTGGAAGATGCAGGACAGAGCCTGGAGGGGAAGGCAGAGACCAAATAGAATGGAAAATGTATATATAAAAAAAGAATAGAGATTAAAAGAAAAACTAAACCTGCTGGAGGGTACAAGAAATATAACTGAAGCAGGAGAGAAATCTGAAGTTTAATTAACTTACCGAGGTAAAGAGCAAATTATACCTCCTGTGGAGGTCAGCGAGTGTTATCCCATTAAACCAGCATCGCCCCGCGTGCTGAGAGGCGTTAGTGGAAGGTTAAATGAATGTTTTGCAAAATCAGCTTGTCACACCCATCGCAGTATTTGCTCCTGTGCTGCATTACCGGAAAAACAGCATTTGCCCTTGACTGCGCTTTCCCTGCAAGCTGGGGCCACAAAATGCCCAAGAAGAGAGTCCTGGGCCTCTTGGTCCATCTAAGGTTGCCTTCAAGCCAAGACCCACCACTGTCTATACCATAAGCATCTTAAATGGGAGCCCAGTAGCAGCCCAGTTGGACCTATGCTGGGGTGGGATGGGGGTTCAGCGTGGGGGGACTCACCCTGTGCCCACAGGCCACCAAAGGTGCCACTGGTTCGGGACATGAAACCCCACCAAAGGGCTTTGGTGCTGCCTGGGGTTTGGATGGGGAAACCAGCAGCTGGCCTGCAACAGGTTGGCAGGACTCTGGGCATCTCTGATGGGATGTCACCTCATTAACACAACATCACCCTCCAAGATGGAGCTGGGTTTCTTGTTTTTGGCCAAGCCAACGTATACCTGCACAGATGAAGCTCTGCGAGTCCAGGCCCTTCTCCATGGGGATGGCCACCAGGTATTGCAACAAGAAGCCGTTTTCCTTCACGATGTTCTTCAGGATGACCTGGGAGTGCCCGTCCAAGCTGCCACCCAGCGTCAGCGCCTCCTCCGCGCTCTCCAGGTAGGACATGAGCACCCCTCGGACCAGCTCCCTCCATGAGGCCGCTTCTTCTGCATTCTCAGCCTGTAGCTTCAGGACAGCTTTGGAGGTGATCACTTTGAAGAACGCGGGTCCCCCAAGGCTTGTGTCTGGAAGGATGTCCTGGATGGTCTCTATACCGTAACTGTTGCTTAAAATTTTATCATTGTTTCTGACTTTAAAGCACTTTAAAGTTTCTAGAGACAGGGAAAAAATAAAAGGGACCCAAGTTTTGTCTACATCCACGTACAGAACAGCCTCTTTTATTGCATCCAGCTCCGGTTCGTGAGCTGGGGTCCAGTCAAAGCTGTTCCCAGGCACGTCGCTGTACTGGAGAAGGGCAGTAGAGTCACTCTGGATGGGTTGGCCTTCGCCACAGTCTTCTGGATACTCCAGCGTCTCCCACTCCTCCTCCTCCAGCTGAGGCCGGCACTTCTGCAGCGCCTCGCGGATCCTGTCCAACCAGTCCTCGGCCTCGTCTCGAGAAGGAGCTCGTAGGTAGAGTTTTTTCCCCAGGAAAACCAGCTCAAAACGGCCGTCCGAGTGCGTCAGCGCCAGTGACTCACACCGCAGCAGGGAATAGCTCTCGACGCAGATGCGGTCCTCGTGGTCCAGAAAGAGCCGGAGCTCCAGTGGCGACAGCTCACAGAAAAACTCCTTCCATATCCCCATGGCTCCTCTCCGCTCCAGGCTGCCCAGCTTCAGGAGCCCTCGGAAAGGGTTGGAAAGACCTGGGGCAAAAGCAGATGTCTTAGTTTAACCGAAAAAGGGGAAGCTGGTGGAGAGAGAAAAGCCAATGGGTGGCTCACAGCAAGCAACCAGAGGCATCACAGCTTTGAGAGCTCATGGACCGTGGGATGGGGAAAGAGTTTACAGGACCTCGGTCTCCATAATCTGCCTGTGTGCATTTGGGTTTTGAGGCTGAGAACGAGTGGGACAGCATAAAGGAAATGTGTCCCACAGAGTGGACAGAGATACGGGGACAGAGACACCCAGCGTACCTCCTCTCCTCCTAAAACACTTCCCTCCAGAGCTACTGTGGGCTCAGCAACGCCAAGGGAAGCTGCCCCACTGCCTTCTGGAGCTTTTAGTGCTGCCATCAGCTCAGCAATGGCAAACTGCGCTTCCCAAACTGCCCACGACCCGAAAAGCCCCCTCAGCCCCCGAGCACTGCCCAGCGCAGACACCTGACGAAAGCAGGAGAGGGGAGGGCGGCACGTACCCATCTGCCTGCGATGCACAACGCTGAAGCCCTTTTGTTCCCGTTCGGGTGACATTTTGGGCTTCCCGCTCTCCGAGGACGGCACCGACAGCCTTTCCAAGTCGAGAGCACTAATGAGCCCTGGGGCCGGACCCTCGCCAGCCCCCTCCGGCCCAAAGCCATTGGTGTCAGCTGTGCTTTCACTGCTCTCTCCCGGAGAAGGCCTGTAGAAATCATCTTCTGAGATCCAGCTCTTTCTTTTCTGTTAAAAAAAAAAATAGTAAATATATCAATTATCAAACTTACTGAACATCCTGCACCCTCAAAGACGCACGCCCACAGCGACCCCTCCACGGGGGCTGGTCCCGCGCAGACTGAATCCCCAGCAGCGATGCTGGCCGGCCCCACGCGGATGGCTCCCCTGCTCCCTCCGACCAGGGAACGCTCCATGGGGCTGTGTCAGCAGCCGGCAAATATCGGGATTATATATTGGTGGGACCATAAGGCTCACAATTGATCGGTTCTCTCCCTGTAAAATCATCGAGGGGCTCAGAGGGAGAGCACATTCCCTGCAGTAACCACATACAAGATATGTGGTCCTGGAAATATCTCTGATAGAGGGTGAGAAACCAGCCCTGCTGTGGAAGCGTATGAGCTTGCCCGGAGCAGCGGCACCATCGTTCTTCCAGGAAGAACAGAGATGGGACAAGGCACAGAGAAGATGCCTAGGATGAAAGAGAGACCTATGGCTTACAAGCAGATGCTACAAACACCAGATCTGATCAGTACAGGCAAAAAGTAAGGTAGGGAAGGCAGAGGAAACCTTTGTCTCCATATGTCAGGAGGGGATGAGACCCACAAGCAGAAGAAAGCTCGTTAAACTGAAAGAAAACATGGCTGTAACTTCCCCAGGAGTTTCTCTGGCCACAAGAATGGAGCGAGGTTCTGGGACAAGGTCCCCGAACAAACACCAGGAGCAAAACACGACCCGGCTCAGTGCTCTGGCAAAGGGGAGCAGCTTCCCTAGACCCAGCGCATCCCTTCCGGGGCTGCATCCCACCAGGAACGACCTCTTCACTACCCTACCCTGCTTTCCAAGAGCCTTTTATTCTGACCAACGAACTCAATGACAGCAGAAGAGCCATCACCACCCTGCAGTGAGGATCACGGGTGGCTTGCGGTGCAGCTCCTAACACACAGGCAGGCTCGACTTACTCCTGGACCAGGAATGCAGGTTGCTCCGCGAGTCATGCGAAAGCAGGGGGGAATTTCCTGTTGACACCGTATGTTATACATAGATTAGGTCAAACTGGCCCAACGCCACGAGGAAGCAGAGGAAACGGGATAACTGGGAGGGAGCTGAAAGGAGCGGGGACCAAAAAGAGAAACCGTCGAGGGAGGTATGAAGTATATCCTAACCTTGGCAGGATGGAAATGATGGGAACCAGGATGGAAACAATGGGAACTGGGATGGAAGTCAGTAACAAATTAGACAGAGGACAGGGCTGTTCCAAGAGCTTCCTAAAAGCAAAAGCAACGGATCAACTCCTCGGCAGCAGCAGGGGAAATCCACCACTGTTTAAGCTAGCCTAAGCACCAGGGAATGCCATCCTGCTCTGGGAACAGATGTGTTGTGTGAATATTTTTCCACTGGAAAACTGCAATTTGTTTCCCTTCCAGTCAACCCTTTTCCCTCCTCTTACGTGGACCATAAACAAAGAAAAGTCCCCATGAGAAGCTTAACTCTCGGGCTGTTTTATCAGCTTGCACAGAGCCTGCAGCCAGATTTGTGCAAGGGCTCATCACTCTTCAGATATCGTTAACAAAACCAAAAACTTCCTGTTGCAGCCCCTCTTGGTGAGGAACGGCTGGCAGGCCAGGCAGGGTTTCAAAAGCTTTGGTGCCTCTTTTACCAAGGAATACCAACTTTGACCCAATTTCTCCCAGGGCAGCTGCACGGACACAGCTCCACGGGGTCCAGGAAGGTGCTCATGGAGCAGGGAGCATCACTCACACCCAACTTGCTGTCGGGAGACTGGAAGCAGCGTGAAAGACGAGAGTTTGGAGAAACTGGTGCCTACTCAGAAGCTGTCACCAGTTTTATTTTCCTTTTCCATTAGATGTGCTGGTCAGGAGTATAAAAACAAGGAGATTGATAGCAAGTGAGCTGTAACACCTACCGGACAACCCAGCAGCGGAGAAAGGAGGTATTCAGCCGTCGGGCTGCGGACAGCCTGGCTTGCCTCGCTGCTGCTGACCGTGCCACTTCTGCTTGTCTCTCCTCCAGTCGGACTGCCACGCCGCGTGGCCGAAACGCCGGCTGTGCCGCTGGCTTGTGGTGCTACATCTCCATCCCCAACGCTGGCAGTCGCCACGTCGCCTGTCCCAGTGGAGCGTGGACTGTCGGCGCTGGGAGGCGGCTGCCGGTGAGCTCTGCGGGACGGTGCTGGGGGGACGGGTGACGCGGTCGGGGGGCAGGCGGGCTGCCGCGGGGAGCAGCCCAGCACGCTGGGGACCAGCCCTCCCTCTGGGGCTTCCAGGCTTGGCTTGGCTTTGCTGAACTCGGACAACACCCTGGAAACAGAAAAGCGACCAGTTTGAATGCAGCTACGTTAACCAGAACCTAGAAACCCCCCCCCAGTTATTGCAAATTATAACCACTCAAAAAAAGGGCTCAGCATCACTGCTCGTCTCCTGCGGGCTGGCAGCACTGTATGGCTGCAAAAAACCCCGTGGCACCACTCCTGCTAACAGAAAAACGTGTGATTTGTGCCCTACGGAGCAACAGTCGACCCCGCTGCAGGCAAGGACCCTGCCTGCAAAGGGTGCGTTTCCTAACTACGCCCGTTGATGGGGTTTAATTTCCTTCTGATGGACACCTGGTAAGGGAGGGAGAGCGCTGGGTGCACCCGCAGCCCCAGCCCCCCGTACGGCTCCCAGACATGTATCCAGCCACCGACCGCCTGCCAAATTTCAAGTGTTTTCTTAACCGTTAACGAGCAATTATTAGTGGAGCGCGGCCAGATGAGACGCTGTTCCCATGCTCCTGCTTCGCCACCAGCTAGGTTGAATTAAACCAGCCCAAGATTAAAATTCAAAACGACGTCTTTCCATCACGAGTTTAATCCAATCAAGGCAGGTTCTTCCACGATCATCTTAAGATGCAAAATCCTAGAAGCAGGTAACGTTACCGATGCAGAAGAACAAACTGCAGCTCTAAACCCTCTCCAAGACCCTTATCGGGAAGAGGGTGCCTTCACCAACCGGCACCCCGAGGCCAGGCTCCTTCAGAGCCAGGTTTTAAAGGTGGCATGGAAAATATTTACTGCTTACTCAGAGCTTATATAACCCGCTGGAAATCTTTGTGCTGGGCGTTTGGCAGAAATAAATCACGAGGATGACAAACTAACAACCTCCCGCCTCTAAATTATCTGCCAAAGCTGCAAATTATAACCCTTTCCTGTGACCAAACTCATTTCTTTCCCCCCGCAGAAAGCCCCGGAGCATCCCCCAGCGTACGCCAGGGAGATGTGACATGAAACTGGGGAGCAGTATTTTTCTGACGTTTCTGCCCCAGTAAAGAGGACAGACACACACTTCAGTGGCCAGGAGCTCATTTGCCATGGCAGCAGGGTCCCAGCAAGCCGTGCTGAGTGTTTCTTTTTACCTTTCAGGCTCTTTCCAGGAGGAAAAAAAAAAGCTTGTTAAAGAAAAACAGAGGAGAAAGCCTTCCTGCCTATAGAGAGAAAATAAATGAGAGCCCAGGAGCGGGCTAAAAATCCCTTTGAAGAGGAGATTTGGGAAAAGACTCACTCTTGCAGCGACCTGTCCAGGTCCTCGGCGGTGGCCGTTCCCAGGTCGGAGTCGCAGGAGAGCGGCTCCTCGTTCCGCTCGGGACTGCGGGCGCAGTGAGCCGGGAGGATGCTGTCGGAGCCCAGGCTGGAGGAGAGCTGGGACGAGCTCGTGGTGTTAAGGCTCAACGAGGACGACGTGAGCTTGGTTTTGCTGCTGGCTTTGCCGATGGGTAGGACAGAGGGTTGAATCTCGATCTCGTCCGACCCCGATGACTGGGAGATCGAACCCAGCGATGCTTTTCTGTGGGGTTCGGATGTCGAGGACGTGAGGGGCTCCAGCAGCTCCGAAACGGGACACAGACCCGACAGGGACAGAGGGGTGATAGTCCACTCGTTCAAAACCGCTGATTTATAGGAGAGCTCGAAGGTTAAGGACGTTAAGCCCTGCAAGTAGCTAAGGAGAAACTCGCACTCTTCGGCATCTAGGAGCAGAGCGGTCGCCTGGTAGTATTCGGGCAGCCGGGACCTCTCCCGCAGCAGCAGCTTCAAGTAACACTCCACGAGGCCATCGTTCAAAGCCAGCCTCAGCCAGGCTCGGCAGCGGCCAACGTCTGTATTGATAAAGATGAGTTGTTCCAGCTCTGAGACAATATTTCTGAGGAAAGGGAGAAAAAGAACAGCATAGGGCATGAGCAGCTCTGTTTTCAGTCCATCACGGGGTGCAGGAGGGGCAGATCCTCCATCAGGAACTGCCCAACCTGCTCTGCTGTGGAGATTAGGAATTGGGTCAAAAAACGCCGGGGAAAATCTCTTTCCTCCATGGAAAACGTGTTTTTTCACGGAGAAAAAAGAGCTCCTGAACTCACCAAAGCTAAATATACTGGTAGCAACCCCAGGCATCCCTCTGGGCGCTCCCCCCCCCTCTGGCTGGAGGCACCTCTCATGCATCGCTCGCCCTGGACCAAGGATGCGGAGGGGGAAACTCCCGCTGTCCCCGCACACTGGTGGGGCTTGCTCTGGCTGGATGCTCCTTGGTGACAACTGCGGGTCTAAATCCTAGCCTCAAATTTAAAATCAGCCAAAACACAGTGAAAACTGCTGTGGCAGCCCCAAAAAAAAGACCAGGTCAGGTTAAGCTCCTTAAGCAATCTCAGCCTCCTGACTTCAACCGTTCTCCCCTAAAATCCAACAGTGACACCACGCTCCCTAATCCTCCCTGGCCCCAGCTCACGGCAGCACTGCAGACACTACAAAAAACAAAGCGAAAGTTTTGTAAGATTTTTTTTTTTAATCTGTCTCTCAAGAAAGAAGAAAAAAACCTTCAAAGGGCATAAAAATATCCCCCGTAGCATGTGAAAGAGTTATTTTCATCTTGCTCTTTCATAATTTAAGAGTCAGTGATGGGGTTGGATGAGACTTTCAAAACTATTTGCGTGTGGGCTGTTATTTAGCGTGGGAGGACTCTGCTTAGGGAGTGGCTCAGAAAAAACCCAGCAAATAACAATAGTTACCCAGGCGAGACCTCCTCAAAGGCTGGCTGGGACACGGGGAAACAGAGGCCCACCACCCCCAGCAGATCCAGGGCCCAAGAGAGACCAGAACCCTGGGCCGTGCATCCCATAACCCGCCGCTGCCGTACACCAGTGCAGTCACTGGGGTCCCACTGGGGACATGGAGTCCCCATATACGGCCTGGCACCCAAAAATAAATAAGAAAGGAGTGTGCCCTAAGCTGGCAGCAGCGTTTCATTCCTTAACTGTTTGGGGAGATCGGCTCACGCCTAAATGGCACTTTAGCCCTCGCACGTGCTTTGCCCTCCTACTTGCATCTCCCAGAGGCCCAGGGAGCCCCGAGACACCCTGTGAGAGCATTTCTCCCTCCGACCGAAGGGACCGAGCACGCAGGATGCGATAGAGACGGATCTTTCCATCGAGCCATCCTCCTGCTCACCTTTCCCTGAATTTTGTGGCTTTTGCCCCAAAGAGAGGGGATAAACCTGAGCGTGCAAACACCTTTCGGCAGAGATGGCACTCACCGATGGGTGATGCTCTTCAGCAGACCCCAGAAGACCGGCTGGGGAAGCGGTCCCCGACCCCCTGTTTTCTTCCCTTTCCCTCCACTCTCTGCCTTTATATGCTTCGCCTTCAGCCCGTGCACGAAGACGGCTTCCAGGGCGCTGCAGAGGGTGTTCGCGTTCCCATCGTCGCTGGTTACAACGGCATCCGAGGTCACGTACTGCTTCTGCAACGCCTTGATGGCATTCACCAGTTGCTTCTTGATCAGCTGCAAGACAGGAGGTACACGCTCGCATTATAAAAAAACAAGTATTAGGAAAAGTTTCATATAAAAGGGTTCAAAAACTGCAAGGTTCATCCAGAAGGAAGCACCACGCAACTCCTGCTTTATCCACGTGCTTTGCGGCGGCTGTTAGGGAGCACTACAGCCGAACCGGTCAAGCTGGGCACTCATGCTCTTGGCATCACAGTTCATCTGGCTTTTTTTTTTTTTTTTTAAAAAATGAGTAATTTATGCAATTGTATCAGGGCCCACGGGGTTGCTGGGGCGGCCTTTAGAGCGTGTGGCGCTTCCTCTGCAAACACCAAATTGCTTAAGAGGATAGGGAAAAAAAGAAATCGGCTCTTTCCAGGCGCTTGCTCGGGGGGAAACGCAGGGATTAAATAAGCACGGGTGATAAACGAGAAACTCAAAGGAGGTAACCTGCAATAAGGGTTGCGATAGTGCAGATCAGCCCAAGCAGCACGTGACGCACTAACGAGTCCCGCCAGCAGAAATCAAAGCCATCGATCTCGCTCTCAGCAGCTCGTCTGTGTTGATTAACCCCCGGGCACTGCTGGGGACGGGCCGCCCCAAAAAAGATGCTTTTGGGAGGATGGCTGGGGTTTAGCTGCTGCCTCGGAGAGCCTTGGAGGGGCTTTGAAGCAGGAACATGGGAATTTTACCTTCCAACAGCTTTGCTTCCCTCTTTCTCACACCAGTTGAAAAGAAGCAAGTTCAGTGAATTTAACAATTTTACGCTGGTGAAGAGGATTTTTTATTCTAACGCAGCTGAGCCCGGATGTCTCAATCAACCTTATTGAAAATGAAAGTTGCACTTCCCAGCAGGCATTTGGCAAACACTGCAAATTCAGCCGGGACCCCATCAAACAATTCACGTCTCGGCATCAATCACGCAGCATTCAAGGCGAACGCCAAATGGCACCAGCCGCTGCGACTGGGGCAGGGCAGATTTTGACCCGAGCCTGGGTTGGCGGCACAAACCCATATTAAATTTCCAGCCCAGGATATTTTTTTCAGCATCTAAATAAGATTTCCAGCAGCTGTAGTTCAAGGAAAACAGCCAGGGGAACAGGCACGTTCTCCCTGCCCGTATCAGGGGACGCCTCTTGCAGCCGGAGCTTCTTTCCAGCTGCCCCGCAGATCTGCTAGCACAAGCAACCCACCTGCAAGCAGCAACCGTGGGCTAACAGGATTAAAGAGTGCAAATGATTTTATCTGTCATGCATGAATTAATTCTGCTGTGGGATGAATTAAACACCCGGTTTTAACCGCTGGGTTTGAACTTTGCTCATTAAACATGTTTAGACTCCCAAAGCTGGGTAAAGAAACTCCAAATATAGAGAGCAGCAATGCTCCTTCACCCAGGCATCAGGGCTGAGCGCCTTCCCTGCCCCACGCTGGGTCTTGCCACGAGGAGCAAAGCCCAAGGTAGAGTCTGGTGTGATTTAACTCACGGCCACCCCGTTTGCTTTAACCTCCCCCCACCAGCCAAGCCATCAAGGATCCTCTCTGCCGGAAAGCACGAGCCACCCTTCGCCCGTATAAACCATCCCAACCCCAGCCGGCAGCACCGACAAGACCTACCACGTCCCCGCCGGTAAATGGAATTGCACTGGGGAGTAACTGGAGCTATCTGGGGAGCACTGGGGTGCCTGGCTCACCTGTATGGCTTCCTTGGGGTCATTGGCGTGGCTCGAATGCATCTCAGCTGCTGCCGCTCCCCGTGCCGGGCGCTGCCTTCACATGTCACCTTTGGGACAAGGAGGAGGAGCACGTGTGAGCGCCCGTTCGGTTTACATCGAACCCACCTGCCAGGCGAAGGGCAGCCGGCGTCACACGAGAGGCATGGATCACGCACCAAGGCATTTTGCAAGCGCTCACGGCCAGACGGCTGCCGGATTCAAGCTGGGACCGATCCACAACTGCCATTGAAAGACGGCAGCTTCCCGGGAGCCAGGAGAGCTTCAAGCAAAACAGAGCGTGACCAAGAGACTGAGAGGGCGTAATTAACCCTTGCAAGAGGGAGTAATTAACCCTTGCAAACTGCCCGCGGGCAGCCCTAAACCTGGGCGAGAGGCTGGGCCGGTCAAGCCAGCAGTGATGCACGCGGGGCCAGGGACTGCTTCCCTTCTGTTTCTACATCACCTGCAAATGCCCAGGCGCCAGCAAAGGCGTCAAAACGCAGGCACTTAGCAAGCGAGCCTGAACGACGGCACCCAAAACCCACGTGAATGGCATTAAGGTGGCCCAGCAGACCCTGGGCAGAGGTGACAGCAGCTCATCTCTCTGGTACTCGCCAGAGGAGCGATGCTGCTGCCGAACCCGACCGGGACGGACCCTCTCGGAGGTGCCTGGGTGCTTGCCCCGATGGCACAGAGCTGCCTGGGAAGCCGGGAAGGACGGATGCAGGTTGTCCATCAGGTTTCCAGTTACTGGGGTCATCTGCAGCTGCAGGGTGTCTGCAGACAACAAGGGACCTTTGACTTCTGACTTTTGGCCTCCTGCCCTGTTCTTCAGAGCCGTCTGCCGAAACCAAGCTGTGCCTGGAGGCTCTGTCAGCAAAGCACGAAGCTGTCAGCGAGACGCCCGCCGCACGGCTGCATCCCCGCTCAAACACAGCGTGTCCTGCTGCTGAAAAGGGTCTGAGAGACGCTCCAGCACCAGCTACCGCCATAAAGCTTTCTAAGGATGCGAGAGGCTGGAGAAGAAATTTATTCCCTTGATTGGAAGCACTTGCCATCCGGGTGGAGGACAGAGCCCAGCAGCAGACAGCAGGGCTTGGGCATGCCCACGGCAGACCACGGGCTTGGTATAGCATCGATACGTCAGGTTTTATTTCCAAGCCAACACAAAAACCTCACAGCTTTCGCCAAGCAGACCTGACGGCCTCAACCTGCCCCTCTCCCTGCACCGTGAGCCGTCAGACTCGGGCAGAAGCATGGTTTGCAGACCAGCTCTCACACAGCCACGGCCGGTCCTGAAGGCAGCAGTGGCCCAAATCCTGAGCATCCCAAATCTGGAGCAGCCTAAACCCGGAGCAGCCCAAATCCAGAGCATCCCGGACCCAGAGCAGCCCAAATCCAGAGCATCCCGGACCTGGAGCATCCCATGCACATACCACACCAGCTAGTCCTGCTCGGAGCAGCAGGTCGAGAGCTCTTTGGGGAGAAGCCCTGGATCAATCCTCAGTGTTTCCAGAGTCCACAAACAGTTTCATAGAAAAGGAAACTGTTTTCGCCATGACTTGTCATAAGATTTCCTCTCTTTGGGTTGCAACACGGAAATGGGGGAGCGCAGTGATTACAGGAATGTTAACGCCCGGCTCAGAGGCTCGAGGCGCTGCTGAGGGATTTTGGGGGGAGCGAGGGGACACCTAAGCGACAGCAGTGGTCGAGAAGGACCACAGAGAGCCGTCCCCACCTCTGCCCTCCGCGTGGGAGGTTCAGGCAGCGTCAGGCTCCTTGGGGCCGGGCACCCTCTGCCCCTTTCCCTGCCACCTCCTGCACACACCCTGCAAGCAAGCAACACATCCCACCCACGACAAATTCAAGGTGCAAGAGCTGGGAGCAGAGACCCAAGGGTGGGAGAAGGACGCCGTGGGCACAGGGTGGCATCTCTCATGCCCGGAGAGGCAGCGTGGGTGCTTCAGCTCCAGGCCTGCACCCACTGTCCGCGCTCTCGGCGTCGGCCACCCCGGCATCCCCAGCCGGTCGCAGGGGCGGGGGTGACAGCGGTGTTTTTGCAAAAATCTCGTCCAGATTTTACTAAGTCAGTGGTATTCCCCCAAAACACATGCTCCTTCGCCGGCATCACCTCTCCCAGCAACTGCAGGGAGGAGGACACCCGCCGCCTTCACCACGCAACTCTCCACTCCCACCATGACCAGTCCAACCAGTTTGTTCCAGCACTGTGAATCCCCACGGCACCGCTTCTGTTGGGACAGCATTTTCCTGAATAACCAGTGCAACGAACCAGCTCCAAGGTGGATTTCACCTAACGCAAGTCTTCGGTGAAACACGGGGAAATTGGACCGGCAGCCCTGGCGCGGGGGCTAGCCAGCCCTAGAAGGAACCGGAGGGAACCGAAACACTTCCAGGCAGATCCTGGAAAACCACGGCTGTTCCTTGTGATCTTTAAAGGACAAGGGATGGGACAGATGTGCAAACGCAGAGACGAGCAATCTACAGCAGAAAAAAACCCACGTCGTTTCCCAGCCGTCACCACCCCGGCAGCTACGAAGGCAGAGCACAACAGCTCAAGTAAAACAAAGAAAATAAACCAAGTGAGAAATAAAACCAGCCAGCAAGCTGGCGTGGTTAAACCTACCGAGGAAGAGGGTCGCTGGTGTGAGAGCAGAGCTGTTTATTTACCAAACGGCTGCAAAACAGCCAAATTCTTTGGGAACAGCTTGTTTGAATCAAGCCTTGTGCCAGGAGAGGCAGAGACCCCGTCCCAGAGCTCAGCTCTTCGGTCTCCCAACAAGCGACGCTCTCGGAGTTATAAATAAACAGCAGGTCACCGCTCACACTTTGCGAACGGAAAACAACAGCCCACAATGACGGCGTGAACCGGTGACTCAAGGCCTGGACGCAGAAGCAGTCATTTTCCAAGCACGAGGGCTGCACCAGTCACCCTCCGCCCCGGGGCAACGAGGGCTCCGATGGGACCGTGGGTCCAAGGGGACCGCGGGTCCGAGGGCCGGTGTCGGGACAGCCCTCTCCTCCTACACAGCCTCTGCCTTCCACCCAGAGCCCGTGAGCACCCAGCCACGCTTACAATACAAGCCGACCCCAAGCAGAGGCAGCTCGGGAGGAGGAAAGTCAGCCGGCACAGCCAGGCGCTTGGCTTCTTGCAGGATAAAACCCCTCGGCAATAATTCGGCAAGGGTTCGGGCAGGGTTAGAGCCCAGCCCGCAGCAGCAGCAGGACCCTCACGGCCCGACTTCAGCTCCTTCCCTGCGCCCAGCCCGGCACTATGCAGCACCGTTGCGATCCCCACAGGCCTAAGGGACAGGGACCAACGCGCCACCCTCTTCCCCGCCGAAACGTCCTCCTTGCAGGTGACAAACCTGACGGGGTCGGAGAAGAGTCGCCACTGATGAACCCCTCCAACTTCTGCCCCCGCGGCACCGAGCAGGACGCCCGGGAGCAGCCAGGGGAGGCAAAGCAGCCGCTGAGCTCCCAGCGCTGCCCTCGATGCCGAGACCGTGCTGCTCAAACACTCAAAAAGGCGAATTTCTTTTAGCCTGTTGCCTGCTCCTCACCAGGCTACGCTTTGCCGGAGCCGCAGGGAAAGCCGGGGTTGATTTTCCCCAGCGTCGCAGCCGACAGAGCCGCCGCGCCAGGGCGAAGCGGGTTGTGAAATCCCCGGCGTGTCGCGGCAAGACGTTCCCGTATTTACGCTCCCGAATTTTGTGTTGTTTTGGATTCCCGGCGATCGAGTTTCCCGGTTGATTCGGTGGCCATCTGACAGGGCGGGCAGCTCGCATCCCTTGACGGGGCAAAGCGGGGGTCGCTGCAAGTAAGGCAACAAGAAACGGGTTCTTGAAACTCTGCATTTTCTGCGGGAGGCGGGAACTCCCCGCAACGCCTCGTTTTAAGGGAGCAAGTGTCATTTCTAGGGAGGGTAACGCGCGGTAAGCGAGAGGAGGCTGCAAGGCAGGGAGCAGGCCGAGGGGGTTGGGGTGTCAGGGCTGGAGGGAGCGGATCGAGGACCAGCCGCCGGCCCGGGAACCCCCCCACCCGGGGGGACCCCACCGGAGCGGGCACCGGGCCCACGGCGCGGGTGCGAGGCGGCGCAGGCCGCCCCCGCCACGGGGGGGGGATCGCGGCCGCGGGGGGCAGCCGGGGGGGGGGGGGGGCACGGACCGGGGCCCTGCCGGGAGGGGCCGGCGGCCCTGGGCTGCGGGGGGGCGCCCCTGCTTGCACCGCCCGCACCCCCCGGGCCCCGCTCACCGGCTCCGCGCCTCCGGCCGGGGAACCCGGAAGTGCCGGCGCGGCCCGGGCGCGCCCACGCCCCGCCCCTCCTGACGTCACCGCGCAGCGGGGCGGGGCCGAGGGGCGCCGGGCCACGCCCACCCCCGGGCGAGGGGCGGGGCTGCGGGGGCGCGCGGGCGCGCGCACAGGCTTGCACGCGCAGGCACGCAGACGTGCACGCGCATGGCAGACACGCGCAGACATATGCACACGTAGTCATGTGCACATGCATGCGCACACGTGCACACACGCGCACACGCGTGCACACGCAGGCATACAAGCACGCACACGCACACGGCAGGCACACGTGCACAGACACACACGAGCAGGCACACGCATGCACATGTAGTCATGCACGTGCACACATGCATGCAAACATGCACACGTGCATGCCCACACACACGCACACACCTGTGCACGCACATGCAGACGTACAAGCGCACACACACGTGCACATGGCAGGCACGTGTGCACAGGTGCACGCACGAGCAGGCACATGCACACGCATCTGCATGCAGTCATGCACACGCACACATGCACACGCACGTGCAGACATACAGGCACACGCACGCATGCACATGGCAGGCACACGTGCACAGACACATGCACGAGCAGGCACACGTATGCACACACATGCACACGCAGTCATGCACACACACGCGCACACATGCATGCAGACACACAAGCACACACATGCACGCACACGGCAGGCACACGTGCACAGACACACGTATGAGCAGGCACACATATGCACACGCATGCACACACCCAGGCATGCAAACATGCACATGCGCATGCACACACGCATGCATGCACACACACGCCCACATGCCTGTATGCACACACACGTGCACACACACGCACAGGACAGGCACACACACACACAGACACACGCACGAGCGGGCACACGCATGCACGCACATGGGGCAGACACACCGGTACTGCATACGTGTACGCACGCATGCACACGCGTGTGCCAGCACACCCTCACGGGCGGTGCCGGGGCTGGTGCTCGCCCCCCCGGCAGACCCTCGTCCCCGCCGCCCGTTCGCAGCCCTCCCGTTGCCCGCCACACGCGTGTGCGCACGTGCGCAGGCCCAGACACACGCGTGCACGCTTCCATCCGCTCGCAGGAGGCTCTGGGTGCAGAACGGGCAGGTTTAATGGCAACCTCGGCAGCCCTTCCCGGCCGGCGACACAAACGCGACGACTTTATGCAATCCCGGGGTGCGCGGCGGCACCCCGACGCCCGCGGCAGCCCCCCGCTCGCTGCCCGCCGCGATCGCAGGCCCCGGCCCCGCGTTCCCCCGCGGGGACGCCCCCTCCACGCGCGGGGGGAGGCTGCGCGGCTGCGGCTCTCGGCACCCGGTGCTGCACGCAGCCTGGCCCGCGGCTGCCGGAGCCCTACGAGGGCTCCCCGTCCCTCGTAGCCCGCCCGTTCCCATCCCGCTGGGATGAGTTTTGGGGCGTCCCGAGCACGTGGCAGCCCGTAGCATCCTCCTCCGTGGAGAGGGACCATTGCTCCGGCTCTTGGGACGCACTGGAGCTGCCAGGCAGAGGCGTCGGGTCTGCGGGTAATCGCATTTCCTCGCTGTCGCAGCTTTTCTGGGGTGCTGTGGGCATCCAGCTGAAATAACAGCGAGGAAATAAGAGTGAGGAAATAAGCGCCAAGGAAATAACAGCGAGGAAATAACAGCCAAGGAAATAACAGCGAGGAAATAACAGCCAAGGAAATAACAGCGAGGAAATAAGAGCTGAGGAAATAACAGCTGAGGAAATAAGCGCCGAGGAAATAAGCGCCGAGGAAATAACAGCCGAGGAACGCCTCAGCAGTTCCTACCTCAGAACAAGAGGTGAAAAATAAGCGCGGGCATCGTCGCCATCCCACTTACTTTAGCTCGGACTTGTTGAAAACCTCCTCCTCGTCCGAGGTCTCGGCGTCGTACAGCTCGGCCATGGCTTTTTTATGGTGGGCATCGAGGGGTCGGTACAGGTCTCTCAGCCACTGCGGTTTGGTTTTGCTCAGATGCGGGACGCGCGAGCCCTGGAAAGCGCCAGGGAAGGGAAGGTTCCGGAGGGGGTGTGAGCGCGCCGGCGGCGCGGGTAGCGGGCAGAGGGGCAGAGCTGGCACGTGCTCCCTGCCCTTACCTGCTCTCTAACGTCGTTCTTGTTCTTGCTCCATCCCCGTGGCAGGAGTTTTTGAAAGAACCTGAGAAAAAAAGAGGAAAAGAAGGATTAAAAAGTGGAGGCAGCTGGTGATGGCAGCCGGGGGCGGGAAGGTTGCCTGCACCCTGCCCAGCCGGGGAAGCAGCTACTGTAGGATTCAGGCAAACGGCATTTACAGCGCTGCAAAACATCTGGATTTAGCAGGTTAAAGGGGGAGAAAAAAGGCTTTTGTGCGTCATCACCCTGGGCCCTGCCTGTGATCTTTAAGGTCCCTTCCAACCCAGCCCAGTCTGTCATCCTGTGAGTTCACCTTCCCGGCCCATAAGCAGGGAGGCTTGGCCAGGGAGGGCTGCAGCGGGTGCCAGCGCCCGGCCAGGGCCGAAGCCTCTGCCTGCTCGCGGTGACGTTTTGGCTGACCCTAGGGAAGATGAGGAGCCCCAGAAGGAAGGGACGGTGCGGGCTGATGTGGCTGGGGACGAGCCCTGGTCTAGGCTGGCTGTGAAAGGCGTTGAGAGGAGAGGAGCGAGCTCTTCAACAGCCTCGCTGGGGAGCGGGGCAGGGAGAAATAGGGCAGAGCTGTCACCAGAGAAGAGTTTTGCTGGGACCCAGAGCAGAGGGGTGTTTCCTCGTGACTGGGGAGCGCGGTCGCAGGGACGTGGGACCCCATGGCCGACATGCCCACCACATGCAGGGTGTAGCATCACCGGCGTGGAAAGGGGCTGCCTGGGGGGCTGGTTGAGATGTGAGCTTCCAGCCGTGCCGATCGCTCACGCCTTGCGGTCCCTTTTCTGGGTCTCTTAAAAAAGCTACGTGTTTTAAACGTGGACTGGTGGGTCTTTGGCAGCCGGCACCCGCGTGACGGGGAGGCTCGGGGATTGGGTGCTGTATAAAGACTGTTTGTGGCACAGCAGTGGCATGGGGCAGGGAGTAATTACCATCTCGGGCGTGATTTACTGGTGCTTTGGGGTTGGGAAGCGGCTGCAGGTTTTTGGAAGCAAACCTGGTGAAGGAGAGAGGAGAGAGAGAGACTTGTAACATCAGGTTTTTCTCATCATACGCTGCAAAACAAGGGAGGCCAAAAGGTTCTTCCTCCAACCGAGCCCGTTATATACACGTGCAAGTCTGTGCCAGCAGCCACGATTTTAGAAAGAGCCCATCCTCCCTTCCCAACTCCCCGCTTTTCCCTGCCTCCGGAATGACCTGAACTCCCAGAGCTCTCCTAATCTCAGCAATGTTTATGTCTGCCTTTCTTATCTGCGCAGTGTTTTGCAGGGTGCTCCCCTCCTGTTTAACCCCAGTCTGAAACATGTAGGTAGGCTTTTAAAGAAATAATAGCTTTTTTTTTTCCGAGGAGAAGGGCCCCAAAGGGCGGCTGAAGCTCTGTGGGCATGCTGGGTGCTCTCCCTGCCTGTCTCTGGCACTGCCCGGACCCATGCGGAGCCGTGGCACCTTGCAGATAGAGTTGATTTTGGCAAGAGGGAAGGTAGCAGGGGAACTGCTGCATGGCTGAGGGCGATCGGTGCTGGCAGGAGAGCAGAACAGGGTCAGAAGAGCCTGGGAGGTGACTCCATAGGGCTAGGGATTGCGGGATGAAACTTGGGGAAGGGCTGATGGGAGAGGCTGTGATGAGAGGGAGCCACAGCCCCCTTCAAGGAAGCTGCAAGGAAAGCTGCAAAGCAGAGCTGCGGACACGTCGTGACAGATGCCAGGACAAGCTCCCCCCCAGCAGGCTTGAACCCGTGCTGAGCTGTGTGGTGTGGATGCCGCAACCAGCTCCAAGGTTGGAAAAACATCGCCTGTGCTACCCAGCAGGTCCACGGGCATCTGCAGCAGCACCCTGGGGCTCATAAACTGTGTGGGTAGGCACTGCCCTGCCCCTGTGCACTCCAGCTACAAGGTTTGACTGACAGCTGTCCATCAAACGAGGTATTGGCTTACCTCGACGAGACAGATCACCGTGAGATTTATCATGATGATGACAGACACTGATATTGCTAACAGGAGCCTGTCGCTGGAGGCATGCTCTGGTTTCCACTGGGAGAAAAGGAGAGAAAATCGGGAGGGGAGAGCGGATTGCTCCTTCCATTCCCCGCTGTCCAGAAGGACGCGCCCGGCAATGCCCAGTATCTCTCCTACCTTCCCTGCGGGTTTCCTGCCCGCCTTCCTGGCCGGGGCCACGCCATCGGAAACATTCCCTTCTTGGAGACACTGGCCCGCAAGAGCAGAGGCTCCCTGGTCACCCTGCCTCTCGCTGAGCAGCGTTATGAGCAGCCTCATCTTCGAGACCATCTTTGCACAGGCCAGCTGGAGCTCGGGCAGGCTGCAGTCCACCCTCAGGGCTCGCGCCACGCGGGCGATGAACATCCGCAGGCCTTTCTCTGGGACGAGCAAGCGTAGGTGACGATTGACCTTGGTTTCAAAGAGAGAGGAACCCTCTTCTTCAGCCGTGTCCTCTAGCATGCTGCTTGCAGCAGGGGGGCTGTTGTTAACCAACGGGTTACAGAAAAAATCCTGGTTTGTGTTTAGTATCTGCTCTGCTTCACTTTCTGTTGGCGTGGGCTCTTCCTCTGGATTCACGTTGCCAAACGTCTTGTTGATAGGCTGATTACTTTTATTCAGATACGGGCTGTCCCCCTGCTTGTGCTTTTTGTAAGTCCAAACATAGTCCTGCCTTGGAGATGGTGCTTCCTCTGCATCTTCTACATCCTCCACATCCTCCATCCCATGAGTTTTCTTGGTCTGTTCCACAGCATCAGAATCATTTTGAATCTTAAAAGACCCGGACAAATGAGGGGCCTCTGCTGGGGAGCGTGAAAAGGAACGTTTTGAAGGAGGTATGGATATTTTGTGCTGTCTGAAGATGGAGATGTTGTCAGTGGGGTTTAACCTGCCAGCTGCCCCCCAGGGGTTTAATGCTGCCTGGTTCAAACCTACGTCTCGCTGCTTCTGCACCCAGCCCGAGGCTGTCTCTCCCTCCACTGCTGGGATCTCGTGCACCTCGTCCTTCTGCATGGCAGGCGCTGGCAGGGGTGAGACGGTGTTTTTCACAGTCACGATGCTTTTAGCCCTGTGCAGCTTATTCCTGAGCTCGGCCGCTAGCGCCTTTGCTAGAAAATAGAGTTTCCTCATATCAGTTTCACTGGTCCAGCCCATGTGCTGAATGCTGCGCAGCATCAGCTCCTTGCTGGTTTTGCCTTCCTGCCTGGATAGGTGCTGAGGGGAATATGAATTTGTTCTGGAAATGTGATCATTCGGGTTACTGAGATCACCATCAGTGCCGGTCAGGCTCAGGACAACCGCAAGTGTTACGGTTTCATGGTCTCCGAGCGAAGGCTCCTTGGGCTTGAGGTTCAACACCGTGCTGGCGTTCAGTTTTCTGGATTGTACCGCTTCCGTTATTTCTCCTTGTGTATCTGCCAGAGGATCTGTGTGAGCTGTAAAACACCAAGAGAGCAGATCAGTGACTCGGTGTCACGAGAAGCTTTCTGCCAAAATACGGGGTCAAAGGTTTACCCTGAGCAGCAGGCGCTTGTCTTTAAGACTAGGGAGTGTGTGAACTGAATGGGGGACGTGTTACAGATGGGAAAAGTCTTGTTAAATCAATGAGATTATCTCATCGGGGCAGAACAGATAGAGGTTTCTTTACTGGTGTCTCCCAGGGCTCTGCTTCTATCTGTGGGAAACATCCTGGGGGAATGGGTTTGCTGTCGGAGAGTTTCCCACAGCTCGATACGAGCCAGTGTTGAGTTGCTAAAATCACCATAAAGCTTTTAAACTTGGAGTGAGCCTGGAAAGCAGAACACCCAAAGACACGGTGTTTGTCCCTGATCAGTTATCCCAACTAGCCCTTCTCCCTGTGGTTGGGGAAACCTGGGATATTTCCCATTAAAATGCCTCTGGGTTGTTGTCGGCCACAATCTGCAGTCGGAGCGAGCCCGCGGTAACGGAGAGCTGTTTCTCTGCTGATGGATGCAGCTCCCATCACCCAGGCCTAGAAGAAGTGGGAGACGTGGGGATTTGACCCAGAGCGATGCAAAGAGCCCAGGAGAGCTCCTGCCCCGGCACGCAAAGGGCACACGCTGAGTCTGCAGAGCTAGGGTAAGTCTTCAAGAGTCCTACACCAAGGCTGCAAACACAACCTTATCTCCAATCCTGCTTTGCAGATAGCTTAATGCCAGAGGCAGGGCGACATGGTCAAGAATATTGTCAGATTACAAAGGTATTTAGGCCTTTTTTTCCTGTTAAAATGATAGGAAATTGGACACACACATACCTTTGAGGTGTCTAGCCCTAAATGGCTTAGCAGCCTAGACTTGTGACAAAGTTAGGCTCACATGTCCACATCCAGTTTGAAAATGAGTTACTGGGACCTCGGAAACCTTACTGTATCTATTTGCAGAAGTCCAGCTTGTCTCTGCTTTGAATAGGATGCTATTTACCCCGTGCAAAGATTGAGCAGGACAGTGCATTGCTCACGCTGCACAGGCTAACGAGAGAATAACGATGCCTGGTGTTCACCTAATGCCCTGCAAAGGAGATCGGGGTTACTGGCCTCTCTCCTACACATGGGGAGCAGGGTGGCCGAGAGACCAGGCAATCTTCCGAGGTCACCCAGGCAATTTTTGGAGCCTGTATATCCCAGACCCCCTCCAACACACCTTGCCAGAGCGATGCAAACATTGCCAGAGCCTTTGGCCGTGTCTGTGCTGTGCCTGGGACCCCTCTCGCCGCTGAGCTGTGACCGGCCGAGGTATGGTGGCACTGGAAAGGCTTGGGAGGTTCTCAGGGGAAATTTGGGGGGGCTTATGAGCAGACGGTGCCTTCCAGCACTTGGGAATGGTACTGGGCATGCATGATTTCCTTGGCTAGATGCGCTGTGTGAATTGGAAGCTGGTGTGTTTGTTTAGCCCAGCGAGCTATTTCTTCTCAAGATAGTATTTGACACAGAAGATATGTGTAATCACTAGTAACTTTTCAACCCTTGTTTTTTCCAAGTCATGTGCTCAAGGGGGAAGTTTTTGTGCCTGTGGCTCAGGGAGCGGAGTCAGAGGCCTCCCAGGTCTCACCTGAGCTGTCTGCACTGGCCTTTGGGCTGATGTAAAGGCCTCGCATGGACGAAGCTCCTCTAGCTGTGCTCAGCTCTGCAGTCTGCCTAGGTTTAGCGTCCCCAGTACTGGCCAGGGGCCACCGGGCTGGACTGATGCTATAGAGGTGGCCAACGCTGCCTGGGAACCCACACAAAATCGGGCCATGCTACAGCATCTCCTAAAGCTAGAGGAAACCAGGCAGATTTGAGGAGTCTACATCATTGGGAAGCCTACCGCACTGGGGAGCGCTGGTGGTGCAGAGGTTCTCGCAGTGGAACTTGATGGTCCTGCACGGGGTTTCAGTGGTGTGATTCTCCTGGCAGAGGCAGCAGGCCACATCACTGGGCAGTTTGCTAAAGATAAGAGGTTACTGGAGAAAAACCCAGCATCTCAATCCACGTCTCTGAGTCCAGCTCAGGTAACACACAGATAATGCATCACAGTTCTGCTTGGATTTCTTCTACAGCTCTGGAAAACTTCCCACCCCATCGTTCCAATGGCCAAATATGTTCTCCAGATTTCTAAGAGAGGTTTCAAATAGAAGAGAGGCTGCTCTGGTGGCATCAAAATGTTGATTTTACCTTTGAAAACGGAACCAATCCCAAAATGCAGTTTGAAACAGAAACGCACCCCACCTTGATTTAAAACTTCCCTTTGAAAAACCTGGAAAATGTCATCTAAAAGGTGAAATTCTGTTTCTTAGGTGAGTTTGGGGTTCTCAAAAGTAAACAGCAAACCTCAGGCTTACTGGGGTTATTCTGATATAGTGGTGAGCTGGTTTGCTTCCCAAGAAGACCCCTTGTTTCAGCAAATATGATCTGCTGTTGGCTGGGACGGAGTCCCCACATACTCACAGCGTTTCCAAGCGGACTGTTGTCAGGAGGAGCGTGAGCAACATCTGCCGAGTCACTTGTGTCGCACCCAGGTCTCTGAAAGGATTTGAAAAACCCCATTAAATTTTCCGGTGGCATTACCAGAACGCTGCTCTGAGAACAAGCCCAGGTCCTTGATGATTGTGGTGGTGTTTGCAGAGGGACCCACTTCTGCCTAATCAAACAGAAATGATGCAAAACCCTATTGTCTTTCTGCTTTGACCCATTCCGAACCATGGGGTCCGAATCAGGAGGGGATCCTGCAGATCTCGTGGGAGATGGATGCAAACAGAAAGGATGACCAGGCAGTTAGGTTAACAGGTTGGACTCGATGGTCTCAGGGGTCCTTTCCAACCTTAACGATTCTGTGATTCTATGATTCCCCGGCTCAAAACCCTCCTCCTGCTCTCCCATGAATGCAGCTCCAGTCCTTGAAGGGAGACACTTCTTTCCGCTGTGACCTTGGAAAGAGAGATTATACCAGTGAAAAGAGAAAATGCGCTGAGCGGAAAGCAAAGGGTATCTGTGGGATAGTGGGGCTGTGAGCAGGAAGGACCTCTGCAAAAAGCCTGGACGCCTTCCTCCCTGAGGAGTCAGAGGGATGTGAGCAGGAGCCGTAGGATGCTGTGAATCGTGATCAACACAGGGCATCATCTGCCCGGAGCTGTGTCAAGGCAGCGGGGTGGGGATGCGGGGTGCGCAGGAGGCCAGGGCTGCCGGCACGAGCGCCCCAATGACCAGGAGCTGCTGGATCCCACCTTCTCAGCCCTCAAGGAGGAGTGGGGGCATTCCCAGACCCTTCAGGCCACTCCACAGCCCCAGACCTGGACAGCCTCTAGCTTGTTAAAGTTTGTGTCCCAGCTCCTTGGTTGCTTTGCAGCTGGGGACACACCGGAGCTGCTTGGCCTTTGCCTTGCTCTGCCGGTGCTGGGGTTATTTGTGCCTCTAGCAGAATAAAGCTGGGAAAAGAGTGAGATTTGCTACTGGATCTCTGCTTTCCTGACAACAGGGCACTCGAGAGAGACAAAGATCTATATTAATCTGGTAAAAATGAGTCAATACTTACAGATATTTGACTGAAGGCAGCTCAAAGAACGATGTGTCAGCAATAACGGACAGGGGGTTATGGCTTAGGATCCTGAAAAAACCAACACGCCGCTGTGAGTGGGTGATGGGAAGGACGTGAGCTGTGCGGGTCGGGGCACGTGGGGACGGCCTGTCCGCACGTCCTCTTACGTACATAGACCCATGAGTCTGGAAAGCCAAGATCAACTGGCCCTGTGCAGCAGGCACTGGAGAGATGGGAGATGGTTAAAAGACTTACTGTAGAGTAAAAAAACCCCAGTGGTTCCCGAACTGTATAAACACAGCTAAATCAAAGTGAATTTCCACTAGATCACTGCAAAGTATTTCTGTGATCAAGGAGTTTTTCCTCTTTGCCAAGCTTCACATTTCTACCCTTTGAATATCAGAGAGGCCCGAAGAGAGTTGTGCCTGTTGGATCTGATGCAGATTTACACTGACATCCCCTTTCCAGGCTCCTCTCTACTGTGTGAGTGGTGTAAAGAGGTTTATGCTGGCTAAGGATCCAGCCGACTTTTATGGATGGCAGATGTGGATTCGGCTGAACAATTTTTACTCAAACCTCCCCAAAGAATTTCCTTTCAAGTAGAGAACAAACATAGGAAATTTCAGCCTGAAGATAAAAAATTGGCTCAGTGCTACGCATGTGAGGAAGGGCCTGGGATGAAGACTAGAGGCAGGAACAGATGCTGATGGGCTGATTCACAAAATACATCAGGTCCTGATTATCTCCAGCTAAAAGAGCAAAAGCCCAGAAGTGTTTCTTCTGGAAAACACAACATCTCTTTCTTTCCTCCTCAGCTCACACCTTCTCTTTGCTTCCCTCCACCAGGACTTTGATGTTATTTTGGAGCCTTACTTTCCATATTTTCTTACATTTCCACTGTCCACAAACTTTTACTCTATTACTGCCTCCAGCAAGGCAAAGCTGTGGCCTAGTCCTACGGGAATCGTCGTTCATAATTTATTCTGCCACCTTATTTGGTGTATTACGTGAGAAGTATTGCACTTTTCAGGAGAGCAGGGAGACTGTGGCCTTGTCCTCATGTACATGAACCCTTGGTGGGCAAAATGCCCTGGCTTCCCACTTACTTCAGGTCCAACTGGAAATGGTGATCCTATCCCTGGAAGAGCTTCTTGATAGACCCCACTATGGATTAAGTCATATTTTCTCAAGACACCAAAAGAACCAAGTTTCCTTTTTGTGGATGTTTTTGAGACCCTTTACTTTTAAATGCAAATATGCAAAGTGAAATTTCTGGCTAGAAATCTGGGTCACATCCCATACCCCTCATCACCCTATCTCTTCTCCCTTCCCGCAGCGTTTCTTTCTTATCTATCCCGCTGGGCTCCCACTGCTGCTGTTTGAACCTGATGCTGGTTCAAGGAAGCCACGGAGAAGATAAGCAGGCCAGGAGAAAGCGGCTTTCAGGCTGCAGACTCCTGGTGGACCCTGGATGACATCTTTAGTAGGATTCAGTTCTTTACAGAGAGCAAATCTGCCCTTCCCCATTGTCACTGCGGAGTCCCGCTCCGATCTACCTTTAGACCTTGTTACACTTACAGCTTCTGTAAAAACTGCATCCCATGCCATGCCTGGAAAGTGCCGTTCCGGATCCGCGTGATGCGATTTCCACCAAGGTTTCTGGGGAAAAAGACGATCACAGAAATGAATCAGGTCTGTCCTACAGGAAGCCGGAGCGAAGCAGTATTGATTTGTAGGAAATATGCAAATCCAAGGTAGAATAGGGAGGAAACTGCCGTTTTCTCATTTTTTTTTAACCTGTCAAGGAGAGGAAATGAAGCGCACATGTGTTTAATCTATTTCTGTCCCAGGATACAGCAAGCCTTCAAGAAACGGCTTCTATTATGGCTGCGTTTGGACAACCACGCTATGATCTCTCATCCTGTTGTGGGTCATCCAGCCATTGATCTCTCTAGCTCAGTTAGTCTTTTAGCGGGAGAAATTTAGTCATTGTTCTAAAAATACCAGGACCCTTTTCTAGCACAAAAAAGGTTATAAATGCAAACAGACTTCAGTAAATACACTAGAAAGAAACTTTTATAACTCACATAAGCTGCAAAAAAGGAAGTGGCCCAAAAGCATGTTCCTCAATCGACAGGATTTTATTGCAAGACAAATCCCTGTTAAAATTAGAACACGAAATGTTAATTACATTTGCACTGTCATGTTTACTTTCATTTGCTTTGACACCGGCAGCATATATAGTACACGGCTCTGATTTCATGCGGTGTTTATATCTGATATTAGCTTGCAATGGTGTGTAACCTGTGATAACCTTCCTGACCGAAGGTGGCTTTCATCTCAGTGATTTTTTTCTAGCTCTGATCCCACCAGCATTATTTTAGGGCTTGATTTTCCTCTCTGATAACAGAAAAGATTCTTTACACAGGCACAGTTTGGCAGCTGAGGATGCATTTCCACAGACCACACTGATGTGAGACCCTCTGGATGTGCCACAGAGCTGCAGCCTGCCTTCCCCTGGGGCCCTGCTGCTGAAGTCAGCCAGAAAAGCCTGAACACCACCTCTACCTGGAGGGCTCAGGGACAGGTTGGTACCACATGTGTGACCAAAATGGTTATTTTTCTCTTAATCCCTCCCTCCTTCACCACATTTGGTGAAAAAGTTGTGTTAAAGGGACTCTATTCAAGATGGAAAATCAAGAACATAGAAGGCTGGAAAGGGCACAATGAAGGGGTAACCTAAACTCCACTTTCCTTCACGGCTCTGCTGGGAGATGTGTGTAGACATTCAGCTGCTGCGGGATTCACTTGGCCTAGCTTTAGAAATCAAAAGGTTCGTTGTCTCAGCCCGAATTAGCTGCCCGGGCTTGTTCTGCAGCAAAGAGTGAGAGAGAAATATTTTTTGGGAGCAATTCATCCCCTCCTCAGACAGGTTCCCAAGATGGTTTGGGTGAATGGGAAGTGCCTGTTCCTCTCCACAGAAAATAAGAAAGACTGAACAATTAGCTTAATCCTAGGCAATTATTAGGCATCTAAAATTAGAGGAGATGAGTGCACAAGGTTTCTTCTGCGGGAGATAGCCTCTCTACTCCGAGGGTGTTCAGGGAGAGCATCGGGGAGCGACGGCCGCTCTCGCCTGCGGGGTCTGGGCCTCCCATGGAGGCAGCCGGGCGGCGGGAGGAAGGTCTTTGCACGTGCCATCTCAGAAGTGCTTTGAGAGTTCAGTTTTCAGCCTTGCGGAAGGGGAGCGTGGCTGGAAGCCTGTTTCTTCCCAATCTGATTCATTTAGCCTGCAACCCACATCCTGCAGAACGTGCTTTCTGCTTTTAAGTTCTTGGATCCTTCTTTTCTACCATGTAGGGCACACGTACCTGCTAAAAAGACACGGGGAGGGGGAGCTAGTGCGGGCAGTGGGCCCCAGCACCAGCACTACCGTGTTTTCTATCATTTCCCAGCACTGAGAGAAGGCTTAGACGCAGCCCTAGGGCTGGCTCACTGCAGGAGCAGCTCCAGAAAGGCCAAGACCACCCTGGACTTGGCTCCTTCCAAGCGAATGTGCATACTAGAAAATACAAACCCTCCTTTTTTCTGGGAAAAATGCAAGCACGTAAAGGTCACGCTCAATAAATGACACTACAAATGCAAATGGTGATGGAGCTGAGATACTTGCGATGATCTACAAATATGAGCAACAGAGGGGATTTGGGGACACCTCTCTGTGTCCTCATTTCAGCTACTCTTAATAACAGAGGAGCGGGACCCAAAACATGACCCTCACAAGCCAACTCCAAGCCAGGGCTTCCCTTGCTGTCAGTTTTTTCACAAAAGTAGTATTTTTATCTTTGACACAAGGTTTGTGTTGAGAAATGAGTGTACCCGTGTCTCCTCTGAGGCTGACGCAATCTGGGCTCTGGGCACTAAAGCTCTGAGCCTCCACGGGGGGATTTATTTCTGCCTCTTAGCCTTTAGGATAAGAAAAGAGAGTGTGACAGCGGCCAAGCAGAGAACAGAGAAGAGGACAAGATTTTGCTGTTCTTGTTTCACACTTCCTTTGCCTGCACCGCACAGGAAACCCCAAAATATATGAAAACCTGAACTTCAAGGAGAAAAAACCCTAATGCCCCTCGGCTCCCTTTCAGGCAGTGTTAGAGACAGAGCACTTCTTGCAATTTCATATGACATTGTGTGGACAAAGATGCACATTTGTTTCTCCTCCAAGAAGAGGGAGGACTCAGCTGGATATGGCCCTGAGCAACCTCACTGATTTTTTTATAGATAAAACCTGTGCTAGGTTTAAGGTTAGCCCTGCTCAGAGCTGGAGGTTGAAGCGGAGATGTCCCAACCTTGGTTCATCTGGGATTTCAGCAGAGGAAGGCGTAGTGTTGGCTTCTCTCTTTCCACCTGGGATAGCCATCGGAGAGGCTATCCCAAGAGTGATCAGCCATCTGGCGCTCTGTCTTCACTGCAACGGAGGTCTTTCCACCCAAACCCTAACAGAATCAACGTGTGCATGGGTTTTGCCTTGTTCTAGGTGGTTCTCACCCCAAAAATGTTGGTCCTCAGATAAACAGAGCCAGAGGCAATCTCCCAGGGTGTGGGAGGTCACTGCTAGCTTGGGGTTGACTAGAAGTCATCCAATATCTGTGGGAAAGTGCAGCAGCCATCTCCTCTTGGTTGGATTTGGGGAAATGAAAGCTGCACCGGGCCCCTATGGGAATCCTCCCACCAGGCACTATTGCAGCACCAAGACACCCTGCTCTGCTCTGGCTGTAGCTTGAAACCGAGGAGGAATGAAGCACCCTTGCATGGAGGGGTCCAAGAGAGGGTGAGGCAGTAGCCCACCACGGTGGGCAGGGGATGGTACCTACAGGTGCTTCAGCAGGAGCAGACCCTCCAGCGAACGCCTCTTCACTGCTTGCAGATTGTTGTCCCGGAGAACTCTGGAATGAGACAAATGGACGTTTACTGTTACACCAGCTGCTCTCCAGGAAAAAATGGGATTTTCAGGGGAAAATACCCTGCCGTAGCTTCACTAAAGCATCTCTTTGAGCCTACAGTGATCATCACCACTCATCGCAGGAGCAGGCACTTGCTCCTGGGCTGCTGAAGCTAACTGTAGGCTGATCATTGATTAAACAGGCAGATGGATGGTCCCATGGGATGGAAGGGACACAGCTCACGGCATTTCTTGCCATCCCAGGAAGCCCTGGGGATTCACAGCCCTCCTTGCTGAGCAGCTCAGCTTTGAATTCAGATGGAAATGGTTTGTGTGGGTGCTCGTGCTCATCATACCCTTGGCTCAAAAAGCAGATGGAAGGATTGAAAATCATAGAGTCATAGAATCGTTTAGGTTGGAAAAGACCTTTAACATCATCAAGCCCAACCGTTAACCCAGCATGGCCAAGTCACCACTGCACCATGTCCCTAAGCACCACATCTCCCCGGCTTTTAAATCCCCCCAGGGATGGGGACTCAGCCCCTGCCCTGGCCAGCCTGGGCCAGGGCCTGGCAGCCCTTTCCATGAAGAAATTTTTCCTAATACCCAACCTAAACCTGCCCTGGCGCAGCTTGAGGCCAAATACCTGAACTCCTGACATTGTAAGTGCTAGAGGATACTTACAAGTACTCAGCCCATGGGTATTCCCTCCACGCTTTTTTTTTGATGAAAGAAATCGAGTTGCCAGTGAAATCTCTGCAAAGAAATGATTGACACTGTCACCTCTCGGGAAAACCCCTTCCCCTGCAAATTTGGCAAATAGCGGAGTTTGCCTGGAGATGCAACATCATGGCCAGCCGGCCTTCACCCCTCGGCGCTGCAGCATGAGCCCCATGAAGCCGAGATGTCTCCTGCCAGGGACTCTCCCGGGTGTCCCGGGAAGGGTGACCAGGAATAAAAAGCTGAGGAGGGGAGGATGGAGGGGGTCTGGTGGGGCAAACGGCCGCCGGTACTCACAGGACAGAGAGGGCCTGGCGACGGGTGCCCGGGGGCACGGTGGCCAGGGCGGCATGGCTGCAGTCCAGCAGCCGCCCCCGGCAGTGGCAGGGGAGTGGGCAGACCCCCGCGGGCTGCCCCGGGCAGGGGTCCGCGGCCAGCAGCAGTGCCAGCAGCAGGAGCGGGCGGCTGGGCCGGGGCAGGCCCATGGCGGCGCGGGCCTGGGGCCGGGGGTCACCGGGCAACGGGGAGGCCGCAGGCCTGGGGCCGGGCGCAGGCCTCGCCGCTGCGGGCCCTCGCCTCAGGGCAGGATCCGGGGCTTCGGGCGTCTCTGCCATCAAAATACATAATATAACATAAATACCATCTCCGCCTGCGAACATGCCCCAGTAGAGGATTTACCGCATCCCACGGAGGGCTGTTCCCTCCCCTCAGCATTCCCGCTTGTGAAAGCATCTTACTTCCCATTTGGATTTTTCTAAATTCAGCAGATCTTGTTTCACCTTCGCCTTCCCAGTTAGAAAGCTCACCCGGTATCAGGTGTCTCCTCCTGGATCAAATCACCCCTTTTCTCTCTTTTTTGTTAAACTAAACGGGCCACGCTCCTCTCATTTCAACAGGGATCTCAAATCATTCCTGGGGCTCTTCCCTGAGCTCTCTCGTTTTTTAATCATCTTTTTTTCCAAAGACACGGGTCAAAAAATCTGAGCAGGGGTCTGTTATCAAATAAGCATTCCCCACCCCACCACACACCCTCGTGATTTGGGGACCTTGATGCCCCTTCCCATTGCGTGTGCTGCCTCTGAGGTTCATTCATCACACAGAGGTACAAAATTTTACTTAATTTAATGAAAAACCTGTTAAAAAGAATCTTTCCTTTACATTGTGACAACGTCCCAACTACTTGTCGCTGGGGCTCAACTCATGTGGCACAACACATTATTACAAGACTTAGGCTTATTTCTTTGAAAGAAGTTTCACTTAGAAAGTATTTTTTTTCTGTGCCTGTGCAGACGTGTGTAAGTACCACAGCTACTCCTGCTGGTAAGACGTCTCCTTCTGCCGTCTCCGGCTTTCTCCTCAGAGCGACCTGCGCTGTAGGCTCTTGCAGGGAGGGCTCGTTCCTTTTATTTTTCTATAAGTGCTATGCACATCTGTTATGCTGTCTAAAAAATAATCGTGCGGCTAATCTGGCTTCCATATATAGCTGACCTGGAAAAGTTGACAGGAAAACACTTCCTCACCAAAAACAGCATACATTTTTGGGCTTAATATTAGTAACACCAGGTTTATCGCCCGTTTCTTTTGCTGTTATGTATTTGGAGAAAAACATTGGATATGACGCACATGTCATTTCGTGGCGTTAGACTTCCATTCCTAATCAAACACTGCAAAACTTTTGGAAACGATGTGAAGACAGAGCTGCACTAATTAGATGGCATCTCCCAGCCAGGGAGCTCATCATCAAAGCTGAGATCAGACAAAACTTCTTCTTCTTCGAGGTCAAACTGTTCCAAGGACAATTCACTGACCTGGGAAGAGAAATCAAGAGTAAATGTCTTTCTCTACAATGTATTTTAGCTTCAGCTCTCTGCACCTGGAAACAATATATTTTTACCACGTACAAGAGACAGCCTCCCCAGAATTTACCAACTCGGGAACATTTCTGTTTTGGAAAGACTGACCGACATCACAAGGCAATGACCAAAAGGACACCCAGCAACTCTCCTCCCAAGCAAGTCCTTCCGAATTCCTGTCTGTTCCTATCAGGCTGGAAGGTTTCTTGCGGAGAGAAAGCACTGAAATTACCTCTCACGCACCATGACAAGGGAAGTGAGACAGCAGGGGAGGTGAGGGGTGACTTCTGGTAAAACAGAGGCCTGAGAAGCAGCAGACTTTCTGTTTGACTTTGCTGCTCACTTCTCTTATGGTCATCGCGTGTTAGGTCAGTTCTCTGTGGGTTTAAAAGAAGTCAGATGGAAGGGGCGGTACAGAGGAAAAAAGCAGAGAAAGAATAAATCAGCAGAAATGTCATCTTCTCAACCGGTAAAAACAAATATCTGGTGGACGTTAGTTACTTCACACACCAAAATACTTCCTATTTTACTGCTACTCTTCAGTAAGAAAGGAAGAAAGTTCTGCCCGTGGACACTAGGTGACTCAGTGTCATCAAACGGAATAACGTGTCACAAGGTTGGTTAGAGACTTCCTCCGTGCAACTGCAGGAGGAGGTAGACACCGCGCAGCGCGGCGCTGATGCATCATGTGAGAATGACGCTTGCTTTCAAAGGACGGCTGTGTCAGCGATCTCCCCAGGTAAGTCGCGGGGTTTTCAAACTAAGTGAGGTGAAAATCCTCTGCTCGTGACTGGCTGCGTGCAAAGGCTGGCACGCAGAACGCCTCTCACTGAGCACGATGATAAAAGTTTTACTGTTGTACCCAGGGTATTTTTGTTCGATGCATGCTAACAGATCCCACGATTACCTGCAGGGATTTCACCAAAGCTTTTAACAATCATTCCCTCTGGGTAAAGATAACTTTATTTCTAGATGGGAAGTTTGATTTATTAAAGAACTTATTAAAAAATAATTTAACCTGCTGTGACTTTACCGGGATTTTCACTCTCACAGATTCTACGAAGAGCAGTCCTGGACACTGTCATGTGTGAGAACTGTCAAGCTGCACAATAACAGTCCTGTACCCTAACGACTCGCTTTCCTGTGCCATCTAAAATATACGTGCATTTCTGCACAAAGATACCAAAAAAAGTAAGACTTTTAAAACCTTAGCGTGCTGTACAATTCCAAGATGCGATTACTCCCTGGGATTTAGGTCGAGGTAATTGCTCCATAAAAAGAGGATGTCAGAGGCTGTAACAGTTAACAGCTGGGTCTCCAATCTCTAGATGTAACATACAGGTCCTGTGGAAAAGCTAAATATCTACTGGTTTTACCTGAACAAGCCCCTTCAGTTCCTCTTCTGTTAAGGAGTCTGTGAGCTCCTCTTGGGTGGAATTGTACTCCACGGCCACTTTCCCGTTCTCTGAAATGGGCACACAGAATAAACAGTCAGAGATACGGTTACT
Organism: Platalea leucorodia; assembly: GCF_965183815.1. Lineage (NCBI taxonomy): Eukaryota > Metazoa > Chordata > Aves > Pelecaniformes > Threskiornithidae > Platalea > Platalea leucorodia. The sequence continues at coordinate 2,753,703 of NC_138844.1, forward strand.
ACTGTGTGCAATGACAATAAACCTACCCTAAACTCCAAATGGGACAATTCTGCTTCATAAGGGCTTTCAAAGGAGTGGCTGGTTGGTCTGAACGAACGTGCTTCTTTCTCTGGCCTGCCTGCTTGTCTCCTCTGCAGAAAACCAAATGGCTCTTACTAAATGGAGCGGAAACTGAAATTGAGGAAGCAGAAATCTATGGAGAGGATGGAGCATGTTCATTGCCGGTCTCTGTGCATGTGGTGGACCAGAAGGCAGGAAGCACTGCAAAACATCTGAATCCAGAAACCCACCTTTCGAAAGAACACCTTAAAGAACCCAGGGGGGGAATCTGGCAGATGAAAGGCCCCTCTCTGTAAAATGAGGATCATGGCACTGACCTGATCCCATCAGGGTCTGTCCTGGTAAGCATAAAAGACTGAAGTACCACATAAACAGAAGTCACCTCAAAGCTCAGAGAGCACAGGATCTGGAACCCAGAGAAAGCAGTTCCTGGACAGGCACAGAGCCAGCTTCTATGATTAAAAACCCAATGAAGATAAGATAGTAGCCCCAAAGATGCAACACTGAATGCAACAGTGGGACATGGACCTTTGATGGCACCTGGGTGGCTTGGAACCAGGACAGGAACGTGCAAAGTGCTGCAATTCAGTTCACGCTACCCCTGCAGCCAGAACTTCCCCGTGTCCCTATTCCGCATGCACACATACTATTGAAAAGCTCTCCCTGCCAGGGTTTACGCTCCGGGAATTTGGAGTTTCAGTGACTTATTTATCATAAAAAAATCTGACCTCCTGTCGGATTTTCCTTTCATTCACACAGCTCATAGGGTAGAACCACTCTGTTAAATCATTACAGACCACAACACAAGTTTAATTTTGCCCAAGACCCCCCCAAGCCTCAATGAATCCCAAGAAAGGTTCAGAGAAAAAGAATTCATATCAATTATCATGAAAGTTATAATATCATTAGTCTAAACACCCCAGTGTTTAATACAAAAATAGGCCTTACCTAAGACTACGAGGAGTATCTTCTGAAAGGCGCTAGACAAAGCCTTCCCGACTGCAAGTTTCTGAACTCTTCTTGAGGCTGTGACAAACTCGAGAGGATCTGAACACAAGCAGCAGCATGTTGTTAAGACGACACTCTGCATAGGAGGCACACTAGCTGCATTGCGCTAGGAAACGTAACCAAACACAGCTTTATGGATCTGAGGAGAGAGCTGCTTTTGTTTCAGGAGTTGCCGGCAGCATGGCAGCACCCTCACCGGGGCTTCGTGCACCAACCCACAGCAGCCCACGATCCTCAGCCCCGCGTCGGGACCCTGCCCGGGGCAGCGGGCAGTGCAGAGCCCCGCTGGCACCCGAGCTGCGCCTCAGACACGGTATGAAGGATCACACAGCAAGTTCACACCCGAAGCGGCTGCGATGGGGAATGAATAATGCTGCAAGCGAGAGGGAAAGAACAGAGGGCAGGAAAGCGATACTGGTGTGAAGCAGGGAGGGAAGAGGCATGCTCAGGATCCCTTGCTGCATAGCACAGCAGCTCACAAGGCCCTGCACAGATCCTTGCCTCCAGCTAAATTCAGATACTTTATCAGACCCACAACTGTGCAGAAGCGAGATTGCCCAGTGCCCGTGACAGCTGCTAAGAGAGACTTCCAGCTGCATCCAAAACGTACCTTCACCGTTTTCTACATCTGCCTCGCCCAGGGCAACTCCCCTGGTGCGTACCCCATGGTTGGGCAGCGTCACCTCTACAGCACACAGATATTTCACGGATCGCTTCTGCAATGTCTTTCCCAGTTCCTCGTTCTCACCATCAAAGCCAGATACATTCTGCAGCTGTTGGGAAGACCACAGATAATTAATTTCGACTAAATATGTTACGACCACTTAGGCCGAAGCCTGCATACCACAGACCTCTGCACAGTGTGCGACTCCAAGGCGGTAGCACATGGCGGAAGCAGAGCAGGGATGTTTACTGTTTTGACCTTATTTTCGAAATACCTCATAGTCCCCATCCTCTGGGAGTCTCAGCCATCTCGGACACTTTCAGCGCATGAAGGCTACTGTCAAGCCCTGGAACGGCTTTAATCACAGCCGCCCCCATTTTTATTAACAGAAGCCAAGCCAAGCCCTCACCCACAACAATCTTCTCTCCCCAGGCTTTCAAAATACCCCCATTTGCGGTCCAAAATGCAGCTCCTGTAGCTGTCTGTTATTTGCTGATTTGAGGACAATTCTTATTTTGCCAACCGCTCTAATTAAGAAGAGGATGAGGGGAGGGATGATGGATGGATATAAAGGGTCTCTTACCATAATGATGCGACTGGACCAGCCGTTAAAGCCAAGGTAGTGGTTGGCCAACTCCTGGCACTTGTTGCTGTTGAGAGCAAGGACTTGGTGCTGAAACCCTTTCTGCTTGGTGCAAACACAAACCTGTCCAGGAAAGAAGAACCCTGGTTAGCCAGGCTTTGCTTGCAAGGCTCCCGCTGCAGATGACGGTAACCAACTCCCTGACCGCGTGCATGCTTCTGACAAGTGTTAAATATTTTTTACCCAGGAACGGGCCCTGCAAATTATTCCAGAGGAGGGATGCTGCCATTTTACCACTTAAATGCTACCTGAGAGCCAGCGGTGGGGGATGTCACCACGGTGGTAGCGCCCAGCCAAAAGTTAGTAAACTTTCTGCACAAGGAGCATCGCTGAGATCAACAAGTATTTCATGTGGTTCTGCCCTGCTGCTGGAGGTCACGGTGCAAGTTTCACACCTGGGGCTGTTCTGCTTACCTTCAAGGGAGATTTCTGAAACAGCCTCTGCCCGTTGCACGCGTGCTGGGCTCTGCTGGCATCTCCAGCTGAATAAAACTTGACGATGGCGTAATATCCAGGCCCTGCCACGGCAGCGTTTCTGTGCGCTCGCACCGAGTAGAGAGGCCCGAATTTGGAAAATGCTGCAAACAGGGAATGCTGAGGAAAAACAAGAGAAAAAAAAGTGTCTTTTGAAATATCTATGTGTGCTCCAGGGGCTGAGCAACAGCAACAGAGAGAGGACTACTCACAAGACCTAATTACCTAGAAAACAAGGGAAGTTTTTAGTCCTGTTTAACAGCAATAAGCCCGGGAATAAGCAGTGAGACTGTAGATGAGTATCTCTCCATAAAAATGAGCTCAACCTGGCTGGACCTCTGGCCCTGAGGACGTCTCATCTCCCGTATCGTCCAGCCTCTGCGTGGGGAGGAGAGCGAAGCGAGACGTGGGACCTCCCGTCCCCCCGCCATCACCAGTCTCCACCACCCCGCTTTGGGTGGGCACGCTGTTTTGCCGAAGCTTTCGGTGAAGCTTTCGCACAGCGTTTTGCTGGCAGGCTAACGGGGTTTTGTTCCCTCTTCCACCGGGCTCTTGGTTTTGCTGTGCAGACCACAAAACCGTGGCACAGGGGCAGAAATCACCCCGGGGTGGCCCGGCAGCCCCTGGGGGGCTGCCCTGCGCCCAGCACACCTCAGGGAGACAAGGAAACTAAAAAAATGATTAAAAACAACAACAAAAAAATTAAAATATATTATTAGCACACAGGTGAAGCCATCAGCACAGATGGGGGGGGACTGGGGCTCCGGGGGGGGAGAGGGACTGTGGGGGGTCCCGGTCCCCGCTCCTCGGCGCCGGGGGGGACCCAGGCCCCGCTCCCCAGCCCCGCTCCGAGGCCTCGCCTCACCTCCAGCCGCGGCTCCGGCTCCAGCCCCCAGACCAGCAGCGTCCGATCGCTCCCCGTGGGCACCCGGAACTCCACCACCTCCGCCATGCCGCAGCAGGCCGCCCGCCCCGCCATCGCCCGGCCCCCGGCCCGCCCTCCCGCCGCAGCCGGGCCGCGGCCCGCAGTGCGGGCCCCAGCCCTGGGTGCGAGGGGAAAAAAGCACCCCAAAATCCACCCCCAAGCCCCAAATCCCCCCTCCAGCCCCAGATCCACCCCCAGCCCCACACCCGCCCTGCCCCGGTCGCACCTCATCCCTCCCGGCCCCCCGTGGCGGCCCATCCCCGCAGCCCCCCAAAAGCCAGAGACATATCGGCACGTAGCGGGTTTATTCTCCAATTTTCTTTACAAGGAGCGGGGCAGCCGTGGCCGGCGAGGGGCTGGAGCGGTTGGGGAGCCATCCCCGGTATCAAACAGTGCAGTTTCCCTCTCCGAAGCGCCGGCACTTCATCACCTTCAGGTAGGTCTCCACCTTGTGCAGGTCCTTCTTGAAGCAGGAGAGCAAGCCGTAGTTCTTCAGCAGGGCGTCCTCGTTGCGCAGGTGGATGTCGAATTTGTCGTAGGTGGGTTTGAGGATCTGGGGACCCCGCGGGCTCCGGTCCTCCAGCTCCTGCGAGAGGATGGAGAGGTGCTGGGGGAGGCGGCGGGGGCCTGGGGATGAGCATCCTCCGAGGGCCCCATTGCCATGGCTCCCATCTGGCTTTAGAAGGGTTGGTTCCCCCCCCCCCCCCCCCCCCCCATTAATCATATTTCAAACATACTTTTGAGTTTATGTGCTTACAGGACGGGTAATTATGCAGGGGTGATGCTACATGAATTGCTGGCAGCAAGAAGGGAGCTGGGCACAAGGCTGCAGGGAGGGAAGTCTTTTGGGGTCTTAAAATAAGGGGAAAGCTGCAGGGTCTCTCTGTAGCTACTCTAGCCAAGAAGACAGGGAACCGGGCAAATAATTCTATTTTCTTCCATTTTCCCAGTGAACAAAGCTCTAACCAGACCCAAAGCATCTGGAGCTGAGAGATCTGCAGTCTGCCACTCCTCCTGCCCTGCTTTGCTCACCAGCTGGCACAGTAAACAGGACAGTTTTGGTTAAATAAACACTGTCATAAATGGATGAAATGTGATTATCTGTCTAGTTTCTGTGTACCGCTTCCCAGAGCCCAAGCACATATCAAATGGAGAGCAAAATCTGGGAATGGTACTCATACATATACCTACTTACTCCAGCCAAACTGCCAGGACAGAAAATCTCTGTTTACTCTCAGGGCCTGACTTTCAGAGTTATTTAGATGCTAGAAAATATAAATAATTGTCCAGACTCATTTCTCAGGTACAGGTCTCAGAGCTCTAGCTACATGGTGATGCTGGCAGGTAAACTTAGTTATAGAGTAAGCATAACTGAAAACGTGTCCTGGGAGATAATAAACAATTTCACTTAAAACAACAAAGCAAAAATTAAGCATGACCCTGGAAGAAGATCACTCTCCAGCTCTCAGCTGTCTGGGTGCTGTATTAATGTAAGGGGGAAACATCAGAGCACAGGCTTCCATCTGTACACAGGCTGATACCAGTTGTTTTTATAAATGTGTCATGAGTCATTAAAGCCAGGTTGCAAACCTTGCAAAATTTACTCCACTTTAAAGTGTTTTGCATGGAGATGTTGCTGTTTGCACAGCAGATTTAAGCAACCGAGTATTCTTTGGTGCTGGGTTTGGAAAGACTTTGGGTCTGGACTGTTGTGATCTTCCAGGTCTGTACTGCTGTCTGAGTGGTTACGGCAGTGCTATTAACGTGTTACGTGCTTTCTTATACCCCCAGTGATGAGATGTGTGCAGTGGGGTGTCATGATCTCATTATCTTCAGGTAAGCAAAGTCCAAAGGATGCCACTGGTCTTCAGAGCAGAAGGTGGGGAGATTTCCCGTGGTCTTTGGATCCCATGGAAGACCCTGAGAGCTGAGTGCCCTGCTCTAGGAGATCCCTGTTATTCTGTAATCATGCTCCGTGCTCCAACTTACCCTCATCAGAGCTTGGATCCCTTCTTCCAGGTCCTTTAGTTTTTCGTACACTCTGTCTGAGGTGCCAAAAACCAGGTTGTTTGTGAACACCTTGCTTAGGTATTGCACCGGGGTCAACCAGGACTGGATGAGAACCAGTGAAAACCGAAGCAGCTCCATGTCCTGAAATTAAAAAGGAAAAAAACAAAACCCAAGGGTCAAAGCTGTGCAGGTGAGGTGTTTGGTGGAGTTACCTGCTCCCTCTGAAACAGCCCGGAGGTGACCCAGAGATGTGCCACCGCTCCTGCAGCTTCAGCAGATACAGACAAGTTCGCAAGCTGAGGAGCACCAGACACACATCCTGTGCAGACAATACTTCTTCTCCTCCTTGGGGTGGGAATATGACTTATAGTGTAACCCAGAAGAGCCTTTCTTTCTTCATGCAGGGTTTAAACAGGAAAAAAGGGAGAGGAGGAGTGATACCTCAGGAGGTACTGAAGTGCTCACAGGTGGAAACCCTCTGTTGCTGTAATGAAGCACAGCTGGGCTCTTCAGACAGGTCTGTGCTTGTCCCGGGGAGAGAACTTACCGATTTCTGCTGGGCATCATCCTTCCCTGTGGGAGCAGGGATGGTTTCCGAGTAACAAAATGCTGCCTGGGAATTTTTGTTGGCGTGTCTTTGGTCCTCTGGAATATAGGTGCGTTCCTGTGGAGACATCCCACATACACTCAGATCCCATGTACTGGGAGAAGACCACAGACACTTTCCCAAGCTGTCCTGCATGGTTACTTTTTGCAAGAAATAAATGTGAGACGTGAGGTGTCTCTACAGGGTTGGCAGGTAGGAACAGGAGTTCGTACGTCGGCACAGTAGCTGCTGGACCTAAAGGTCTTCCTCGCACTAAGCCAACGTGCTAAGGTGATCACAAAACACGCTTGGACCAGGTTGTCCCAAGGAGCAGATGACCCCCAAGGACAGCTCTTGCCAAAGCGACAGCTCCTGGCAACAGCAGAGACTGGATAGTTTTAAGCATTCAGAATCAGCCAGGGCCACAGGTGACCGTCCCAGGAAAGTCTTGCAAAATCTCTCTGCCATCTCCCGCTGCTTTCAGAGCCAGGTTTCTCTTTGAGACAGCTGGCCCCGTGTGGTGGTTTGGACGCAGGCAGCAACGGCCCCGAGGAGGGGACTGTGCAGGGTCAGAGGTGGAGGCAGAGAGCTGAGAGGAGGAGACGGGGTCCAGGCTGGTGGGACGTAACCTGTCCTGTCCTAGTAAGACCCTCACGGAGAGCTGACAGAGAAGGCACCAATAGTTGAAAAGTCTCTGTTTCTAGGAAGTTACACTGGCTGGGAAGCTGTGGTCCTGAAACGGTCAAGCTAATGTGGAGGAGATACCCAGAGGCCACAACACTTACGAACTCTTTGTATGTCTCGGCAGCCAGGAGGTGAAGGTGCTGAGCCCTCAGCACGGCGTTGGCAAACAGGTTGGAAAGGGGCATGGCCGGGAAGGTGGCGGCTTCCTGCGGCCACTGCAGTCCCAGAGCGATCACGGCAATGAAGAGAGGAGAAAACCACGACCCTGCGGCAGGGCGGAGAGGAAAGGTGTTAGCAGTCCTTCGGTGACCGTGCTGAGGAGGGGGTGGCACCTGGGAATTAACTCCCAGCCTCTTCTGTCCGCGCTGCCCGAGGGCTCACCTTCCTTCATGTCTTGTTGGAGTCTGTGGGTGAGCTTAGCCCTCCCCAAAATCAAATGAAACCCTGTCCCCTTTCACTAGACGTGCCCTCGGGGCTTGCGCTGCTCCCAGCGCTCTAAGCAGTGGCTTCCTGGCTGGAGTCACTGTTTGCCCCGTGAACGAGAGCGCGTCCCCGTGTTTTCCCTAATGTACTCATGGTTTTCCATAGGCCTTGCCCTCGTGAGAAGCGCTCGGTGCGCTCTTCATCGCGTGAGCGAGCAGGGGCTGGTGAGTACCTCACTTTAGCCTTGGTTTACGCCATGCTGCTGACGCGAACCCGGCTGTCTGCCTTCGCCAGGACGAGAGCTGATGACGTTACCTGTGCCGTCACCAGCTACTTTTGCTCTCTGGGACATCCCTGTAGAATTTGGTGATCTTTGTCAAGCCTAAAGGTTTTCAACCCGTGACATCGAACTCACACAAGTGTCCATCTGTGCTTACAGAGACCACAAAGTTAATCTCAGACAAATACCCTTCGGTGGAGGAATGCCCTGGAGCCTGTAGGACTCGGACATATGCCTTAGCCACCATCCTGATCCCCCTCTTAAGCTTTGAATATGAGCTTTAATATCCCTGCCAACACTTAACGTTAATAATAACTATTACAACTGTGGCTTGACCTTGTTCTTCATCTTCTCCATCCTCTCCTTGCCCAGTTTAGGCTAAAGACTACCTGAGTTAATCATGGATTAAAGTCACACTGTAGGGAAAGGTATTCTTTTTCATTGATTTATAAGTTGCTGCATTTTACTTAAGGGCTGGCACCGAGTGTGCATAGCCCAGCCCAGTGCCACCCCATCATCGTCTCCCATCACCCCAAGCATGCAGCAGCACTGGCAATCCTTTAAAGCTGAAATAAAGACAAGTACCTGGAGCCATTTCTGCCCGGTGAGTTGCTCAGGTGTTGCTTGACAGTGAATGTTTCCTCCTTTCATCTATCTAGGCTGGTGAAGGTGCCGGTTGAGCCACCCCTTATATAGGAGGGAGTCTGTTTAAAATGTATATGTGTGTTCATGATCGCAACAACATCTCTCTATCTTCTCTGTGCATAAATGCACAAGTGTTCGCAATGGTGCTACCTAATTGTAGTCATTTATACATAGATGTAAAGGTTGGGGAGGTTGTTTGCCTAGGGATGAAATCAGTGCTGAATGATTTCGCCATATTTTGCTGTTTATTGCAAGTAAAGGTTTTATCATCGTTGGAAGACCCATCCCCAATCAGATCAGTGCTTTTACGCAGTGGAATTTGCTGCAGGGGGTTGAAAATCCACCTGATTCTCCTGCCTGCCTCTGCAGCCTTGGCCCGCGGTTAACGGGGCTCACCGACCAGTTTGGGAGACTTCTGACCCAAAGCAAGTGGGCTCTTTTCCCATTTATTGTTAGCGGGGATAGAGCTGGATGGATGCTGTCGGATGAATCCTATTTCTTCCACTTAATTTCTTCCATGCTACCAAAATTTCGAAAGTTCAGTAAATAGTTTTGGCGAGCTGGTTTGGCCTAGGTGTGACGAAGAGCTGTCATAGCCAGGTGCTTGTTCGGGTACCGGCCTGCCCACAGCAAATCCAGATGCCAGCGCTCCGGGAGGTTTCTCACATCTTCAGCTGGACAAGGCTATGGGGAGATCTGGTTGTGAGCTGCTTCTTGCTCTTGCCTGCGATAGAAATGTGAAATATCTCGGGGTTAAGCAGAGGGCTGGTATGGAAAGGGGGGAGAGGAGATGGGGAAGAGGAGAGGCTGCAGCACAGCTATCCCTGCTTTTGAGCAAAACAAGACAGAACCTGGGATGGGCAGCTCCAGGAGGGGCGTAAAGGACTTTTACTCCCCGTAAGGCACCGATTGCCCCAAACCACCCCGTTTTGGCCCTTTGGCCGGGGTTCAGCGACTGCTCCCTGGCCAGGGGTGGTGCCTTGGCTCCCCGAGCCCTGGGTTTGCCGTGCCCCCCGGTGTGGCTCTGGTTTCCCAGAGGCAGCATCGTCACCGGGGCGGCTGGAGCAGAGGGTGCGAGAGCTGGTTAATAAACATGCCGGGGAGAGCGCGGTCTGTTCCGAGAAGCCCCTGGGTGTTTGCTCGCTGGAGACGTGGTGGTGTCGCAGAGTAAATGTCAATCCCTAGAGAAGAGGGAACAGTGGGTCCTGCAGCTATCAGGTATCCCGTCACCCAATAGCCAGCAACATCTGGGGGTGTTTTTTTACTCCAGATCGTGTTTAAATATGTCAGTATTTGTCAGAGATGAGCAGAGCAGCAGGCACCCCAGCCCAGCACGGGCTCTGCTGCCTGTTAATGATGATGCTCTCCCGCCGTGGCTACATCGGTACAGCACCTTGCACCCGAGTCCTGCCCACCACTTGCTGCCCTGTGGCTCTCTAGCTCTGTTAGTAAAAGCACGGTGCTAAATCAACATTTTTTATGTTGCAGCCAAGCATGGAGATGCCAGGATGATCCACACTGCGCGGTGCCCCCGAGACTTGCTTTGTCCCCCATCATCTCTGGGCATTAAGTGAGGCAGACGGGCCGTGGAGAAGGCAGCGCGTGACTGTGAAATGCTGGGCTGGGCAAACACACGCCACTGGCAGAATTGCAGTTGCATAAGCAGCTCTCAAATATCAGCTTGGCATTTTCCTAGCTTTCCAGTGCCTGCATTTGTGACCCAAAGTAGAATCTCATAAAGCAGCGTGACACTGTAATTTCCAATTCTTTTTCTTTTTCGAAGGAGAAAAAAAACCTCAGTTCTCTTCAGGGTGGTCCTGTGCCCACCCGCCTTACCCTGCGCATCACCAGCAGCATCTAAACAAGTGAAACGCCTCTCCTTGCAGGCGCGTGTGCTCCTTGGGTCCTCCTGAGCCCCCAGCCTGGGGTGGGGGGGTGGAGAGGACCTTCCCGTGCCGATGGGTGAGCTGCAACCCCTGAACCCCGACCGAGGAGCCAGCTGCTGGCCCGCAGCCCAGGCTCTGCACTTCGGTGGGGGACGACATGGTTGACAGAGGTCTTAAGTGACGGTTGACTACCTCTGCTAGCTCACTGCTCGGAAGGTAAATATTCCTTTTCAAATTGAATTGATGGGTTTTATTTACTGCAGCTAGAACTGCTCAGTTTCACTGAACCCATTTCTAAAGAGGAGGCTGATGAGGTCCAGGACTGCAACCCAGTCTGTCTGTCTGCCCGTCCTGCTGCTGGTAGGGATACAAATCAGGACAAAATACGGAGCCTGGACTGTATATACTGAAATATATTTACTTACATTAAACGCATTTTAAATACAAACCTATGTCAGTATAAAATTACAATGAACCCTATCTCTAGGCTCCCTAGAAACTAGTCTAAGCATTTAAAATAAAACACTAACACTACAGAAATATTTATTTGCTTCTGGCATTTTAAAGGAAGCCAAAGCCCCGGGCTAAGAGTGTAGCCAAGCGGCAGAGCGGAACCGGGGTCGTCGAAACTGCTTTTGACATCAGTGGCTTCCTCTCCAGGTGCAAACAGCAGATTCTCCTTATTTTTGTATGATTTGGTTAAGTCAGTTGAGCGAGTTGTTTACGCAGAGCTGAGAAAGCGGTTGGGAACTGGGAAGGCCGGAAAACTTGCCTTCCTCTTCCATTTCGTAACTGAACACGAGGGATGGAGGGATGAGCTCTGCTAGTCCTGAAATTTTGGCAAACGTGGAAACCGGGAACAGCCAGTTCACTTCTCTCGCTGTGAATACTCCTTTCTTTAATTAACTCATTTTATAAGTAAAAGATGTTTAAGTAACATTTATATACATGTGCATGCAACTAATTTAGGCTAGTTTTATTTAACTAGTAAAAATCAACCTTAAAATGCTGGTTTTGTGCTATTTAGATTGAATACCAGTTTTCCATGAAGGTGGTTAACTACTAAACAAGAACCATCCTGTTCCCTGCTGAAAAGTCCTGTTTGCTCACGATTTTACCCTCCCTTTTCTGCCAGCTGTTTTGGGAAGCGGAGCGGTCCTGTCGTCTTGGGGCCCAAAATGTCGTGAGCCACAGAGGCCCTGGGCTCTCCGAGGGAGGACAGACGTTCAGCCCCATGGTCCTTGTCACCCCCTTGTCCTGCCTCGTCCACCAAACCCACCAAACCCACCGTGCTGTCCTAGCCGTGCCGCTCCGGATCCCCGGAGCCCAGCCAGCCCCGAGCCCCATCTCCCACACAGCTGCTGCTGCTGTGCCAAAAGAGTTTTTATTAACAAAACCAATTAGCACTGCTCTGCTCCTCTCCAGATGTTTTTTAGCTTCTCTTGCAAGACCAGATGTAGCCGGGAGCGGAGCTCCTGGCCCTGGGCCCTGTTCTGCTTTGGATCCTGGCGATGGTCCTTGTCTCTCATCCCAAGCTGACGTCCTGGGACCGTGGAGGTCCCCCCGTGCGTGCTCAGCGAGAGCTTCCAGGAGAGCCCCATGGCTGCTCTCGGCTTTACATCCCTGCCCGTGCTCGGGGCCCTGCCGGGGTGAAGTTTGGTTTCTAGCTAAGCTGGACCCATGAAAAACTGCTCCTTATTCCCAGAGCATCCCACCGACACTGGCACCAGGGCTACGGGACACCCCCGGACCGGCACGGCAGGACGGAGCAGGATGTGAATTTACCCATTACCTTTATTAGGACTTCAGAAAGCAGTTGGATGTTTGTGTCCCACAATTTACATCTTTCCCATAGCTTCTGAGGTCGGACGTGTCCCTCACCAAGGGGACGTCCTCCTGACACAGGCCAGCTCTTGCCTGGAGAGGAGCAAGCCTTGTGCAGGACCCTCCGGGCGAGAGCTGTCTCCCCAACTTTTCCTGTAGTCTTTGGGGAGAAGGAGGTGCTTTTGGAGGATCCTCCATCTCAGACATCTGCCAGCTTGGCCTGCTGGGCACGTCCGTGGCTTGAGAGCTAAACAGTGGCCCAAAATCCTCTTCTTGTGACACCCACATGGTGCTGCTCACCTCGGCTCCTCTGCTAGGGCTGCAGCGGGGTCTCACAGCTCAGGAGGGTCCTTGCAGCACGGAGAGTGGTCATAGCTGGTCCTCTCCTTCCCAGGTGGGGCTGGAGGAGACCCACCACCCACCCTGCTACTTCCATTGCATGAACCATGCAGGAGCTCAGCACCGTGGTGTGGGGCTGCCCGGGGTTTGGGGACAGTTTGCTACCGGTGGGGGACTGGGGTTGGCTCCTAATTTCTACATAGGCTTTAGGGGTTCATCAGTGGGGCGGTAAGAGTGACAGCCAGGGCAGGGCAGCCTTGGTGGGCACAGCCTGGACGTGGCAAAGCGAGCACCCAAGGGCAGCAGGACCCGAGCTCCGTGCAGGGCTGCTGGAGGTGGCTTGCAGCCCGGGATCGCAGCTCGGGATCCAGGCGCCCATCAGAGCCGTGGTCCAGGGCAGGAGCTGGGGGCCCATCCCCACGGGTGCCGGCAGGGTGCTGGCAGGGAGCCGTGCCGCCGGTGCCGGCCTGGCGGTGGGCGCAGGACCCCTCACTCTTCGCCTGGGTGCTCCCCAACTGTCCACTTGGCCTTCACGTCCCGGAAAGGAGTGATGTCCTCGTAGGTGGCCATCTGCTCCACCTCCAGGCCCTGCACCAAGAAGGAGGAGGCTGAGACACGGGAGGGGGACCATAGTTCCACCCACAGCGCCCTTGGGACCCCCAGACTATTCCCCCACAGATCAGGGCAGCTTCTGAGAGCAGAGAAGATGGAGATAGATGGCTGGATGTGCTCAGAGCTTGGCTTGGTTTTATGAGCAGCTCTTTACGGCTGATGTGCACCAGGCACTCGGGAGGGAGATGCCTTGATGCACGCTGCAAGGGCTGGTGGTACCTAGCAGCACCCAGCAAGGGCACAACCAGCTATTTCAAGGCTCAGGTTGATATTACAGAGGTACTTCTGTAATTAATGCAGCATTACCTCATAGGTGTGGTCCTCCTCTGGGCTTTCCTTGCCTTCACCCTATGGAGAGGAGAGTCACAGGTTGGGTGTCAGCACCCACCAGGATCCCCCATCCCCTCTCCCTGGCCTCGTCCCCCTAGGCCAGGTCCCACCGCTTCCACAGGCAAATCCATGCAGCCCCACACACCGTTTTAGATGCTTATTTTCCCACTTCAGCTTGCCACGCTCCCGTGCAACAGCCCCAAACCCAGTGCCTGCCCATCCCCATCCCTGGCAGCATCCTGGGACATCCCCACTGCTGGAGACACTGTCACTTACTTTATCTAGGAAGAGGAGCATGGGGACACTGATGAAGATGACGAGCAGGATGGACTGGATGATGATGATGGCGTCTTTCAGGGTGTTCCTGCTCTGGATCTGCTGGATGTTACTGTGACCTGGGAGCAGCAGCACAGGGAGAGCCCCAAGTCCCACCTCCGTGCCAGGCTCCCGGGGAATGGGGATGAGCTCGGCATGGCCACAGATTCGTGTGTCAGCAGATGGGGGGACCAGGGTGACATGCCCTCTCCCTTGGGAGAGACCAGAGCATTGCAAACTGCCCCTGGGGTTGGCATCAGGGACCAGCTCTGGGATGAGACACCTTGGGCAGGACCCACCACTAGCCAGGACCAGGAAAAATCTGATTTATTAGGAAAATGCAGTCCTTGGGATGAGTTTCTGCAGGATGGACATGCCAGGGCAAACCAGGGGAGGTTGTCCTGCTGCTTGGTGGCTGGCAACGAGCAAAGAAACCTCTGTGGTGCCATGGAGCATCTATGGTTTGTATCTGAAGGGGTCCCACCAGCGTGGGGAGAGGTCGGTGCATAGGAGCATGATGTGGGGTTCATATGGAGGGGGAAAGGGTGAGAGAAGGAGAAAAAGCATCTCCTGGGTTGCATGGAGGATGGAGAGCTCCTACTCACCCATGACTCTGAGCTCTGTCCCGCACAAGTGCGGCTGCTTCTTCTCTGCCGTGAGGTTCTTCCTCTCACACACGTAGATGCCGTTGTCCTCATAGGTGATCCTGAAGATGGTGAAGTTGATGTAGTTGTCTTTCCTCTTGATGCTGTAGCGGGAGGTGGTGTGATCCAGCTCGTAGAGGTCATCGCTGTCCTCCGCCATTTTGTACCACTGCATGTTATGGGGCTCCTGGGAGTAGCAGATGAAGTGGACGGGCATGTTCTTCTTGGCCGCCACGTAGCGCAGGTGCTGCTGCACCATGGGGCACCCGCCGCCTGCCAGGGGACAAGGGTGGTCATGGCGAGCAAGGAGCCGGCACCCGGGGAGCATCAGAAAAGAAAGGCCCCCCCCCCAGCTTCTCCCAAATCAAGCTTTCCATTTTTATGGATTATACTGTTTTTGAGCATTCAGCTTTGCTTTGGTGAATCACTGTCGTCTGGGGGTAGAAATCAGTGACTTTTGGTGAAAACATGCTTTTAATGGAACTCCAGTTTTCTGTGGGAATGGCTTCACGCAAATACTTTTTTTGCTGCTCCCACCCCTCTCTGTGTACATCTCGTTAATCCCAGCTCCAGAATTACAGCCTGTGCTGGCACGCACCACGGAGCCTTTGCTAGGACAGACCCGTCTCCCCAGCTGGCTTCTCTCAGGCTTCCACATTTTTTGCATTTGGCTGTATTTTGTGTTTTGGTCCCAGAGCTGGTGAGTTTGAGGGCTCGTTTGGGTTGCAGAGTTCGTTCTTAATACCCTGTGGGTGGGAATGGCACAAGTGCTGTGTGCATGAACCCAGTGCCTGGTCCCAAGGCACGGCTTCTTCACGCAATGCGCTCTGCAAACGCAGAGGAAAAACGTGTGTGTGTCTTAGGAAAGACAGAATGGATCCGGCTTTGCAGAGGGAGAGCAAGGTGCAGGGCTGGGGGAATGCCAAGGAGGGGATCACAGCTTGGGAGGTGCCTTTGTGATGGGAAGGCCTGTGGGTAATGGGACATCTCCAGCTCTGCAGGGGACCGGCACCTTCGTGGCATAGCCCGTGGGGATGGGAGGGACCCTGGGGACACAGGTAGGGAAAGAGCCCAGTGGGTCTGAGAGGTTACCTGTGCTGTTCCTGGTGCTGTTTGCTGACATCCCACCTGCAAGACAGGAGAAGAGCCCTGAGATAGTGGCCAAGAGCCCACGCAGGACGAGCCCACGTAGGATGTCCCACGTGGGATGGCACGTACTGTGGGGCCTTCGTGCCCACCCAAATGGGATGGAGTGCTTGGGAGCATCAGCCAGAGCCCCACCCAGGGGACATGGGGCAGCGCAGATTTGGGTACAAGCCCTTCTATTCCCATCCCATCTCCTGAATCGTCTCTAAGTCGCTTTCTGGTTGACATCGCAGTGAAACCTGCCTTCGCTATTAATATCCCCCTAGGCTGGCACATCTCAGAAAGGGTCCAGGCAGACTCACGCCTCTTTATTTACACTGTTCATCTTCTGAATCAACCACAAACACTTTCTCTGCCAGGACTTCCCTGGCCTTGGAGCCCCGTGATGGCCAGGGCGGTTCTCAGACCCTGGGAGCATGCAGCCCCCCGGGAGAAGGGCTGGATGGAGCTGTGGGACCTGCGATGCAGTGCAGGAAGCGGGGTGAGGCGGGGACCCCCCAGCACCCATGGGTGCCCCTGCCCGCAGCTCCAGTGCCCCTGTGCCTCGGTTCCTCTTGCTGCAGCTGGGCAGGAAGCACCAGCCCTGTTTACCGCACCGCTTCAGTGCCCAGCTCCGTCCGCTTGATGAATATTTGCCAAACCCCACCGTGGGGAAGCTGGCACGGAGGCGGGGGGCTGCACCACCTCCCAGCACGTTGGGGCAGCTGCAAAACTCCCCCCAGAAGAAGAAGGAAGGTTCAATTCCCTAGCCTGAGCTTTGCCCCGAGCCTTGCCACCCTGCTGCAGACCTCCCTGTCCCGACCAGCAGCCTGGCAGGGACCTCCTGGCTCAGCCGTGGGCTCCCCTCCCTGCCCCAGTGCCTCCTCCAGGTCCGTGCTGCCCTGTTCACCTCCAGCACCTACAACTCCGCAGGCAAACTCTCTCCTCCAGCCCCATTTCATTTTTTTCTGAGATGGGGAGATGCGCCTTGTCCGGGCTGTACGCTGGCTACGTGTCCCTGCCACCTGCAGTCCTGACGGCCAGCCGGGACACAGGGCTTTGCTCTCCATGTTTTGCTGGTGTTTCTAAACGAAGATCAGGCTGGTCCCTCACCCTGAAAACCCTCACACCCCTCAAAGCCAAGATTTCCATTGCAGCCACGGGTGTGCTGAGCTTCCCCTGTGCTCCCTCGAAGCCACCATGAGAGCTAGGATGAAACCCTGCGACCTCGAATCCGTGCTGGACTTGGGTGGCCACCCA